>NC_051323.1:21898181-22524999 GCF_015220235.1 Choloepus didactylus | reverse complement strand
TAACATCAATCTAATACCAAAAACCAGGCAAAGATGCTACAAAAAAGGAAAACTACCGGCCAATCTCCCTAAGGAATATACATGCAAAAATCCTCAACAAAATACTTGCAAATCGAATCCAAAGACTCATTAAAAAAATCATACACCAGGGAGGCGGGGCAAGATGGCAGACTGGTGAGCTGTATGTTTTAGTTACTCCTCCAGGAAAGTAGGTAAAAAGCCAGGAACTGCGTGGACTGGACACCACAGAGCAATCTGTCTTTGGGCATACTTCATACAAAACTCATGAAAACGTGGAACTGCTGAGATCAGCGAAATCTGTAAGTTTTTGAGGCCAGGGGACCCGCGCCCCTCCCTGCCAGGCTCAGTCCTGGGGGAGGAGGGGCTGTCAGCTCCAGGAAGGAGAAGGGAGAATTGCAGTGGCTGCTCTTATCGGAAACTCATTCTACTGATTCAAACTCCAACCATAGATAGACTGAGACCAGACACCAGAGACTCTGAGAGCAGCCAGCCCAGCAGACAGGAGACAGGCATAGAAAAAAAACAACACGAAAAACTCCAAAATAAAAGCAGAGGATTTTTGGAGTTCTGGTGAACACAGAAAGGGGAAGGGCGGAGATCAGGCCTTGAGGCGCATATGCAAATCCCGAAGCAAGGCTGATCTCTCTGCCCTGTGCACCTTTCCTTAATGGCCCTGGTTGCTTTGTCTATTAGCATTTCAATAACCCATTAGATCTCTGAGGAGGGCCGTTTTTTTTTTTTTTTTTTTTCAATCCTTTTTGCTTTTTCTAAAACAATTACTCTAAGAAGCTCAATACAGAAAGCTTCAAAGAATTGAAATTTGGGCTCGTCAAGTCAAGAGCAGAACTAAGAGAGCTCTGAGACAAAAGGCAATAATCCAGTGGCTGAGAAAATTCACTAAACAACACAACTTCCCAAGAAAAGGGGGGTGTCCGCTCACAGCCACCATCCTGGTGGACAGGAAACACTCCTGCCCATCGCCAGCCCCATAGCCCAGAGCAGCCCCAGACAACCCAGTGTGACGGAAGTGCTTCAAATAACAGGCACACACCACAAAACTGGGCGTGGACATTAGCCTTCCCTGCAACCTCAGCTGAATGTCCCAGAGCTGGGAAGGGGGAGCAGTGTGAATTAACAGAGCCCCATTCAGCCATCATTTGAGCAGACTGGGAGCCTCCCAACACAGCCCAGCAGCCCAGAACTGCCCTGGGGGGACGGCACTCACCTGTGACATAGCACTGTCATCCCTCAACAGAGGACCCGGGGTGCACAGCCTGGAAGAGGGGCCCACTTGCAAGTCTCAGGAGCCATACGCCAATACCAAAGACTTGTGGGTCAGTGGCAGAGACAAACTGTGGCAGGACTGAACTGAAGGATTAGACTATTGCAGTAGCTTTAAAACTCTAGGATCATCAGGGAGATTTGATTGTTAGGGCCACCCCCCCTCCCCGACTGCCCAGAAACACGCCCCACATACAGGGCAGGCAACACCAACTACACACGCAAGCTTGGTACACCAATTGGGCCCCACAAGACTCACTCCCCCACTCACCAAAAAGGCTAAGCAGGGGAGATCTGGCTTGTGGAGAACAGGTGGCTCGTGGACGCCACCTGCTGGTTAGTTAGAGAAAGTGTACTCCACGAAGCTGTAGATCTGATAAATTAGAGATAAGGACTTCAACTGGTCTACAAACCCTAAAAGAACCCTATCAAGTTCAGCAAATGCCACGAGGCCAAAAACAACAGAAAATTATAAAGCATATGAAAAAACCAGACGATATGGATAACCCAAGCCCAAGCACCCAAATCAAAAGACCAGAAGAGACACACCTAGAGCAGCTACTCAAAGAACTAAAGATGAACAATGAGACCATAGTACGGGATATGAAGGAAATCAAGAAGACCCTAGAAGAGCATAAAGAAGACATTGCAAGACTAAATAAAAAAATGGATGATCTTATGGAAATTAAAGAAACTGTTGACCAAATTAAAAAGATTCTGGACACTCATAGTACAAGACTAGAGGAAGTTGAACAACTAATCAGTGACCTGGAAGATGACAGAATGGAAAATGAAAGCATAAAAGATAGAATGGGGAAAAAAATTGAAAAACTCGAAATGGACCTCAGGGATATGATAGATAATATGAAACGTCCGAATATAAGACTCATTGGTGTCCCAGAAGGGGAAGAAAAGGGTAAAGGTCTAGGAAGAGTATTCAAAGAAATTGTTGGGGAAAACTTCCCAAATCTTCTAAACAACATAAATACACAAATCATAAATGCTCAGCGAACTCCAAATAGAATAAATCCAAAAAAACCCACTCCGAGACATATACTGATCACACTGTCAAACATAGAAGAGAAGGAGCAAGTTCTGAAAGCAGCAAGAGAAAAGCAATTCACCACATACAAAGGAAACAGCATAAGACTAAGTAGTGACTACTCAGCAGCCACCATGGAGGCGAGAAGGCAGTGGCACGATATATTTAAAATTCTGAGTGAGAGGAATTTCCAGCCAAGAATACTTTATCCAGCAAAGCTCTCCTTCAAATTTGAGGGAGAGCTTAAATTTTTCACAGACAAAGAAATGCTGAGAGAATTTGCTAACAAGAGACCTGCCCTACTGGAGATACTAAAGGAAGCCCTACAGACAGAGAAACAAAGACAGGACAGAGAGACTTGGAGAAAGGTTCAGTACTAAAGAGATTCGGTATGGGTACAATAAAGGATATTAATAGAGAGAGGGAAAAATATGGCAAACATAATCCAAAGGATAAGATGGCTGATTCAAGAAATGCCTTCACGGTTTTAACGTTGAATGTAAATGGATTAAACTCCCCAATTAAAAGATATAGATTCGCAGAATGGATCAAAAAAAATGAACCATCAATATGTTGCATACAAGAGACTCATCTTAGACACAGGGACACAAAGAAACTGAAAGTGAAAGGATGGAAAAAAATATTTCATGCAAGCTACAGCCAAAAGAAAGCAGGTGTAGCAATATTAATCTCAGATAAAATAGACTTCAAATGCAGGGATGTTTTGAGAGACAAAGAAGGCCACTACATACTAATAAAAGGGGCAATTCAGCAAGAAGAAATAACAATCGTAAATGTCTATGCACCCAATCAAGGTGCCACAAAATACATGAGAGAAACATTGGCAAAACTAAAGGAAGCAATTGATGTTTCCACAATAATTGTGGGAGACTTCAACACATCACTCTCTCCTATAGATAGATCAACCAGACAGAAGACCAATAAGGAAATTGAAAACCTAAACAATCTGATAAATGAATTAGATTTAACAGACATATACAGGACATTACATCCCAAATCACCAGGATACACATACTTTTCTAGTGCTCACGGAACTTTCTCCAGAATAGATCATATGCTGGGACATAAAACAAGCCTCAATAAATTTAAAAAGATTGAAATTATTCAAAGCACATTCTCTGACCACAATGGAATACAATTAGAAGTCAATAAACATCAGAGACTTAGAAAATTCACAAATACCTGGAGGTTAAACAACACACTCCTAAACAATCAGTGGGTTAAAGAAGAAATAGCAAGAGAAATTGCTAAATATATAGAGACGAATGAAAATGAGAACACAACATACCAAAACCTATGGGATGCAGCAAAAGCAGTGCTAAGGGGGAAATTTATAGCACTAAACGCATATATTAAAAAGGAAGAAAGAGCCAAAATCAAAGAACTAATGGATCAACTGAAGAAGCTAGAAAATGAACAGCAAACCAATCCTAAACCAAGTACAAGAAAAGAAATAACAAGGATTAAAGCAGAAATAAATGACATAGAGAACAAAAAAACAATAGAAAGGAAAAATATCACCAAAAGTTGGTTCTTTGAGAAGATCAACAAGATTGACAAGCCCCTAGCTAGACTGACAAAATCAAAAAGAGAGAAGACCCATATAAACAAAATAATGAATGAAAAAGGTGACATAACTGCAGATCCTGAAGAAATTAAAAAAATTATAAGAGGATATTATGAACAACTGTACGGCAACAAACTGGATAATGTAGAAGAAATGGACAATTTCCTGGAAACATATGAACAACCTAGACTGACCAGAGAAGAAATAGAAGACCTCAACCAACCCATCACAAGCAAAGAGATCCAATCAGTCATCAAAAATCTTCCCACAAATAAATGCCCAGGGCCAGATGGCTTCACAGGGGAATTCTACCAAACTTTCCAGAAAGAACTGACACCAATCTTACTCAAACTCTTTCAAAACATTGAAGAAAATGGAACACTACCTAACTCATTTTATGAAGCTAACATCAATCTAATACCAAAACCAGGCAAAGATGCTACAAAAAAGGAAAACTACCGGCCAATCTCCCTAATGAATATAGATGCAAAAATCCTCAACAAAATACTTGCAAATCGAATCCAAAGACACATTAAAAAAATCATACACCATGACCAAGTGGGGTTCATTCCAGGCATGCAAGGATGGTTCAACATAAGAAAAACAATCAATGTATTACAACACATTAAAAACTCGAAAGGGAAAAATCAATTGATCATCTCAATAGATGCTGAAAAAGCATTTGACAAAATCCAACATCCCTTTTTGATAAAAACACTTCAAAAGGTAGGAATTGAAGGAAACTTCCTCAACATGATAAAGAGCATATATGGAAAACCCACAGCCAGCATAGTACTCAATGGTGAGAGACTGAAAGCCTTCCCTCTAAGATCAGGAACAAGACAAGGATGCCCGCTGTCACCACTGTTATTCAACATTGTGCTGGAAGTGCTAGCCAGGGCAATCCGGCAAGACAAAGAAATAAAAGGCATCCAAATTGGAAAAGAAGAAGTAAAACTGTCATTGTTTGCAGATGATATGATCTTATATCTAGAAAACCCTGAGAAATCGACGATACACCTACTAGAGCTAATAAACAAATTTAGCAAAGTAGCAGGATACAAGATTAATGCACATAAGTCAGTAATGTTTCTATATGCTAGAAATGAACAAACTGAAGAGACACTCAAGAAAAAGATACCATTTTCAATAGCAACTAAAAAAATCAAGTACCTAGGAATAAACTTAACCAAAGATGTAAAAGACCTATACAAAGAAAACTACATAACTCTACTAAAAGAAATAGAAGGGGACCTTAAAAGATGGAAAAATATTCCATGTTCATGGATAGGAAGGCTAAATGTCATTAAGATGTCAATTCTACCCAAACTCATCTACAGATTCAATGCAATCCCAATCAAAATTCCAACAACCTACTTTGCAGACTTGGAAAAGCTAGTTATCAAATTTATTTGGAAAGGGAAGATGCCTCGAATTGCTAAAGACACTCTAAAAAAGAAAAACGAAGTGGGAGGACTTACACTCCCTGACTTTGAAGCTTATTATAAAGCCACAGTTGCCAAAACAGCATGGTACTGGCACAAAGATAGACATATAGATCAATGGAATCGAATTGAGAATTCAGAGATAGACCCTCAGATCTATGGCCAACTGATCTTTGATAAGGCCCCCAAAGTCACCGAACTGAGCCATAATGGTCTTTTCAACAAATGGGGCTGGGAGAGTTGGATATCCATATCCAAAAGAATGAAAGAGGACCCCTACCTCACCCCCTACACAAAAATTAACTCAAAATGGACCAAAGATCTCAATATAAAAGAAAGTACCATAAAACTCCTAGAAGATAATGTAGGAAAACATCTTCAAGACCTTGTATTAGGAGGCCACTTCCTAGACTTTACACCCAAAGCACAAGCAACAAAAGAGAAAATAGATAAATGGGAACTCCTCAAGCGTAGAAGTTTCTGCACCTCAAAGGAATTTCTCAAAAAGGTAAAGAGGCAGCCAACTCAATGGGAAAAAATTTTTGGAAACCATGTATCTGACAAAAGACTGATATCTTGCATATACAAAGAAATCCTACAACTCAATGACAATAGTACAGACAGCCCAATTATAAAATGGGCAAAAGATATGAAAAGACAGTTCTCTGAAGAGGAAATACAAATGGCCAAGAAACACATGAAAAAATGTTCAGCTTCACTAGCTATTAGAGAGATGCAAATTAAGACCACAATGAGATACCATCTAACACCGGTTAGAATGGCTGCCATTAAACAAACAGGAAACTACAAATGCTGGAGGGGATGTGGAGAAATTGGAACTCTTATTCATTGTTGGTGGGACTGTATAATGGTTCAGCCACTCTGGAAGTCAGTCTGGCAGTTCCTTAGAAAACTAGATATAGAGCTACCATTCGATCCAGCGATTGCACTTCTCGGTATATACCCGGAAGATCGGAAAGCAGTGACACGAACAGATATCTGCACGCCAATGTTCATAGCAGCATTATTCACAATTGCCAAGAGATGGAAACAACCCAAATGTCCTTCAACAGATGAGTGGATAAATAAAATGTGGTATATACACACGATGGAATACTACGCGGCAGTAAGAAGGAACGATCTGGTGAAACATATGACAACATGGATGAACCTTGAAGACATAATGCTGAGCGAAATAAGCCAGGCACAAAAAGAGAAATATTATATGCTACCACTAATGTGAACTTTGAAAAATGTAAAACAAATGGTTTATAATGTAGAATGTAGGGGAACTAGCAGTAGAGAGCAATTAAGGAAGGGGGAACAATAATCCAAGAAGAACAGATAAGCTATTTAACGTTCTGGGGATGCCCAGAAATGACTATGGTCTGTTAATTTCTGATGGATGTAGTAGGAACAAGTTCACTGAAATGTTGCTATATTATGTAACTTTCTTGGGGTAAAGTAGGAACATGTTGGAAGTTAAGCAGTTATCTTAGGTTAGTTGTCTTTTTCTTACTCCCTTGCTATGGTCTCTTTGAAATGTTCTTTTATTGTATGTTTGTTTTCTTTTTAACTTTTTTTTTCATACAGTTGATTTGAAAAAAGAAGGGAAAGTTAAAAAAAAAAAAAAAAAGAAAAAAGACAAACAAGGGAAAAAAAAAAAAAAAAAGATGTAGTGCCCCCTTGAGGAGCCTGTGGAGAATGCCGGGGTATTCGCCTACCCCACCTCCATGGTTGCTAACATGACCACAGACATAGGGGACTGGTGGTTTGATGGGTTGAGCCCTCTACCATAAGTTTTACCCTTGGGAAGACGGTTGCTGCAAAGGAGAGGCTAGGCCTCCCTGTATTTGTGCCTAAGAGTCTCCTCCTGAATGCCTCTTTGTTGCTCAGATGTGGCCCTCTCTCTCTGGCTAAGCCAACTTGAAAGGTGAAATCACTGCCCTCCCCCCTACGTGGGATCAGACACCCAGGGAAGTGAATCTCCCTGGCAACGTGGAATATGACTCCCGGGGAGGAATGTAGACCCGGCATCATGGGATGGAGAACATCTTCTTGACCAAAAGGGGGATGTGAAAGGAAATGAAATAAGCTTCAGTGGCAGAGAGATTCCAAAACGAGCCGAGAGATCACTCTGGTGGGCACTCTTACGCACACTTTAGACAACCTTTTTTAGGTTCTAAAGAATTGGGGTAGCTGGTGGTGGATACCTGAAACTATTAAACTACAACCCAGAACCCATGAATCTCGAAGACAGTTGTATAAAAATGTAGCTTATGAGGGGTGACAGTGGGATTGGGAATGCCACAAGGACCAAACTCCACTTTGTCTAGTTTATGGATGGATGTGTAGAAAAGTAGGGGAAGCAAACAAACAGACAAAGGTACCTAGTGTTCTTTTTTACTTCAATTGCTCTTTTTCACTCTAATTATTATTCTTGTTATTTTTGTGTGTGTGCTAATGAAGGTGTCAGGGATTGATTTAGGTGATGAATGTACAACTATGTAATGGTACTGTAAACAATCGAAAGTACAATTTGTTTTGTATGACTGCGTGGTATGTGAATATATCTCAATAAAATGATGATTAAAAAAAACAAAAACAAAAACAAACAAACAAAAAAAACTATACAAGAAACAAGGGAATTAAATGGTAAACAAGAAAATAAGAAGGCAGTAGTGTAGGAAGACAGAAAAAAAAAGACATAAGACAAAGAGAAAAACTAACAAAACAGCAGATGCAAAAGTATATAGAATGTGTAGATGGACATTATATCTTGGCTCATAGATCAATACTTATGGGGAAGTTCAATTTTCCCATTTTTGCACTGTTTTACCTGTACAATTTGTGCAATATGGGGAGAACTTACAGAAGCATAACAAGCCAAAGTATCTCTGGGGATTAGGATCCTTTGCCTCAGTGTTGGCTCAGATGTGCCCAATACATCTTCTTGAATTCATTAACATACTTTATACTCAGAAAAATCATCACTGAGGGAATAGGGAAAAGGTTGATAAAGCGTATTTTTGTAGAAAATAAAGAATATGACTAGAGTATTTAGATGTAAAACATGGTAACTGAACCTCATTCTTCAAACACTAGCTCACTTGCTAATTAAAAAAAAAAACATACATACCTTTTTAACCTACAAATGTAAATCTAAAACTTGTTTCCTCATCTATGTCCATCTATATAAAATCTATGGCACTTCCACACGATGCTATGCATATGTATATGTATAATTGTTTATACACAGTGGAATATCACATCATATGTGCATTTTACTTACTGAGCACACAATTAAATGGAGCCAGCATGTCCAATCAATAAATTTATGCTCCAGCACTGTGAGGTATAGTATATATCTCTGCCGTTCGTTAACTGGTCTCAGTTCCCTTAACAGTGGAAGCATCTCCCAAAGAGGTAACTGAGTGTGATTCTACTGCTTAAAAGATACAGTTTCTGGTTCTCATAAAACATACCTCCTCAGTGGGGGCCAACTATTTCAACTGGAACTTAACTGAGGAAACAGTGATTAGTTTCTATATCCATGGAAAACTAAGCTATTGGGCTTATGAGAGATAGAAAGGTAGATTTCAGTTAATTTAATAGCTTTTTGAAGGAGAATTCTGCCTATCAGGGTTTTCATTTCAAACTTGGACTTTAGCACATGTAAGCTGTAACCCCACTGACTCAGTCTCACCATCTGTAAGTGTGAGCTCCTTGAATACATATATTATTTCTTATTATTCCTATTCCCAAAGCCTAGCAGAGAGTCCTGAAAATAGCAGGTATTTGATAAATATTGGATAAGCATGTCTTCTTCATACTAGGTAATTCCTATAAGGGCTTTCAACTAAGTCTAACAGAAAATTGGACTGCTTTTTATTTTGATGTTCTCCTTATAAAAAATTTCTTTTCGAATGCTAACAATGAAAATATTTATGATGTTCCTCTCTCAAGTTCCCCT
Source organism: Choloepus didactylus (assembly GCF_015220235.1). Taxonomy (NCBI): domain Eukaryota; kingdom Metazoa; phylum Chordata; class Mammalia; order Pilosa; family Megalonychidae; genus Choloepus; species Choloepus didactylus. The sequence goes on along the minus strand of NC_051323.1, from coordinate 22,515,649 downwards.
TTGCAAGGGGATTACGAAGTGAATTAGGGACAAACATTCCACCCTGAATGGCAGTAACACAAAACAAGCAGCAAAATGTAATACACAAATGTCTTTCTGATTAATATGAATTAATAAGAATCAAAATGATGAAATAATGTATCCAAAGTTCACGTTATGTAATTTACAATTATTATTCCAGAAAGGAAATCAGTAATTCACTTGGCTTTAACATGGACTGCAAAACTCAGTTTGGGTACTGCCAAGGCCCAAACACCACAGTATATTATCGTATTTTTCTAAAAAGCCTTGCCTTGAAAAATTAAACTGCTAACAGAAGTCCAACTCAATATGTATCTTTCAGACTAAATGTCATAAAACAACTACTGTTTTACCTAAAAATACAATCCTGGCTTATAAATCTAATACAGTCTTAGTTTCAGACCTTTTAACCCAAATGACCACCACATTAATTTTTGTGGTATTTCAACTGAAAGCTAATTAACCAAAAGTTTCAAGATTAAGTTAATATTCTGACTATAATTTGAAATTTTACCTCAGACAATTCAAAGCAATGATATTAATAGAATCAAGATAAACTTACTGTCTGGTCAAATTTATATATAAATGCCTGGGTTTTCTTTCAAAGATAAAGAAATAAAATGTTATGGATAATTAAAAAAAAAAAAAAAAAAAATCATACACCATGACCAAGTGGGGTTCATTCCAGGCATGCAAGGATGGTTCAACATAAGAAAATCAATCAATGTATTACAACACATTAACAAGTCAAAAGGGAAAAATCAAATGATTATCTCAATAGATGCTGAAAAACCATTTGACAAAATCCAACATCCGTTTTTGATAAAAACACTTCAAAAGGTAGGAATTGAAGGAAACTTCCTCAATATGATAAAGAGCATATATGAAAAACCCACAGCCAGCATAGTACTCAATGGTGAGAGACTGAAAGCCTTCCCTCTAAGATCAGGAACAAGACAAGGATGCCCGCTGTCACCACTGTTATTCAACATTGTGCTGGAAGTGCTAGCCAGGGCAATCTGGCAAGACAAAGAAATAAAAAGCATCCAAATTGGGAAAGAAGAAGTAAAACTGTCATTGTTTGCAGATGATATGATCTTATATCTGGAAAACCCTGAGAAATCAACAATACAGCTACTAGAGCTAATAAACAAATTTAGCAAAGTAGCGGGATACAAGATTAATGCACAGAAATCAGTAATGTTTCTATATGCTAGAAATGAACAAACTGAAGAGACACTCAAGAAAAAGATACCATTTTCAATAGCAACTAAAAAAATCAAGTACCTAGGAATAAACTTAACCAAAGATGTAAAAGAACTATACAAAGAAAACTACACAACTCTACTAAAAGAAATAGAAGGGGATCTTAAAAGATGGAAAAATATTCCATGTTCATGGATAGGAAGGCTAAATGTCATTAAGATGTCAATTCTACCCAAACTCATCTACAGATTCAATGCAATCCCAATCAAAATTCCAAAAACCTACTTTGCAGACTTGGAAAGGCTAGTTATCAAATTTATTTGGAAAGGGAAGATGCCTCGAATTGCTAAAGACACTCTAAAAAAGAAAAACGAAGTGGGAGGACTTACACTTCCTGACTTTGAAGCTTATTATAAAGCCACAGTTGTCAAAACAGCATGGTATTGGCACAAAGATAGACATATAGATCAATGGAATCGAATTGAGAATTCAGAGATAGACCCTCAGATCTATGGCCGACTGATCTTTGATAAGGCCCCCAAAGTCACTGAACTGAGTCATAGTGGACTGTTCAACAAATGGGGCTGGGAGAGTTGGATATCCATATCCAAAAGAATGAAAGAGGACCCCTACCTCACCCCCTACACAAAAATTAACTCAAAATGGACCAAAGATCTCAATATAAAAGAAAGTACCATAAAACTCCTAGAAGATAATGTAGGAAAACATCTTCAAGACCTTGTATTAGGCGGCCACTTCCTAGACTTTACAGCCAAAGGACAAGCAACAAAAGAAAAAATAGATAAATGGGAACTCCTCAAGCTTAGAAGTTTCTGCACCTCAAAGGAATTTCTCAAAAAGGTAAAGAGGCAGCCAACTCAATGGAAAAAAATTTTTGGAAACCATATATTTGACAAAAGACTGATATCTTGCATATATAAAGAAATCCTACAACTCAATGACAATAGTACAGACGGCCCAATTATAAAATGGGCAAAAGATATGAAAAGACAGTTCTCTGAAGAGGAAATACAAATGGCCAAGAAACACATGAAAAAATGTTCAGCTTCACTAGCTATTAGAGAGATGCAAATTAAGACCACACTGAGATACCATCTAACACCGATTAGAATGGCTGCCATTAAACAAACAGGAAACTACAAATGCTGGAGGGGATGTGGAGAAATTGGAACTCTTATTCACTGTTGGTGGGACTGTATAATGGTTCAGCCACTCTGGAAGTCAGTCTGGCAGTTCCTTAGAAAACTAGATATAGAGTTACCATTCGATCCAGCGATTGCACTTCTCGGTATATACCCAGAAGATCGGAAAGCAGTGACATGAACAGATATCTGCACGCCCATGTTCATCGCAGAATTATTCACAATTGCCAAGAGATGGAAACAACCCAAATGTCCTTCAACAGATGAGTGGATAAATAAAATGTGGTATATACACACGATGGAATACTACACGGCAGTAAGAAGGAACAATCTCGAGAAACATAAGACAACATGGATGAACCTTGAAGACATAATGCTGAGCAAAATAAGCCAGGCACAAAAAGAGAAATGTTATATGCTACCACTAATGTGAACTTTGAAAAATGTAAAACAAATGGTTTATAGTGTAGAATGTAGGGGAACTAGCGATAGAGAGCAATTAAGGAAGGGGGAACAATAATCCAAGAAGAACAGATAAGCTATTTAACGTTCTGGGGATGCCCAGGAATGACTATGGTCTGTTAATTTCTGATGGATATAGTAGGAACAAGTTCACAGAAATGTTGCTATATTAGGTAACTTTCTTGGGGTAAAGTAGGAACAGGTTAGAAGTAAAGCACTTAGGTTAGTTGTCTTTTTCTTACTCCCTTGTTATGGTCTCTTTGAAATGTTCTTTTATTGTATGGTTTTTGTTGTTGTTGTTTTTTTTTCATACAGTTGATTTAAAAAAGAAAGGAAAGTTAAAAAAAAAAAAGAAAAGAAAAACAAGGACAAAAATATGTAGTGCCCCCTTGAGGAGCCTGTGGAGAATGCAGGGGTATTGGCCTACCCCACCTCGATGGTTGCTAACATGACCACAGACATAGGGGACTGGTGGTTTGAAGGGCTGAGCCCTCTACCATAGGTTTTACCCTTGGGAAGATGGTTGCTGCAAAGGAGAGGCTAGGCCTCCCTATAATTGTGCCTAAGAGCCTCCTCCCGAATGCCTCTTTGTTGCTCATATGTGGCCCTCTCTCTCTAGCTAAGCCAACTTGAAAGGTGAAATCACTGCCCTCCCCCCTACGTGGGATCAGACACCCAGGGGAGTGAATTTCCCTGGCAACGTGGAATATGACTCCCGGGGAGGAATGTAGACCTGGCATCGTGGGACGGAGAACATCTTCTTGACCAAAAGGGGGATGTGAAAGGAAATGAAATAAGCTTCAATGCAGAGAGATTCCAAAAGGAGCCGAGAGGTCACTCTGGTGGGCACTCTTACGCACAATTTAGACAACCCTTTTTAGGTTCTAAAGAATTGGGGTAGCTGGTGGTGGATACCTGAAACTATCAAACTACAACCCAGAACCCATGAATCTCGAAGACAGTTGTATAAAAATGTAGCTTATGAGGGGTGACAATGGGATTGGGAAAGCCATAAGGACCAAACTCCACTTTGTCTAGTTTATGGATGGATGTGTAGAAAAGTAGGGGAAGGAAACAAACAGACAATGGTACCCAGTGTTCTTTTTTACTTCAATTGCTCTTTTTCACTCTAATTATTATTCTTGTTATTTTTGTGTGTGTGCTAATGAAGGTGTCAGGGATTGATTTAGGTGATGAATGTACAACTATGTAATGGTACTGTAAACAATCGAAAGTACAATTTGTTTTGTATGACTGCATGGTATGTGAATATATCTCAATAAAATGATGATTAAAAAAAATAAAAAATAAAAAATAAAAAATAAAAAAATAAAAAAATAAAGAATTGGGGTAGCTGGTGGTGGATACCTGAAACTATCAAACTACAACCCAGAACCCATGAATCTCGAAAACAATTGTATAAAAATGTAGCTTATGAGGGGTGACAATGGGATTGGGAAAGCCATAAGGACCACACTCCACTTTGTCTAGTTTACGGATGGATGAGTAGAAAAATAGGGGAAGGAAACAAACAAACAAACAGACAAAGGTATCCAGTGTTCTTTTTTACTTCAATTGCTCTTTTCAATTTAATTATTATTCTTGTTATTTTTGTGTGTGTGCTAATGAAGGTGTCAGGGATTGATTTAGGTGATGAATGTACAACTATGTAATGGTACTGTGAACAATCGAATGTACGATTTGTTTTGTATGACTGCATGGTATGTGAATATATCTCAATAAAATGAAGATTTGAAAAAAATAAGTTAATTAATAAATTAATAAATTAAATTCAAATCAATGTCAACAAAAATCCTAGCAAGATTTTCATGTAATTTCAAAAGCTGATCCTTAATTTCGATTAGATAAGAAAATACACAAGTTAATCAATATATGGTCAATAACAGAACAATTTTCAGGAACAGTTCTCTAAACATATGGAAGTTCGGTTTATGATAACGGTGGCATATCCAAGGACTAATTCTGTAAGAAATGGCTATCGAAGGTGAAATCATTGAAAAATAAATTCCAGATGGATAAAAGAAAAGAGAATGCAAGGGAAGTTTTCTTGCTTCTAATTAACAATAATTGTGTCCATTAGTGACACTGCCCTTGAATGTAAGTTTCTTATAATCCAGCCAATCAGACAGTTCTTGGCTCCCAGGGAAGAGCAAGAAAAGGGAGGAAAGAAGAATGGAAGGGCAGGTAAGAGTGCCTTCTTCATAACCTAGGCAGGAATAGGAGAGAAAAGGAGAAGGTCCCCCCACCCTACACTCAGGTGTAGTATAGCCTCTCCTGTAACAATTCCATGCATATGGTACCCAGCACATAGTTGTCAGATAGGTGACAAAACATATGAATAAAGAATCTCAAGATTTCCAAATGTTTAAGCAAATCAACAACAGAAATGGAAGCTATATCTGAGGCAACGTTTTCATTCAAGAACCATCGGCAATTAACCAAGTTCACATTTTCCCATTGCCTTTGAGCAAATATTCAAAGGGTAAACTCGTGCTGGGTGGTATTGAATGAATTCCTCTGAAAATTCATTAATTTTGTCAGCTTACTGGATTGCTTTTCAATGCATACACATTCTTGCACATTCCACGTCAGCTGAGGTCAAGTCCTTTTTGAAATCAGCCTGGGAGGAAAATGAAGAAGAGATGCCAGGGACTGTGGGTAGGTGCCAGAAGGAAAAGGGCGCCAGCGCTGGCAGTCATCTGAACAATCAGCTCCAAATTGCCTCGTTTGCTTATCAAACATCCTGTCCCAGGACCAGATGCCCCGCAATGAGATGAAAGTGTAGAGCAAGACTCCATGGTGCCTCGTGGTTCCTTGTGGAAACACCAAGAATCCAGAATCCAGGAATTAAGCTGTCGTGATTCCAACTGATGCATCCACAAAAAAGCAGCTCTTTATTTGAAGATTAATGTTCTAATATTTGACAGCTGCCTGAAAGGGCATTATTCAAGTCATAATAAGGAGGTCTCTTCTCTGTTTACTGAGGGTGACCTCTGGGAAAGTCAGTTCCAGCTTCTGCTAATGTTGTTGCCTTAGTAGATTACAGAAACTGATGCTCACTTTCATACTGATTTGAACAGCTCATAGAGAAAAACCAGCAGGATGGTTTTATTTTTTCAATAAAGTATTCTAAAATTCTTTGTGTATTTATAAGACAGAGATAAGGAAAAATATAAATAAAAAATTAAATTAAATTAAAAAAACATTGTCCATTATCCCAAAACCAAAACACCTCTTAAACATTTTATTTGATTGATTGATTTGATTTTTTTGTTCATTTATTAGTTTATTTCCTTCCAGTTGTTTTTCTATGCATGTTCATTTTAACATATTTAAATCATACTATATATACAATTTTCTACCCTGTGCTTTTCACTTGATATTACGGAAAATGTGTAGTAGATAGTGTGGTGCCCTGCACAGATGCCCTCTTCTAGGCTGACAAACCCATCCCAAGCTGCTGGGAATATCAGCTGCTGGCAGCTCCCAGTTGCACCTCTCACTTGGGTTTGCTACTGGCCTTGGCCAAGGTTATGCCCCCTCCCAGGGGCAGTCCATTGCCAAGGTCCAGCTGTTGCATGGATACCATGGCTTAGTTCTCTTATTTCATTTTGGGGCAACTCTGCAGAGCCACACTACCTGCAAAGCTCCTTATAGGGTCAGCTGAGTCCTCAGCTGCAGATCTGTTGCAAGTCAGCTTCTCCCCCTGCCCAATCCTTTCTTCTTTAATCTAATCTCCTAAGAATACTCCCTACTCAGATCACCAACTCTGTTGCCTGTCCCAGGAAGCACTCTCACTTTGGATTTTGATCACTTATAGCAGTCACTTGGGCAAGGAGGACCCCACCACTGATGTAGGTGGAGTATGGACAGCCCTTGGAGTGCTGTGGTCATGCAATTATTAATATGGTCATAGATGGAGAATTGGGATGGGGTAGGGCTGGAAAGAGGTGCACTGGCTGACAAATTATTTCTGGTACTTTAATTATGAGGGAGATAGTAAATATGAGGACTATGGAATTTGGTGGTTGTTGCTAGAACCATTATTGATTCATTGAAGAAAGATTTGACAGACTCAGGGTGATTAATCATCAGCCAAGGAAAAAATATGAAAGCTTAAAATGCCTCCTTGGCAATATTTAAGGAAACCCCAATCACTTACAGGTGGAGAGCAGACAGAGTGGAGAGACAGCTGGGAACTTAATTATGAAAGTAGTGGCGCTTCAGAGAAAGTTGAATTCTCAATGCCAGCAAGTCTCCTATGTCAAAGTCAGAGTCCTGATAAGGAAGGAGTGAGACCCTGATTCCTTATGCCTGCTGTGGCTGCAGAAGCGGCCCACTCCCCCTTGCTAGAAGATAGCATCCCCTCCTTGCTTGAAGGTCATGCTAAAACCTCCGATGAGGTAATTGCCTTACAGACAATATTTGACTCACTTGGGATCACCTCCCCCCCCCGCCCCAACTTCCCACCATGGCAACCAGGCCAACAGCATGGGTCAAATCCCAACAGTAGCAAGGTGCTACTAAGGGACAGGGACTGCACACCAAAGGAGCTAGAGGACATGACCAACAAAAGGAGTGAGGAAAGTATGGGGTTTGATCCCAAGAGGGTTGGATCAAGGCAGAACATAAAGGTTGAAGAGTCTATCAGTGTGGAAGCACTCTGCTGAGACACAGATTTTAACACCCCAGCAAGGACCCCAGGAGATACATAAACCACAATGCTAGGATGGATTTTGAAAGCTTGGAAAAGTATTGGCCCAAACTAAGTGAATTAGAAATGCTGGAATTTCTATAGCAGATGGGAGAAGGTAGATCAAAAAGCTCAGGGAGGTAGGCATACCTGAATATTTTTCTAGTAAGACCAGAAACCTACTGGCTGACTATATCCATGGGACGGCCCAGAGGATACTCCAATTACCAAAAGAATCAGGAAGGCACTTGCAGAGGACACCAGCATTGTTGAGAAGCTCTGTGGTGGCTGTCATCCGTAGGCTAGGGATGATGGCAAGAGAGGCTGTTATAGAAATGGGCTTCCTGATAGCAATGGGAAGGAAATGGATCCCAAAATATTAGAGGCCAGATGGAGATGCTTAACCAATGTGCAATGGGGGCACATTGCTGTAGAGGGCTGTGGAAATCCTTAATAGAACACAGGGTTCCTAGGGGCAAGATACATGGGCAGCCAACAAGGGGATTGTTTAATTGATACAATCAAAAGAAACCAAGGACAGATGAAGAGGAGGCCTGGGACAGCCAAGCCAATCAAATACAACTGTCCGCATATAACCACTCTCCAGCTTATGAGCATTTGTTGACCTCTAGCTATGCATCAGGAACTCTCCAAAACTCTTTCACAGTCATTATTTCATTTAATTGTCACAGCCTGCAAAGTAAGTATGTCCATTGGAAATGCTTTTGACTGCTAGGAAGAGCAATCCTCAGCATGTTGGCTTGTTGTCCTGTGTTGTCCTAAAGGATATACTTCAACAGAAAGAAAAGCAGAAGCACGGTTTACCAGGAACACTGGTGAGCAAAACATTATTTTTTAAACAGTATAAATTTAGTTACCTATTGACTGTAAAAAAAATAATAACAATAAAACTAACTCTTGTGTTTAAAAATGTAAGAATAAAATTTTACAACTATAACAAGATTGAGAAAGGGGGTGTTCAATGTATCAATAAAGTACGATAATAACCTTACCTTGGTTAGGAAGAGGAGAGAAATACCAAATAACATTAGATGTAGTAAATAATTTTACTTACCTAAAAAATAATTAAGGTACTCACTAAAAGAGTAGAAATATAATTCATAGCTTCTGTATTAGTCAGGGTTCTCAGGAAAAACAGAACCAACAGTATACATATGTGTGTGTGCACATGTGTATAAGTGTATAAAGAGGTTTATTATAAGAAATTGGCTTACACAGCAGTGGAGGCTGGTTAAGTCCAGACTCCATAGGGCTGGCAACAAGTTGGAATCTCCCATAAAGATAAAGCCAAAGTCCTTAGTCCCAATTCCCCAGGGGAAGCTGGCTGGCTGGGAATTCTGACAAAAACCAATGCTGAAGTTGATTCAAATTCTTCTGACCTCTGAAATCCTCAGTTCTGACTGGATGAGGAGACTCCCCACATGCTGAGAGCAATCTTCTTTGTTGATCCTATACGCAATCAACTGATTATAGATCCAAATCCTATCTCAACATACCCTGGCAAGTAACAAGCAGGCCAGTGTTTGGCCAAACAACTGTAAACCATGATCCAACCAAGTTGACACATGAAAAAATCATCACAGCTTCCAAACTGGCAAAGAAAAAAATAAAGGGAACATAGACAATTTAATTAACCTAAAAAGGCAAGAAAGGGGAGTGTGGGGGGAGTAATGATAAATGTGGACTGGTTGATAACAAATTCCAGTCCATCTTGTTTCCAGTTGGAACTGTGGGAATGCTGAAGACCGAATTTCCCAGTGTCCCTTGAGGCTAGGGTCCTGCATGAAAACTGTGTTACATATCAGGTTATAACAATTGGAGAGTTAAAAGATGGTAGTCAGGCAGAGGCCATTTTCCTGCAAACTCATTCACTGTTTTCACTGGCAGAGGTGTAGCAGAGAGGCTTTACTTCAGGAGTTTCCTGTGTCTATTCTCCAGCTTATGGGTCTTGAGGGGCAACTGGTGCAGCAATGGTGGCTTCTTAATTTCAGCACAGTTAAGATGGCCTCACTGGCGTCAGTCCCCTGTTGGCTCAGTGCTGTGTCCCTCAGGGAATCATTCTCGAAGATGCCTAGAACCAACTCCTTCAGCTATTCCAGCAGTTTAAAGCATCTGATTTCCTGTGTCTCAGCCCTTTGCGTTTAAAATACCTGTAATAGTTTCCATTTCCTTCACTGAATCCTAACTGATAAATGTGAGGGGAACCATTGTGAAAGAAGATAGAAAAGCTACGATAAACTTGTAACATAGCTAATACCATATGCTTATATTACAGAGAGCAAAAATGTATCGAATTTAAAGGAGAAATTGACAAACCCAGAATTATAATTGGAGATTTTAGTTTATCTCTATTAGAAACTGAACTACCAAGCTATAGGAAAATTATTAAGGATATAGAAAATTAAAATGATCCAAATAACTAAGTCTGATCTAATAGACCAACATGAAACCACACAGTGAACAAACTGAGAATAAGCATTCTTTTCAAGCAAACATAAAATATTTATAAAAATCAACCACATTCTAGATGTCAAAGGAAGTCTCAACCAACTTCAATATACAGAAAATTTCCTCTGGCTCATAAATTAAAAAAAAAAAAAAAACACTTGTTTTTAAAATATTATTCTTGGGAATTTTAAATGAACTCCCTAAATAACTCAGGGTAAAAGGAGGAAATCAAAGAATATTGAGAAATTATCAGAATGAAGTTCCACATGCCAAAACTTGTGGGATGCAGCGAATTTAAAACTTGCGGGATGCAGCTAATTTTGTAGCATTAAATGCAAGTATTACAAGACAGAAACTACTGAAAATAAGTGAGTTAAGCATTCAACTGAAAAATCTATGAAAAGAAAAGCGGAGTGACCCTGTTAGCTGTAAATTAATAGCATAAAAAGCATTTATTATAACATGATGGCTGGAAATTAAGTATTCAATTTAAGACACTATAAGAGAACAACTGAGTAGATCTAAAGAGTTGTAGAAAAGAAATCATAAAGATTAAGAAACAATATATATGTTCTCACAAACACTGAGGACTGGCGGTTCGATATGCTAAGCCCTCTATCTTGGAGCTTGCCCTTATGAAACTTGTTACTGCAAAGGAGAGGCTGAGCCTACTTACAATTGTGCCTAAGAGTCTCCCCCTGAGAACCTCTTTGTTGTCAGATGTGCCCCCCCCCCTCTAGCTAAGCCAACTCTACAGGTAAATGCACTACCCTCCCCCTACGTGGGACATGACTCCCAGGGGTGTAAATCTCCCTGGCAAGCAGGATATGACTCCTGGGGATGAATTGCAACCAGGCACTGTGGGACTGAGAACATCTTCTTGACCAAAAGGGAGATGCAAAATGAAACAAAATAAAGTTTCAGTGGCTGAGAGATTTCAAATCAGAGTCAAGACGTCACTCTGGTAGGCATTCTTATGCACTATAAAGATATCCGTTTTTAGGTTTTAGTGTACTGGAATAGCTAGAAGGAAATACCTGAAACTATCAAACTGCAACCCAGTAGCCTTGACTCTTGAAGACGGTTGTATAACAATGTAGATTACAAGGAGTGACAGTGTGATTGTGAAAACCTTGTGGATCACAGTCTCTTTACCCAGTATATGAATGGATGAGTAGAAAAACAGGGACGAAAACTAAACGAAATATAGGGTGGGATGGGGGGGTGATTTGGGTGTTCTTTTTTACTTTTATTTTTTATTCTTATTTTTATTCTTTCTGGTGTAACAAAAATGTTCAAAAATAGACTGGGATGATGAATATACAACTATATGATGGTACTGTGAAGAGTTGATTGTATACCATGGATGACTGTACAGTAGGTGAATATATCACAATAAAACTGAATTTAAAAAAAGAGAGAAAAAGAAACAATTATTGGAGTGTGTACACAAAAACCAAAAGCTAGTTCTTAAGTGGACAAATTTCTAACAAAATTGAACAAGAATAAAGAGAAAATGTACGAATAAGGTTATCGGGAAAAAAAGAAAGATAAAACTATGATGCAGTAGGATGTTTTAAGATCAAATGAAAAACAAAAAAAAAACCTCTATGCAAATAAATTTTAAAACTTAAGTAAAATGAAAAATTTTTTATAAAAGATATTAATTAATTCACAAAATTTACTCTACATGGGAAAACTAAATAAGCCAAAAATGATAAAGAAATTGAATCAGTAATCAAAATCTCTTCTGTGCCCCCACCAACAACAAATCCCCCCAAATCCAGTGGTCAGAGTTTGGTATTTTTTTTTTCAATTATAAAGTACTGAATAGACTAAATTGGAGACTAAAAACAAAATGCGCTGTGTACACTCCACTCGGAGGAAGACATGGAACATTCCATCGCCTCCCCATGGCTTTCTCTCTATAAAGCCTCCAGTAACAGGACTAAGGCCTAACTTGATTCAATTAGCCTCACTTTAACTAAAAATAGCATCTTCAAAAGGTCCTATTTACAATGGGTTCACATCCACAAGAATGGGATTAAAATCAAGAACCTGCTTTGTTCTGGGGTGTATAATTCAACCTAATATAACCAATATCTGGCATTTTCATACTGTTTAGTTTTTGCCTTTAGTTTTGGGGTATTCATTGATAATTCATTTTGGCTTTAATTTGTATGTCTCTGATTTATCATGAGATAGTCAATCTTTTTAAACATTTATTGGTTATTTGTGTTCGTCTTCTACGACATGTCCATCAAATCTTTTACTCATTTTTCTTGTCTTGTTCATCTTTTTTCTTACTGATTTTTAAAGGAGGTTGTATGTTCTAGATATTAATCCTTTCACAGTTACAAGTGCTGCAAATATTCCTCCCTGTTCTGTGACTTGTCTTTTTACTCTTTTTTAGATGCTCCTGATAAACAGAAATTCTTAATTTTAATGTGATTAATTTATTATTCTTTTCCCATACGGATCGTGGATTTTTGTTTCATAGAAAAAAATTATTTCCTATCCTGATATTGTAAAGCTATTTTTCTATATTTTCCTCTAAAAGTTTTATAATTTTACATTTCAAATTGTGTCTTTACTTAGAATGGATTTTCTGTGAATAGTGCACAGTAGGGATTCAATTTCATTTTTTTCATATAGATAACCAAGAGTCTGAATGCTCTTAATTGAATAGATAAATCAAGTTTCCATAGATTTTGTTTCTCAGCTCCCTACTCAATTAGGCAAGACAATTTATCTATCCCTGCACCAATATTACACTATTTGAATAACTGTAGTTTTATAATAAAATTTCTATATATTACAGCAATTTTCTACCCATCCACTGTTCTTCAAAATTAACTTTGAGGTCTATGCCAGTTTGGGTATATTATGTCCCCAAAAAAGCCATATTCTTTAATGCAATCTTGTGGGGGCAGATTTATTAGCCTTTTGATTAGGATGTGACCAGTTGACTAGGTTATTTCCATGGAGATGTGGCCCCACCCATTCAGGGTGGGTCTTCATTAGTTTACTGGAAAACTTTAAAAAGAACTAACACAGCCCCAGATGCTTGCTGATGCTCTGAGATACTAGCCCAGAGTTTGCTCCCAAGAAGCTAAGAGAGGACAAAATGCCCCAAGAGCAGCTGAGAAAGACTTTTGGAAAGACACTTGGGAGCTAATGCTTAGAGATGCTTAGAGACATTTGGAGATGCTAGCCCAGAGACTTTTTGGAGAAAGCCATTATGAAACCAGAACCCCAGAGCAAAGGATTAGCAGATGCCAGCCACGTGTCCTCCCAGCTGACAGAGGTTTTCTGGACACCATCAGCTGTTTTTCAGTGAAGGTCTCCTCTTGATGCCTTAGTTTGGACACTTTTGTGGCCTTATGACTCTAAATTTGTAACCTAATAAACCCCCTTTTTGTAAAAGCCAATCCATTTCTGGTATTTTGCATAACAGCAGCATTAGCAAACCAGAACAATGATCCTTTCTTATGCTATATGAACTTTAGAATTGACTTGTCAAGTTCCAAAAAAGGAAACTGTTAGGATTTTAATTGAATTTAATGTGGACTGAAGATTAATTTTAGGGAAATCATATTTGTATCTTGTTTAATCTTCCTATTCATTAGCAGAATATTTCTCACCATTCATTTAGGTCTTTAATATCTTCTAATCAAATTATATAAGTCTCCATAAAAGAATCTTACACATCTTTTGACAAATTTCTTCCTAGGTACTTTTTAATTAATTTTTGCTGCTATTGTAAATGGTGCTGTTTTAATTTACATTTCTGACCTTTTGTTGCCAGTATATAGAAATGGATATTACTTTTACATATTCATTTTGTATCTGGCAACCTGCCTAAATTCGCATATTATAAGTGTTAATTCATCTGTGGATTCTTTTGGGTTTTCTACAGAGGAATTCACATCATCTGCAGTAAGGAGAGGGAATGTCTTTCCTTGGCAGTCCCCATACCTATCCTTTCTCTTCTTTGTCTTACTGTGCTAGTTGGAATTCCTGTACAATTGGGAAATCAAAGAGGTCCTAGGTATCTGTGTCCTATTCCTGAGTTTAAAAAAAAAAAATGCTTTCAATATTTTGCTAATAAGTATGATATATGTTGTAAGGATTTTGAAGGTACTCTTCATAGCTATTCCTTGTTTGCCAAAAATGTTTATCATGAATGGATGGTAAATTTTAGCCAATGCTTTGTCCATCAAGATAATCATATGGTTTTCTCCTTTAAGGGGGTAAATTACATTAATCAATCTTCTATTGTTAAACAAATGTTGCATTTGAAATAAATCCTTTAACATCTCAATGTATTGTCTTTTTCATACATTGCTAGGTAAAATATTGTTTACTAATTTGTTTAGGATTTTTTTTATCATTTATTTTCATGAATGAGACTAGCCTGTAACATTCCTTCCTGGTTGTGGTATCAAAGTTTTCCTGGCCTTGTAAAATGAGGTTTTGTTTGTTTGTTTGTTTGTTTGGCCCTACTACTTGGAAGAGTTCTGTAGTTATTGGAATCATTTCTTCCTTGAATATTTGGTAGAATTCCCTGACAAAACAATCTACAGCTGTTATTTTACTTGTGATAATATTTTAAATTGATTCAAGTTCTTTAATCATCATAAGACAATATAGGTATTTTATTTCTTCTTGAGTCAGTTTTGGTAAATTATATGTTTTTAGGAATTTTTCCATTTCATCTAAGTTTTCAAATTTATTGGCATAAAGTTATTCATAATAACCTCTGTTTAATCTTTTCAGCATCTGTTTAATCTCTTCAGCATCTGTGGGAGTTATGTCCCACTTTTTCTTTCTAATATAGTTTCCTTTTTTATGCCTTCCTTTTGTATTCTTGATCAGTCTCACTAGAGAGTTATCAATTTATTAGTCTTTTCAAAAAAAGACAACTTTTGGTTTTTGCTTCTATGTTTATTTTCTACTTTTCTAAATTCCACTGTGTTAAAACTTACTTCCTTCTACTTTTATTGGATGTATTCTGTTCTATATATTCTAACTTTTTAAGCTAAATGACTGCTTACCTCATTAATTTTACTCTTTATTCTTTTCTAAACATTTTCTAATTTCCATGAGGATTTTATGTAGTCTATGAGTTATTTAAAAGAAACTTTTAATTTCCAATTTTGCTTTTCATCTTATTTTATTTATTTTGTTCTTATTTGCATTGTGGCCAAATGGCATGGTTGCTCTATGACAAGAACTCGTGAAATTTATTGAGACCTTGATTTAGGACCTAACACATGGGCATATTTTGCAAATTTTCTGTGTATACTAGAAAAAAATCAGTTTTCCAATTCTTGGAGGGCAATGTTCTGTACATGTCCATTAGATGTACACATCCAATGTTCTGTACATGTTTAATCAATTTTAATTTTAATATTCAAATCATTTATATATTTACTGATTTAAATAACTGTTTTTTCTATTAATCACTAAGATGTGTTAAAATCTTTCCCTGTGATGATGTTTTGTCTATTTCTTCTTGTAGTTCTCTCAGCTTTTATTTTATCTATTTGGAAGCTGATATAGGCACATTCAAGTTATAAAATGTTCTAATTTCCTGGTGAATGAAACTTTAATCATGGTACAACAACCCTCTTTATTTTTAGTGATGCGTATTGCCTTAAAATCAATTTGATCTCATTTTATTATAGGTACACTAGCTTTCTTTTGATTAGTATTTGCCTGATGTATTTTTTTCCATCCTTTTACTGTCAACTTTTTATATCTGTTTCTTGTAAGCATCATAGAACTGGATTCTATTTATTTTCCAGACTGATAATCAACTGGACCATTTAATTTTACATTTCTTTTTATCACTGATATATTTGAATTTATTTCTATCATATTATTTCATGTTTTTTAAAATTTGTCCCACTTTTTAATGTTTCTTTTTTCCCTTTCTTCTTGACCTTATTGGATGGATTTATTTAGTTATTTCCCCCTCTTTATTAATGAGATTATATACCTCATTTTTATTCATTCAGTTGTTCCTAAAATTTTTAAGGTGCATGTTTAACAATATTTAAAGTTACTTGTTATATACATATATACTCACCTTCCAAAAAATATGAAAACTTACATTGTTTTAATTCTGATCACCCTCCTTCAAATTTATATGCTATTTCTGTTCAGTATTTTATTTCTACATTTTATATAAAAATTAGATATGAACTGTTCTTTAATGCAATCTTTTTTTGCTTAGTTGTACCCACATATTTAACAATTTACTCACTCATCATTCCTTCTAGCACTGGACTTTCCATCAGTAATAATTTTTTTCTACTCTAAAACATCTTTGGAATTTCCCTTACTGTGAATCTGTGGATTATGAATTCTCAGTTTTTGTCTGACCAAAACAATGTTTTTATTTTTCTCTCTTCCTCGATAGTTTCAATGTGGATGCAGTTCTAAGCTGACAGTTATTTTCTCTCAGAATATTGAAAGATATCATTCCACTGTCTTCTGGCTACTATTGTTGATGTGAAGTCAACTGTAAGTGCTGTAATTCCTTCATATTTTTTTTGCCTTTTCTCACTGATTATTTTTAAGACCTTTTCATAATCTTTCATATTATTCAGTTTCACTACTATGTGTCTAAGGAAAAATTATTTATATTTCCATAAATTCACTGGGGTTACTGAATCTGAAGTTTGTGTAAATATTTCACCATTTCTGGAAAATTCTTCATCATTCTCTCTTAAAATATTGCCTCTCCTCCATTCTCTCCCCTTTCCTTCTAGAACACCAATTAGACATATATTAGACCTTCTCTCCAAGCCCTCCATGTTTCTTAACCCATATTTTCTACCTCTTTGTCTCTATATTCTGCATGCTGGATAATTTCTTATTATCTATCTTCCTATTCATGAATTAGACCCCCAAGTTAATTTGCTGTTTAAACCACACTTTGAGTTTTTAATTTCAATTTTTATATTTGTCTTTTATAAAAACCCTATTTGGTTGCTTTTCAAATATCCTTGTTTATCTTTCATAAGTGCCTATATTTTAAATTTCCAATCAACTCTTTTTTTCTTTAGATGAAGCATGATGAACTTATAGTTTGTGTTTGATAATCCCCATATCTAAAAATCTTGCCAACCTGAGTCTGCTATTTGTTGTTCCTGCTGGCTCTTGCTCATAGTGCCTTGTTTCCTTAAATGCTTTGTGGTTTTTGACTCTGAACCCATATTTTTCAGAACTTTATCCATGGAAAACTTTGAGGTTTGTGTTGTGATTGTATTTCTCCAGAGAGAATTTATATTTGCTTCTTCCAAATACTTGGGATCATTACCAAACCAGAACCACTTTAAAATAATTTTGACCTAAAGGTATTTAGAATCATGCAGGTAGCTTAAATTTGATTTACAAACTGGAGTGATTGCCAGATTATGGTTAAGAATTCTCAAGAGAAAATTTCTCCTTTAACCCAGTACTGACATTGCTATCCCTATGTGTATGGTAGGGTATTTTTCTAGCTCCAACATGTGCCCATCAAAGTGAAAGCTGATCCTTGCAGGGCTGTGACACACAAATAATAAAATGAGACTGAAACATCTTATTGCACCAGAAAGTAAGAAAACGCTAAATTTATATATGTCAAAATGACAAAGCAGCCAAAATGAAGGGATGGCCAATGACCACATCTGGGAAAATTTTAGAAACAAAATACGTAATGATAGAAATAGACAATAATCCATGGAAAGATACAAAATATAAGAATCCATGAGTCCATACTGAAATATACAGATGGTAGATGATGATGATAGATAGATAGATAGATAGATAGATAGATAGAGTGGGAAAGAAGGAAAAACTCTTCCTTATAGTAGAATGTCCACCAGCACAGAGAGACAGAGATAGAATCTTGTACTATTTGGAACATTTCTGCAAGTTTAAAATTATTTCAAAACTAAAAATTTTAAAGAAATGAAAGCTGGTTCAGACTCCAGAACCAGAGATTAGAGTCAGGACCTGGAAAGATTCTGGTGTCCTCTCTCTCACATCTCCCAGAAGGAGGCTGTGCTAGAGCAAATGGAAGACAGACCAAGTTTGGACAGCCCAAAATTTAGAAAAAAGGAAAAATTTTCCAAAATGTGGAAAAAAGAACAGCCCAAATTTGGAAGCATCAGAACGAATAGATCTGGGGAACAATATTATAGATCAGATGAGCTACGAGATGAAGGAAACAACTGAGGGTGCAGAAAATGGCCCCATGAATACTCCATCCAACAAAATCACATGGATATGCTGACTGCAAAACACAGCTTAGCAAAAGCTCCTGGAGAGGCAATTCTCTGTTCAGTAGAGTATACTGAGCAAGGGTAGTGGTGCAAGCTGCCCAGTTTCTTACATATAACTCCAGATTTGGACAAAGAAAAAGCAAATAAACAAATTATAATTTAATGTGAACTCATCTGATATATTAAGTTTTACTGAAACTCTACCAACACATATTGGTGTATAACCTCTAGAACCACTCTGTCAAATACAGAACTCACAAGCCATGTGTGGCTATTCAAATTTAAATTATATAAAGTCAAATAAAATATAAAATTCAATTTTTCAATCACTACTAGCCTCATTTCAAGAGCTCATTAGCCACATACCAGACAGAGCAGATATGGAATATTTCACCATCATGGAAAATTCTATTAGAGAGTGCTGCTTTAAAAGCTGGAGAACAACCCCATGATCAAGATACCTGTGATTTATGAATTCATGTTCTTTTACTCATGGAAAATAGCAGGCAAAACACAAAAAATAACCTTCAATAAAACCAAACATTCCACTTCCTGTTGGGCTTAATACAGGGAGCATTCTTTGTGCCAAATCGGGGAGACTCATTAAGAAGAAATCGAAGCAGGAAGAAACTTGGGACTGTTGCAGACACTGCCGAGAAGATCCTGATACTCCTATGTCCTCCGACTTCGTGGTTAATCCACATTTTCTCCCCACACTTCACCCCACCTCCTCACTGTGGAAAATATTGCTCATGTTTCATTCATTATAAGGAATGGTTTGGCAAGAATAAGGCTTGACCAAGACAAACTTCCAATAATAAAGCCTGTAATATTACCCAAGGAAGTGAGGGAATTGACCTAAACACCCAAATTAGGAGAGAAGGAGTCAGAGCTTTCAGTTGTCGGGTCTGGGAGGGAATCATAAGACTTTGAACTCACAGAGCCTATGATCGCTTCCTGTCAGCATCAACAAAGGCTGACTGCCTAATGCAAGCTGAAGTCAACTTCTTCTACAAATCCCCATCCCCAATGGGTATCTTAATATGCTCTAAAGGAATCCAGAAAAAGAAAAAGAAATGTAGAGTATGATACCATTTATGCAACATTTAAAAGCATGCAATATAAAACCACTGATTGTTTTTCATACGGTATACGTAATGAAAACATAAACACATGCATGATTATAGCAAACACAAATTTCAAATAGTGGTTACCTCTAAAGAGAGAGAGAGGGGAAAGGCATTGGGAAGGAAAACATGGAGGAATTCAATTTATATGTTGAATATTAATATTCCATTTTCTTTTAAAAATCTGATGCAAGGATGGCTTAATGATAGTGTCTTATCAAGCTTTCGGTGCATATAGAAATTTTCAGTTATGTTATTCTCTGAATTTTTCTGTTTGAAATATTTCAAAACAACATAAAATTTACTGAAATCAATTTCATGTCTCCCACTTGGTATTTATGTGATCTTAGTGCAGACAGCATTAATAATGCCTATGAGACAGTTGTGAGAAGTTCATGAGAGGAGTGATACACAAAGATACTCCGAAACTAATCAAGACACCTGCCTGGAGTCAGCCCCCTGGACACAGGCCTCAGATGTGGCCGGGCACCAGGGTATGTGGTGGTCCCAACCAGCCAGTTAGACATGTGGCCTGCAGTCGTCATGATCTGCTCTAAAACGTGTGGCCAGGGGTGACCCATTTTCCTTTGGACTGGAATGGATTGGTGGAATGGGGCTGAGTCCTGATGTTCTGGTTAAAATAACAGGAAGGTTTGGATTTGTAAGCCTCTCTGCTTACTTTGGCTGGCCCAGCGACTGTTTCTACATCTGTCCTCAGGTCAGAGTAAGCAAAACACGTGGATGTGGATAATGTTAATGGTGGTTCTTGCACATCAGCACTTCAGGAACTCACATTCAGCCCTGCAGAGCTGTAGGGCTAAGCACACATGTGGGGACGGGCAGCCTGCCTGAGCAGACCAGAGAATGGAAACGGCTGAGGAAAGAAAGGCCAGTTTGGAATGGCTCCTGCTCTCCCTCATCCACCTGCTACGGTGCCCTCGGTCACTCGACCAGTCAAGTATCCTCTCTCCACACCAACTCTTCTGTCGCATGCTACCCTCCCTGCCACCCCTTTCCTCTGTTCCCCCTGGAGTCCTCATTTCTCAGCAAACCCCTCTCTCACGAGGCCACTGCTTTACCACCAGTGATCTCTTCCTGCCCTTCAGAGACCTAGCTCTTTGCTGAGGTGACCGCTTCTACAGCCCTCGACTCTACATACCACAGGGCAGGACTGGAGGCTCCAAACAGCCCCCACCACTCCCACCCCTCCAGTCCTCTTCAAGGATGTCATCAACCAACTTGTGAGCACAGCCCTATAAATACCGATGCTAAGGTGTCTTAGTTTGCCAGGGCTGCTATGACAAAAATCACCCAATGGGTTAGCTTAAACAACAGGAATTTATTGTTTCATGGTTTTGGAGGCTAGAAATCCAACATCAAGTACTGGCAGGGCTTGCTTTCCCCCAGAGCCAATAGTGTCCTGGCAATCCTCTGTCACAAGGCAAGCTCTGTCCCCTTGTCTCTGCTTCTCTGGTTTCCACTCACTTCTGGCTCCTGTGGACTGACTGCATCCAAATTTTCCCTGCTTATAAGAACTCCAGTTGTACGATTTAAGGCCCACCCTGATTCAATTTGGCTTCATCTAAATAGGGGCCTATTCACAAATGAGCCCACACCTTAGCTGATAATAATAGCTTCAAAGGCTGTGTTTACAAATGGGTCCACATCTGCAAGAATGTGGATTAAGACTTGAGCATGTCTTGTGAGGGCACGATTCAATCCCCAACACCAGGGCTCTTCATTTGCTTTCTTGTCATACCACAAATTCCCCTCATATCCACTCCCATGATTCCAATTTTCCTTATGATTCAGTGACTCCCAAATCTATACTTAGAACCCGGAGGTCTCTCTTCCTTTCCAGACCCATCTTTTCAATGTCTCTTGGCCATCACCACCTGGCTATTGTACAGTCACCTCACTCTCGCTGTGTTCAACCTTGACTCATGATCATTCTCTCCCCTCTCCCTTCTACCCAAGCATGCTCATCTTGTACTCCCAAATACAGCAAACAAACCACTAGTGATCTGGCCACCCAGGGCTGACCCCACCTTTTCCTCACTCCTACGTCTGGTCAAGGACCAAGTGCTGTCAATTCTGCCTCAGAAACAAGTCTCATAATGCCTTCTCCATTGCAGCTCCACTGGTCCTACCTTCAGGACCAGTCATCTACTGTCTGATATATATTACAATTGACCCCTAACGTGCTCTCTGGCTGCTTGACGCTGGTCTAACATCCATTCAAATGGTGGCTCCAGAGTTACACCTTTAAAACACAGCACTGATAACACCACTCCTCTTCCTTAAAGCATGCTTGCAGGAACAAGCTCAAATTCCTTAGTGAAACCCTTGATCATCCAACCCCTGAACAAAAGGAATGGACTCTGGAGCCAGAATATCAGGGATCAAATCCTAGCTCCACTCACTTAGTAACTGAGGGAACTTGAGGTCATGTAAGTCTGTGCCTCAGTTTCCTCAACTGTAAAGGTAAATAGTAATTGTACATGAGACATGTTATCTGTAATTATTAGCTTTTCAGTCTCATCTCTCACCATTCCTCCACAAGCAGCATGCGCTCTTTTGAGTTTTATGAAAATTACTGAATGTTCCCTGAAAGCACCAAGTTCTGTGTTCCAGTTTGCTAAAATTGCCTTTATGCAAAATACCAGAAATGGACTGGCTTTTATAAAGGGGATGTATTAGGTGTTATAGTTTGCTAATGTCGCATTTTTGCAAAACACCAGAAATGGATCAGCTTTTATAAAGGGGGTTTATTTGGTTATAAAGTTACAGTCTTAAGGCCATAAAGTGTCCAAGGTAAGTCATCAACAATCAGGTACCTTCACTGGAGGATGGCCAATGGTGTCCAAAAAATCTCTGTTAGCTCAGAAGGCACATGGCTGGCATCTGCTCCAGAGTTCTGGTTTCAAAATGGCTTTCTCCCAGGATGTTCCTCTCTAGGCTTCAGTTCCTCAAAAATGTCACTCTTAGTTGTTCTTGGGGCGTTTTTCCTCTCTTGGCTTCTCTGGAGCAAAAGTCTGCTTTCAACAGCCACCTTCAAACTGTCTCTCATATGCAGCTCCCCTCTCAGCTCCTGTGCATTCTTCAAAGTGTCTCTTGGCTGTAGCAAGCTTGCTCCTTCTGTCTGAGCTTATATAGTGCTCCTGTAAACTAATCAAGGCCCATGCTGAATGGGTAGGGCCATACCTCCATGGAAATTATCCAGAGTTACCACCTACAGTTGGGTGGGTTGCATCTCCATGGAAACACTCAATCAAAACTTACAATCTAATCAGCACTAATACGTCTGCCCACACAAGATTGCATCAAAGATAATGGCATTCGGGAAGACATTATACATCCAAACTGGCACATTAGACTATAAAGTTACAGTTCTAAGGCCATAGAAGTGTCCAGACTAAGACATCAACAAGATGATACCTTCACTGAAAAACAGTCAATGGTGTCTGGAACACCTCTGTCAGCTGGGAAGACACGT
This sequence comes from Choloepus didactylus, assembly GCF_015220235.1. Classification (NCBI taxonomy): domain Eukaryota; kingdom Metazoa; phylum Chordata; class Mammalia; order Pilosa; family Megalonychidae; genus Choloepus; species Choloepus didactylus. Next base: position 22,492,712 of record NC_051323.1, on the reverse strand, counting down.
GGCCGGTGTCTGCTGGTCCTTTGCTCCCAGGTTGCATTTCAAAATGGCTTTCTCCAAAATGTCTCTGGCCTTCTGTCTCTCTTAGCTTCTCTCAGCTCTCTGCTTGGTTCTTCTGGGGCATTTCTCTCCAAGTATCTGGGAGTCCTCTCTTAGCTTCTCTGGAGCAAACTCTGGCCTTCATCTCCTAGGTTAGCATCTCTAAACATCTTTCTGTCTGCCTCTCCAAGCATCAGCAGTTGTGTTGGCTCTTGAGCTCTCTTAAATACTCCAGTGAACTAATCAAGACCCACCCTGAATGAGCAGGGCCACACCTCCATGGAAATAATCTAATCAAAAGATCTAGCCCACACTTGGGTGAGTCACATCTCCATGGAAACACTCAATCAAAAGTTTCCACCCTAATAAAAAGACTAATAAGTCTGCCCCCACAAGACTGCATTAAAGAACATGGCTTTTCTGGGGCATATAATACATCCAAACTGACACACTCTGTCATGACTCACATTTAAGTACGTGCTAGTGCCTCTATCTGGAATGCCTTCCCTTTTCTGAGCAATCTGGAGAATTCTTAAACTTAAATATCACCTGCTCTATGAAACTTTCCCTGATTTCACCCTCCTCCATGGTCATACATCTCTTGTTACATATCTCTATTGTAGCGCTAACCATAACATCTTATTCATTGGTCTCTACCTAACCCCACTCCATCTACCTGACAAGGAAGGACTGTGATTTATTCATCTTCATTTCTCCAGCACTTAGCACAAAGCCATGTCCATGGTAGATGCTACTGAACACATGAATGACTTAAAAATGAGGAAACTGGTCCTCAAAAAGATGAATTATTGAGACCATTCCTTTTGATGCTTCTCCAGGCTTCCACATAATAGCAATACCACAGCTAGAAAGGATGAAGGAGCACAAAAATACACTGAATTATATAACTTGAACCCAGATCAATGAACCCAAGATCTTCCGACTGCAACCACTGAAATTCACCCAGAGTTTCTAATTCAAGATGTCAACTACTGATCATCACTCTCTTGCAAGGCCCATTAAAATGACAATCAAATATGAATAAGCCATCACAATAGAGTGGGAGTAGCTATCAGTGGACAATAGATTCCAATAAATTTCTGAAAGACAGAATACAACACACAAGGAGTTGGCAAAGGATGAAACAAGGTGGAAGATGCTGTAATTTAGAAAACTCAAGGAGGGGGCTGCAGCCAAAGAGGGAGATCTCTGTCCTGAAAAGTCCCTGAGAGGCTTCCAACACAGAAGTGCCAGGTATTAGAGTGTGGGAGTAAGAAGAAGGATGGAAAACAAGGAGATTAAATGAAAACCTGCATATAAAGCAATTGTCCCTCAACTCACCTCCCTGTTTCCACCACATGCAGTACTCTTATCCTGGTATTCTCTGAAAAACCATCTCTGCTCCAAAGAAGCCTAGCAGAAGATTCTTCCCTTTTAAAAATGGCCAAACTGGAAATAACTAAGGCAGCTAATGTGGGGCATTTAGAGTCTCCTTGATAAAGTGCAACATCCTATCCATTCTCTTTAAAGCAAAGCCTGTTAGATGATAGTCTGCCCCTTCATGTAGACCTCTCAATCACCTTTTTGTATGGTTTCATTGTTAAACATAACAAAACAACTAAAAACTTGTTAGACTTTTAAGGGAAGTATTTTAGTTTCCTAGGCTGCTTAAAGCACATACTACAAAGTGTTTCAGCTTGACAATGGAAATTTATTAGCTTACAGTTTTAAGGCTGAGAAAATGTCCAAATCAAGACATCATCAGGGCAATGCTTTCTTCCCAAAGACCAGCTGCCGGTGATCCTTAGCTCCTCTACCACATGACAAGGCACACGGTAGCATCTACTGGGCTCTTCCCTTGGTTTCAGCTTCTTACTTCCATGGCTTTCTCCTCTTTGTCTTAATTTACATTCTCTTATAAAGGACTCCAGTTGTAGGCTCAACACTTATCATGATTGAGGTGGGTCACACCTTAACTGAAGTAACCTCATCAAAAGGACCTACTTGCAATGAATTCACACCCACAGGGAGGGATTAACTTTAAGAACATGTTTTTCTGGTGTACATTCAGCTCCAAACCACCATAGAAAGCCTACAATGTGAAAGAAAAATACCAATGCAAACAATAAGAAATGAGTTCATTCAGAGACAGGAAGAAAAAGTCTCCATAAAACATGATTTACACTACAGACATCTCAAAAGACTTAGGAATTGGTCATATCAAGTACCCTGGAAGTGGGAGTAAAGGAGAGGAAAATATTGGAGGTTGACCAAGTGACCATCAACTGATGAATGCATAAACAATGTGGTGTATACATACTATGGAATATTATTCAACCGTAAAAAGGAATGAAGTGCTGATGCATGTGACAACAAAGATGAGCCTTGACGACGCCACGTTGAGTAAAATAGGCCAGGTACAAGAAGAAAATACTGTATTATCTCACTGATATGAAAGAATTAGAATATTCAAATTCATAGAGATAGAAAGTAGATTAGAGGCTACCAGGGCCTGGGGGAAGGGAGGATAAGCAAAGAGTTTCTGTTTGGGGTGATGAAAAGTTTTTGTAATGGAAGGTGATGATGGTTACATAATATTGCTAATGTAATTAATGCCACTGAATTGTACACTTAAAAATTGTTAAATTGGCCATTTTTATGTAATGTATATATATGTCATCACAATAAAAAAATTGTTTAAAGATAAGAGGTTGACAAATTAAGAATCAATTAAACCCTCAGATGCCCTTTCCATGGCATGTAACTGGGCAGCTGCCAATGGTGTGTTTTTTTCCTGAAAGTACTGTAAACTGTAAACACAGAATACTGATCTAACCAAGATATTAACAACACTATACTGGAAGGATGGGGGATGGAAAGTGTTTTAGTTTCCTGGCTGCTAAAACAAATCCCCATACCATGGGTTGGCCTAAATCACCCACACACACACACACAGAGTTTCAGAGGCTTGAAACGCTTGCTTCCTCCCTCGAGTCTGTCACCTTCTCGCTGGCTGGCAATCTTTGGGGTTCTTTGACTCTTCCTTCACATGGCAACACACATGGCGGCTTCTTCTCCTTTCTCTTCCACGTTCTGTGCTTCCTGTGGCTTCTCTCTGTCTGACTTTCACTCTGCTTATCAAGGACTCCAATAATCCCAGATTAAAGCCCAATATGATTCAATGGGACCACACCTTAAGTGAAGTAGCATCTTGAAGAGCTCTTATTTACAATGCATCCACACCCACCAGAATACAGACAAAAACCAAGAACGTGTCCAACCTGGGGTACACAATTCAATACACCACAGGAAGTGTGCACACAGTATGTTGGGAGGGGGGCAAGTGACATGAAAGTTAAAGCCTCATTTTTTCTTACTTGAAAATCAATAGTGAAGGCCTAAAACTGAATAATCAAGAAGTAGCATTGTAAGCATATTACTTAGAGGTATGGAGGAAAATATCACACTAATTGAAAGTTGTTGCCTCTGAGAAATAAGAAAGTGGCAGGGGGTGGTGGCCAAGAGACTGCTTTTAATTGCAGATATTTATTACCTCCTCACTTTTTATGACAGTTTTAATATAATTTTCATACCATAAAGTTCATTTAAATTGTACATTTTCATCCTCCCAAAAAGAAACTTTCTACTGCTGTTTTAATAATGAGCCTTGTCGAACTATTTCATTCTTTAAACTATTATCAAATAAAACTATATTTAAAAAGGAAAGAAATAAATAATAAGGAGGTTCTCTCTAGGAAGCAGAAGTTGGGGTGGGTGGCAGTAGCATGAGAGATGGTAGCTTTTCATTGTCAATTTTCTGTGAACTTTTTGCTTTTTATTTTTAATCATGTACATGCATTGTACATGAACCTAAAGAAATGTGAAAGATTAAATTGGAGACAATGTTCGTTTAGCCCTTTGGAACTTTAAAGCACCCTGCAGATTTGAGGAACTACTATTATTTCAGCATCACAGCAGACCTGGCCAAGAAGGGACAGTACAAAGCGAACAGTTTGCAGGCTGTGCTGTATCAGTGTGACACCTGCTGGAGGTGTGGCTGCCAATGGGAAGATAGAGCTGTCCCCTCAACAAAAGCAGTTTTAGGAAATCACTCAGGACACAGGGGCTGGTCAGTCTTGGGTGGCCAAGGACAAGAATGTGACCCTCAAAACACTAGTGCAAGCGCATCCACGATCAGAGAGCAAGAACAGGGCATGGGGGGCAGGGAGGTGAGTGTCAGAGACACAGGAGGAAGGAGAAACGTGGCATCCGTCATCTTGGCCAGAATCTTCTCTCCCCAACAGCAGTTTTCACTCATCTTGGAACTAGGTCCTTTTTAAAGTTTTGCATTTTCCTTCACTTTTCAGAAAAGTGACCCTAAATTGGCCTGACTTTTTAAAATGCCAAGGCACAGCTCTCGCCACATACGCACAGCACTCACCTCTGCCTCCAGCTCTGTTTGTCTTCTGGCTGCCAAGAGAAGTGGCCCTTACTCTGCCAGCAAATTGTCTCTGGGAAGAGGCGAATGGAAAATGTGAGGAAATTTCCTTCCAAAATCCCAAAGAATCTTCTTCTCAGTATAGCTGGTGAGAATTAGCTACGTGCGGAGCCACACTGGAAAAAAAAAAGAAAAAGAAAAATGGTTACAATTCCTCAGAACTTAATGGCATCCAAATGTACAACAAGATCCCTCTTCATGGTCCCCAAAGATGTTGTCACGTGTGGAGAGGGCTTCCCCAGTGGACTGAAGGGAATCTCATGGACGAGGACCCCTGTGGGTGAACCTGTGGAGAGATGGGACTAGCCACGCTGGAACCTGTGAGGGTTGTGAAGAGTGGGGGAGAGGGGGAGAACATGTCCTCAGCCTCCAAACCCTAACCAAGCCTGCTCGGTCTTGACCATCTCTGAATTTCTTTTAACCAGGCAATTGAGTGAGAGTAGTGTTACGAGAACGGGACATAGGACAGGTAAGTTTTGATAGGCAGAAAGGGAAAACAGACAGTAGGAAACCTTAGTAGGAGGGCATCCCTGGTAAGGAGATACGGGTCTTGGCTTTGGGCAATACTAAGTGGAGAAAATAGCAAGAAGGGAAATGAAACATAACTGATATGATGCAATAAATAAGTGGTAGGAAAGCCAAGAGATTAAATAAAACAGTGCAATGATTTGTCACTTCTTTTTCCTCTGATCTATTTCATTTCATTCATTGATGCCCATTTTTATCTTAAAGTAATTATGTTACCTGGAGATAAGAAAATTTATATGCAATGCATGACTGCAATTGAAGTATTAGAGACAACTGTCAAACCATTCTTTGAACAAAATGATGCCAAGGTGAGCTTTTTCTTCTGAATGAAGCTTTGAAATATGAATTTCTCTTTTTTGGCCTCTTTATGAAGAGGAATCAATCACATCTCGGTTGAAGTCCTGGCTCTGCCACTCATTGGCTGTGCAACCTTAGGAAAACCACTCCACCTCTCTGAGCTTCAATTTCTCCATCTGACTCATAGTAGTAGTAATAAGAACTAACATTTTACTGCTGCCCACTTGCTCTGTGCTAATATTCTAAGCCCTCTTTCTATACATCAGCTCAATCTTCAGAACAAATTTTTCATGTATATACTATCATTATAATTTTTCAGATGAGAAAATAGAAACACAGAAGCTTAGGGTGACACAGTAAGTAGATGAGCTGGGATTTGAACCCAACCAACACCTTTACCTTAATCCTGCATGAGCACAGTTAACTTCATGGGATTGTCATAAGGACGAAGTGAGATCATCCATGTGAAATATTAGCTCTGAGAAGAACTCTACAAATTTGGCTGGCATCATTTATTATGATTGCTCTGTGAACAGAATAATACATTCAATACTCATCACAAAGTCTTCAGTTTTGGGATCATTATCTTCATTTTCTAGATAAGGAAACTACAGCTCAAAACGAGTATTTGGACTGGGATGTCAAATCCAGTTCTGTCTTGCTCTAAAATCCATACTAAACCACCCCTATTTTGTAGTCATTATTCTCCAACTAGCTCTATTGCAGAAAAGAATTCCAATTAGTCTGTTGGAAAAATTCCAGCCATGCACTAGATCAGGATAATTCTTTCAGAGAATTAAGATGAGAGACAGGTCAGGGTGGCTCCGCTCCTAAGATGAAATGAGTCTGGCAGGCCTGAAGTTACTCAGGTCTCCACAGGCCCAAGTCGTAGTTTTCATGGATTAGAATAGAGCCAAGTCTGGTTAGGATTCTTCTAGATGATGGAAACTGAAACCAATTGTGCCACTAAAAATAAATCGCTGGAATTTAGTCAGAGATAAATCCCTCCATTCAACAGGACTTGAGAGTTCTCAACAGACCCAAAGGGAACAAACAATAAAGGAAAAGATTAATAAAATTGACTCAATTCAAATTTTAAAAATTATGTTAAGCAGAGGAAACTATAATAAAGCGAAAAGACTAAACCGAGCCAGAGCGCTGCATTTGCGCCAAGTATAACCAACAAAGAGCTGGTATCCGGAAAACATTTTTAAAATTACAAGTCAATAAAAATTCAAGATAAACTACCCAGCAGAGAAAGCAGGCCCATCTCTAAGGCTGCGGCCAAAACTGTAAGACAACGGGAAGGTTTACCTTTCACATTCTGTTATCCAGCAAATGTTGCGAGTGCACCTACTTTTCAGAAGGAACACACTGAAAGCCTCCCACAGTGTTTGTCCCTGAGCTGCAAGCTTCTTGGAGTCATCTGAGTTCCTGACCCCACTCCCCCCATATTGTTATTTAATTTTTTTTTAATTTTTGTTTATTTTTAATTGTGAAGTATCTTAAACATGGAAAAATACAAATAATACTATAACATACACCCTTGCCCATGCTAGGCTTAACAAATGTTAACGTTATTTGTAATTTTTTGCAGATATGTTTGGTAATATATCAACACAGATAGAGCTAAAACCTCACACTCTGACCCCATGCCCTCCTCTTCTCTCCTGCTATCCTAAATCTGGTATTTATCATTCCCAGACATACTTTAGGATCTATAAACATCATAAAATATTAAATTGCATTTTTAATTTATGCAAAACACACGTTTTCAAACTTTTCTACCATACACAAAGAAATACATTTTACATTTTAACCCAGTTCACACATGTACACACACACACTTATGTATATGTATATGTAGGTACATATATACACACATATATGTAATCTGAAACAAAAAATTCATGAAATCTTACTATTTGAAGCACATTCTGATGTTTTCTTTCTATTCTAGTTTTATTTTACAATGCTGGCAGTGACCCAATAAATTTATTTTACAACCTACAGATGGATCATAACCAACAGTCTGGAAAAAGTAGTAAATGATATCTCATTGTAAAATCATTGTAAAGCTTATTTTTTCGCTCCTAATGTTTTGAGAGTTATCCAGTGTGACACCTGAAGATTTAATCCATTTCTCGTAACTTATGCATGTTATTTGATAGTTTATTCTCTTCTTTGTGGGCAGTTTGATTCCACATTTCCACTATTCCAAAGGATTCTGTGATGGATGATCTTCCTTGCACATAAATACAAAAGTTTCTCTAGAATACAGACCTGGAGAGAAAATTGCTTGAGTCAGGGCTGACCTCTTCAACAGTATTAGATATTGTTAAATTTTTCTAAAAATTGGTGTGTGAATTTACATTGCGCTGTTAAAAGAGTTCCTATTTCCCCACATCCTAACCACCATTTGGTGCAATCAAACTTCAAATGTTTGTGAATCTGATGGTATAAAATGGTTTCTTGTTTTATTTTGACTTCCCCTCATTACTAATGAAGCTAAGCTTCTTTTATGTGGTCATTGCCTATTTAATCTTCTTTTCTATGAATTGTCAGATCATAGCTTGTTCCCATTTTTCTATTGCATTGCCTGTATCCTAATTATTAATTTTCAAGAGTTTTTATATATTGCACACTCTAATACTTTATAAGCTACATATGTTGTAAATATTTTCTCCTAATGTGTAGCTTGTCTTTTAACTTTGTTTTTGGTGTTTTTTGTTGAATATGTTTTTCATTTTCCTGTAGTCAAATTTATCAAAATTTCCTCTTTATCGTTTTGCCTATTTTGTTTTCATTGAAAGCGCTTTCCCTACTCTGACATTATATCTTTCTGTATTTTCTTCCAACATTTTGAAGTTTTACGTTCTTCACTTAGATTTTAATCCAGCTGGAATTGTGTGTGTGTGAGTCTCTGTGTGTGTACACAGTAAGGTAGGGATCCTATTACACCTTTTTTCATAGATTTCTTTGTCTCAGATCAATTTACTAATAGCTCATCTTTCTCTATTTCTTGGTAAATGTTACCTCTGTCATAAACCAAATTCCACATATACATAAGTCTGTTTCTAGGCTCTCTATTCTGTTCCATTGGTAGGTTTCTCTATCCCCATACTAACATAACATTGTTTAAATTACTAAGCCTTATATTATTTTTTGAAATATTGGTAGGGCAGATCTCTCATCATCATCATTATTTTTAGTATTTTTTATATTTTTGGCCCTTTCCTTTTTCATATGAATTTTTGGATCCATTTTGTCAAGTTCTGTAAAAAACACTTTCTTGGGAATTATTATTGAAAATGAATTATCTTTAATTTAATTTGGACAAAAATGGACATCTTTTATGATATCAAGTCATTCTATTCATGAACATATTATTTTGTCTCTAATTATTCAGGTCTTGATTTATGTCTTTTGATAAATTGCTTTGATTTTTTCTGTAAATGTCTTGCACTCTTTAATTATATTTATTTCTGGGTGGTTCATAATTTTTGTTGTTGCTGTTGTTATTGTAAATAGCATTTTCCCAGTTTGTTACTAATGATTTTGTATACTGATCTTGTTTCTGGCAACCTTGCTAAACTCTCTTGTTATTTCTAATATTTTGTCCGTCTATTCCCATTTGGCCATTATTTATTCTCAAATAATAACAGCTTTCTTTTTCCTCCTTTCCAATCTTTTTCTTCCTTTTCTACAAACACAACAATCCCAACTAGCAAGAGGGTGTACTCCACTGTCTCTGCAGCAGGAGCTGGGTGGAGGGCAGGCAGGTGAAAGAGGTAAAGCCAACAATGATTCATTATATCGATGATGGTTGATCCTCAGGCATGTCTAGTACCCAAGAAGTTCTCCAACATTGCAATTAAATTTACACACTTCTAAAAAATTTTTTAAATTCCTTTTTCCCTCTCATGACTCCACCCAGATCCCCTACTCAATTCTTAATTGATTTCCCACTGTATGGTCTTATGAGGCTGTTTAATCAAGAAATCCTACTGGTCCAGAATTTCCAGTTCCTTCCATTATCATGTCATTATGATAGAAAGATTATTTTGGTGCCCTAGCCAACCTAATTTGATGTCTGCCTTGTCTTTTAGTAGGGTGTAAGGCATCCTAAGCTTCAGTGGGCAGAAAATATGAGGGACAAGATGTGGGCCTCACATTTTCTTTTCCTAAGGCCTGGCTTTGGGGACTTTTTGTACTTTGAGGAGGCTTCGGGGGTAAGGAGAATTGTTACAATTCTTTTGTTAAATCTGTTTCTTTCTAAAATACTATCTGAATATGAACACAAGCATGTTTTATTGTCAGTTTTACGCTCATTCTTTTTTATAATGTATTATTCTTTCATTACAGTTTCTATTTTTTCTTTTTACCACTTTAATCATTTAAACATCCTTATTTTTTATGGTCTCTTTCAGATTATTTTTCTATGATCTCAAGTTTGGGGCTGCTGACTCTCCTGCTTGTTGCGTCTCTAACCCTATTGATCACAAATCTTTCTATCAGTTGTGATGGTTAGGTTCATGAATCAACTTGGCCAGGTGATGGTGCCCATTTGTTTGGTCAAGCAAGCACTAGCCTAACCGTTACTGCAAGGACATGTCATGGCTGGTTAATAAACCAGAAGGCTGGTTTATTAAATCATCAGCCAATTGATTGCATCTGTGTCTTTTTACATCAATGATCAACTAAGGGAGTGTCCTCCACAATGAGAGAATCTAATTGGTTGGAGACTTTTAAGAGAGAAGAGAAAACTTTCACTTCGTCTTCAGCCAGCCAGCCTCTTGGGGAGTTCATCAGACCTTCATCAGAGTTGCCAGCTCAAAGCCTGCCCTGCGGAATTTGGACTCATGCATCCCCACAGTTGTGTGAGACACTTTTATAAAATCTCATATGTACATGTATCTCCTATTGATTCTGTTTCCCTAGAGAACCCTGACTAACATACAGGTATATCGTAATTTTTTATGAAGAGCTTATCTTCCATCGACCTTGACTTTTAACAGAAATCTCTTATGACCTAGGGTGTGGGAGTATCCCTCCAGAATGATTTTCCATCTGCTTCTGGATGTGTCCTAGCAGTAACAACAACCAGGACCACTCTTTATGTGACCTTCTTAATTCAGGATGTCCAAAACTCACGGACAGTATAAATTCAGTCTCCAAAACCTCTTGAAGTATATAGCCTTGGCATGTTCACATTCTCACAAAAGACTTTTATTTTTCCACCCAGAGTCAAAGCACAGGCAATTTCCTTGGCATCTCCCTGATTCAATGGGTGGAATTTTTTTCCTAGTCCTCCCCAGGAGCCCTGCATTCTCCCCAGCTTTTTACTATCTTGTTTAGGCCCCTGCATGGCACTGGTCCAAGGCCTCAATTCTCATCTCAGCGTGGGCCCAACCCCAACAGACACCCCCACACCCCAGGCTCGCTGCGGCGCCCACTGGCTGCTTTTAGCTCTGTTTTTCCATTCCCTCTTCAGTTCCAGCAACAGGACTAAATTGCTTTCGTTTTATCTGGCATTTCAGTGTGTTTGTGGAGGAGGGGTTCCACATTAGTCTGCTCTTTTAGAACCAACCAAGCTGAAGATCTCTGATAGCTAGTATCAGATGCCTGTGGGGTCTAGGGCAAACGCTGCCCATAGACAGCATCTCCAAGAACTTGGCCAGAATCTTTCTGGGAAAAAGGGACTGAGCTTGTCTGAAATTTGTCAGCCAATTTTTGCTCACCAACCACCTTTCTGTCCTTGTGCTGGAATGGAACCGGAATGCTGCTTGTCTGCCAATTTCGGGGGATGAGATCATCTTTGCAAGATCCTTGAGGAGCCATTTCATCAGGGCTCTTTTACAAAAGAAATGCATGTGGCATGTGAGACTTGCAGAAACTCAGCAAGGGATCCTCTCCTTGAGAAACAGACAGGATGGGGTTTTGCTATTGTGTTGTGGCTGCTATTGACGCTTTGGAGAGGAGGCTTCCCGGGTTTCTGTTTCTGTTTTTTAAGGAAAAATGGGGGAGCTTGGCCCTTTATGGAGGAAACACATACATTCATCAGCCAGCAGGCTGAAATGTCACGGCTGAAAACTCTGACAATATTTGAAAATGTCTCTTTCAAACAGGATCCGTCTGGGGAGTCAAGAGGGAAGTCAGCAAATATCTAAGGAAAAAGAGCGTCATAGAGGGCAGAGCCCAGGTCTTTGAAGTCCAGGAGAGAGGCAAACACCATAAAAAACATTCCAAGTGATGGCTTTCTTCTACATAGACAGCCCAAGGGGCAGCACGCTTGTGTAACCAGGCTTGAAAATAATAAGCCCAAGCCCAGTGTGTAGAAAACTCCTTAGTAGACTTCCTCACCTTTGACTTCAAAGTATATGGTGCAGAGTGAGGACTCAAGAAAGACCCTCCAACTAACTCCAAATCCCAAGCTTTTTCCAATCCTCACCACTGCGCCTTCGGAAGGGTGAGACGGAGCGTCTCTGGACCAGGTCTGCATCCTCAGGCTTTCTCTGCCTTTGGGTACAGCAGGCATTGGTAATAAATGTGCCCAGGTTTTATTTCTGCCACCTCAGCCTCTGAACTCACTTCTCCCACCAGTCGTATCTGTCTACTGGGGTCACAAAGAAACTCAGAACCATGCAGAAACTCACTTCTTTGCTCGTGGAGAGTTCTGCCTCATGGTGAAGCATCTTGGGGGAGTCATTAGCAAATTCCTTATTGCCCCTTCAGGAGCTTTCCGCATAGCAAAAAATAACCGAAGGAATTTTCCTGAAACAATTTCATTCATGTCAGTCCAAAGCCTAATGTACGTAACACATTGTGGATGCTAATCTCATGAATATACTCTTCTAAAAGTTGCTTGGATACTTGCTTTTAATGAGAAATGAGAGATAGTGTTTTGTTGTCCCTTTCTTTTCATTGGGTTAAAATATGGGTAAATAACGCTAGTTTATCTTCCAAAGGCTGCTAATTGAGTTGGTTCAAGCAAAATAAGACAATTCAACTTTGTGGTTTGTAGAACTCAGAACAATCAAATATAATTCTTAATTGGCTCTTTTGGCCTTGTGCAACCACAACTTCAACCTGCTCACTGGTTTTTGTCAAAATATTCACACAAGCAAACAAACAAAAAAAGTTGCTTGGATACCATCCACAATTTCAGCTGAAGGATGGGTCTATCTGCCCATATTTGTACAATATCCCCTCAACTAACAAACGTGGCCCAGGAGAGAAACCATCCATAGGATGGGCTGAGCCAACCAGGCTCTCTCGCTCCAAAGAGAGGAACATTGGATAAGATGGAGTTAGGACTGGATCTGTAATTCCAGGCCCGGCCAGAGTTGTGCCGTGGTGCCCTGAACCAAATGCATGATGCAGACAGATGCCCAGAGGCCTGATCAGGGGGGCTGCACCCTCGGCCCAAGGTCAGCTGCACCCTGCATGCAAACCACGTGAGGACTCCTGGGCTTCACCCTGCACCCAGGTACCGTGTTGGGTCAAAGGAAGGAGAAGAAATCTCAGAAGACAAGCAGTTACCCCACAAAGGCAAGAGGCTGCACAATTACAACCCACTTTGTGTGGAAGGCCTCAGCAGAAGTGTGCACAAGGGGAGAGCTTTCGGACAAAGCACCAAGGGTGGCCTCCTGGAGGGAGGGATTGGGAGCCATGCAACACAGGCAAGGCCTCCTGGCTCCCACCTTGCCTTTCATTTCCCGAGATGTTTCTGATTTCCTTCCTCATAACAGCCTTAGCTAGACTTCTCACCCCACCCCTAAGAAGTTTCTGTGACCTGCCTCTTCTGTCCTTGAGAAGATCAAAGCACCCAAGGGGAGATCTGTGAATGGTCCTCAGTCCTCTGCAATCTCCGTTTCATCACCCAGCCCTTCCTTCCTTCTCATCTGTCACCAAGGAAACATGCCTTCTCCTTCTCTAAGCTGGCTGGGTCTTTCATCTTGGACCTCTGGGATCACTCCACCCATCACCCACTCCCTCTTGTGCATGTTCAATCTCTCCCACTGTGACGGCGCCTTCCTCCCTGCCTGTAAACATTCCAGGGTCTCTGTTCCAATTTGCTAATGCTGCCCTTATGCAAAATTCCAGAAATGGATTGGCTTTTATAAAGGGGGTTTATTTGGTTACAAAGTTACAGTCTTAAGACCATAGTGTCCAAGATAAGGCATTGACAACAGGTTACCTTCACTGGAGGATGGCCATTGGCGTCCGGAAAGTCTCTGTTAGCTGGGAAGGCACGTGGCTGGCATCTGCTTGCTCCCAGGTTGCATTTCAAAATGGCGTTCTCCCAGGACGTTCCTCTCTAGGCTGCAGCAGCAAGCTCCTTCTGTCTGAGCTCTTATATAGAGCTCTAGTAAGCTAATCAAGGCCCACGCTGAATGGGCGAGGCCACACCTCCATGGAAACATTCATTCGGAGGTCACACCTTAATTAAAGGTGTCACTCACAGTTGGGTGGCTCACATCTCCATAGAAACAACCTAATCCAAAGGTTCCAACCTAATCAACACTAATATGTCTGCCCCCACAAGACTGCATCAAAGAACATGGTGTTTTGAGGGACATAATACATCCAAACTGGCACAGTCTCCTATCCTAACTTCCCTTCCTCAACCCCAGTCTGGCTACAGCCCCCCTTCCCTCATTCTCATATTCTCATAGCCAAACTTTTTGAAGGAGTAGTCCACACTTTCTCACAGGTCATTCATCCCTCAACTCAATATACCCATCATATTTTGGAAATTTCTCTATGGAAACAAGGAAAGCTCTCCATTGCAAAATCCAGTGTTCTGTTTCCCGGCCTCCTCTTATAACATTGAGCATTGCTGACCATTCCCTCTCTGCCAATCATGGTCCAAACCCAATACAAGCTGGGTCATTGAGAGGAGTTTAATAAAGGGACTATTTACAGGGATGGGGATTGGTTTGGGAAAAGCAGCAAGGAATGGTGCTGTATATTTGGGGCCAGTAAAAGAGACAGGAACCACCAGAGCCAGAGGGAGGGCTCTGTGGAGAAGGTCACCCTGGGGAGCTGTGGGCTTCTGTGGAGGGTGAAAGCCAGGAAAATGCACATCCCAACTCACCCCTCCTCCCTCCCTCCCACCTCCTGCGGGTGCTCCCCATCGGCCTGATCCAACCAGAATCCTGAAGGCAAGAGAGCCCATTGCCACCATCACTACATGTTCTCCCTCCAGGGCACAGAGCTCAGGGAGGAGAGCGGGGAGTGGAGGACATGGGGGCAAAGGGAGCACTCACTGCTCCTCCAGACCAGTCTCTCTTCTTACTTGCCTCTTTAGTTTGCTGGGCCACTGCTGCAAATACTGCACAATGGGTCGGCTTAAATAGCAGGAATTTATTGGCTCACAGTTTTGAGGCTAGAAGTCCAAAATCAAGACATTGGCAAGACTTGCTTTCTCTCCAAAATGGGTAGTGCTCTGGTGCTGGCTGCTGGCAATCCTTGGGGTCCCTTGGATTGGATCTCTGCCTCCCAACACAGAGCCAGGTCCTCTCTGCGCTTCTGCGACTTCCGGGTTCTCTATAAGGCCTCCAGTGAGCAGATGAAAGTGACGTCTTCAGAAAGGTCTCCTTACAAAGGGTTGAGCCCCACAGGGACACAGATTGAGGTTGAGAACGCTTGTGCTTGTCATCTGAGGCTCTCACCAGGCCTGGTCAGTCCCTTCACTGGTCTCCTTCCACCAGCATCTTAAATGTCATGTCCTAGACACTCTTCTCTTTTCTCTTCACACACATGCGCGCACACATACACACAGATGCTCCTCTAGCTTTTCATTTCCCCCAAGGCTCCCACTGCAGCCTCCCAGGTGCTGATGACCAGGTCTGCAGCTTGACCTCTGGCCTCTCCTAGAGCTGTCTCCCCACTGGCCATTGCCATGTTTTCCCACAGGATAAATGTGTGTACCCCAAGCTCAACGCATCCCAAACAGCACTCATTCCCTTCCCAGCCCCCAGACCCTCGCCTGTGTTCCCAGTCTCTAGAGCAGCAGTCGCCTGGGACTTCCTCATGTCCTTTACAGTCTCCCTCTTTTCAAGTGGCCCCGAACCTGCAGGATGGACATTCCAAGGGCTTGTGAGAAATGCAGAGTCTCGGGCCCTGCCCAGACCTCCCCAATCAGAATCTGCATTTTCACAAGACCCCCAGGTGGTCCCTTTACATGGTAAAATTTAGAAGTGATAGATTATAGCATATTTCAATAACCATTCCTCCTTTCTGTTTAACATTGTAAGCATTAACATGCACCAAACTTAGAGGCTTAATATTAAAACAGAAAGAAGTGAACTCTGCAGCAAACCAGAATCCTATAGAATTCTCCACTCCCCATTCACTCCTTGGATTTGTCCTAGAGGAAGTTGCCTTGTGGAGGACAGAGAACGGTGTGCTTGTAGATTTCTTATTGTTCTAAAAAAGTACCTATTAGCACCCTCTGTCCTTCTTGTCTATATCCATGCAGGACCTGAAAGGCACCTAGATTATTCTATCTGTGTAAAAAAAAGAAAGAGAGCGAGAGGGTGAGACAATTTGGGATATTCAAATAAGCAGCCTATCTGTCAAAAAGTGTCCACATTGATGTTTGCCACCAACACCACCCAGTTCAATCTTGTCAGGATCTTAGCTCTCAGAGCCTCAGTTCCCTCATCTATAAAAAAGGGAGATAATACTAACTCCTTTGTAATTCTTATGTAAGCATTAAATGAGGCAAAATATGTTAATTAGGCCTTCCAAAATCAACAGCCCTCAAATATTCAAAGATTGAGGAAAAGGGATTTTTTTTAACATGTCTGAGCTTCAGTTTGCACAAATGTAAAATGTAAAATGAAGGAAATACCAAATTCAGTAGACGTTGGTTCCTCCACTCCTCTCCACCATACCCTCCCACAGCCCCACAGCACACACACACACACACACACACACTCACACACATGCACACAAACACATGCACATCATACATGCCCACATGTGTACACAAACATGCACGCATGTGCACACATGCACACACAAAAACAGTCAGCAGGAGCTATAGCCGCTCTCCCTGGGTGTCTCCTGGCCGGCCTCCTGCTCTCTATTGCCTCTCACCTGGATGACTGCAGAGCCATCTACCTGGCCTGTCCACCTGATCCCAGCCCCCTCCAGCCCTCCTGCCATGGCAGTCAGAGTGAGCCTTCGAAAATACAAGTCTGATTGTTCCAATCCTGCTTGAAACCCTCAGATTCTCACCTGCGCTCCTTCAGGGGCTCCCGCCTGCCCTTACCATGGGGCTGTTAGCCTCCTCTGCAACGGCCAAACTCAAGCTGCACCCCGGAGACCACTGTGCAGTTTCATTCCTCTGGCCTCCGTACTCACCACGCCTCCTCTAACAAAAACCCTCCTCTCCAAGGAACTCATTCCTCCTCGTCTGTCAGGTCTCAGCTGCAGCATCACCTCCTCCAGCTTTCCTTGGCGCCTCCACCCACAGTGGACCCTTGTCCTCTGCAGCCTCCGACATCACACTCGTCACAACGTCCGTCTCCCGCACACTGTGACGGCACCTGCAGGGCGGGACTTGCCATTTTGACTTTGCACATTCAGTGTCTCTGGCCCCAAATCCTGGAGCACAGTGGGGGCTCAGGAAGCGCTGCTTACAGGAGAACTCGGGGAATGCTGCTCCCTCACCCCCCACAGAACCAACCGCATCACAGGAACCACAAGCTCTGCTAGCAACATCACACGCCCTCCTGTTCCCGGTGCATATACCAAGGCACGGGGACATTTCATGCCCTATTCTCTGACCACGGAGCTGCAGAGCTGAGCGGCAAATCCACAATGCAATTCCTGCAAGACACCAATCCTCTGTCCTCGGAATACACCCCCACACACACACCATGACCTGAGCCCCCCTTGCCCGGAACTCAGCTGTGCCTGCAGAGGGAAGCTCCTGAGCAAGGCCCAAGCTCCTTCTTGCTGTCCGCACACACACTTGCCTTCTACTTTCTTTAAAGCAGAAAAACAACTGCCCTCTCCAACAGTCAGGAATGTTGGGGGAGGGGGCTACCTGCCCAGAAATGAAGATCCAGAGTCCCTTCCCAGTCTGGGAGACTTCTCCAGTCTCTGCATCACATGCTGCCAGCACCCCCAGGGCAGCCCAGGGGGCCTGGGGCCAGGAGAGCTCCCAGAGCACATGTGCCCCATAGGGGGCAAGTCTGAACAGGATTTCCCGGAAAGTGCCAGCATCTCAGTGAACTGAGAGTGACGTCTGTCCACACCATTCCTGCCTGCAGGAAGAGGGAAAGCCCTCCATACACATCAGCCTCCTCCATGGCAGGTTCCATAGACGCAGATGCCGTAGGCACCAACATCAAACATACATTTATTGAGGGAAAGCCTGCCATGGATCAGGCACTGTGCAAGGGACTTGGGGGGTTAACAGCTGGTGAGAATCAAAATATAAGACCTGACTGGGCCTCTGCCCTCAAATATCTACGAGCTCTACCTTGGATTGGGTAGCAAGGTGGTTCCGAAGGAACTAGACAACAGTTCTTTCCCGGGTAAGCTTACAGCTTATTGGAGGCAGGGCGTGAAATCCACACACAGAAAATAAAGACGCACACGAGGCAGGCTGTGCCCAGGGGTTAAACTGGGTGGCACCGACATTACCTGCACTACAACGTCAGAAGAGAAAGGGAGAGCTCTGTATGGGCAGGAAGAGCCCGGAAGGCTCCCAAAGGGCCCTGGAAGGATGACAGCCTTTCAGACAAATAGCACCAGCAGAGGTTAGCTTTGTTACCGTGTGTCTGTGGGAAAGACAGACTATCCCCACCGACATGGACTTCTGCGCATTCCACTGGTTATGGCTTATTTTGACTGATGATTCACTTTGAAATCAGCCCTGCCAGGGCTCCATGTGGCTTAGAAGCCTGGATGAGTTAAGTCATCTTCCCTGCCCAGTGGTGTAAACAAACCATGGAGCAAGGCCAAACCACAGTGAGCTAGTCAGATGGAGGAAAGGAAAGGCAAGCCTGGAGAACCTCCACTCTTTCCTTCTTAAAAGTCAAAGGGGAACCCATCCACAGCTTCACCCTCTGATCTTAAAAGCACTGAAGTAGTCACCAGTGGAAAACATAGTTACAGGAAATGGAGGGACATCAGCTCAGATCTGCCAGCCAAGTTTTCTGTCTCCTAACCTTTGACAGATTAACTGGTTGATCCAAGTTTGTTATACAATGAAGCAGCCTGAGCCTCGGCTTCCTCATCTGTTAAGAACAAAAACAAAACGAAACTCTGTGGTTATTCTAAAAGCTGTGGCAGGCAGCTTCTACCACGGCCCCCAAGGATCCTGCTGCCTGACGTTCAGGCCTTAGACCTGGTGACGTGCTTCTAATTAAAAGAAGACAGTAACAGCAATGGGACGTCACTTCCCAAGATTAGGCTATAAAAGTGACTTCCGTCTGGCTGCGCCCTCTCGCCCTGGCTCTTCTCACCTGGTCACTCTGATGACGCCAGCTGCCATGTTCTGAGATGTCCCCCAGGGAGGCCCACCTGGCAAGGAGCTGAGGGTGTCCTCTGGCCAACAGCCCGCAAGGAACTGAATCCTGCCAACAGCCACTGGGCAAGTTGGGAAGCGGATGCCACCCAGCTGAGCCCAAAGATGACCCCAGCCCAGCTGACACCTTGAACACTATGTGTGAGAAACTCTGAGCCAGAGGCCCCATTTGAGCCATGCCCAGATTCCTGACCCCCCTGCAGTAGTAAATATTGTGGCCTTAAGCCACTTGGTTTGGGGGTAATTTGTTACACAGCACTAGATAACAAATACACTCTCTAAACAGGCTTTCAGGTATTGGAGGTGATGCTCACCCTAATACAACCAGAAATGCCCCCTGCATCTAAATCTCCTCCCCCATCCTCACTATTAATTAGCATGTCTCCAGTGAGTTTAGTCCAAGGTTTTCAGATTGTCTACTTAATAATTACTTGAATTTTTTGTGTGTAGAAGTGTTGGGTGAAGGACACTTTTTACATTGTGCCAAACTCTTTTTCGTACATAGGCAGAAATGACCGGTCGCTTTGGAGTGAATCTCTCTTTTCAGTGGAGTCAGTGGACCTCCTGTTTGCAAATGGGCAGAGGGTGGGCACCCATGGTCCCAGGCTGGGGCAACACTCAACATTTTTAACAACAGGTTTGGGCCTGAGAACTGCCTAGACAGATGCTGGCTGATCCATCACACCCCAGGTAAGCTCCTGGTCTGGAGGAGGGGGCTGTCAGAAGTCTAGGAGGCTTGACAAGAGGCTTTCCTCTCAACTGACATCCTGTTCTGGTTTGCTAATGCTCGCCCTTCTGCAAAACACTAGAAATGGATTGGCTTTTATAAAGGGGGTTTGTTTGATTACTGTGCCAGTTTGAATGTATCATGTCCCCCAAAACACCATTATCTTTGATGTAATCTTGTGTGGGCAGATGTATCAGTGTTGATTAGATTGTAATTCTTTGAGTGTTTCCATGGAGATGCACCCCACCCAACTGTGGGTGATGACTCTGATTGGATAATTTCCATGGAGGTGTTGGCCCACCCATTCAGAGTGGGTCTAAATTAAATCACTGGAGCCATATAAATGAGCTGGCAAACAGCAGGAACTCAGTGCAGCTGAGAGTGACATTTTGAAGAGGAGCTACAGCCAAGAGGGACACTTTGAAGACTGTACAGAAGCTGAGAGAGTAGCTGCAGATGAGAGACAGTTTGAAGATGGCTGTTGGAAGCAGACTCTTGCTCAGGAGAAGCTAAGAGAGGACAAACATCCTAAGAGCAACTAAGAGTGGCATTTTTGAGAAGCTGAAGCCTAGGGAGGACCATCCTGAGAGAAAGCCGTTTTGAAACCAGAACTCCGGAGCAGATGCGAGCCACATGCCTTCCCAGCTAACAGAGGTTTTCTGGACGCCATCAGCCATCCTCTAGTGAAGGTAGTCGATTGTTGATGCCCTACCTTGGACACTTTATGGCCTTAAGACTTAAGGCGGAAGGCCCACCCTTGACCTCTGGGGCAAACTCACCCTTTCCGTGCATGTGGGCCACTCCAGTCTCCCAGCCCAAGGCCTCTTGACTCCAGACCTCAACCTCCATGGCTCTGCCTTTGAAGAAATTTTTCCTTCGACTTGTTCCTTGTCTTTCTCCACCAGACCTGACCAGCGACGGCTATGTCTATAAAGATCTCGCAAAAATTCTATTGGCTTCGCCTGAAGCACACAGGAGTCAAAGCCGTCAGACAATAGAATTTTCCACAAATCCTTTCTTAACTCCTTCTTCTATCTTGGCTTGTACTGAAATGGTGGCTGGGTTCCATGTTTGGTTACATCCTCACATTGGGCTGTAGTTTCTGGGGTTTCACCCCCTGGAAGCCCAGTTTTTCAGGCCATCAATTTCTGGTTTCTTTGAAACCAAGAGTTCATTTCTCAGCTTATCTCTGTCCTCCCCCATTTTACTATAAGCTGCAAGTAAAAGCCAGGCTACTTCTTCAATATTTTGCTTGGAGATCTCATCAGCTAAATATTCCAGGTCACTGCTTTCAAATTCTGCCTTCCATCCAACAACAGGACTCAATTTTGCCAACAAGGATCACCTTCCTTCCAGTTTGCAACAACACATTCATCATTTCTGCTCAAGGCCTCATCAGAAGTACCTTTAGAGTCCATATTGCCACAAACAGTCTCTTCAAAGCAGTTTAGGCCTTCTCTATCAACCTCCTCACAATTCTTCCAGAATCTTCCCCTTATCCTTTTAAAAAGCCATTCCACCATGTTTGGTATTTGCAAACTCAGCAGCACCAGCACCCCACTTCTCTGGTACCAAAATCTGTTCTAGTTTGCTAATGCTGCTGGAATGCAAAGTACCAGAAATGGATCGGCTTTTATAAAGGGGGTTTATTTATAGATAAAATAAAGGGGGTTTATTCTCAATGCTTCAGAAGAGTTTTGCCACCCCATGCCCCAAAGAGTGTGGAGCACATTCCCAGGGAATTAGGGAGAGCCCGGCTGCCACCCCACTGTTCTGAAGGGGTTGAGCATGTGCCCCAGAGATGGAAGGGAATCCGGGTGCTGCCCCAATGTTTGAGGAGGGTGGGGCCGAGAAGGTGGTCTCCCCAATGTGTGGGTATGTTGGAGCACTCACCCCAGTGAGGCCCTTAGGAAGGGTTAGACTCCCTCTCAAGCCCCAAGGATGCAACATCGTTCTGTAAATGACTCTCAGACTTTGAAATCTAATGGAGTTTGCCCTGCAAGTTTTAGGAACTGTTTTGGTCCTGTGAACCCTGTTTTCCTTTCAGTTTCTCCTTATGGCAATGGGAATGTTTATCCTATGAATGTCCCTCCTTTGTATATTGGAAGCACATAACTTGTTCTAAGTTTACAGTTCCACAGTCAGAGGGGAATTTTGCTTTTGGACAGACCACACCTGTAACTGATTTAATGGGATCTTGTACTTAACTATTGTTACTGAAATGATTTAAGTTTTTGTGATATTGTGATGGGATGAATGTATTTTGGGGTCCAGGAGGTGGAATGTGCCGGTTTGGATGGGTTATGTCCATCTTGGGGCATTTTGTCTTCTCTTAGCTGCAGCTCCTCTTCAAAATGTCACTCTCAGTTGCTCTCCAAAATGTTACTCACAGCAGCACTGCATTCCTTCTGTTTGTCAGCTCATTTATATGGCACCAGTGATAATTCAGACCCACCCTAAATGGGTGGGGTAACACCCCCATGGAAATTATCCAATCAAAGTCATCACCCACAGTTGGGTGGGTCATACCTCCATGGAAACATCCAATCAAAAGGTCACACACTAATCAAAAAGATTAATTAATCTGCCCCAAAAGATTGCATCAAAGATAATGGTGTTTGGGGGGCCATAATACATCCAAACTGGCACAGATCCCTTGACAGGCAGCCTGGAAAAGGGTGGAGACGTGCAAAAGAAGATCCCGACCCCTGGTCCCAAGCTTGGCGACATGGACAGGAGGCCTCCTCCAAAGATCAAAGCAGGAAAGGGCACCAAGACTCCAAAGAGGAACTCATCACGAGAGAAGAAGGGGGAGTTGTTGGGGTTTTTGTTCTTGTTTGTTTTTTGTTTTGGAGGAGGAGGGGGTGATCTGGGCTCAAAGTAGAGGCCAAGGGTTGTGGAGGAGGTGGGTTCCCATGGGCCTGTGGCTGCGTCTAGGATCTGTCCAGACCCTCCCATTGCGGTGTGGCGTGAAGCTTTGCAGGACAGTGACTAACCCTGCAAATGTGACCACAGAGAGCTCAAACTTAGAGCCCACTATGGGACTCCATGAGCTCAGCTTTAAGCATATAGTGTTGGGAGTGAGATATCCAAATTAAGATGCCCAGTAGGTACTTGAATAAATGAGTCTTAAAATCAGGAGAGAACTCAAACCGAAGTTGCAGATTGTTGAATCGTCAAAAATTAAAGTCATGCATGGCACACACTACTGCTTTACCACCCAGTGTTTATCTTCTCCTCTTTTCTTTTTTAACACTCACAGCTTTGTTCAGGTCTGCATTGTGCCCAGCTAAAATACTCCTTCCCATGTCACCACTGTAGCTAGGGGTGGCTGTGGGGCTGGCTCTAAAATGAGAGTGGAAGATGCTGGAGGGGTACTCCTGAGATAGCTTTTATTAAATAGAACAGACTCAGTCAGCATCTGCCTTTTTGCCTTTTGCCCTTTGCCCTTCCCCTTCTTTCTGCCTGGAAGGTAGATATGATGCCTGAAGATGTAGCAGCCATTTTGCACCATGGGGAAAAGAGCCACATGCTAAGGGTGGCAAATACACCTATAGAAAGAACTCACCCATCCTGGGGCTGGCTGCTTGTCCCCAGCTTCCTGTTACACGAGAAAAAAATTAACCTCTTACTTGTTTTGGCCACTCTTTTTCAGGTTCTTGTTACATGCAGCTAAACACAATCTTAACTGATTTACAGAAGTGGATCTGCTCAGGGCAAATGGGTAGAGTGGAAGGAGAGTGGAATAAAAGATACTACTCTGGGAAATATTGAGAGATCATTGAAGGCAGCAGAGCAGTCATTCAATACTTAGTGACTCAGGAGAGTGTAGAAAACATGAGATTTATCATGTGAAAAAAGGAAGGAAAGAGAGCATTCAAGGGGAGAGAGCCATCCAGTAAGGATGACATCAGTAATCCAGTAAGACATCCAGTAAGGATGACATCAGAGACATCAGATGACATCAGAGACATCCAGTAAGGGAAGCACTGGGAGGCATTCATGGACGCCATCAAAAATAGGCTGTTGGTCCCAGACTGGTGTTGGGGGAGAACTGTACTGACATGAAGCAAAGAGAAAGAGGCATAAGGAAGTGGGAAGAGAGTGGGAAGAAGGGGGATGAGATGGGGTGCTAACAAGGAGAATGCAGCAAGTGGAGTCAAAGGAGATGTTTTTTAAGATGAGAAATACTTGAAATGCTGAATGGCAGGAACCAGGAGAGACACAGAGACTGACAGTTTAGAACAGAGGGCATACTGTCTCCTTTCTGTCAGTAATAGAATCCCATAGCTTTGAACTTGAGATTTGGTCATCAAGCTATGCAGACTGTTTCCCAGCATCCTACATAGTTAGGTTTGGCCATATGACTTCTTCTGAGCCAATGAAATGTCAACAGAAGTTAGGAGGGCAATTTCTGGGTAATTTCCTTATGAACTCTTGCTGCGGAGAACCTCTCCCCTTTCCCACTGGCTGGGAAATTGCAGGAGCTGCTTTAGACCCAGAGAGGGATGTTACCTCAGTGGCCTAGGTTCCCGGCTAACCTGTAGAGTGGAGCCCTCTACTGCCCACCTACCTTTGTACCAGGATATGAGAGCGTAGAAACTCTTCTATCTTATTTAAGCCACCATAGTAGGGGTTCTTTGTCATAGCAGCCTAGCCTACCTCATACAGATGGAAGTCAGAACAGTAGTGCCTAAAACTACAGTCTATGATTAAATAAAGTATGTAAGAAACAGTGAATTTTGTTTATAAGTTTAAATGTATTCAGTTTCAAGGTTGCCTTTTGAGATTGCATTTTTTCCTGAGTTTTAAATTAAAAGGCTCTTTCTTTTAAGCAGATCAATGGTTGTATGAGGCCCAGGTTGGGGAGAAGGGGTTGACTGCAAAAGGATGGGAGGAAATTTTTAAGGATGAGGGATCCATTCTACATCTGGAGTTTGGAGGTTGTTGTGCAGTTGTGTACAATTACCAAAATTCCTTAAACCTAAAACGGATGAATTGTATTAGATGTAAATAATACCTCAATAAAAAAAAAATTAAAGTGTTCTTTCCTTCATAAAAATAATGACACCAAAGAATGGTTGTCATTTTCAAGACCTATTTTGCATATAATATGATATAACCTTATGTGAATCCCCACATTTCCCAAAACTTTCAGGGCTGAGAAACTGACAAGTCAGAGAGTCATTGTATTAGTTATCTATGGCAATGTCGTAAATTACTCCAAAACTTAGCGGCTTACCAAAACAAACATGTATCATTTCACAGGTTCTGTGAGCCGGGAATCTGGGTCCAACTCAGCTGGGTCCTCTGGCTCGGTCTCCCACGAGGCTGCAGTCATGGTGTCTGCTGGGCTGCAGTCTCATCCGAAGGCTCAACGGAGGGAAGATTCAGGGCCAAGCTCGCTGACATGGTTGTTGGCAGGATTCGGTTCCTCGTGGCTGTTAGCGGGAGGCACCCTCCATTCCTCATCATTGGGCCTCTCCACAGGCCAGCTCAGGACGAGGCAGCTGGCTTCCCTCAGAACGAGCAAGTGAGAGATCAAGCAGGGCAGGCCAGAACCTTCTTAGAGGCTGCCTCCCACCCACCAGTCCAGAATACAACAGACAGGGCCAGGCTGGGCAGGGCGGTGAGTGTGACAAGAGGAAAGGAGGACAGGCTGGGCTCCACCACTCTTACTGTGTTGGTATGCTGAGGGGAAACTGAGGGAGTAGGGGGACTTCTGCCTTCTATTTTTCTCCTCAAAGTAGGTCAGCTGCCAAATATGAGGGGCAGGTGATGGGGTTTGAGGGAATGGAGAGCTTTAAAACCACTTGTGTGAAGAACAGCAGACAGACATGAATAAAGAAACTCACATAAAGGGATATTCTAGCTGGGGCCAGAGCCTGGAGAATTCTTCAAGTCTGAATAAACTACGCTTCAAAGCTCCCAGCAATTTCCATTCATAAAAAAAAGTTGATACTTAAGGCTACCCCAACGTCAGGCTTGCCTTTTTCTGGGAAAACTATCTTGAGTGAAGCAAATGTGCACGTTATCCCTGAGGGGAGCTGGGTTATCCCACAGGGGAACAAGGAAGCCTGGATGCTGGGTTCCGGGCAGACATGAGCTCCACCTGAGCAGAAATGGAGGCAAGGAACTGTGTGGACGCTCAACATCCCACACGCATGGGTCACCCCCAGTGTGCTGACAGCACACTGCTGCTCTGGGAGGGCAAGTGTGGCTCCCGCAGGGCCAGAGGGCAGGGCTGACCCCGGGCTGGGGCTGCTGTCCCTCTCCTGAATTTGATGAACAACCCCACTGTCAAATGTCCTCAGCAAAGGCAGATCCTGGTACAGGAAACAGGAGAGAGGATCCGAGTCATGGGTTGTGGTAAAAAGGCATTTCCTCTTCTGTCTGGAGCCTGGGGACAAAGTAAAGTCTGTCCCAGTGAGGAATTCAAGTCTCTACCTTCTCTCCCATTTGGGGGCCTGAGTACAGGGAGGGTAGGTTGAGTCCTCTCTTTGAGGGAGAGAGATGCCAGTCAGAACTCGGCAGAGATGCCCCCATGCTCCCTGAGGATGGCCTCTGGCCTACCCTTTTGGGTGGAATCACAGAAAGGAGAGCAGGATCCCTTTTCTAGGGCCAGCAGCAGCCATGTGCTGACAGGATGCCAGAGCCCAGAACCACACCTGGAGTGTTGAGCAAGGCTGAGAGAGTTGAAGAATAAGGGCAGGGGCCTGCATGGGCAGTGGGCAGGTAAAGTTGATTGAAATGTGGGTTTTTAACACGTGACTGCTGAGGGTCACACATATTGGCCAAACAATCGCAAGCCAGTCCACCATTTGGAGGGTCCAGGTAAGGCTGAGACCTTATCAACCCCCATGTACCTGCAGTTCGGGGTGTCTGGCACTGTCCCCTCTCCTGTCCCAGGTCCTTGCAGATCAGCTCCCAGGCCCAGACCTCAGAGAAGCTGCTGCCTCCAAGCCCCTCCCTACAAGCCAATGCTAAAGATTAGCCACGGCTCGGGAAGCAAGAACCAGACATTAAGGAGGACCTAGAGTTCCAAAGCTACCTCGGCACAAAGGGATTCAGAATTGTTTTGAATAACCAGATCTAAATTCCAAATCTTGGAAAATTCCCCTTACCTTGGCTCTGGCTTAAGACCCTCATCTTAGTTGCAGCCTGAGACAAAGACGCCCTCCTCAGACCCCAGTCCAGGATCCACAGACGTTGGGGACAGAAACATTCTTTTCTTGTCCCTAATGTGCCATGGCCTGGGAAATATCCCAGCCTCGCTGACCCCAGCTGTATTTCTGTGCCAAAAAGGGGTAGGAGCCAAAACGAAAAAAAAAGGGGCGGGAGAGAACAAATTTTAAGGAGAAAGATATTTACAGCCAGGCTAACTTTCTTGCTTTTAACACCTGAGCTATCAGGCCTTGGAAAGTCACAATTTGCAATCAAATGCTAGATACTCAGCCTTCTGTTGGGGGCTGCAGTCACATTAGCTTCCGAAGATCTCTTCTCCTAACAGTCTCCAGGGGAATTTTAAATGGTGGGCACAGAATGGGCCTTATCTACCAAAAAATAGGAATGACAGAAGGCAGGAACCTTTGCATAACAGTAGGAGGGTGTTTTGCATGTAAATTCAGCGTGTAATTTAACCCACCCACCAAGGGTAGTAATTCATCAACCAGGAACCCTGCTTCCCAGCTGCTGCTTGAGCTGCTGCACACAAGAAACCACGACTCTGGGCCCAATTCTCCCAGAAAACAGCCATTTCCTAGAAGTCAGTTAAGGAGGCAAAATTAGGAGCCTGAAAGACGGGAAAGGAAGCAGAGCTGAGGCCGGGTGCGGGACGTGCGTTTCATCCTGCCCTCCACCCTGGGTGAGAGGCGGGTGGTCCCCATCCGGCAGGTGAACGCTTTTCCCTGTGTGAGCAGTATGCCTGGCCATTTTCTGAGCAAATAGGGGGGACGAGGCTGGTCCAAAGAAACGCTGTGCTTGCCCTGTCCTTGTGACCTTACAGCTTTTGTCCTTGTTTTCGCCGCCCCCTTTGTCTCTAACTGCCCCCTTGTGGTCGCCGCGCACCACTGCGCAGCTTCTGTCCCTCGGTCCCACCTTTCCGGCTGATCTCGCCCTCGCCCGCGGATGCGAGAGACCGAAAGATGTTGCAATGCTGAAGATCCTCCACCTCTCACCCCTCCTTCCCCGGGCACATCCGGCCGCCTGCAGCATGCTCCGCAAGCTGCTTGGCCGCGTGGGTCTGGGGTCCCAGGCACAGGTCGAGGGTGGGGCCGGGGAGCAGGAGCTGCGGGGAGCCCACTGCCCACGCCGGGGTGTGCCCCTCGCCTCCCGCCCAGGATGGAAGCTCCAGGATGGCTGGTGGCCCCGGAGCCTGGAAAAATGCCCGAAACCCGGGGACTGCTCACTGAATATCTGTGGAAGGAGGAGGGCGGGGATGAGAGCAGGGAGCAGGCCTCTGCCGCAGGACCCGGCGGGGTCCCCAGGGGTGCAGCCCTGGGCTGCGGGCGGAAGATGCCCCCTGGTGTTCATGCGGTTCGGCACTGGGTGGATTCTGGGCACATCACACCCCTAGCCTCCCAGGGCAAGGCCACGCCCCATCACTCCAGGCGTGGTGCGCCGGGCAGAGAAAGAAAGAAAAATAAAGGAGAGAAGCTACATCTCACTTCTCGCCCTCGCCTGGCTCTTGCTGCGACTCCCGCGGGATCTTGCGGGTCGGGAGAGGGACAGCCTGGGGAGGCACTGCCCCCTTGCGGCCGCCACCCACCACAGCAACTGCCGAAACAAACCTGCGGGCCCTTAGGTTTTTCTGCAATGGGTTTTTAGTCTGTAACAAGTTCGCTGCTCTGTCCATTTACGTGCGTACAGGATGGCCACTGTAACAGCGCAAAATAGTATCTTTCCGGTTGAGCCTCACCTGCAGAATTGTGGGCAGCGTAGACCCTCACAAGTTTCACCCTGTCAGCTCAGCAAGTACCGTGGGAACGCAGTCTGGGCTACTCTTTGACATGCAACCTTTTCTCCTTTTCTCTTACTGAAGTGACCCCTTCTGTGCCCAGAACTCTCAGTTCCAAACTATAACATGGCCTGGTCAGAGGCCCTCACCTAATGGACAGAGTATTGCAACTCTACAGCTCCACCATCCTCACAGCTGCCCTTCCTCTCCCACACCCGGCAACTGTCTTTAGAAAAAGCTGGTGCTTGTCAACAGACTTCCTCTTCCTTAGGGCGAGTCCCTTCCCACCAGCCTCCTCATACCCTCATGCAAATCGCCCCTTCTCAGAATTACTCCCCAAGGTTCTCAACTTAGACTCTCAACCTAAAATCCCTGCTCTATTTACAAGGTGTTTTGTTGTTTGTTTTTAACATTTTGACCAACCAGTTCTCTCCTATATTACTATTGACAGAGAAAGTGTTAATTGAGTAAAAAGGAAGAAAGTAGAGAGCGAGGACATCCGGATGCCAGCCCCAGTGGTCACCAACCAGCTCTGTGTCCCTGGAGGTCTCTGTGTGCCTCTGTGGTCACCTGTTAACATGGCAAGTGGTGAGCACAGAAGCCTGGAAGGGTGAGACCTGTCCTGTGACGTCCATGGAGGAAGGAGCTTGAAAAGGAGCCAGTGGAGCAAAGGACATGCGAGTGGAAATCATGACGTGTGGTCCCAGCCCCACCAGCTCCATGCACTGGGCCCTGAGACACCTCAAGGATCTGCAGCTTCGGGGTGCGCCAGGCAAGAGCCCATGGAGCCAGGCATGGGCCTGAGGAGAGGGTGCACGGGTGATATCCAGCCCAGTCCTGGTAGGGGGCATATGAATGGATTTGTTCCCAAACACATGGGACTTTCAGAAATGTCTGTCATTCGGGGCAGTGGAGGAGGAGGGCCCTGAGATCCTGCAGTTGTGAGGGACACTGAAGTTGGGGTAATGAAACTAACGTGGCCTCATACAGACTTAGAGAGTGGTCGGCTCCTGGGGATACCCAGGGGACATAATCAGGGTCTGTCTGGGACCACCAGGGTCCCGTGCCACGGACATGTACAACACGCACTTTTAAAAAAATTGTCGTAATGTATGTATAACATAGAAGTTACCATTTCCCATTTAGCCATTTTTAAGTGTACAATTCAGTGGCATTAATTACTTTTACAATGGTATGCAACTATCCCCACCATCCATTACTAAAACTTCTCTATCACCCAAAATAGAAACTCTATCCATTAAGCAATAACTTCCCACTCTCCCTCCCTGGAGCCGCTGGTAACCTCTAATATGCTTTGCATCTCTAGGAATTTGCTTATTCTAGATATTTCATGTAAGTGGAATCATACCACATTTGTCCTTTCGTGCATCACACACTTTTGGTACCCTTGGAATAGAACCAGATTATTCATTAGGGACCCCATGGGAGTGGTGCTTGTGGTTGGACATGGACCCTCAGTGCTCCCTGCAGGTTCTAGAGCCCCGAGAGGGCAGTGGTGAAGAAACCCTCGTGGGCTGCTCTGAGCCTCAGCACTGATCTAGCAAGTGTGGCCAGAGTTCATGGGGGAGGGGGAGGGGGAAGGACAGGGAGTAGGGAGAAAACTGCGAACAGCTTTGGCCAATCTTGCTGAGATTCCTGGTGACTTGTGTTCCTGGGGAAGGAATGCCTGGAAAGTGCTCTTTAAGTTCCTTACCTCAGGCCCTGAATTTCTAAACGACTGAGTCTTCCTAAAAACTAGGGGACAGACAATGTCGGATGTGTCAGGATCTGGGACCCTCTGGAGCCATGGGCGCGTGCAGTGGATGGGCAGGATGGTGGAGTGTCTGCTTCCCTTTGACCTCCTGGGCTGGGTTGGGGCCCTTATGGTTAGGAAATATACGAATGTAAATATAAGAGCATTAATATGAGAGGACATAAATATAAAAGGAAGTCTGTCAGACTCTGGGTACAAAGCACAGCTGCTTTGGAGGCCCAGGTGCACACTGGGGCACTGAATAGGCGAGGAGGCCATTTGCCTGACCTCCGGGCAGAACCCAGCAAGCTTGGCTCCCATCATCCCACCCACCATTAACACTTTGTGAGCCTTTAGTGACCGCAACACCCCCATTCCTGCCATGCTGACTTCTTGGCTTCTCCATTATTCCCCAAGCTGGGATGGTCCACCCCAAGGATGGCCTTCTGCTTCCGAGCTGCTGAAGGCCAGGGCTCCTTCCCGTCCACACCTGAGTTCCATGGGAGCTCCGGTTGCTTTAACCTGTCCAGTCCCGCCGTCTTCCTCCATCCGCCCCGACGCCCACCCAGAGACCCCAATAAGTCCCCATAAGCCACCTATAGGCCAACAAGGTGCTGCAAGTGCACCTGCTGGGTCCTCACTGCCTTTACCCAACCCACCTGATGGATGACTTCATCTCTTACAGGAAAGGCTTAAACCAGTGCTCATGAAACTCAGACACCTCTGGGATCTAATCAAGGAACCCAAAGAACAGTGGAACTGGGCATGAGCACTGAAGCACCTGGTTCTTTTTTTTTTCTTCACTACTCCATGGCAAACAGCAGCGCAGTCACCATCAAATAGTAACTAAGACCCAGCAGTCACTCCACAACTCCAGCTGACTCCTGTCATGCAGGAATGCGGGTCCAATATTTCCAGGGTTTCATATTTTAAAGAATTCAGAAATCTGGATTTTTCTTTAGACCAGATATTTATTTGGATCTATGTTGGCAACTAATCCAATTTTTTTTTTATTAACACAGTGAATATCAATAGTGTTCAGGCCAAAGAAAACACACCTGCATGCCACATCCAGCCCAATTTGCAACCTCTGGTCTAGAGATTAACAAGTAACTAGACCCCTCTCCCCCATCACCTCCCAGGCCCTGCCTCTGATGTG
Organism: Choloepus didactylus; assembly: GCF_015220235.1. NCBI lineage: Eukaryota > Metazoa > Chordata > Mammalia > Pilosa > Megalonychidae > Choloepus > Choloepus didactylus. The sequence continues at coordinate 22,461,206 of NC_051323.1, read as the reverse complement.
AAGATGCAGGGAGATTGTGGTAGTCCCCTGATTTCCATCTTTAAATTTGGAAAAAAATTTGCTAAACAAACAATACCATAAATGGAGGTGAGGGATCATTGAGACAAAACTTTGGGCACACTAAAAGTTAAGTCGATTTTTGTGGGCTGGCCTGGGAACCTAGTTGCCAATTATACTATGGTTTGTGAGGGGAAATAAGCTTTTAATTTCAAACAACTCACTTACCAAAAACTTTGGGAAGAAAGCTAAAAATTGAGGGGGGTAGTCTCTATGCAATTGAATTAATGCTTCTACCCACTTGTATATCTCATGACTACTGTTAAATTTGAGATAGGACATCCACGTAAGATCTGATGCAGAAACTTCATGTTTCTCAGAGACTCCAGTGTAAAAATTAAAAGCAGGAAAGAAGAGGCTAAACCTACTTATAATTGTGCCTTAGAGTCTCCCCCTGAGTACCTCTTTGTTGCTCAGATGTGGCCCTCTCTCTCTAGCTAAGCCAACTCCACAGGTAAACTCACTGCCCTGCCCCCTACGTGGGACCTGACTCCCAGGGGTGTAAATCTCCCTGGCAATGCAGGATGTGACTCCCGGGGATGAATCTGGACCCGGCATCATGGGATTCAGAACATCTTCTTGACCAAAAAGGGGATGTGAAATGAAATGAAATAAAGTTTCAGTGGCTGAGAGATTCCAAATGGAGTCGAGAGGTCACTCTGGCGGACACTCATGCACTATATAGAAAACCCTTTTTAGATTTTAATGCATTGGCATAGCAGAAGTAAATACCTAAAACTATCAAACTGCAACCCAGTAGCCTTGACTCTTGAAGGATGATTATATAGCAATGTAGCTTACAAGAGATGATAGTGTGATTGTGAAAGCCTTGTGGGTCACACTCCCTTTATCCAGTGTATGGATGGATGAGTAGAAAAATGGGGACAAAATGAAAAGTAGGGTGGGAAGGGGCTGTTTTGGGTGTTCTTTTTTACTTTTATTTTTTATTCTTATTTTCATTTTTTCTGGTACAAAGAAAATGTTCAAAAAATAGATTGGGGTGATGAATGCATAACTATATGATGGTACTGTGAACTACTGATTGTACACTTTGGATGACTGTATGGTATGTGAATATATCTCAATAAAATTGAATTAAAAAACTAAAAAAAAAATTAAAAGCAGGACTCAAATAAGTAAGGGAAAACAGTTAAGTCATCAAGGTCTCTTTCTTTTTGTGGTAGTTTTGGCAGCTCAGTCTGAAATCTGACCATTTAGTAGCCACCCTATACCTCCCATTTCACAAATGAGAAGACAGGCTTTCAGAATCAATGGGACTTATCCTTTTCATATAATTTGAATTTTTATAAATATATTATTTTAAATATCTGTAAAACTAGTGAAGATATTTTCATTTTGAAAAAAATAATAACTTTTTGGAGCAGGGCAGAGCTTGGCCTGGAGTTGATGCCTCACTTTTATGATTTATATTCACAAATTATTCATTAATAGAACTAGTGACACCTCTTACCTAAACTCCTTGGCCACAAAGGCAACCCTGATTATGAACACAATCCTAAAATCCACTTTGAGAAGATTTACTTTACAGTGGCTTTTCTGGAAATGAAAGGAAAGGAAAGGTAGAAAAGTGAAAAATGTTTCATCCACTAAAATACAAGCTCCTTAGGAACAGTGATTTTGGGGGGGGGTCTGTTTTATTTACCACTGTATCCTCAGACCCTGGAATAGTGTCTGGCACATAATAGGCATTCAAATATATTTGTTGGAAAAATAAAGAATATCCTGGTCTCTTGATGTAAAGTACCATTATCACATAATTGTAAATCCAAATGCCTTCATTTATCAAGGGTTTTAATTGGAAGCTTTCGGTTAAAATAGTTAATCTCAAAACAAGAAGGAAAAAAAACACATTAATTTTCTGGCTGTGTTTCTCTCATTTTGGACTTTAGCTATCCACCATGGCATGTTATTTGGCTGTTTTGTCACACACATCGATAGCACAGACAAATTTCATCTTTGTTATATTCACCCACTTCCCTCCTTCTAAGTATTCTATAGTAAAATTAATACTCTGAAATTTACCCTGTGTGGTGCTCGGTACCACACAAGGTACCAGGGTGGTCATTCGTGGTGTCAGCCACACACTAAGAGAATATGAAGGAGAAGAGTGGATTACAGCATTTTCTGGAAACTGGGGGCTGCTTCCTGGAATAGCCTTCACTGCAAGAGTTCAGAGGTCTGGGCGGGGCCCAGAGGTGCAAGGCTGCCCTGCAGCAGAGACCAGGCCAGGGTGAGAATCAGAGACAAACAGAAGGCTCCATCTCGGTGCTCGTAGGCTGAGCCCATCGTCCACCGTGAAACAGTGTTTCCAGGCTCCTGTCAGGAAAAGGAAGGGGGATGCCGAAGGCTCTTTTTTCTGTGGGAATTACACGGGACCCTTAATCACCTCAAGGAAGGTGTTTAAGACCCACCTACCGACAGGAGGCAAACCCCACAGCTCACCAACTCAGGTAGGGTAAGCAGGCCCCTTCTGTCCAAGGAGAAGGAAGAGAAAGCTTCAGGAGGGTGAGAGGAATTCAGCCAGATGGGAAGTTCCCCAGACTCTCTGGGATCCCAGAGCTCCAAGGGGGCTAGAGGTGAGACTTCGCACCCACCATTGCTCCTGGCTGCTGCCGTGCCCCCTGCCAGGAATGGAGAACCAGCCTCCACCCAGGCAACACTCTCCTGGTGGGCAGCAGCCTGCCTCCCTTCTCCAGATCCCGCCCAAGCAGGCCCAACACACGCCACGCCACTAGGCCTGGGGTCTGATTCTAGCGTTTCATCCAAGGGTTGTTGGCTTTGGCTGGTTCTAAGGTGCCTATGAGTCACTTCTCACCATCATTTGACTTCGTAGTACCCATCGCTAACAAGGCTAGGGTTGCCCTCTTCCATGAGTTAGCCTTTAGGAATGAAAAGAGACCTGTACAGTAGAGGCTTGGATGATCACCCAGATGCCATTTCAGATGCAGCTGTGCCTTTCCAGTCATGAGAGCCAATAAATCCCCTTTTGTGCTTCAGTTCAATAGAGCAGGGTTTTTGGTCACTTACGACCATGAAAGACCTCTTACAACCCAGGAGCTTGTTAAGACTTCACGAGTGACTGGATATGGGCTGGCGGGAGGGCCACGTCTCGGGCAAGGGCAACGTGAAGCCGACTGGGAGGGCCGCAGTGCTGAGAGAGGCAGAGCCCCGGTTTTGTGCGGCAGGAGAAGGGAATTAAAAGCAGCAGTCTGAACTTCGGAAACTCGGCCCAGGCTGGACCAACACAATTTGGATCTGTGAAAAGCTCGCTTTACGTTTCGCCCTGTGGATTAATCGCGCTCAAATCTTTAGTCACGGAAGCCCCTCTTACCCTGCAGGTCAAGACATCAGTACTTAACACTTAATTTTTAAGTATTTCGGTGCCTGAAAACAACCACACGCAATCATAAAATCCTACCCGATTCTGAATGGCATGAATTAGCTACATACAAAGAGACAGAAGAGGCCCCTGTGGTTTGAGGATTATCAAATATGAAATATGTTTGTCAGGAAAAACCCTTTGTTTATATAAACAGTGGAAGCGTCGCCATGGTGACAGTGCTGAGTTTCTCAGCAGCTCATAAAGGCCTCACAGCCAAATCACCGCCTCCTTTCTCACTGCTTGCCTACATTTTTTAAAAAACATCTCCAGTCAAAATTCCATGACCTGCCTGCTGGGTTTCCAAGCTCAGAAAATATCATTTAAAAAGGGCTGGGGAACCAGTTGAAACCACTGCCAAAGTTTCTGAGTGAAAGCTCATTTCTCACACACACACTTTCACACAAAGACCTAGTCTGTTGGCCAAACTACAGTGTGCTTTTCTTTTTTTGTGTAACCCAAGTTTCCCTGGGCCTCGCAAGCCTGCAGGACCAATGAACATTAACATATGACCCACAGTAACACATGTCCCCTTTGAGCATTTTGGGGGGTGCACTTAGAGGAGCCCCTGAATAAACCCGCCCCCGGGGGCAGTGCTGCCACCGCCTCTGCATCCTCTGCACACGCCACTCGGGCACCGCTGGCCTGTGTCTCAGGCCCTGGAGAGGTGTGCGGGGAAGGCGGGGAGAACCCCTCACTTCCCTTTGTGGGCCACTCCATAAAGACATCCCGAACCGAGCTGCTTGTGCCCACTGTACTCAGACGCCCCTGCTCTCCAAAGAACCCGGCCGCATCTCCTAGGGGCCAGGCCAGAAGGTGAATCCAAGTGACAGCCCCTGGCTAGTCTCAGGCTCACCCTCCCCTCCGCGGGGAAGCAGGTCAGCTGCATGGGGGCCTCAGGAGGCTGCTCAGGCCTGCACTCAAGGAGGCTTCTGGGGGGCCCAGCCCCCCAGTTCAGACATGTCCAGACTTGTCTGATCCCACTTATACCCCAGGGAGGATTCCCGATTCGACCAACAAGTGACAGCTGAGGGGACGATCTGGAGTCTCGTCAGCACTGTCACAGGCAGGGGGCCTCGGCACTGGGGGAAAGGATTGCTCCACTCCAAGAGAAAAGAAAATTGACATCAGATTATTTTCCTACAGCTTTTCCCAAGTCTTAATATTTGCCATATTGTGTTACACTTTCCAATTGTCAAAAAGACCGGAGCATTAATAATCAATGAAAAAAGTGAAATGAACTGAGACAGAGAACTTGATGATTGTCAAGTGGATAAAGTATGAGGTTTATGGCTGAGAATCAAGCTGGCATTTACCTGAGATGCTGTCTTGGAGATATCAGTGGAAAAGTCTGACATTTAATCAAATCTGCAGAGATACAGCACTGTTGTAATAAATCAAGTTTAAGTTATTAAGTTCGGTCAGATTTTGAGTTTCTCTTTTTTCTTACTTGGCTTTCTATAGTTTTGCCTATTGTTTTAGAGACCCCAGAGGGCAGTTCTTGATTTAATAAAGACTTTTCTCTCAATTGTCTACTTCCCAATTTCCTAGGCACATTTCTGACAAGTTTTACTTTCCATGTGCATATGTGGGACAGCATTAAAGGCCCTTTTATAGACATCCTCTCAGGTAGTGAGTGTGTAAGAGCTCTCAGGCCCCAATTCTTTATCTATTTTTCAGTGCTGGCTGAGGCTTCAAGTCTCATTGTCCAACTCAAGCCAGGGTAGGTGGGATCTCAAAATGACTTTTAGAGAGGGGCAAATGGCTTACCTGGTGTTTCAATCCAAGCCCCAGTTCAAGAAAACAATGTCTCTAGTTAGTGCCAACACCAACTGAGAGGCAGGGAGAGATGCTAAACAACTTGCACATAAACCAGGCCTTTTACATCCTAACTTTCTTCAAAGTATTGTTAAGTGCAAGGTACTTTTGCTCTTATTACTTTACTCAGTTTGGAGCTACAGGAACTCACAGTGCTCTCTCCCTAACAAAGTTTCAAACTGTAGACTTGAGTAGGTCGGTTGTGTATCTATAAAGTGTTAACTGGTTAGTGAACATCTTAATGGACCTTTCCCCTCTAGGAAGACAGAGCCGTGGCTCCCACACACTCTTGCCTGAGGTTTCACAATGGATCCCATGAAGCTTTGAGGTCTAAAGACAGTGTTTCTTAAAATGTAGACCTCTGCCCACCCACACCCAGAACATCTTTGGTGATTGTTAAAACTGCAATTCCTGGGCCCCAACCCCACCAACCCGAATCATCATCTCTGCTGTTAACTGGGAAGCTGCACTTTTCAATCAATTCCTAAGGCACTTTAAAATTTGAGAGCTACTGCCCTAAGACCCAAAAGGAACTCTGCTGGGAGACAACGATGACCACTGTTTCAACTTGGTTAAGTTGGGTTTCAAATATGGGTCCGGGTGGAGGGCAAGTGTGACACAATGGGAAAGCATGGCCACAACGCATGAGAAAAGAGTTTGTTACTCACAGGTCCCAGAGAGGAGGGAGAGCCACGAGAGGGCAACGGGAAGCACAGTCTGCTTGGGATGGGGGTGCCTTTACTGTGGTCCTGGGGTGGAGCTTAGTAGATATCCCATGGGAGTCAAGAAGGGATTAGTTTAAAGCAAATTGGAGCGAAAAGGGAAAGGCACTGGAGGTCTAAGGGCATTGGGGATGATGAGCTTATCATTTGGGGCCAGCTGTGGGTTCTGGGTGAGGTGTGGGGGGGTGTCTGGGGGGTGTAGGCAGTGACACAAATGTGGGTTTGAACTCTGGGGAGTTTTGGACCCAGGGATGGAAAATTGTTTATGAACTAGGTCGGAGTTGAAGCAAGTGGCTTAACCAAAGTCAGATGGATGCCAAGTCAGCACACACAAAAAATGTGATATTATGACCACCATGACACCAAACAGGTCTTTTAGGTGTAACCCTGTGTGCAAGCGGCAAACAAGCCACTCACTTTTTCTCCCACTCCCGGCATCCAAGCATCCTTCTAAAACATGAACCCCAGCTAAGCTCCAGCCCAACTCGGGCCTACAGCAAGAATGCTTGTCAAGCACCGCAGCATCAGCCAAAGCCCCAGCAGTCTCCCAGGGCCTCAGCCCCTGCAATGGGGCAGGGTAAAGGGGCCTCCCACAGTTGGAAGTCGTGAGTGCTCCAGAAGGAGCCTAGGATGGGCTAAGAAGAGAACACTCTCCACCACTGATTCTGGCCTCTCGCCTCTGGACCCAACCTGAGGCCAGATGCTGCCTTCCTGCAGCCTTCTCATCAGGCTGGTCCTGACCATGCTAGGGAAAGACCAAGGCCACAGGGCAGGGATGGAAGCAAGAGGAAGCTGAAGTGAGAAAGGGGAAGATTTTATTCCTTTCTTCGAAGTTCTCTATATTTTCACTGCCTGCTCTCAATACCTGACCCTAATTTGATTTTATAGAAATCTGCTCTAGTTGCCAGGCTGCTGTGATGAGTACACATCACACACACAGTGGGTTGGCTTAAACAACAAGTATTAATGTCTGTTGGTTTCAGAGGCTAGAAGTCCAAAATCAAGACGTGGTGAGGCCATGTTTTCTCCCAGAGGCCTGTGTGTTCCAGTGCTGGCTTGCCTCAATCCTGAGGCTCCTTGGCTCCTGTCACATGGCCATCTCTCTCTCCTTGTGTCTGCTCTTCCCATTTCTACTGACATCTGCTTTTGGCTTCTCCAGCTTTATCTGAATTCCCTCTCTTAGCAAGGCCTCCAGTGGTGGGGATGAACGCCTGCTCTCATTCAGTTTGGCCATCCCTAAATAGGATTTTAGTAGATACTATTCACAAATGATTCCACGTCTTAACTGATAATACTAATTCAAAGGTCCTATTTACAGTGGATTCCCACCCATGGGAACAAGGACCAAGAACCTGTCTTTGTAGGGATACCTAATTCAACCTACCACAACACCTGAGTTTCTTTTGGTTTCATCTCCAAGCTTTTGTTTTGGGTTTTCTCTTTCACACACACACACTAAAATTATTTTCACAGAGCTTTATCAAGGGAGAAAAAAAATCAGACTTTTACTGTTCCCTCTGCTAACATCTGTGCCCACTTCTCTCTGCTGGGCACCTGGGCATAGCATCTTTCCTCTTCCTTCTGTGCCTAACATCCAGAACGCCACCCAAACTCACGGCCATCTCTCTAGGAGAGCCCCTCGGGGGGACGCAGGAGGGGACTCTACAGCCACCACGGCGTCTGACTCTTTGACCCAGGGGTCCAGCCCACCTGGACTCATCCAGTATCTGGGCGCTGCTCAGCGTCTCCACCTCAACCAGGCCACCCTCATCTCTCACCTGGACGGCTGTCCTGGCCAGCTCGCCGGTCTCACTGCTTCCATCTTGTTCCCCTACGGTCTATTCTCGACACGGGAGAGTGATTAGATCCTGTCGCTCCACCGCTCAAGGTTTCCCAAGTCCCTGCAATGGCCTCCAGGGCTCCGCTCAGTCTGTACCTCCCGCCCTCCTCACCCCTCTCCCCATCTGGCTCCCACCCCACCCTCCTTGCTCTTCCTCGAACATCCCATCCCGGGATGTTTGCATTTCCTATTCCCGCTGCCTGAAGCTCTCGTTGCCCCAGATAGCCACTGGGCTCAGCACCCTCCTCCTTCAAGTCTCCTCAGCGAGGCCTTTCTCAGACCACTGTATCTAAGGTAGCACCACCTCCCACCCGGTCCTCCCTGCCTCCCTTCCCCGTGCATTATTCTTGATGACTCGTGTCCCGGACTGACCTACCAAATACATTTCTTGTGGCCGCTTCATCTGTCTCCTCCCACAAAAATGCAAATTCCGTGGAGGCAGGGATTTTTGTCTGTTTGGTCACCTCTGACTCCCCAGTATCTGCACTTAGTAGACCCTCAGTAAACATCTATCTTAGAAGCATCACAATGTTACCATCATGTAGGCAATGAGAAGGCATAAAATTAAAGATTTTTAAGCAGGGCAATGACATAATTTCATTTACCTTTAAGAAAGATCGCTATGGATCCAATGAACAGGCTTGGCTGGATTATTGGGGGGTGGGGGGTGGGGGAGCCTTCAAGGGAGTTAGAAGAAAACCAAGCTGAAAAGTTAAAAACGTGGAGACTTGGGTTCAAATCCCAGCTCCACCCTTTATCAGCTCATCTTGGGCAAGTCATCTGATCATTTTCAGCCTTGGTTTCCCCATTTACAGAATGGAGATGTATTAATTTCTTGTTGCTGCTGTAACTAAGTTACCACAAATTTATTGGCTTAAAATAACATAAATGGGGACCTTATGCGTGCAGATGGCGTCACCTGGGGCTTGAGTGCTAGCTGCAGGAGGGTATCAGAGGACTGGTGAGAGAAAATGGCCAAGAACCAACTAAGAGGGCAGAAGTCTAAGAAAGTATTTCACATAGCCAGCCAAAAAAACTTTAAGACTAAAAATAAAGCAAAACCAGTTACCATGAATCTTAAGAAGATAAACATTGTGAATGATGAAAAAGTTAATAGAGTAAATAAAGCTTTTATAGATATACAAAAGGAACTTGCACACTTCTCAAAAGGCCTTTCCCTGGAAACTCTGCAGAAACAGCTAATTCCTTAGCAGCACGATGAAAACAAATAAGTTAATGTTAATGAGGCTACAAGATTAATGACTCAGTTGTAATATAGTGGTGATGCATCAAATTCCAAAAAAAGATCAATACAAAAAAAATTACATATATGTATTATCTTACAGTTCTGAATGTCAAGAGTCTAAATGGGTCTCACCGGGCTAAGATTAGCAAGTCCGGGTTCCTTTCTGGATAGTCTAGGAACAAATCCATTTCCTTGCCTGTTCCAGCTTTGGAGGCTGCCTGCATTCCTGTTTTTTGGTGGCTGGTCAAGTCCTTCTCGTGACACCATCTCTCTGGTCCGGACTGTTGGCAGGGTCACAGAGCCAAGAGTCTCTTGCCTACACCCTTGCGACAGTTATAGCATCATGAATGGTTTTCCATGGCATTTTACTTTTTGGGAAGTCTCCTGCAGTTGGGAAAACCACTCTCAAACTCCTAACAACCTGGACTAAAAGGGACATGGGCTTATCTATTTCTCTATCCTGTTGGTTGTACTGTTCAATGCAAGCGAAAATGCATTGTAGCAATACATCCCATAGTAACCTGGGCAGAGGATAAAGTATATTTGAAAAGCCCTGTCTTAGTTTGCTAATGCTGCAGAATGCAAAACACCAGAGATGGACAGGCTTTTATAAAACGGGGGTTTATTTCGCTACACAGTTACAGTCTTAAGGCCACAGAGCATCCAAGGTAACACATCAGCAATCGGGCACCTTCACCGGAGGATGGCCAATGGCGTCCAGAAAACCTCTGTTAGCTGGGAAGGCAGCTGGCGTCTGCTCCAAAGCTCCGGCCTCAAATCGGCTTTCTCCCAGGACGTTCCTTTCTAGCAAGCTTGCTTCTCTTCAAAACATCACTCCCAGCTGCACTCTCTTTTCTCTCTTTGAGTCAGCTCATTTATATAGCTCCACCAATCAAGGCCCACCGCGAATGGGTGGGGCCACACCTCCATGGGAACATCTCATCAAAATTATCTCCCACAGCTGGGTGGGGCACACTCCAAGCAAATCTAACCAGCACCAAAACTTCTGCCCCACACAAGACTACAAAGATAATGGCATTTGGGGGACACAATACACTCAAACCGGCACAAGCCCCCTTGAGGGAATGGGGGAAAATGTGGAAATATTAAATTTACCCACCTGGGGAATTCCTTATATTCTTGCAAGCATTGGAGATTACCAATTTAGAAGGCCAAGCCCCTGAACTTGGGGCTAACCCTATGAAGCTTGGGAGAGGCTAAGCTGCCTAAGAGTCACCCCCAGAGAACCTCTTTTGATGCTCAGATGTGGCCTCTCTCTCTAAGCCAACTTGGCAGGTGGGCTCGCTGCCCTCCCCACTACATGGGACATGACTCCCAGGGGTGTGAACCTCCCTGGCAATGAGGGACGTAACTCCCAGGGATGAGCATCACTGGATTGAGAAAGGCTTCTGGACCAAAAGGGGCAAGGGAAATGAAACAAAGTAAAGTTTCAGGGGCTGAGAGATTTCAAATGGAGTCAAGAGGTCATTCTGGAGGTTACTCTTATGCACTATATAGATATCCCTTTTTAGTTTTTAGTTTATTAGAATAGCTAAAAGAAATACATTGAAACTGTTCCAGTTTGCTAATGCTGCTGTTTTGCAAAACACCAGAAATGGATTGGCTTCTCAAAGGGGGTTTATTTGGTTACAAAGTTACAGTCTTAAGGCCATAAAGTGTCCAAGGTAAGGTACCAACAAAAGGGTACCTTCATAGAAGAATGGCCAATGGTGTCTGCAGCACCTCTGTTGTCTGGGAAGGCACATGGCTGGCATCTTTTTCCTTTGCTCCCAGGTTGCATTTCAAAATGGCTTTCTCCCAGGACGTTTCTCTCTAGCTGTCTGGGGGTATTCTCTTAGTTTCTCCCAAGCAAACACTGGAGTAGCAAAAGTCTACTTTCAATGGCTGTCTTTAAAATATCTCTCTTGGCTGCAGCTAACATCAGGGTCCAAGCATGCCTAAACATCAGCGTAAGCAAGCTAGCGTCTGGGTCTGTGCCAGAGTTTTTACAGGACTCCAATGATTAAACCTAGACCCATGCTGGATGGGCGGAGCCACACCTCCATGGAAATAGTTCAATCAGAGTTATCACCTACAGTTGGGTGGTTCACATCTCCATGGAAACAACTTAATCCAAAGATTCCAACCTAATCAACACTAATACATCTGCCCACACAAGACTGCAACAAAGAACATGGCATTTTGGGGGACATAAAACATCCAAACTGGCACACTGTTGAACTGCAACCCAGTAGCCTTGTTTCTTGAAGACGATTGTATAACTGTATAGCTCGTATAACTGTATAGCTTACATGACGTGACTGTGTGACTGTAGAAAACTTTGCAGCTCACACTCCCTTTATCCAGTGTATGGAGAGATGAGTATAAAAATGGGGACAAAAAGTAAATGAATAATAGGGGGGGTTGGGTTGTTTTGGGTGTTCTTTATTACTTGAATTTTTATTCTTTTTTTTATTCTTTTTTGGAGTAATGAAAATGTTCAAAAAATTGTGACAAATGCACGACTATATGATGATATTGTGAATGATTGTACACTTTGGATGATTGTATGGCATGTGACTGTATATCGATAAAATTGCAAGTTAAAAAAAGAAAGAAAATACACTGTGGCCGAGGGTCAGCAGTTAACCCTCCCAGACCGTGCTACTCGGTCCTAGACATCTGAGTCGGCAACACCCTCTCATTGCACTGACACCAGCCAAGCCACAGGACTCACCCCTGGCTTCTGCCCATATCTATCTTTTGACTTCTGTATTTCACTCTCTGAAAAAGACTTCAACAGTTTGGTTTTCAGCGGCGCCCTCGGTAGTTCTGCATTGAGTGAAAATAGGTCTACTCTGGAGCCCGTGCACAGCCCAGACTGGGTGGAGCTCCCTTCACAGGGCCCCCCGACTCTCCTCTGGAGTCCTCTATGCCCCCGGAGACACCGTGGGGGGCTGTGGGCGTGCAGGTGGCCAGGAGCCAGGGTAGTTTCCCTACTCTTCCTGGCACCCAGCTCCCTCATCTCCACCCTTATCCATGCACCAATTCATCCGGTTAACAGGGAGGCTGCTTACATCCCATGGGTCCCCCCGTGGCCAGGAAAATAATATGATCATCTCAATAGATGCAGAAAAAGCACATGCAGCAGCCACATAGGATTTAATAAACAAACAGAAAAGCAAAAATCTCTTAGCAAACCAGGAATAGGAAAAAAACAAAACAAAACAAAACTCCCTTAACCCAATAAGGAGTATCTACAAAAGTAGATACCTGAAAATATCAAACTCCAAGCCAGTATCCTTGACTCTTGAAGATGATTGTATAGCAATGTAGCTTACTTGGTGTGACAGTGTGATTGTGAAAGCCTTGTGGATCACACTCCCTTTATCCAGTGTATGGATAGATGAGTAGAAAAATGGGGACAAAAATGAAATGAAAAATAGGGTGAAATGGGGGAGATGATTTGGGTGTTTTTTTTTTTACTTTTATTTTTCACTTTTATTCTTTCTGGTGTAAGGAAAATGTTCAAAAATAGATTGGGGTGATGAATGCATAACTGTATGATGGTACTGTGAACAGTTGATTGTATGGGATGTGAACCTATCTCAATAAAACTGAATTTAATTAAAAAAAAAAACCTACAGCAAATAAAATAGTTAATGGATTAACACTGGAAGCATTCTCTGAGGCATCAGGAACAATACAAGGAAGTTAGCCATTCCCATTCCCATTCAAATGGAACTGATGTCCCAGCCAGCATCATAAGACAACTAAAGAAAATGTGTAAGGATCAGAAGGGAAGACAAAGCTGTTAATATTCACAGATAATATGATTGTGTACACACAAAAATCCATTAGAATAAATGAGTTTAGCAAACTTGCAACAAACAAAAATCAACATAAGAAATTTATATTTTCTATACCAGCAAAAATATTTTCTACATCAGCTAGGAGATGTATTTTTTAAAAAGATACCATTTATAAAAGCAATAAAAAAATTATCAAATACTTAGAAATAAATCTAACCAAAGATGTGTAAGACCTCTGTATTAGTTTCCTATGGTTGCTATAATATTAGCATAAACTAGGTGGCATAAAACAACAGATATTTACTCTCTCATAGTTCGGGAGGCCAGAAATCCAATGTCAATACCACTGAGCTGAAATTAAGGAATCTGCGGGGCCGCACTCCATATTGTAGCTCCAGGATCTGTTCCCAGTCTCTCCCAGCATCTGTTTGCTGCCGGCCTGCCTTGGCTTGTGACCACATTAATCTCTGCCTCCATGGTCACACTCATAGCATGACTTTTAAAACATGAATGGAAGGGAAGAGGATCTAAGATGGCAGCGTAGAGAGGAGTAGAAGCCAAGTAGTCCCCCTGGAACAACTGAAAAACAGAAACAACTAGTAAATAAGCTGGAATAACTGCGGGGGGAAGACGTGACCGTCCACTCATCATACACCAACCTGAATTGGGAGGAATGCCCGAGATCACAGCATAAAATCTGTAAGTAAAAACTGTGGATCCAGACCTCCAGAAGATGGTGGTTAGGAGAGACAGGGCAAAAAAAACACAATCTGTGAAAAATACTAGGTAAAAGCCAGAAAGTGACCCAGAACACCAGTTCCAGCGATGCACAAGCCGGACAAGGTCTGCTAAATCCACAGGGCCCATGCACTTGGTGAAACCGGGAGTCTGCATTCTGAAACGAGTGAGTAAGTCTGCTGAATATCTGGCAGGCACGTGTGCAGTGTGGGGAAACTGTGGGTTGGTGTTTGGTGTCAGACTAGTTCTTTCTAAAAACCCAAAAGCGGCTGTGGATACAGCAGCAAGAACCACACAGGGAAGTGCGGCAGAAAGGGTGTCTCCACAACCTGTGAGTATGCCTCGATATCTGGCGTGGACGATAGCCTTTCACGCACCTGCTGCTAATTGTCTCAGAGCGAGGCAGACAGAGGGTAGCCAAAAGGGGGAGAAAACCACACCCCTTGCAGCCATCTTCCCGGCAGGCTGGGAACGCTCCTGCCCAGCACCAGTGCCACAGCCCAGAGCTGTGCCAAAAAAACCCAGCGCGACGGGAAGTATTTCCAGCAATGCGCACACACACTACAATATCTGGTGTGGACAATAGCCTTTCGTGCACCCGCAGCTAATTGTCCCAGAGCTAGGAAGGCAGAGTGGTGCAAAAACAGAGAAATTAACATGCCCCATTCAGCCATCCTTTCAGCAGGCTGGGAACACCCCTACATGGCCCGGCAGCCCAGAACTTCCCTTGAGGGTTAGTGCGCACTTGTGACGTAGCAAAGCCTTCCCTCAGCAGGGGCCCTAGAAGAGCACGACTTGGAAGAGGGACCCACTTGGAAATCCCAGGGACCATAAGCCAATACCAAGGACTTGTGGGTCAGTGGCAGAGACAATCTGTGGCAAGACTGAACTGAAGTTTAGACTCTTGGAACAGCCTTAAATCTCCAGGAACACTGGAAGATTTGATTGTTAAAGCCGCCCTCACTCCCTAACCACTCAGACACACACACCACATTCAGGGCAGACACCGTCAACTACATACGCAAAACTGGTGCACCAATTGGACCCCACAAGAATCAGACCCCCACATACCACAAAGACAAAGCTGGGGAGAACTGGCTTGAGGGGAATAGGTGGCTCACAGGCACCACCTACTGGTTAGTTAAAGAAAGTTAACACCACCAAGCTGTAGATCTGACAAATTAGAGAGAAGTCTTTGAATTAGCATACATATCCTGAAAGAACCCTATCAAATTAAGCAAATGCCAAGAGGCCAAAAACAACAGAAAATTTTAAAGCATATGAAAAAACCAGACGATATGGATAACCCAAACCCAAACCCAAATCAAAAGATCAGAGCAGATGCTGTACTTGGAACAATTAATTAAAGAACTAAAGACAAACAGCAAGACCATGGCACAGGATATAAAGGACATGAAGAAGAGCATGGCACAGGATATAAAAGACATGAAGAAGAGCCTAGAAGAGCATAAAGAAATTTCAAGAGTAAATAAAAAAGAGATGATCTTACGGAAATAAAAGAAACTGTCGACCAATTTTAAAAGATTCTGGATACTCATAGTACAAGACTAGAGGAAGCTAAACAATGAATCAGTGACCTGGAGTATGACCAAATGGAAAATTAAAGAACAAAAGAAAGAAAGAGGAAAAAAATTGAAAAAATCAAAATGGACCTCAGGGATATGACAGATAAAACAAAACATCCAAATATAAGACTCATTGGTGTCCCAGAAAGGGAAGAAAAGGGTAAAGGTCTAGAAAGAGTTTTCAAAGAAATTGTTGGGGAAAATTTCCCAAACCTTGTACACAACATAAATACACAAAGCATAAATACCCAGAGAACTCCAAATAGAATAAATGCAGATAAACCCACTCCAAGACATATTCTGATCATACTGTCAAATACTGAAGAGAAGGAGCAAGTTCTGAAAGCAGCAAGAGAAAAGCAATTCACCACATACAAAGGAAAAAACATAAGACAAAGTAGTGACTACTCAGCAGCCACCATGGAGGCGAGAAGGCAGTGGCACAACATATTTAAAATTCTGAGAGAGAGAAAAACTGCCAACCAAGAATTCTTTATCCAGCAAAACTCTCCTTCGAATTTCAGGGACAGCTTAATTTTTTACAGACAAACAAATGCTGAGAGATTTTGCTAATAAAAGACCTGCCCTACTTGAGATACTAAAGGGAGCCCTACCGACAGAGAAACAAAGAAAGGAGAGAGAGATATGGAGAAAGGTTCCATAATATTAGATGAAGATGCATTTTTTAAGCCATATAGTGACCACTGAATATAAGTTTGGCTTTATTATCATCATAGTCATCATAAGACACAACCCAATATTAAATTATTTTTAATTCCATATTTCAGAGAGGAATAAACAGACATTGCAGAATGGTGACATTATGAAGGAAAAAAACATACTTGGTATCACATCCTATTCCATGCTACCATTTCTTTCACTCTATTTCTAATGGATAACTCAGGTTTATGGCATGACATTCTTTCTGAAACACTAGAAGTCAGAAGATGAAGATACTTGCCTCACTTTTCTGACTTGCTGATTGTAAATCCGGTCACCTCACTTAACTTGTAAGATGACTCTTAGTTTCCTAACTGATAAAACAGAAATTAGACTAAGAATAATTAAAAACTATTAAATTTAAGTCTGAAAATATAGCCTTCTTTTGAAAATCCAAAGGAATACTCTTATACTTTTTGAGATAATTGAAAAATGTGTATTCTCAATTATGTTTTATTGGTTGGTGTAGATTAGATGCCATTGTCTGGAGATAGGCATGGGATATATAGAACAAAGGCATATAGGGAGCAGTGTTGGTGAAAATGTCTATTTATATATGGAGAGACATCTGTTATTGTAGTCATTGAACCACTAAATTTAAGTGGCAATTATTAACTTCTATTTCATACACTGAAACAAAAGAACATTAATTGTGGATCCAAGATTTG
Source organism: Choloepus didactylus (assembly GCF_015220235.1). NCBI lineage: Eukaryota > Metazoa > Chordata > Mammalia > Pilosa > Megalonychidae > Choloepus > Choloepus didactylus. Next base: position 22,444,599 of record NC_051323.1, on the reverse strand, counting down.
CTATTTATTGCATAGTTAATGGAAAATACTGAACCATTTTAGCTTCTGAGTTCAGATAGAGGGTTTGGCAAAAAAAAAAAAAATCTACTCTCTGATTCCTAAGCTTGTATAGTTTACAGTGAGAATTCCTATAAATTAAACAAAATTATCACAATGCATTTAGTTCCTTGGTTCAGATAAAATTAATTTGAATAGCAAGGGTTATGTGTAGGCATGTTTGTAAATATACAAAGGAGGAAGAAGTTGAAGTATTGATCTCTATTCAGATTTATTCTGCAACCTATGTATGGTGAGAATAGTGCAACAATATCCTCATCTGTAAAATTTATAATACGGCCACGATTTTGTGATATCAAATAAGATGACTATAAATATCTGAAAATTAAATACTATTCTGAAACTTTAAAAAAATAATAGAGGGGCATATTGGGAAAAAATATACCTATTACAAACTAATTCCAGTTAGCAGTATTTTCACTTTCATCAGCAGTAACAAATGTACTATACCAATACTATGAGTCAACAATGGGGGGGATAGTTAGGGGTATGGGAGGGTTTGAGTTTCCTTTTTTTGTCTGCATTTCTTTTCTGGAGTAATGAAAATGTTCTAAAAATTGAAAAAAAAATTAATTCTGGTGAAGGATGCAAAGCTGTATGACGGTACTGGGGGCAATTGATTGTTTGATTGTACACTTTGGATCTTTGGACAATTGTATGGTATCTGAACAATCTCAATAAATAAAAAAAATTTTTTAATTAAAAAAAGAAAAAAAAAGAATGGAAGGGAGGAGCTAAGATGGCGGCATAGAGAGGAGTGGAAGACTGTTAGTCCCCCTGGAACAATTCATAAACGACCAAAAAACTAGTAAATAACCTGGAATAACTGCAGGGAGACAAATGTGACTGTCCTCTCATCACACACCAACCTGAAGTGGGAGGAATGCCTGAGATCGCAGCATAAAATCTGTAAGTAAAAACTGCATACCCATGCCGAGAGCCAAGAGCGGAGAGCCCCTCCCTCACGGAAGCCTCGCGGTGCTAGAGAGCAGCACTCTCCAAACAAGCTAGTATACCTCAGCCCAGCTCCAACTGGGGTTTTAATGTTAACTGCTCAATACAGACAGCGAATCCCCAACAAGCAGACAGAGGCTTTTGGAGACGACTGACCTTGGGAGAGTCAGGGGACATATCTGTCTCAGGATGGGGAGCCCAGAGGATCAGGTGCTATCTCTGGCTGAAGGGTGAATCTGTGAGCCTTCTGTCCCTAGCACTCTGTCAACCTGGGCAGCTCAGTGGAGAAAGCCTCAGTTGCTTTCAGCCCGAATGCTTTGCAGTAGAGAAAGCCACAGACATTTTAAAATTGCAGCACTCTGACCAACAGGGTCAGAGAAACAAAGAATCTATTTATATGCAAATAACCTCTCTGGAGGGGGCATAGCTTCCCAAGAGGAAAGGGAGGGGCCCAGCTCTTCTACTACTTGCCTTACATTCAGAACCAGACCCAAGAGCCTGGGGGAGGAGAGCCGTGGGCCACACCACCTTACACCAGCCCATGACAGGCTGACAGGTGCACCTTCTGGGCAGAAAAGCACAGGGTGTGTCAATCCTCTAAGAAAAACCATCAGGGAAACCGGACACTGAATATTTCCTCCTTCTGTGACCTGAGCCTGTTCTTGTCTGGGAAAACCTGATTGGGGTGGCCTAGGAGGTCAGATGCCTAGACAACAGAAAACTACAACCTATACTAAGAAAAATGAAATTATGGCCCAGTCAAAGGAACAAACTTACACTTCAACTGAGATACAGGAATTTAAATGACTAATGCTAAATCAATTCAAAAAGTTTAGAGAAGATATGGCAAAAGAGATAAAGGCAGTGTTTATGAAAACACTGGGCATACATAAGGCAGAAATCGAAAGTTCAAAACAATAACTAGCAGAATCTATGGAAATGAAAGGCACAACACAAGAGATGAAAGACACAATGGAAACATACAACAGCAGATCTCAAGAGGCAGAAGAAGACACTCAGGAGCTGGAGAACAAAACACCTGAAAGCCTACACACAAAGGAGCAGATGGAGAAAAGAATGAAAAAAATATGAACAATGTCTCCAGGAACTTAAGGATGAAACGAAATACAAGAATGTATGTATCACTGGTGTCCCAGAAGGAGAAGAGAAGGGAAAGGGGGCAGAAGCAATAACAGAGGAAATAATCAATGAAAATTTCCCATCTCTTATGAAAGACATAAAATTACAGATCCAAGAAGCACAGTGTACTCCAAACAGAATAGATCTGAATAGGTCTACACCAAGACACTTAATAATCAGATTGTCACACGCCAAAGACAGAATCCTGAAAGCAGCAAAAGAAAAGCGATCCATCACATACAAAGGAAGCTTAATAAGACTATGTGGATCTCTCAGCAGAAAACATGGAGGCAAGAAGGAAGTAGTGTGATATATCTAAGATACTGAAATAGAAAAACCACCAACCAAGAATCCTGTATCCAGCAAAACTTCCCTTCAAATATGAGGGAGAGCTTAAAATATTCTCTGACAAACAGACAATGAGAGAGCTTATGAACAAGATACCCACCCTACAGGAAATACTAAAGGGAGCACTACAGACTGATAGGAGAAGACAGAAGTGCATGGTTTGGAACACAATTTGGGGAGATGGTAGCACAGCAATGTAAGGACACTGAACAAAGATAACTATGAATATGGTTGAGAGAGGAAGGTTGGGAGCATGTGAGACACCACAAGAAAGGAGGAAAGATAAAGACTGGGTCTGTGTAACTTGGTGAAATCTAGAGTATTCAACAATTGTGATAAAATGTACAAATATGTTCTTTTACGAGGGAGAACAAGCAAATGTCAACCTGCAAGGTGTTAAAAATGGGGAGGCATTGGGGGAGGGATGCAATCAGCATAAACTAGAGACTGTAACTAACAGAATCATTGTATTATGCTTCCTTTAATGTAACAAAGGTGATATACCAAGGTAAATGCAGGTAAGAGGGGGATAGGGAAGGCGTGTGAGACACTTGATGGTGGTGGTGTTGTCTGACTATTCTACTTTGATTTAAGGTTATCTTTCCTTTTGCTGCTTCCTAGCTGTCATTTTCCCCCCTCTTTCTCTTTTTCTTTTGCCTCTCTACCTTCTTTGACTCTCCCTCCTGCCTTGTGGAAGAAATGTAGATGCCCTTATATAGATAGTAGTGAAGGTGGTGAACACATAAATGTATGACCATGCAGAGAACCATCGATTATTTACTTGGGATGGAATCTATGGTGAGTGAACAAAACCATATTAAAAAAACAATGGGTTGATGACAAAACCTCGAGGGCGATATACTGAGTGAAATAAGCCAGACACATAAGGACAATTATTGCAGGGTCTCACTGATAGGAACTAATTATAATATGTAAACTCACAGACATGAAATATAAGGTACCAAGATATAGGACGAGGCTAAAGAATGGGGGGCAGTTGCTTAGTATGAGCAGAATGTTCAACTAGGATGAACTTAAATGATTGGAAATGAACAGAGGTGTCGGTAGCAAGATGTGAGAATAACTAACAGTGCTGAATGGTGCGTGAATGAGGTGGAAAGGGGAAGCTCAGAGTCATATATGTCACAAGAAGGAAAGTTGGAGGTCAAAAGAGGGGAATGTATAGAACTGAATCCTATGGTGGGCAATGTCCATGATCAACTGTACAAATACTAGAAATCGCTTCCATGAACCAGAACAAATGTATGACAATACAACTAGAAGTTAATAATAGAGAGGCATATAGGGAAAAAATATATACCTATTGCAAACTATATACTACAGTTAGTAGTATTTCAACGTTCTTTCATCAACAGTAACAAATGTACTATACCAATACTACGAGTCAACAATGGAGGGGGGTTGGTTAGGGATATGGGAGGATTCAAGCTTCTTTTTTTTTGGCTTTTTTTTTTTTTTTTTTGGCTTTCTCTTTATTTCTTGTCTGGAGTAATGAAAACTTTCTAAAATTTGAACAAAAATTAAGTGTGGTGATGGATGCACAACTGTATGAGGGTACCAGGGGCAACTGATTGTACACTTTGGATCTTTGGATAATTGTATGGTATGTGAACAATCTCAAGAAAAATTACAAAAAAAAATGAATGGACACATATATATATCAATGTATAATTGAGAGTTCAAAACTCAACTCTCACATTTATGTCAATTGATTTTTGACAAAGGTACATGACAATTTAATGGGGAAAAGAATAGTCTTTCAACAAATGGTACTGGGAAAACTGGATATCCATATGCAAAGGAATGAAGTTTGACCTCTATTCACAGAATATACAAAAATTAACTCAAAATGGACTGAGACATAAATGTAAGAGCTAAAACTATAAAACACTTAGAAGAAAACATAGGTATAAATCTTCATGAACTTAAATTGGGTGACAGTTTCTTAGGTATGGCACAAAAAAGCACAAAGTAACAAAAGGAAAGATTGAAATATTAGACATTATCAAAATTTAAAACTTTCATGCTTCAAAGGACACCACGAAGAAAGTAAAATACAACCCAGCTGACAGGAGAAAAAATGTGCAAATCATATATCTGATAAGGAACTTGTAACTAGAAAATATGAAGAATCCCTACAACTCAATAATAAAAAGACAAACAACCCAATCTAGATTGATAGAAGATTTGAATAGATATTTCTTCAAAGAAGATTACAAATGACCAATAAGCACATGAAAAGATACTCAACATCATTAGTCATTAGGGAAATGCAAATCAAAACCACAATGACAAACCACTTCACACATACTAGGATGGCTTAAATAAAAAAACAAACAGAATGTAGAGAAATTGCAACCCTCATATATTGATGGTGGGAATGAAAAATGGTACAACCACTTTGGAAAACAGTCAGGTAGTGCCTCAAAAAGTTAAACATAGATTTATCATATGACCCAGTAACTCCACCCAAGAGAAATGAAAACATATGTCCACACAAAAACTTGTCCACAAACGTTCAAAGCAGCATCATTCATAATAGCCAAAAAGCATATACAACCGAAATCTCCACCAACTGATGGATAAATAAAATGTAATATATCCATTTAATGGTTTTTTACTCAGCCATAGAAAAGAAATACTGATACATGCTACAACATGGAAAAAATCTTGAAAACATTATGCAAGTAAAAGAAGCCAGTCACATGTGGCCTACAAAAGGTCACATATTGTATGAGCTCATTTATATGAAATGTTCAGAATAGGCAACTCTACAGAAACAAAAGTAGATTAGTAATCTAGAGTTGGCAGGGGGTGAAATGGGGGGACTGTGGGGTGATAGCCAAGGAGTATGTGATTTCTTTGGGGGGGGTGATGAAAATGTTCTAAAATTGATCTTTGTGAATATACTAAAAGTCACTGAATTGCACACTTTGGGTAAATCGTATGCTCTGTGAATTACATCTCAATAAAGCTACTGGAGAATCACTGAAAGAAAATTTTTAGGCTGAAGAGAAATGATACCAGATGGAAACTGGAAGGAAGGAATGAAGAACATAAAAAATGATAAATATCTGAGTAAAGACAAAAGATTATTTCTTAAAGTCAATGACTGTTAAAGAAAAACTATACTTTGTGCTGTAGGTTTACAATACATTTAGATGTAGAACAAGACAACTATAGCATAAAGGATGGCAAAGAGGGCTGTTAAGTGGACGTGTATGGTTGCAAGTTTTCTCCATTTTACAGGAAGTGGCATAATATTATCTCTAAGTGGATAGTGAAAAGTTAAGGAACAACAACTAAAAAAAAAAAAAAATTTTAGTGTAGCTAAAAAGCCAAGCAATGAAATTAAAGTGAAATTCTAAAAAAATATATTCAAATAGTCCAAAGGAGGCAGGAAAGGAAAAACAGAAGAAGAAGAAGAAAAAAAATAGGACAAACAGAAAATAATGAATAAAACGGTAGATCTAAATCCAACTATATCAATAATTACATATGTTACTTGGGTTAAGCACTCCAAGTAAAAACCAGATATTGTCCAGAAAAAATTTTAAAAAGCAAGACTCAACCATAAGCTGTCTCCAAGAGATGACTTTCAGTATAGAGGCATAAAAGAGCTTGAAAGTAAGTGAAGGAAAAGATACAATATGCAAAGAGTAAGCATAAGATGTCTGGAGTGGCACTATTAATAAGAGTACAATGAATAAATAAAGTATGGTATATTCATAGAACAAAATACTGCTCATCAATACAAACTAGCAGACTAAAAGCTAATGCAACAACATAGTCAACACTCATAAACATAATTAGGAGTTAAACATATAAAAATATCAAAGTACAATTCCACTTATACAAAATTCAAAAATCAGCACGCCTAAACTATATAACTGACAGATGAGTAAACAGGTGGTAAAACTAAAGAAAATCAAGGAAATGGTTAGTCACACGTTTAGTGGTAAAGACAGGGCATGTGACAGGGAGTGGCACTCAGAGGTTTCCGGGACGCTAGCCAGATTCTATTCCATGACCTAGTTACAAGTGATAATTATTCTTTAAACAGTTTTATGCACTCTTCTACAAGTATGATAGGACATAATAGAAGTTTAAAAATAAGAGGGAGGAGAGGGAAAAGGAAAGGATGGGAAGGAATGGAGGAAAAAGAGGAGGAGGAGAAAGAGGGAGGGAGGTAGAACAGGATGGACAGGGAGAAAATCTTCCAGACCCCACTTCCTGACATTTGCTCATGAAGTCTGAGGTGGGATGTGCAATTTTATCAGCTATGTTTGAAATCCAATGCAAGTAGGCAAATGGGAAATAATTATAACACAAATGCCCAATGTACCCTATCCAGTTTAAGAAACAAAATATTACCAATATCTTTTTCTTTTTCATCACTGTCATTTACTCAGGGAACTGTCAAGTGCCAGGAATTGACCCTTAAAATGAAGATTAGGCCAAACTTCTTATTAAAAAATGATGCCAACACTACTATTGTATTTTTTATTTGAAACTCCACCTTTTATTTCCTACAGGATCTAAAAGGCAAATGCATAAAATGTAGTGAATTTTGGATTCATAATGTATAAATGTAATTTGTGACATGAACTACATAAAGGTGGGGGACAGAGTGTAAGAACATAGTGTGTGTATACTATTGAAGTTACGCTGGTATCTAAGCAAACATGATTGTTATAGATTTAGGATGTTACATTTAAGCCCCATGGTAACCACAAAGAAAATAGCAGAAAATATGCAAGCTCATAGAGAGAAAAAGTAGAGTACAGGTTTCCAGGGATGGGGAGCAGGGGGAATGAGGAGTTAATGCAAAATGGATGTAGGGTTTCTGTTCAGGGAGATGGGAAAGTTTTAGTAACGGAAGGTGGTGAGGGTACCACAATATTGTGAATGTGATTAATATCCCTGGATGGTATGCTTAGGAGTGGTTGAGATGGGAACGTTTATGTTGTATATATGCTCCCACAATTTAAAAAAAAAGAAAATAGAGCAAGTAAAGAGACAATGACAAGTAAGTGTAATTCAAAATCCTGGATGAGATCTAGCAAGGCAGGAGAAAAAGCTCAAAGGGAAGTTATTGGGACATACAAAAACTGGGCTATAGACTGTCAGCTTTACATGGATATTAAATTTCTTGAACTTGGTAACTGCATTTAAGTGGTTACATAAGTGAATATCCTTGTTCTTAAGAAGTGTCCATGGCAGTATTAAGTGTTCAAGGCGCATGATGAATACAATCTACACTCAAATGTTCAGAAAATGGATGGATGGATGGAGGGGATGAAACAGCAAAGATAGCAAAATGTTAAAAATTGGTGGACCTGGGTATCTGGTGGTGACAGGGGTATGTTGGAGTTTTCTGTATGGGGTTTGTATTATTTTTGCAACTGTCCTGTAAGTTTGAAAATATTTCAAAATAAAAAGCTAAAAAAAATTTTTTTAAAGGCCTAAAAATACCTGCCACATTTTTTCTTCCCTCAAGACTGAAATAAATGACCATAGTTAAATCATTTGCCTCAATAATACATAGTGGAAATAACCCATGTAACTGAACCAGATAAAGCTAACTATTTTATCATCATTATTGTTTATAGACTGATTACAAGCTTAAGGACACTATGGGTCACTCCACGTATTCATTTCGGGTATACTATTAAGAGTTAGGGCAGGCTTGACATACTCAAGATTCCAAAGTTATATAGCTATGTACATGTATTTTTTTTTTCTGATAGTTTCCTTCAATTCGTCACTGCTTCTAAACTTACTGTGTGTAGAAACATACCAATATTTTTGAAGCTATACTTGCTCCTTGATTGCTTCCTCCTCCCTCACCTGTCCCCTCGTTTTCTTTTTAGTTTTATCACACATTGATGATTTGATAATGAATATAATTTAATTATGCATCTTTGGATAGTGTCTAATGAAATCATAATGCATCTATTCTTCCATAATTTTTTGCTCATTATTTTTGTGAACTTCATCTATATTGATGCATGTAGCTGTGGTTCATTCATTTTCAACTGTTTCATATTCCACTATATGAATATATGATGATATTCCAATTTTTTATTGAAAGATATTTGATTTACTTCACTTCTTGCTATTTCAAAATTTAAAAGCAGTCATGAATGTTGTTGACATGTCTCCCATTTTCCTATGCTAGAGTTTCTCTAGGTTATATAACTAGTAGTAAAATTGTGCAGTGAATTCTTGCCAGAAAATACCAAATCATTTCCCTGAAATGTCATGGCAATTTATATTCCCATTTACACAGAGTGTAAATATTTTAAAAGCTGCACATTTCTAACAACACAGGCTTCTTATTTTTGCAAATATGGGAGAATAAAATAATGTCTTGGGGTTTAATTTGCATTTTCCCTGATTACTAATAATGTTGAGAACTTTTCATAGGTTCATAGGCCACTCACACTTCCTCTTTTTGAAATACACATTCATGGCTTTTGCCAAGTTTTCTTTTTGTTGTTATATTATTAGGCATTCTTCATATATTCTGAATACTAATCTTTAATTAGCATATGTGTGGCAAATGCCTTCTCCTAATTTGTCTTTTTTTTTTCCCAGGGAGTGGGATATTCGAATTTTATTGCAAAGTTACAGAAGTTCAAAGCAAAATCTAAGTTCATGGTGTGACATAGATGAGGACACCCTGGAGGAGGAAAAAAACCTTATCCAGGACAGTTTAAAAACCTGAGAGGTCAGAAGCTAGGACGGCTCAGCCACATGAGTGCTGAGCTCTTTACAATAATCAGAGAGTCTACATGTGACTGACGAGAAAAATCCAACCAAATATTTCAAACACTGCCTCCTCTGGGACACAGGTGGATGCCATTCCTGTGAGAGTTCTGTACTAGGAGCACCCCATGCAGCTCTGTCATGCCCCTGTAACAGCGCTTATCACACTGAATGGTCAGTGCTTGTTTTACATGTGGGTAAAGCATTTTGAGGGCAAGGACCACATGGTATCTCTGGCTTTAGCTGAGGGGATGGTACATAGAAGTGCTCAATAAATATTTCTGAATGAATGAATGAATTCACCTATTGCAAGTAGGCTTGGTTTCAGGCGTGGCTTGATGAAGGAGTGCAACATTGCAAGATTTTATTTTGTTTTCCTCTCCATTTCCCAGCTCTGCTTCGCTTGGTTCAGTCCCATTCTTAGATATCTCTCTTCTTATGCTAGAAACATGGCACCAGACCTCATACTTGCTCAGGCCACTGTCTCCACAGTTAGATATTGTGTCGGTTTGGATGTATTATGTCCCCCCAAATGCCATGTTCTTTGGTGCAATCTTGTAGAGGCAGATGTAATACTGTTGATTAGGTTGGATTCTTTGAATGAGGTTTCTCCATGGACATGTGACCCACCCAACTGTGGATAATACCTTTGATTAGATTATTTCCATGGTGGTGTGGCTCTGCCCACTCAGAGTGGGTCTTGATTGATTTGCTGGAGTACTTGAAAAGAGCCACGCAGGTCCAGATGCTGCTGCAGCTTAGAGTCACTTTGAAGACAGCCGTTGAAAACTGATGTTGACATTTTGAAACGCAACCTGCCACATGCCTTCCCAGCTAACAGAGGTTTTCCAGATGCCATTGGCGTTTTTCAGTGAAGATACCCTATTGTTGATGCCTTACCTTGGACACTTTATGGCCTTAAGACTGTAACTTTGTAACCAAATAAACCCCCTTTATAAAAGCCAATCCATTTCTGGTATTTTGCATTTTGGCAGCATTAGGAAACCAGGACAGTTATGTGCACCCACAAGGTGCAAAATATTAATCAAATCATATAGGCTGAGAGTGTGGAAGGAATGGTTCTCTGGAGGGAAAACAAAGTGCTGCTGTGAAGAGAAGGGTGTGAATGGATTGTAGGCAACAATGATTATTTCTCTTATGAGACTAAGAGGTGCCAATAACAACTTCAAGAAGTGCAGGAATTGGATCTTGTTCTCTCTTCCAGCTCTGAGTGGAAACCCAGATGCTTGAATGGGGAAAAGCTGCCTTTGTTCCTGATAACTTCCTAGAATCTCAGGGTAGCTGAACTGCAGAATTTGGAGGTCACTGGCTCTGTGGAGGCAGCATCTCACTGGGAATCCCCTCAAGACCTCTGATGGGGACTTCACAGTGACTTCCAATTGAAAGTCTTCTAGCAAATAGCCTTACTGCTTAAAGCAACTTCTGTCTTGGAGAGAAAGGACAAAGGCATAGGGAGATGGGGGTGGTAGTGAGATGAAATGAAACTGAGTGTCTTTTTTATAGAAGGTCTTTTGATGAAGAAAGTTCTTAATTTTAATGTGATCAATGCCATCAATCAGTTTATGATACACACTCTGTGTCTTTTTTTAAAAAAAAATTACCTTTCCTACCTTGAGGTCATAATGATATTCTGCTATCATTTCTTCTTAGAAGTTTTAACTTTGACATTCACATATAAATACTTGCTTTATGGACTAATATGTTTCCTATATTTGAAAATAATGTTTGAAAATAGAGTATCTTCTCCAATTTCTGAGTGTAGTGTTTTAACATGTCCACTAGATCTAGCTAATGTGTTGTTCACATCTTTCATCTTTCTGATATTTTGCATGCTTCATCAATGCTAAAAGATGTTTCTTAGAATCTTCTCCTATAATGATTGTTTTGGTTACCCTAGACTGCTTAAAAGCAAATACAATGAAATGGGTCAGGTTACACAATGGGAAATGACCAGCCGCCCAGTGATCCCTGGCTCCTCTGCCACACTGCAAGGCATGTGGCAGCATCTGCTGTTATCTCCCTTTCCTTCCAGGTTTTGTTGCTTTTAGCTTCGTCCTTCTGCAGCTTTCTCTCTGTATTTGTCCCATTTATAAAGGACTCCAGTAATAGAATTAAGTCCCACCCTGAATGAGGTGGGTCACACCTTAACTGAAATGGCCTCATCAAAAGGTCCTACTGACAATGGGTTTACACCCACAAGAATGGATTAGATTTAAGAATATATTTTTGGGGGGTACACACAGCTCCAAACTATGACAATGATGAATTTGTCCATTTCTCCTCTTAGTTTTATCAATTTTTCATTTGTACATTTCAAATACATATTGTCAGTGTAAACAAGTTAAAATTGAGATATCTTCCTGTTGAAATGAACTTTTTATCATTCTAGGGCAACAACTTCTGTCTCTAGTCATGCTAGTTGACTTAAAGGCTATCTTGTTAATATAGTTCCTCCAGCTTCCTTTGGATTAGGATTTGCTTGGTGAACCTTTCTCCGTCTCTTTACATTCAACTTTTCTATGACCCTGCTGTGGATGTGTTACCTGCATTTATTGTGACTACTATCAATGTATTTGGATTTCCCAAATTCCATGATTTTCCTTCTGTCATTTGGGAAACTATATGTTCTATCTTTCAGCTGTTACATAAAACATGCATATTTGACTTTACAAAGTCTAGTTATTCCCACATAATAAAAAGGGCCTTTTAATGTTTTAACTCTGGTCAACCACCTGAGTGGTATTACTGTCTAACATTTTAGTTTATTATGGATTTTTTTTAGCTATCAAATAAAAAATTACTATTTTGCATAGTCAATGCTTGTTTAGATTTACACTCATTTATAATTTTCTTTGCTCAGCACTCCTGTTTTGCATCTCAAGCCTTCTTTCTGGGAGTATTTTCTATCATCTTAGTTTATCTTTAGAAGATCCTTTAGTGAAAGTCCCAGTTTTTGTTCATCAGATACTATATTTTTCCATCATATTTGAAAAACAATTTCACGAGTTATCTTCTCAGCACTGTGAAATTATCCCATTTTCTTCTGGTTTCCATTATTGCAGTCAGGAAGCCAGCTGTCAGAACAATTGTTGATTCTTTGACAGTGGCTTTGTCTTTCTGGCTGCTTTTAAGATGTTTGTCTTTTGTGGTGTACAGCTTCAAGATGATGTATCTATAAATGGAATTTCTTTTAATCTGCTTGGGATTTATTGAGCAATCTAAATTCTAGGATTTCCCTTTAATCTGGTCTAGAAAATCCTCTGCATAGTCAATAAATCTTGACTTTTTAACTTCTCATTATTTTCTACGGTTCTCTATTACAGTGCTACATTATGGATTATTTCTTCATATCTACTTTCAGTCACTAATTCTCTCTTCAACTGGATCTAATCTGTTTATCTATCTGTAGAGATCCTAATTTTAATTCTATCCATTTTTAGTTCAGAAATTTGTCTTATTCATTGCTCATACATTTGATTCTCCCTTTGGCTTCTGATACAGTATTTCTAATTTTGCAATCTTTGCTAATTTGATTAAATCATTTTCTTTCTCTCATGGTGGTATGTTTAAGATTTTGGATTTTGAGTTTATGCTCCTTAGCAACTTGTGGGGATTCTTTAAGGCTTATGTTTAAAATACATTCCTCCAGAAAGGATTTGGATTTGCTTCTGCCAACTGCCTGGGGGTACTGTCAACTCAGGGTCACTGTAAAATAAACTCTCAGATTGAAACTTTTCAGGACATACAGATAGGGCAAACTCTTATAATACATAACCTGTATAGGACTAGCTGTGGTAAGGAATTCTCACCGGAGCCTTCCCCCCACACCACTCCAAGCCAAGGCTGGGGCACCTGTCCACCTTTCTCTAGCCCATGTTCCTCACTCATATGCAGTCAATTAAATCTGAAAAGTTCTTGCCTACAAGAAACTAGCAGATGCCCCCTCCCAGTGTTGCTATCACCTTCAGTACTTTTTTTTTTTTTTTCTTTTTTTTTTTTTTTTTAATCATCATTTTATTGAGATATATTCACATACCACGCAGTCATACAAAACAAACTGTACTTTCGATTGTTTACAGTACCATTACATAGTTGTACATTCATCACCTAAATCAATCCCTGACACCTTCATTAGCACACACACAAAAATAACAAGAATAATAATTAGAGTGAAAAAGAGCAATTGAAGTAAAAAAGAACACTAGGTACCTTTGTCTGTTTGTTTGCTTCCCCTACTTTTCTACACATCGAATCCATAAACTAGACAAAGTGGAGTTTGGTCCTTATGGCATTCCCAATCCCACTGTCACCCCTCATAAGCTACATTTTTATACAACTGTCTTCGAGATTCATGGGTTCTGGGTTGTAGTTTAATAGTTTCAGGTATCCACCACCAGCTACCCCAATTCTTTAGAACCTAAAAAAGGTTGTCTAAAGTGTGCGTAAGAGTGCCCACCAGAGTGATCTCTCGGCTCGTTTTGGAATCTCTCTGCCACTGAAGCTTATTTCATTTCCTTTCACATCCCCCTTTTGGTCAAGAAGATGTTCTCCATCCCACGATGCCGGGTCTACATTCCTCCCCGGGAGTCATATTCCACGTTGCCAGGGAGATTCACTTCCCTGGGTGTCTGATCCCACGTAGGGGGGAGGGCAGTGATTTCACCTTTCAAGTTGGCTTAGCCAGAGAGAGAGGGCCACATCTGAGCAACAAAGAGGCATTCAGGAGGAGACTCTTAGGCACAAATACAGGGAGGCCTAGCCTCTCCTTTGCCGCAACCGTCTTCCCAAGGGTAAAACTTATGGTAGAGGGCTCAACCCATCAAACCACCAGTCCCCTATGTCTGTGGTCATGTTAGCAACCATGGAGGTGGGGTAGGCGAATACCCCTGCATTCTCCACAGGCTCCTCAAGGGGGCACTACATCGTTTTTTTTTTTTTTTTTTTTTCCTTGTTTGTCTTTTTTCTTTTTTTTTTTTTAACTTTCCCTTCTTTTTTCAAATCAACTGTATGAAAAAAAAAGTTAAAAAGAAAACAAACATACAATAAAAGAACATTTCAAAGAGACCATAGCAAGGGAGTAAGAAAAAGACAACTAACCTAAGATAACTGCTTAACTTCCAACATGTTCCTACTTTACCCCAAGAAAGTTACATACTATAGCAACATTTCAGTGAACTTGTTCCTACTACATCCATCAGAAATTAACAGACCATAGTCATTTCTGGGCATCCCCAGAACGTTAAATAGCTTATCTGTTCTTCTTGGATTATTGTTCCCCCTTCCTTAATTGCTCTCTACTACTAGTTCCCCTACATTCTACATTATAAACCATTTGTTTTACATTTTTCAAAGTTCACATTAGTGGTAGCATATAATATTTCTCTTTTTGTGCCTGGCTTATTCGCTCAGCATTATGTCTTCAAGGTTCATCCATGTTGTCATATGTTTCACCAGATCGTTCCTTCTTACTGCCGCGTAGTATTCCATCGTGTGTATATACCACATTTTATTTATCCACTCATCTGTTGATGGACATTTGGGTTGTTTCCATCTCTTGGCAATTGTGAATAATGCTGCTATGAACATTGGCGTGCAGATATCTGTTCGTGTCACTGCTTTCCGATCTTCCGGGTATATACCGAGAAGTGCAATCGCTGGATCGAATGGTAGCTCTATCTCTAGTTTTCTAAGGAACTGCCAGACTGACTTCCAGAGTGGCTGAACCATTATACAGTCCCACCAACAATGAATAAGAGTTCCAATTTCTCCACATCCCCTCCAGCATTTGTAGTTTCCTGTTTGTTTAATGGCAGCCATTCTAACCGGTGTTAGATGGTATCTCATTGTGGTCTTAATTTGCATCTCTCTAATAGCTAGTGAAGCTGAACATTTTTTCATGTGTTTCTTGGCCATTTGTATTTCCTCTTCAGAGAACTGTCTTTTCATATCTTTTGCCCATTTTATAATTGGGCTGTCTGTACTATTGTCATTGAGTTGTAGGATTTCTTTATATATGCAAGATATCAGTCTTTTGTCAGATACATGGTTTCCAAAAATTTTTTCCCATTGAGTTGGCTGCCTCTTTACCTTTTTGAGAAATTCCTTTGAGGTGCAGAAACTTCTAAGCTTGAGGAGTTCCCATTTATCTATTTTCTCTTTTGTTGCTTGTGCTTTGGGTGTAAAGTCTAGGAAGTGGCCTCCTAATACAAGGTCTTGAAGATGTTTTCCTACATTATCTTCTAGGAGTTTAATGGTACTTTCTTTATATTGAGATCTTTGGTCCATTTTGAGTTAATTTTTGTGTAGGGGGTGAGGTAGGGGTCCTCTTTCATTCTTTTGGATATGGATATCCAACTCTCCCAGCCCCATTTGTTGAAAAGACCATTATGGCTCAGTTCGGTGACTTTGGGGGCCTTATCAAAGATCAGTCGGCCATAGATCTGAGGGTCTATCTCTGAATTCTCAATTCGATTCCATTGATCTATATGTCTATCTTTGTGCCAGTACCATGCTGTTTTGGCAACTGTGGCTTTATAATAAGCTTCAAAGTCAGGGAGTGTAAGTCCTCCCACTTCGTTTTTCTTTTTTAAAGTGTCTTTAGCAATTCGAGGCATCTTCCCTTTCCAAATAAATTTGATAACTAGCTTTTCCAAGTCTGCAAAGTAGGTTGTTGGAATTTTGATTGGGATTGCATTGAATCTGTAGATGAGTTTGGGTAGAATTGACATCTTAATGACATTTAGCCTTCCTATCCATGAACATGGAATATTTTTCCATCTTTTAAGGTCCCCTTCTATTTCTTTTAGTAGAGTTATGTAGTTTTCTTTGTATAGGTCTTTTACATCTTTGGTTAAGTTTATTCCTAGGTACTTGATTTTTTTAGTTGCTATTGAAAATGGTATCTTTTTCTTGAGTGTCTCTTCAGTTTGTTCATTTCTAGCATATAGGAACATTACTGACTTATGTGCATTAATCTTGTATCCCGCTACTTTGCTAAATTTGTTTATTAGCTCTAGTAGGTGTATCGTTGATTTCTCAGGGTTTTCTAGATATAAGATCATATCATCTGCAAACAATGACAGTTTTACTTCTTCTTTTCCAATTTGGATGCCTTTTATTTCTTTGTCTTGCCGGATTGCCCTGGCTAGCACTTCCAGCACAATGTTGAATAACAGTGGTGACAGCGGGCATCCTTGTCTTGTTCCTGATCTTAGAGGGAAGGCTTTCAGTCTCTCACCATTGAGTACTATGCTGGCTGTGGGTTTTTCATATATGCTCTTTATCATGTTGAGGAAGTTTCCTTCAATTCCTACCTTATGAAGTGTTTTTATCAAAAACGGATGTTGGATTTTGTCAAATGCTTTTTCAGCATCTATTGAGATGATCAATTGATTTTTCCCTTTCGAGTTTTTAATGTGTTGTAATACATTGATTGTTTTTCTTATGTTGAACCATCCTTGCATGCCTGGAATGAACCCCACTTGGTCATGGTGTATGATTTTTTTAATGTGTCTTTGGATTCGATTTGCAAGTATTTTGTTGAGGATTTTTGCATCTATATTCATTAGGGAGATTGGCCGGTAGTTTTCCTTTTTTGTAGCATCTTTGCCTGGTTTTGGTATTAGATTGATGTTAGCTTCATAAAATGAATTAGGTAGTGTTCCATTTTTTTCAATGTTTTGAAAGAGTTTGAGTAAGATTGGTGTCAGTTCTTTCTGGAAAGTTTGGTAGAATTCCCCTGTGAAGCCATCTGGCCCTGGGCATTTATTTGTGGGAAGATTTTTGATGACTGATTGGATCTCTTTGCTTGTGATGGGTTGGTTGAGGTCTTCTATTTCTTCTCTGGTCAGTCTAGGTTGTTCATATGTTTCCAGGAAATTGTCCATTTCTTCTACATTATCCAGTTTGTTGCCATACAGTTGTTCATAATATCCTCTTATAATTTTTTTAATTTCTTCAGGATCTGCAGTTATGTCACCTTTTTCATTCATTATTTTGTTTATATGGGTCTTCTCTCTTTTTGATTTTGTCAGTCTAGCTAGGGGCTTGTCAATCTTGTTGATCTTCTCAAAGAACCAACTTTTGGTGATATTTATCCTTTCTATTGTTTTTTTGTTCTCTATGTCATTTATTTCTGCTTTAATCCTTGTTATTTCTTTTCTTGTACTTGGTTTAGGATTGGTTTGCTGTTCATTTTCTAGCTTCTTCAGTTGATCCATTAGTTCTTTGATTTTGGCTCTTTCTTCCTTTTTAATATATGCGTTTAGTGCTATAAATTTTCCCCTTAGCACTGCTTTTGCTGCATCCCATAGGTTTGGTATGTTGTGTTCTCATTTTCATTCGTCTCTATATATTTAGCAATTTCTCTTGCTATTTCTTCTTTAACCCACTGATTGTTTAGGAGTGTGTTGTTTAACCTCCAGGTATTTGTGAATTTTCTAAGTCTCTGATGGTTATTGACTTCTAATTGTATTCCATTGTGGTCAGAGAATGTGCTTTGAATAATTTCAATCTTTTTAAATTTATTGAGGCTTGTTTTATGTCCCAGCATATGATCTATTCTGGAGAAAGTTCCGTGAGCACTAGAAAAGTATGTGTATCCTGTTGATTTGGGATGTAATGTCCTGTAGATGTCTGTTAAATCTAATTCATTTATCAGATTGTTTAGGTTTTCAATTTCCTTATTGGTCTTCTGTCTGGTTGATCTATCTATAGGAGAGAGTGATGTGTTGAAGTCTCCCACAATTATTGTGGAAACATCAATTGCTTCCTTTAGTTTTGCCAATGTTTCTCTCATGTATTTTGTGGCACCTTGATTGGGTGCATAGACATTTACGATTGTTATTTCTTCTTGCTGAATTGCCCCTTTTATTAGTATGTAGTGGCCTTCTTTGTCTCTCAAAACATCCCTGCATTTGAAGTCTATTTTATCTGAGATTAATATTGCTACACCTGCTTTCTTTTGGCTGTAGCTTGCATGAAATATTTTTTTCCATCCTTTCACTTTCAGTTTCTTTGTGTCCCTGTGTCTAAGATGAGTCTCTTGTATGCAACATATTGATGGTTCATTTTTTTTGATCCATTCTGCGAATCTATATCTTTTAATTGGGGAGTTTAATCCATTTACATTCAACGTTAAAACCGTGAAGGCATTTCTTGAATCGGCCATCTTATCCTTTGGATTATGTTTGCCATATTTTTCCCTCTCTCTATTAATATCCTTTATTGTACCCATACCGAATCTCTTTGGTACTGAACGTTTCTCCAAGTCTCTCTGTCCTGTCTTTGTTTCTCTGTCTGTAGGGCTCCCTTTAGTATCTCCAGTAGGGCAGGTCTCTTGTTAGCAAATTCTCTCAGCATTTCTTTGTCTGTGAAAAATTTAAGCTCTCCCTCAAATTTGAAGGAGAGCTTTGCTGGATAAAGTATTCTTGGCTGGAAATTCCTCTCACTCAGAATTTTAAATATATCGTGCCACTGCCTTCTCGCCTCCATGGTGGCTGCTGAGTAGTCACTACTTAGTCTTATGCTGTTTCCTTTGTATGTGGTGAATTGCTTTTCTCTTGCTGCTTTCAGAACTTGCTCCTTCTCTTCTATGTTTGACAGTGTGATCAGTATATGTCTCGGAGTGGGTTTTTTTGGATTTATTCTATTTGGAGTTCGCTGAGCATTTATGATTTGTGTATTTATGTTGTTTAGAAGATTTGGGAAGTTTTCCCCAACAATTTCTTTGAATACTCTTCCTAGACCTTTACCCTTTTCTTCCCCTTCTGGGACACCAATGAGTCTTATATTCGGACGTTTCATATTATCTATCATATCCCTGAGGTCCATTTCGAGTTTTTCAATTTTTTTCCCCATTCTTTCTTTTATGTTTTCATTTTCCATTCTGTCATCTTCCAGGTCACTGATTCGTTGTTCAACTTCCTCTAGTCTTGTACTATGAGTGTCCAGAATCTTTTTAATTTGGTCAACAGTTTCTTTAATTTCCATAAGATCATCCATTTTTTTATTTAGTCTTGCAATGTCTTCTTTATGCTCTTCTAGGGTCTTCTTGATTTCCTTCATATCCCGTACTAGGGTCTCATTGTTCATCTTTAGTTCTTTGAGTAGCTGCTCTAGGTGTGTCTCTTCTGGTCTTTTGATTTGGGTGCTTGGGCTTGGGTTATCCATATCGTCTGGTTTTTTCATATGCTTTATAATTTTCTGTTGTTTTTGGCCTCGTGGCATTTGCTGACCTTGATAGGGTTCTTTTAGGGTTTGTAGACCAGTTGAAGTCCTTATCTCTAATTTATCAGATCTACAGCTTCGTGGAGTACACTTTCTCTAACTAACCAGCAGGTGGCGTCCACGAGCCACCTGTTCTCCACAAGCCAGATCTCCCCTGCTTAGCCTTTTTGGTGAGTGGGGGAGTGAGTCTTGTGGGGCCCAAGTGGTGTCCCAAGCTTGCGTGTGTAGTTGGTGTTGCCTGCCCTGTATGTGGGGCGTGTTTCTGGGCAGTCGGGGAGGGGGGGTGGCCCTAACAATCAAATCTCCCTGATGATCCTAGAGTTTTAAAGGTACTGCAATAGTCTAATCCTTCAGTTCAGTCCTGCCACAGTTTGTCTCTGCCACTGACCCACAAGTCTTTGGTATTGGCGTATGGCTCCTGAGACTTGCAAGTGGGCCCCTCTTCCAGGCTGTGCACCCCGGGTCCTCTGTTGAGGGATGACTGTGCTATGTCGCAGGTGAGTGCCGTCCCCCCAGGGCAGTTCTGGGCTGCTGGGCTGTGTTGGGAGGCTCCCAGTCTGCTCAAATGATGGCTGAATGGGGCTCTGTTAATTCACACTGCTCCCCCTTCCCAGCTCTGGGACATTCAGCTGAGGTTGCAGGGAAGGCTAATGTCCACGCCCAGTTTTGTGGTGTGTGCCTGTTATTTGAAGCACTTCCGTCACACTGGGTTGTCTGGGGCAGCTCTGGGCTATGGGGCTGGCGATGGGCAGGAGTGTTTCCTGTCCACCAGGATGGTGGCTGTGAGCGGACACCCCCCTTTTCTTGGGAAGTTGTGTTGTTTAGTGAATTTTCTCAGCCACTGGATTATTGCCTTTTGTCTCAGAGCTCTCTTAGTTCTGCTCTTGACTTGACGTGCCCAAATTTCAATTCTTTGAAGCTTTCTGTATTGAGCTTCTTAGAGTAATTGTTTTAGAAAAAGCAAAAAGGATTTAAAAAAAAAAAAAAAAACGGCCCTCCTCAGAGATCTAATGGGTTATTGAAATGCTAATAGACAAAGCAACCAGGGCCATTAAGGAAAAGTGCCCAGGGCAGAGAGATCAGCCTTGCTTCGGGATTTGCATATGCGCCTCAAGGCCTGATCTCCGCCCTTCCCCTTTCTGTGTTCACCAGAACTCCAAAAATCCTCTGCTTTTATTTTGGAGTTTTTCGTGTTGTTTTTTTTCTATGCCTGTCTCCTCTCTGCTGGGCTGGCTGCTCTCAGAGTCTCTGGTGTCTGGCCTCAGTCTATCTATGGTTGGAGTTTGAATCAGTAGAATGAGTTTCCGGTAAGAGCAGCCACTGCAATTCTCCCTTCTCCTTCCTGGAGCTGACAGCCCCTCCTCCCCCGGGACTGAGCCTGGCAGGGAGGGGCGCGGGTCCCCTGGCCGCAAACACTTACAGATTTCGCTGATCTCAGCAGTTCCACGTTTTCATGAGTGTTGTATGAAGTATGCCCAAAGACAGATTGCTCTGTGGTGTCCAGTCCACGCAGTTCCTGGCTTTTTACCTACTTTCCTGGAGGAGTAACTAAAACATACAGCTCACCAGTCTGCCATCTTGCCCCGCCTCCACCTTCAGTACTTTTTATTTCTCTAACTAGTGCATTCTTATTTTCTGCTTCTGAGGATCCTTTTTAGTTTCTTGACAACGCACCTATTATATTAAAAAAAATTTTTTTTTTTTTTACTTAGCATTTTTCTGTCCTAGTCAAGTTCCTTGTGTTAATTAGTCCTGCTGCCACTTTCTTCATACATATGGGCCCACAGTTTATGTACGGGGATGAAGTAGGCAAGGAGGCGTCACAACTTTGCTAAAAGGGAGAGTAAAAGCAAACAGTAGCCTTAACCCAAGACCACATCATGTGGATGACACAGATTAAGAGAAAATAAATGGGGAAACAGCCAACCCAACCTGTTGAAAAGAAACTTTGGCTGGTTTCTTGCGTAGGGACCGTGGGGGCGGCGGCTAGGAGTTCAGAGTGGGCCTTCCTGGGTGGAAAGCTGTTATCTCTGAAGGTAACAATAGTACCAGATCAGCAGAACACAGAAGGAAGTATCCTTACTATGCCTCCTCCCACCTACTAAAAAGAAAGTAGTTAGGCTAATGAATGGAATGGGCTTCTCCTTGGGAGCCAGCTTAAGCACTAGGAACAGTGGCTGTTAATCATATATGAGCCCTGGTGTGACGAGCAACTGTATTACTAGTAAAGCACAATGTCTATGAACTTTATTATTTATAATAAAATCTTATATTGGTTCTAAAAAAAAAATGTCTTCAAAATGCAAACACTGCAAAGCACATAAAAATAGTGAGGAAGACTCCATCAGGGGATATAATAATGGTTCTACAAAACTGGAATCTAAGACTGCTACTTGGTCACTTTGGGCTTCTCATGTCACTGAATCAATGGGCAAAAGAGGGTGACAGTACCAAACAGGGTGACTGAACCTGTTACCAACTGAAAAATAAGGTTGCTGCTACACAATGAGGGCAGAAAGTATGTCTGGAACCTAGCATCTCATGTCTAATGGTAAATGTTAATATAAGTTATATAAAGTTAAAAAAACAGCAAAACTAATCTGTTAGAAGTTGGGGTAGTTGTTAGCTTTGATGAAGGGGGCCTTCTGTCAAGATGCAGATGCTAACTTCATGGATGTGTCCACTCTGAAAATTCAAGTTTTTAACTTGATTTGTGCACCTTTTTGTATGTTTGATATAATTCAATCAAAGTTCTAGAAATCAGAGGAGTTAAAGGAAAGCAAGGAAAGAAAAAATACAGAAGTTTCCTTTTATCTAAAAAAACAAAAAGCTGAAAAAGAGCCCAGACTTCAATTAGAGACATGAATGAAGCAGATCTGGTTAAGACTAGGGCAAATGGGGCCAAAGGGTAAAGGTTAAAACTGTGTTAAAACTTCAACTTCCATGTGAGACCAAGGGAAGAAATGTTTATTTGGTGTAGGATCTATATTTTCTAAACAATATAACTTCTACAGTCAGTTTGTTCGAACACCACAATTACACAGAACTTTGAATAGGAAGTGAGATATGATACGTCTGTATAGGTTAGAGTGAAATAGCAACACATCCCAAAGTAATTTGGGCAGAGAATAAAAATATATATTCTGGGTCCCCCTGAGGCTGCGGGAGGATGGGAGGTGTTGGACTTCCTCACCTGCATTGTGCTGGTATTCTCACAAACACTGAGAACTGACATTTTGGTATGCTGAGCCCTCTGTCTTGGGGCTTGTTACTGCAAAGGAGACGCTAAACCTGCTTATAATTGTGCCTGAGTTTCCCCAAGTGCCTCTTTGTTGCTCAGATGTGGCCCTCTCTCTCTCTAACTAAGCCACCTTGGCAGGTGATCTCACTGCCCTCCTCCCTACGTGGGACCCGACTCCCAGGGGTGCAAATCTCCTTGGCAATGCAGGATATGACTCCCGGGAATGAATCTGGACCCAGCATTGTGGGATTGAGAACATCTTCTTGACCAAAAGGGGGATGCGAAATGAAACGAAAAAAAGCTTCAGTGGCTGAGAGATTTCAAATGGAGTCGAGCAGTCACTCTGGTGGACATTCTTATGCACTATATAGATAACACTTTTTAGGTTTTAATATAGTGGAATAGCTAGAAATACCTGAAACGACCAAACTCCAACCCAGTAGTCTTGACTCTTTAATACGATTGTGTTAACAATGGAGCTTACAAGGGGTGACAGTGTAATTGTGAAAGCCTTGTGGATCACACTCCCTCTATCCAGTGTATGGATGGATGAGTAGAAAAATGGGGACAAAAGCGAAATGAAAAATACAGTGGGATGGGGGGTATGATTTGGGTGTTCTTTTTTATTTTTTATTCTTATTCTGATTCTTTCTGGTATAAGGAAAATGTTCAAAAATAGATTGTGGTGATGAATGTACAACTATATGATAGTACTATGAACAGCTGATTGTACACCATGGATGACTGCAAGGTATGTGAATATCTCTCAATAAAACTGAATAAAAAAAAAAAGTTCCTGGACTACTATAGCAATTCAAAATAGACAGGATCACTGATGGCTCAGATTTTTCAGGAATGAAGGTTTACATCAACCCATCTGACAAAGAACCACAACTACCTACGTGCTGAGGGCAAAAGGAATACAAAATGGGTAACAGAAAACAAAATGCATATGTTTATATGTATATGTACATATCATAATATATTTATATATTTTAAAAATATTTATTTTTAACTATGGACTCATGACTAATTGTACAAATGAGGGCCTTAGTAGCAATGCATATACTCTTCCTTGCTTTGATATGTACACACTTATATGTACAAAAATAGATGTACATTAATCAACTTTTGCCCTCCCCTCTTCCAATTACTCTACCCAAAATCACATAAGGTGTTAGTGGTAACCCTACAATCTAGGTAAGATTGTGATTAAGCAAGAAAAGGACCAAACATTACACAGCGATACACAGTAACTTAATGGAACTTCTTATTCCCTCCTCTTGATAAGAAGGTGAGTAAATCTTCATTTTCACAGGGACAGTTGCAGCAGGTTAAGCAGAAACATTACATTCTTTTTGTTCTTCTATGGAAATTTAATTATGGGTATAAGATGAGGATGGGTACTGTGTATTCAAAAGTGCAAAATGTGCTGGACAATGTCTATTGAATACTCCATACTATCCCCACCTTTCTAAGTTCTCCCTTTTACTGGATACAAATCTACAGAAATCCAATCAAGATTTCAAACATAAGAGCCATTTGTACATTATTTGGGAGGAAAAAAGGTAGAAGTCAGTATCCTCCACTGACATTTGTAAACAGGCTAATGTAGGATTTGCCCACAGCTTCCATCCATCTTTCTGAACATCACCCACCCAGGTGCTGCAGGCAGTTGATCACCAGCAGTAATTCCTACATTTGCAGATTTCAGCAGTCTCCCTGATCTGCATTTCCTCGGACCTTCCAATGACTGTGTAAGTTCAATTTCACATATTAAATCCTTTCCTCCTGGAAATACCAGTATTAATGTCTGATTTCCTGGCTGAGCCCTGGCTGAGCAAGTAAAGGCACTGGAAGAAAAATAAGGAAAAAAAATGCTATTTACAGTATATTACAATTTATGTCAGCAGATACTTTATTAAGCAACTACCTTGGCAAAGTCATTGTGCTTAGGCACCAAGAAGTATATATGTTGTTTAAAGCAGTTCATTTGTCCACAGGTACTTCTCATATGATCTGTATACCTAGAGTACCCAGGACACTGGACAGCACAAGGTAAGACAGTGGGAAAAGCAAAAATTGGCTGTTAACATTTGTGAATTGATTGCCCACTTAAATAATGAGTCAAGTCTTCAGGGATCTTATTTGGGCCCAAGCTAAACCATGGTTAGTGTCTTTAATTTTTAAAATAATAATAAAGTTAAAAATCAGTCCTGTCTTCTGATAGGGTGACTGTCAACATTTCCAGAGTTGCCCTTAATTTCCACACATTAAACTAAAAGGAGTTGAGAATCATTAGCTTGGGAACATCACTCTGTTGGGAAGGTCAAGTTGTAGAGACAAAGTGTCTACAAGTCAACTAGCTTTTCTCTGGGGAATCCAGTCACTCTCTTTCATTTCTGTGTCTTCTGTCACAAGAAAAAGCAGGAGTGTGCAAACAAATATGTACAAATTCATCTCTACTGAGAAAATAACTCATGTACAAATTCATCTCTACTGAGAAAATAACTCAAAGCAAGTAAGTTACTAATACTGTGTCAGTAAAGTCAATTCTGTATTCAGAGGCTAGTGTATATTCCCATTTCACTTAAAGCACCAACAAAAAAAAGACTACATAAATGAAATTTCAAAGTAATCTGTTACTTTTAAACAAATAAATGCTTTAAACTTGAGTAACAACACATGGGTCCAAGTTAATAACCAGAAAAAAACAAGAGAAAGATTTCTCCAGTTCCTAGATTTATCCACAGCAGCAGTGAAAGTAAATAATAATATCAATACTGGGTTTATATTTTATTCAAAGGCTAAATACAAAATTAAGAAAGTAAAAAATAAAATTCAGAGCAAATATGCTTTGATATTTCAAAACAACTCTACATACAAAGTACAAGAGGGGAAAAAAAAAAGCACAAAGCCCCCATAAATCACACTGGACAGACATATTCAAGTCTAACAGAGAGAAACTAGAATTTAATGCAATGTTACTTCTCTTGCCTAGAAATTAAGCCTTTATTGTCTCAGATTTTTTCCCTCCCATTAGGGCCATTATTCCAAGACAACGTATCAACCTGTCTCATGAGGCCATCTCACATTGAACTTGTCATAGTAAAACACCAATGACTGATGCCAACCTGGCCTTCCTAATGAGGACAGTGTCATCAGAAAGGGGGCTGCTGGCAGAAACAAACTGCAGTGATCACGATACATTCAGGCCTCGGAAGCCTAGATGTTGTATGACAATCTAAAGTTAACAGATATCAACCTTGGGTTCTCACAAATGAAGAAAGTATTATTAAGTACCAGGGAGCTATACCCAGTTCACAATAGTGTTTCCCTTATTCGCCCTTTAGGTACAATGTACCTAGAATTCTTTCTCATTGAGTATTTCCTTGTATTATATGCTTTGGGAATTCTGGCAATTTTTCTTCTAAGACCTCACCATATTTTTCTTCATTTCAAAACACACAAAGCTGAGTAACAGAGGCAAAAATTAATTCCTAATCACCAGGGTATACAAAAGCCATCGAAAATTTTTTGATTATCTGTGAGTTCCATGATATACTTTATTTGGTGGTTCTGGTTTTTGAATTATCAGATGCTTCTAAATCACTCAGTATGCTACGGAAATCGAAAGCATATGAAAAAATGCCAACGACTTTCATCCTAATAAGTATAAACACTCTAATTTTTATACCCACATACAGAAAGGCAGAACAATATATATGAATGGGAAGAATTGCAATTCTATCAGAAGAGCATTTCTAAAATTGTTTACAAGCTCCATTCTTTAATTCCATATTTTCACTGACCTGAAGACGGGCTTTTAAAGACATGTTTCTTAAAGCAAATATTTCAGTTTCTTTTACTTTGCGCAGAAGGAAAACCAAGTCAGAGAGATCTTAACAAGGAGCTAAAAAGGCTCCTTTCCTCCCATCCTCAGAATTAATTATACTCAAAATCTCTTGAAATATAAAAAGTCAAATATGGCCTTTTACCAGATATCCTATGAGAAAAAGCATAATTGAAGCTTGGAATTGGAGTCAATGTGTCATGCTTATGTGAAGTCCACAAATGTGCCTTTTCAACCTTGGCAGTCATCTCTTGCAAACACGTTAACCTAAACAGAATCATGAACTTATCCTTACTACATATACACTTCCTGGGAAGGGTCAGTTGTTTAAATGAACTATAACTTGGTACCTTTTCTGTACATTATTACAAGATTAGTTTATAGCTCCTAGGTGCTTGTTAAGTTAATAAAGCTCCTCCATCATCTTAAAAATAAGGGAAAACGATTCACCTTCAGATTGAGAAAAAATGAACCTTTACTTCTTTCCCTCATCCAAAATAAGTTAAAGAATTAATTTTTGCCCAAATGCCACTACAATGTAAAATGTCCTCTTAATTTCCCAAGAAATTATTTCTTGGCCTTTAGAACACATTCAGTAAATTCTTACTGACAGCCAATTTGAGGGAATTTAGAGAAATTATTTACTAGAAGTAAAGCTGAATTTTATGTTAAAAAAGTGGCCTGTGGGGAAAATGATCAATGCTGATGTGGCAGCCCTAGGCTTTGCTGCAGAGCAACGTGCAGGGAGGGAGGCCAGAGGGGGTGCTCAATGTTAAAGGTAGGAAAAACAGCAAATCTATTCATTCAAACCACCCTGGCATAACTCTGTCTCCTGCAAAACACAGCAAGTGCTGTAAGCGCTAGGGATGGAGATTCTAGCTTGCTGTTCATGAAAGGATTCTGTAAAGGGAATCTTTGTTCTAAAACTAATAGATTGCCAGATACTACAGAAACTTTAGATTTGAAATGCATGCTCACCCACCTTAAATATCCTTCTTTTGCAAATATCACTTCATTCAAACCAAGTGTTTGAACACTGTATACCTTGGAAATTTGCAACAAATGACATATTATTGTCAAAAAAAATTTTTTTTAAGACTTGAAAAAATGAAGTATCTGTGGAGTATGATATCAGAAAGTACTCTGTTTTATCTAACATGCCTTTCTAAAACAACTGAGAAGTTGGGTGGAGAGATACAGCTTTTCATACCTATTTATGCAATCATTTCTTCTTTTAAAAAGCAATGGTAGTGAATAAACTTTTAGTGTCAGAAATGTTTATCATAACTAAACTAAACATGGGCTACATTCTTAGTACCATACAATATCACAACTGCAAAAATGTGAACACTTCAAATACTGGCAAATTGCTATAAAATGTAATTCTTGGCAAGTTTTTTGTAATTTATTCACAGTTCAGGCTTTGAGTTGCTGGACTTACAAGATATGAGGAAGAAATGATCAATTGGCTCAGAAAGCTAAACATTCATTCCAAAGAACAGAAAACTGAAACAAAGCAAGGAGATTCTAAAATTGCCAGCTCACAAGAAGTATAACTTAAGCAAAAACCAAAAGTTTTATTTAAGCAAAAATGTGTTCAACTACAGAACATTAAAATTCAATAGGATCATTTCTATATTCATTCTGAAAACAGTATAGTAAGATAAGTAATTAGAGAATGTCCTAAGCTGCTCTCATTAGCCATTATTTATGGTATATTCCATTAACATTTTGATACTAAGCTATTACAGACTTAGAAGTTAATATGGCATGACTTTACAGTCTTGCTAGTTAACTACGATTTTAATTTTAATCTTGGATATTACTGGTAGGAAGCTAACATTATCGGTCTTGCTGGTTGTCATTGTCACAGATCTGAAGATACGGTTAAATTCATAAAGCTAGGGAGATATTAAAATATTAACAATCTTCAAATATTGTGGATAAAAACCCAACTTAAGTGTTAAAACTTCTAATCTAGAGACTCTTAACAGTGAAAACAAAGTAAAGTAATCTA
Organism: Choloepus didactylus; assembly: GCF_015220235.1. Classification (NCBI taxonomy): domain Eukaryota; kingdom Metazoa; phylum Chordata; class Mammalia; order Pilosa; family Megalonychidae; genus Choloepus; species Choloepus didactylus. The sequence continues at coordinate 22,415,949 of NC_051323.1, read as the reverse complement.
ATATCTGTTTCCATGGGTAAAACACTCTATCTGGTATTCTTATATACAAAATCTACTAAATATGTAGATTATCATAAGAGTAAAATATTTCTTTACCATTCCCTTTGATTTCTTTGGCCTTCACAAATTCAATGTGAGTTATGAATTACTTTTCAATGACACTGTGCTTTTTAGACAAATCAATTCAGTTGAAGCACACAATAAATAATCAGTATTAGTCTCTCTTTTATTACTAGAGTATAGCCTAATCTTTAAAAAGAGAAAAAAACATTACCTAAAAGGCTTTTAATAATGTTTGCTAAAGTAAGTATTTCAGTTGGTTTTCCTTCTTTAAAGAGTAAAAGAAATAAATCTCAGAGGAATCTTAACAAGGAGTCAAAGAAGGTCTGTTTCCTCCCATCCTAGCAACTAACCAGCGACAACAGACCTGCTTTCAGAAGACAGTATCATCTCAGGAACAACCTTCCAAGAAATCGAAGAGAAAACCTGTGTTAGTTCTCTTAACCAATAACCTCAGCCGCACAGCACCGAATGTCAGTTCCCTTTGAGTAGTCCTGATGATTGATTGTTTTTCATCTTTGCATATTAATCATAGCTGTTCCTTAGAGTACCATAGATATATGGATCGTTAACAGCCTGTGACACTAGCTTTCTTCACAAAGTGCATTTTCACCTCTTATGAACAGGTACACCCCAAGACTTGTACAGTTATTTAAGTAAACATATCCACTCACAACATTTAACAACCCAGCTCAACTCAACACTTCCATGCTATCACTCTGTGCCTTCCAACGAACCTTGTCTTCACCAATGATGAGACATCCTGGGGACAACTCGACTCTGCTCATATTTATCAATTCCTAGAACAGTGACTTGTCCATAATAGGTATTAGTAAATACTTGTCGACACAGTTGTAACAAACTAAAAAGTTAACATTAATTTTTCTCTTTTATTACTATAGCATGGTGATTTTAAAAAGTTAGAAAACCTTACTCCAAAGTAATAATCATTTCCTGAGCCATGAGCTAGGTGCTACACAGATATAATCTCCTGCCTAAAAAAGCTCTAACTTATATATGAGTGAATTTAAACTTTAAATGTACTATAAGAAAGAGGACTCCTTTTTTCCTATTGAGTCTTTTTATAGAATATCTTTCTTGAAAAGTCAGATTTTCTTATCCTAAATCATACTGGTTTTAGTATGTGTGCTGCTGAAGTGAGCACATAACATTGGTTTTAACTGAGCTCATATTACAGTAATTTTTTGTGTTCAGAATTAATTTATAAAAGCATTTAAAAATCATAACATTAAATGAGGTAGGGAGCAAGAAGGAAGAGGGAGGACAAACCACATTGGTTTGGAAAATACCACTTCTTTGTTCTAAATGTCAGCTTTTGATATTCAGTTAAGGACTTACCATAGCTTGGAATATGTGTGTGTGTGTGTATATTTTACAGATAGAGAGGCACAGAGAGATAGAAAGACAAATGATCTAAATTCAAGCTAATGACTGCTTTCACATACTAGTTATAACTCAGAATTCTGAATCAAATGCTACAAAATCTATACAAATGGTGTGTGTAAAAAGCTAACGTACCCAACATAAGAAATAATGGCATTCATATGTATACTAAAACTAGTGGGCTTACAGAAAATTGTCTTAGAAACAATAATGGAAGTTAAATATAGCTATAGTAGCTAAATATATGATGTAAATAGTGACACTACTTTATTTTTAAAAACAATTAGGTTTCTATTCTCCATCTATGACAGTCCTGCCAGATTACCTCAAAATATGCCAATTCTTTCTCTAACCCTAATACACAGCAGAATTCTATGCTTCTCTTGCAGAAACAATAGCTAATAAAAACTCAACTTCATTAAGAAATTCAAAAAAAGAAAGGCAAAGACTGACTTTACTTAAATAACTGTGCTAAATATCGCACCTTCACAATTTTAAAGCGAAAACACATGAAAGGACTTAACAAAAACAAATGCAAACAAATCCAAATCAGCCCCCAAGATTTGGCAAAAAAAAAAAAAAAAACAACAACACACACACACAAAAAAAAACACAAAAAAACTCCATTAAAGAAATTATTACAACTTTTTGGGTGTCAAACTAATATTTCTACCCTAAATATTTTAGGCTGTCAACTTCCATTTCTGACACTAATCAGCTGAAGGTACCTCAATATCTTTTCATTTGTATCACCTTCATTCTTACCTATATTCTAGGAGAACACAGAAAATACAAATAGAAAAATGACAACGAAATAATACTAAATTTGATGCAATCCTTCACCATTATCAGTATAAAGCAAATAGCTTTTCTGAGGCTAGCTCACCATGCAATTTAGAGGCAAATGATTAGTCAAAAGACTTGCAAATCTTCCAAACAATTGCAAAGAGCTTCCAAACTGGCACTAAGGTAGTAGTTTTATGTAAGGAAGCAATGAAGGAAAGTTAAAATTAACTACATGAAATTCTTCCTTGGGACAAAATTGAAGAGGTATAACATCGATTTATCAGTATTGATTTAATTTGAGACATCTGATAGCAGCTCTCTGTTGCAGTTTCAAAGAACAAGATAAAATATGTCATTCAGCAGTCATTTAAAAAATGATCGATAACCTGTAGATAGAATGAAATATAAATAACCACTTTTAGTTGATGAGAAAATAAGGAGTATGACATCCAATACCTACACAACCTATCTTTAAATTCATATTCAAATTGTTGGTTGTCCAAAGCAGCTCAAATTTAAACTTGTGCTATAAAATTGTGCAAATACGTTCTATTAAGGGTCAGAAAAAACCAATGCAGTACCATAATATATTGCTTCCTAAATTACTTCGACCTACAGATTATAAGAGGCAAAAAAGTCTGAGAAACTAAGGTTAACCTAATTTAGATAGAAATCCCACCAGAAAGTTTTCAGTTTTTAAGTTTTACAGTTTGATTTAAAAACAAACAGAAACATGTTTCAAATAAATCACAGCATCTTCTCTTTATATATAGCTTAGCAAAATCTTAATTCACTTGTCCAAGAGTTAGCATACTTTGCTGCTGGCTTTCGATATCCCAGTTAAATGCACTACTCTTTCACTGGTCTGACTGAATAGATGCATAGTAAAACAAATGCCAATTATTTTAAAAACGTGCAATCCTCTCAGATTGAAGTGGAGGGCCCAGAAATTCAACACCCAGTATTCTTAAAAGAAAATGATAGCTAAAATCTCTTTCTGATATAGAGTTCATTATTCAAACTCCCCCACAAATCACTGGAAAAATATAAGAGGTAATTTTCACAAAAACCACTAATTAAGTGGAATAATTGTAACTAATATATAAATTAGAATTTACTAAAAAAGGTGTAAAGGAGTGATATTTTAAATCAAGATTTTAAATACAAAAGGTGTCATCTGTTGCTTAACTGCCCCGAGTTTCAGGTGCTCTTTACTCTACAGTTACAGATTTGGCAAGATTCCGCGGGAAATCAACCTGCAAAAAAAAAAAAAAAAAAAAGAGCAGGATATGAGATTATACAACTTGGAGGACGGACAGGGGGGTTGCTAGAAGCAAATCATTTTTGTTTCTAAAAACAGAAAACCATATGCTCATTAACCATCTTTAACATACACTACAAAGAATTAGATTAGAAAATATCATCATAATGTATCTTGAAAAAAACTGAAACCAGGAAAAAAAATTCTAAAGGAGCCAGTTTAGCACAGAAACAGCTAATATGGTTCTCTGCGGAGGTGGTGGCCCTCTCAGGGGACACTGGAGATATTAAAAAAACGGATGTTTTGGTTGTCACTTTGATTGGGAGACCAGGAATACTGAAAAGTCCTGCAACCTGCAGAACAGTCCCAAACAACAACGGCTTTTCTGTTAAGAAAACACATGGCCATTCCCCAAGGAGAATAACAATCTTGGAGGTGACTTACGGTAATAGGACGATGTTATGATGTAACCTACAAATTAGGGCAGGCAAATATATCAGGTGACAGATACATATCTGATGCACCTCTCAAATGCTATTATTAAAAATTGGAGAGGAAGACTATCAGGATGCACCCAGGGTAAAAGGAATCCCGATCCCCAGCATTTCAGCAGCAGTCCATCACTCACATCATAGCCTCTCAGCACAGCAAGGTGGAAAGCCAGCAACTGCAAGGGGATCACACTGAGAATGCCCTGCAGGCAGTCCACAGAGTGGGGCACCTTGATCGTTCTTTTCGTGTTCTTAATGGTCTCAGTATCTTCCTTATCACAAATCACCACAGGGCGCCCCTGGGAAAGAAAATGCCCAACCCCCCAAAAAACACACATTAAAAAAACTGGCAACTACTCCCCCTATGTGGGACATGACTCCCAGGGGTGTGGATCTCCCTGGCAACCTGGGACATGACTCCCAGGGATAAGCCGGGAACTGGCATCATAGGATTGAGAAAGCCTTCTGGACCAAAAGGGGGAAGAGAAATGAAACCAAATAAAGTTTCAGTGGCTGAGAGATTTCAAATAGAGCACAGAGGTCATTCTGGAGGTTATTCTTATGCATTACATAGATAATCCTTTTTTAGTTTTTAGTGTATTAGAATAGCTAGAAGGAAATGCCTGAAGCTGTTGAACCCAGTATCCTTGATTCTTGAAGAGGATCATATGACTATACAGCTTAATGCACTGTGACCATGTGATTGTGAAAACCTTGTGGCTCACACTCCCTACGTCCAGTGTATGGACAGATGAGTGGAAAAATGGAGACAATAAGTAAATGAATAATAGGGAGGAGGAAGGGTATGAGATGTTTTGGGTGTTCTTTTTTGCTTCTATTTTTGTTTTTATTCTTTTTATTTTTGTTCTTCGGAGTAATGAATATGTTCAAAAATTGACTGTGGAGATGAATGCACAACTATATGATGATACTGTGGTCACCTGATTGTCCACTTCGGATGACTGCATGGTATATGAATATATCTCAATAAAACTGCATTAGAAAAATTAAAAAAAAACAAAACAAAACTGGCAAACAAAAGCAGGACTACAGCATGTGGATGTGCAAATTCTGTACTGCACAATCCATATGTGGCCTCAGTGACAGAGACTTATTTAAACTTACAGTCCTGTGAGGCAAGTCTGATGATCTCACTTACAGTTGAGGAAATGGAGGTGTAGTCAGATTCAGTAATTTTTTAAACTCATGAACTAAGAAATTTCAGTATTCTAGGTCTGCCTGTCTTCAGAACTCATGTTTGTAACCACTATGTTGTGCCTTCCTAACAAAATCTTGTACCAGGGAATAGTATTTTGGGGAGATTTATAATATAAAGCCAAAGGATCTGAAGAGTACTCACCTGTAAATATTAATGTAAAGTCTAAACTGTAAGTTTCTCCTGGAATATGCATTTAAGAACACTAGATTAAAAGGGAGCAGCATGTTCTGATTGCAAAAGGACAGGATTTGGAGACCAAGACCTCAGCACTGAATTAACAACACTGAATTATGTATTTGAATGTGGATGAAAGGGAAAATTTTAGGTTGTATATATGTTACTAAAATAAAAATTTAAAAAACAAACCAATCATAGAACTACACAGCACAGTGAACCCTAATGTAAACCATGGACTATAGTTAATAATACATTTGTAACTTAACACACTCTTAAACAACCAGTGGGTCGAAGAAGAAATCACAAGGGAAATTAGGAAATATCCTGAGGCAAAAGAACAAGAAAGCACAACGTACTGAAATTTATGGGATACAACTAAGGTAGTGCTGAAAGGGAAATTTATAGTTCTAAATGTTTACATTTAAAAAGAAGAAAGATCTCAAATCAGAGGCATAACCTCATAACAGGAGGAACCAAAAAAAAAGGGCAAACTATATCCATAGTGAGCAAAAGGAAGGAAATAACAAAGATTACAGCAGAGATAAATAAAATAGAGAATAGAAAAACAATAGAGGAAATCAACAAAACCAAAAGTTGGCTCTTTGAACAAAGCAGTAAAATCAACAAACCTTTAGCTACACTGACAAAGAAACAAGGAGAGGACACAATTAAAATCAGAAATGAAAGGGGGGGTGGGGGAGGGACATTACTACTGACCACACAGAAATGAAAAGGATTGTTAAGTGGATACTACAAACTACTTTACGGCAACAAATTAGAAATTTTGGTTGAAATGGACAAATTCCTATATACACAAAAACTATGCAGACTGACTCAGAAAGAAACAGAAGGAAGGAACACATCCCAACTCAATCTATGAGGCAACATCACTCTAATACCAGGCCAGATAAAGATAACACAAAGAAAGAAAATTACAGACCAATCTTTCTAATAAATATAGATGCAAAAATCTTCAACAAAATACTAGTAAATGAATCCCAACAGCACAATAAAAGAATTATACACCATGATCAAATGAGATTTATCCCAGGTTTGCAAGGGTGGTTTAGCATAAGAAAATAAATTAATCTAATATATCATATTAATAGAATGAAGGAAAAAAGCACATGATCATCTCAATTGAGGAAGAAACAGCATTGAAAAAAATCCAGCACTCCTTCCTGACAAACACTCAGAAAATTAGGAATAGAAGGAAACTTCTTCATCATGATAAAGGGCATATATAAAAAACCCACACCTAACATCATACTCAATGGTGAAGAACTGAAAGCTTTCCCTATAAGATCAGGAACAAGATAAGGATGCCCACTGTCATCACTGTTATTCAACTGTACTCAAAGTTCTAGCCAGAACAATTAGGCAAGAAAAAGAAATAAAAGGCATCCAAATTGGAAAGAAGAAGAAAAACTTTCCCTATTTGCAGATGACATGATCCTATATACAGAAAATCCTGAAAAATCCACAACAGAGCTGCCAGAGCTAATTAATGAATGTTATTAGAATCAACTTAAAAAGAAAAAAAAAAAAAAGGACTATACAACACACACAGTGAACCCTAATGTAAACTATGGATTACAGTTAATAATACAATTATAATAATATTGTTTCATCAACTATAACAAAAGTACCACATTGGGATAGAGTGTGAATATGTTTTATAAGCCACCTAACTGACACTGGCCTATAACTTCACATTTCATAAAATTCTAATAAGCTTCAGCAACACAATTCTTGGATCCCCAAGGTGTGCCTTACCTGCCGAGCAACCACCTGCTGAAGAGCATTCTGACACTTGGCATAAGTGTGATCTCTCATGATGATCATGATGACAGGCATCAGCTTATCCACCAAAGCCAGAGGCCCATGTTTCAACTCACCAGCGAGGATGCCCTCAGAGTGCATGTAGGTGATTTCTTTAATTTTCTAATAGGAAAGAACTAGATTATCTTCAGTCCATTTACCAAAATTCCATCCTTAAGTAAGTATTAAACAAAGCATTTGCTGTCTTAAGTAACTATTTAACCAAAAGTATTACAGGACTGCTAAGCTGTAATTACAGTTGACAGGTTGCTAGATCATTATTTCTATAACACCAACAAATTACGTAATTAGATATTTCAAAAACCCACAAGGACTTTTCGAAGACTTAAAATTATTACGGATTTATTCATATTTCTTTGTAACTTCTATTTGCTTCATGTTTAACCTCAACTGAATTTCACATCTAGAGAACTTAAACTATCTATATTTTATTCATATTTGGGCTACAAATTAACCCAAGTTACCTCCAAGTATTCATGCTAAAAACATACTCCCTCCTTCATTTTCACTTTTGAATTCAGTATTCTGTTACATTTTCTCAAGGTACACAAACCAGAATACATAAATACAAAAACACTTTTAAAAGTTCCTCTTATGTCATTCATTCAACTTAAAAGTATTACTATGTGCCAGGTCCACAGTAGACTGAAATTAATTATACATGAGAAAACTTACAAGTGCCCCTTCAAGACAAGTAGCATAATGATAGCCACGCCCCATTATCAAGACTGACTTTTGATGATAAAGTTCTGTTGCCAGTTTTTGAATTTCATCATCCATGCTCAGTACTTCCTTAATCAAATCTGTTAAGAAATAGTTTTTGTAAAATCTATGAAAAAGGACCATAAACTGAACAAAAACAAAAATAATAATAATAATATATTGGTAGCAAGCAACAAAGACCAGTATTTCTACTCTTCTCTGATATCAAAGTGGGATTTTTTTTAATACAAAGGGACAAAAGTAGAAAGACACTATCAACTAAATAGCTACAAGCCAGAGCATCAAGGGGTAAGAAGAGCATTTCATCCATTACCCACTCCCTTAGACAACAAAAGTATAACATATGAATATCTTTGTACCAGGCAGCCGTTTCAATCCAAGCATGATCTCTTTGCGTCTTTCTTGCATGGAGATCCTGTCATCGCACATCATAAGGGCAAACATCACAAGGGATACAAACTGGCTGGTGTAAGCCTGAAACACCACAAAAAAGCAGGAAAACTGCAGTTAAAGAACTTGGAATTTTAAATTCAAAAAAAGATAAAAACAAAAAATCCCCATTAGTTTTATAGTATGTACTACCGATCTTCTAGGATGAGCATTAATTGTGAACTGAACCAGCACTTGGGATATCTACCACTGTTCTCTATTTCTGAATCTTGAACAAATGACTTAGACTTTATTCAACCAGATACAACATAAAAATTTATCTTATAATGCATTGGATGCTTATGAAATCCCTCATACCTCCCAGAAAAAGCATACCAAAGGAAGGTGAGTAGAAAATAAATCTGCATGTACCTAAACAAATTAGGTTTTAAATATAAGCCAAAAAGCAAGGGCTTGTCAACTGTTAACCAGTAATCTAATGACAAATGGTGGGTAGAGTTTGGATACTGCTGAATAGCTAAGGAATGACACATTCTAGCGCCAAAGATCACTCATTGCTCATTTTATTTTGAACAGTTAATATAAAACTTTATGGTGGAAACAGCTTCTATGCTCAGGGCCTTGTCTCTAGGAAGATTCTGTCAGTTCTAAATACAACATAGAAGATTTAAAAAAAAAAAAAAGCAAAGGCTTGAAAGACTCTCCTTGGGGTACTTGTTCCTTGGGGTAGTTGTACTGGTTTTGTTAGATTTTTTTTTTTTTAATTGTTCTTTGATTTTTTCACCTTTGCATATTGCCAATTCCTCACCACCACTATTTTTTTCCTTAAAGTTTTGTAGAAAATATAGTTTACTGTAGAAATGTAAACATAAAGAATAATAACCCTCAATGCTATTAATTAACATTTGTGAAACTTCCTCACAGTCTTTACTATGTTTTTCTTTTTTTCTCTCTTTACATCATTAACAAAATTAATTATCAGCAGGTAAAATTTTATAACTTGCTTTTACTCCTAGTTAACATTATAAGCACTTTCTCAAAACTCTCTCTCTTGTTTAATCAAACTCTAAAAAACTAAAGACAAAATCTTGAAAAGATTTTAAAAAGATTTTAAAAACAAGGTTTTTGAAAAAGAGAAATAGCAGTTTATACACAGAGGAAAAACAATTCAAACGACAACAGATTTCTCAGCAGAAACCACAGAGGTCAGAAAGTGACACATTTATTCAAGTAATAAAAGAAAAGAACTGTCAACCCAAATTCTATCTCAGATGAAATTAGCCTTCACAAATGAAAGGGAAATAAAGACATTCTCAGTAAAAGGAACCCTAAGAGAATCATTACCAGCAAATACACCCTAAAAGAATGGTTTGAGGAAGTCCTTGAAACAGAAAAGAATGATAAAGGAAGGAACCTTAAAGAACCAGGAAAGAAGAAAGAACAGAAAGAACAAAAATATGTGTAAGTACCTTCCTTCTCTTCTTGAGTTTTCCAAAATTATGTTTGAGGGCCAAAGCAAAAAGTATAACACTGTCTGATGTGGATCTCAATGTACACAGAGGAAATATTTATGACAAATACAGTATATTATAAATGGGGAAAGGTAAAGGGAGGTGAGGTTTCTACACTTCACTCTAACTAGATATTCGTGGTGACAGAATAGCCCTGTTATCTTCCTTGTAGTGGTACTTACAGGAATCTACATGTGACAAAATGACAGAGAACTTACACACATGCATTGTGCCAATGTTAACTTCCTGGTTTTGATGATGTACTACAGTTATGCAAGATGTAACCACTGGGGGTACTGGATGAAGAGGACATGAGACTTCTCTGTATTATCTGTGCAAAACTTCCCATAAATCTGTAGTTATCTCAAAATGAAAAGGTTAAAAAAAAAAAGGACTGAAAAACAGGAAAGAACAACTGATACAACTAACAACATGCATGAATCCCACAAATTTCATGTTAAGTTAAAGAAGCCATGCACCAAAGACTTCACATTATAACTCCATTTATAAGAAATTTCTAGAATAGACAAAATATGTGAAAGAAAGCAGTAGTTGCCTGAGCTGGGTGTTGTGGTGGGGACTGACTATAAAGGACACAAAGGAACTTTATCAGGTGACTGAAGTTCTAAAACCAAAATTATCACCAAATTGTGGTGATAGTTGCATGACCAAATAAATTTACTGAAACTGAACAGTTAAAATTGGTGAATATTATGGCATGAAAATGATACATCAATAAAGCTGTTTTTTTTAAAAAAAAAAAAGCTAATAACAGAATCTAGGAAGTATATATATGAGTGCTGATATAAAATTCTTTTACCTTTGCTACATGTTTGAAAATCATCATAATAAAATGGGAAAATGTTAAGTGAACAAAAGAATTAGAAAACAAACAAACAAAAACCCCACTATGTCCCTTGGCAGCTCACCATTCAAGAAAGATTTTATAAAAAGCTAAGTCAATGGCACCCACTCAGTGGTATGATCCCATATACCACGTTTCCATATTGACGTGTATTACTAGTATTAAATTTATGTATATCTCAATTACAAAAAGCAAAGAAATCTCACTAACTAGGCCTTTAAAAAAAAAGAAAAAAAGATGGTACTTTCAAACCTCCATAGATGTACTGTCTAAAGAGAAACAGATATAATCATATAATACTTTTTTTTTAAATTTCCAAATTGTTTACCAATGAAAACACCCTTACAAACTTTGAAAGATAGTATGTATGTACATTTTGGCATAACTATTAGAAACCATAAATACCTAAATAAAAACATGCCCAAAATTAGAATTAAACTGGACCCTTTAACTTTGCTACTTTTCTAATTCTCTTACTACTCAGTGAAAGAAGGGGACGTTGGACTTACCACGCATCCCCACTACACCTGGAAAGAGGAATACAAGCGATGAATGGGGACAGCCAGCAGAGACCTTTTCAAAGTAGACTTATTTTATATACATTTGTCTGTTTTAAATGCTAAGATCCAGGGGTGGGAGGACAAGTTTTTGTCTATTATTGACCATTAAAGTCTTATAATAATTACAATAATTAATAAAATGTATGCGTTCTATAACTGCTAACAAATGAAACATAAGACACAGGTTTGTGTGTTTCACCAACACTATGGTTAAATAATGTGAAAAATAAGTCAAGAATTTACCTTTGTACTGGCCACCCCAATCTCAGGACCAGCGTTAATGTGAACTCCACAATCTGTCTCTCTTGATATAGAGCTGCCAACTGTATTTGTGATTCCCACGGTTAAAGCTCCTCTCTCCTTACAGTACCTCAGACCCATCAGGGTATCTGCTGTCTCACCTGTGCAGAAGAGGAACTCACTGTAACACACAGAGCAGTTTCACCATATGCTGTTTCTTAGATGCAAAAACTGACTACACTTTCAACAATATCACTTATTTTAAGTAAAATGTAAAATGTGCACTTAACAAATTTATAAATTTTTGATAAGATTTTTAGCATCTCTTTTCCTTCCCTGACTGAAAATTCAGCTCCTCGAGGGTAAACAGTACTAATTTTACTAATTCATGAAGAATTATATAATATCAAAATTAACTGGTATTTGTCAAGTAATCTGCAAGACCAGTCTTTATTTTTTTTATTTTTTTTAGTGTTTTTTTTTTTAATTTTTTTTATCTTCATTTTATTGAGATATATTCACATACTACGCAGTCATACAAAACAAATCGTACTTTCGATTGTTCACAGTACCATTACATAGTTGTACATTCATCACCTAAATCAATCCCTGACACCTTCATTAGCACACACACAAAAATAACAAGAATAATAATTAGCGTGAAAAAGAGCAATTGAAGTAAAAAAGAACACTGGGTACCTTTGTCTGTTTGTTTCCTTCCCCTATTTTTCTACTCATCCATCCATAAACTACACAAAGTGGAGTGTGGTCCTTATAAGACCAGTCTTTAAACATCGATTTTTGCCAAGGCATGCTACAATTAATAGAGTTCCCTTCCCTTCATGTCTTTCGAGCTAGCTTACCTGACTGACTAATGAAAAAGCAAACATCATCTCGAAAAACTGGAGTGTTTCTATCCAGGAAGTCACTAGCTAGTTCCACCATCACAGGTAACTCAGTCAGCTCCTCTAGCACTTGACGTGTCTATAGAGAAAAGATGACCGGTCACGTTTCTTTATCTCAAATTCTCTTCTTTTTCACTGGACTCAATGTGTAGTTTTTACTTTTATGATTATAAAAATGACATTTGAGAAAACACAAACAATACAAATTAAAGAATAAAAAATAAAATTAAAATTATCAAAACACCACCACCCAAGAGATAACCACTGTTAACATTTTAGTGCAAGTCTCTTTAGACATCTAGGCATATGTGCACAGAAGCAAATACATCACACATATGAAATAGTTAGAGAACTTAGGTGGAAAAGCACTGTTGTGAATCCAGCTTATAAGTGTTATAGCTAACTTCCCAATTTTTAATCTTTAAGATGGAAATTCATAATACCTGAGTCACCAAGAGATTTCAAATGAGGAAGTAACAAATGAACAAACAGTGAAAAAGTAAACATTTTAAAAATGTAATGTATTCATAAATAGTACCATTTCCCAAAAAAGGTCAACACATTTAGAAATCTTGTTTAAGAGGCTCATATCTTCCAACTTTGTAGAACGGGGTGAGGGATAGTATGCTTCTGTTGAAAAGGCAGCTTAACCTTCTATTTTACCTATTTCAGCACTCCTCATTTCACAGCAGTGAAGAACCGTAAAAGTTCCCTTATTGCACATCCCTTTAAATTTTGCTTGCCCAAAGGATACTAAATACCATTGGTTCAGCACTTTTTAACAGTTGTAACATCATGTACAGAAAGTCTGTAAACACAAAATATTCTTATTTTTGATTATCCTTTTCCATTGATGTATCTTATATATTATACGTAAATAAGTTACATTAGAAGGCTAAATGTTTCCCTCAAACAAATCAAACATTTTCCCCTAGTTTACAGTATAAATGTCACTTTGGAATCACATTCTTCAAAAGAGAAAAAGATAAATACAAATCTGGAAACTTACTAGACATTTTTAAATAATATACCCCAAAAAAGTAATCTCAAGATCTGTGTCTGTCCATATCTGTGCCTGACATATTTTTATCATGAGATTAACTTAAGGCTATAAATTCCATTGCATGCCCCTAGAAAAACCCAGAGACAACATTTTGGAAAACATGCTATATTTGGAATGATTGCATCTAGTTGGTTGTTACTATTCAGGATACAGAGTAAACACTGAAGAGGCTGTTCTGTAAATGTCATTGACATTTGACCCCACCAAAAAAACAAAAATCCAAAATAGAATTAATGGAATGAATGGCACTATTTTGTATGATAAACCACAAAAGGAATTTCTAATGTTTGTTAACTAGAGTAGTCATGGCATCCACAAAAAAAAACAAAAACAAAAACAAAAATGTTTCACACCTTTTCAAATCTCAGAATTAAATTCTAACACGGCATATCATTTCTGCCTCAAAATTCAGGTTTTGTTTTAGAAGCAGCATTTAATCAAATAGCATGATCAATTACTTTTTATTTCTGAAGAGGGCTCATTCAGTACAAGATCTAAGCCACCACTGAACTGGTCAATCACTTCTTCATTTTACACTGTCTTTAATTTATTCTTCTTCTCCATACTCAAAACCATCTCTTTATTAGACCTCTTCTATTCAATATGGCATAGACTTTCTTTTCAGGACCATCTCCACAAGGCAAAAAAAGCTTTAGAGAATAACAAAGACTTGCTGAGATGCAAGCGCTGAGTAAACAGCTAGTTTCACTCACTAGTTAAACAACTAATTTAAGATAATTCATATTTATGCCACAGCAAATGAAAAATTACTATGTCACGAACATCAGGAATTAATCCTAAATTATAGAAACTGAGTATATAGGTCTTCTGTACTTTACTTATGAGAGATGACATCAACAAATATAAACTGTCTCTTTATAAAAAAAACTATGTGGATCTGATTTATTGGACTGAAGACCCTTATATTTCCATGCTTCTACAGTGGCAATTAACAAATGTCTCTGGTACAGAATTTCAGCTTCCAAAATAACAGTAGAAGGAGTCTGACAAAAAGGAGGCTTCATCTCTTTGCAGAAATGTGCCTACCAAGTAAACTCCTGTTGAGGTCTATACATGTTACCAACCATCTGTCTGGGGCAAGTGGACAATAATAAGGAAAACCCAATGACTACTCTACAGAAGCAGACATCCCCTCTAGTCCACAGGTTTAGAACCCTGCAAAAACTCTGCCACTCTTCACCTTTCATGAAGTCAGTTGCAGGTGGTCTACCTGTATATCTAAGCAACTTTCTAAAGCAGATCATCCATTGACAAACAATCCCACGCAGCTATTAAAATCTCTCTTCCCACCTTCTTCAGTTTTGTCATCACAAACATGAAAAATAACATGCTGTTTTAACAAAGGCTGGCTTTAACATGGTGTGTTACTAGAGGTACTATTTGTCTGCAGATATCACCACATAACAGTTAAAATTTTAAGAAGCCACTTACTGCTACACCAGCATGATAACTTGTTCCACAAGCAATAAGAATCAAACGCCGGCACCTCTGAATCTCCTTAATGTGATCCTTCAAACCACCCAAATTCACTGGAATAAAAATTTGTGCACATAATTATTTTAAAAAGAACCACATGAAATAGGCAATCACTTTTCATGACTCTTCACTGCCAATCTGGGAAACAACACTGCCATTTTAAAGAACTGATATTCCTCTTAGGAAGACGATCTCTATAGTTTTGAAAAGTAAATTAAATATGGCACATGTTAACTGATACCTGCCCCAAAACTTGTAGTTAACCTACTCATCCTTCTACGTGCCCACACAATCATGGCATTTATCACTTTCTACCTTGTTTAATCATCTTTACATTTCCCTAACTAGATTAAAAGTTATTTTAAAGGCTAAAGGGACAAATGACATATTAGTAGATGTCAATGGCTGGGATAGGGGAGGGGTTGACTACAAAGGGGAACAAGGAATGTTTGGGTTGATGGAATTGTTCTACATCTTGACTGTTGTGGAGGTTAGGATTATGGTTATGTTGTGGAGTTTTGTCAAAACTTCAAAAAGAGTAAACTTTACTAAATCAAAATTATTTCTCAATAAAAATTCCCTAGGAAACAATTATCTTAGTTATCTTCAGTTCCCTTATGGTGCCCAGAACAGTGCTTTGTGCCTGGTAGAAACCCACAGTCCTCTCTGTGTTTCCCTTCTCAGTACACATCATCACCGTTTACCCAACTGCTTAAGTCAAAAGCCTAGGGGCATCTTTGATTGCTCCTATCAACCCTCTGCATCCACTCCTCCATGAGCAAGTCCTGAGAGCTCCACCTTCAGAAGGGACCTCTAAGTTTATCACCTTAGTCCGATGTCTCTCCCTTGGAGGACAGCAACACTCTCCTAACAATTCTCTCTTCTATTCCAGTCCCCTTCGAGTCTGTTCTCCAAACACAGCCAGAATGATCTTTTAGAAAAAATCTGATCAAAACCCTCCAGTGAAGTTTGTCTCTACAGCTATGTATGTGTTCTTGTAAATGTCCTGTCCAGGTATCCTGCTAAGCAAGGCTAGTTTTCCACCTGTGAGAAATTTTCTCTCAACATCCATTCAATTACTCAACTAATATTTACTGAGCACCCATCAAGGCACTGAGTCGGTACCACAATTTAATATTCAAACAGTGTAGAGTCCAGTTAAGGAGAAAGATGCAAGTAATCAGAAGCATCCTCCTGCTTTCCAACCCCTAATTCATCTGCCTGCTTTGTTCCTCTTCATCTCCCCAACCCTTGTTTCCTACATTAATTAGTTACAATATAAAACCAAGTATATGTTTCATCTTTTTGAGTAATTTTATGTTCTCCTTCTTTAATTTCAATATATATAGAGAGAGAACAGTATTTCTCTGTTTTAAAAAATCAGCCAAGTGGAAAATAAAATGAAACAACACAGCAACAAAAAGTTTCACTGGCTTCCCAAATAACTTAGAATAAAACCCAAACTCTCTATCCTGCAAAAGAAGGTACTTATGCCCACCCACCTGTGAGCATATGCAACACCTCTGCAGCATCTCCTCCCCATTCTTGCCTAGACTTATTCCTCTTTACCCCTCTTCAAGTGCTGCATGCAGCAAACTGGACGAGATATTATTCCACAAATAGATTTCTCATGATTGTTCCACAAACTCCTCTTATCTAACTTTATTCCATCTGATCAAAATACCTCCATCTTGTCCTCACCTATTATCTTCCAAATCCTTTAACACCCACATTTACCTGCTTCAGGAGGCCTGCCCTGACCCTAAGTCCATGTCCATAAAGAGATTCATTCTCTATTTTCTCTGAATTCAATATTAAACTTTCAACATCAAACATTACAGCATTAAAGTGTTTCTAAAGCCACTTATCATATTTTACCTTTTAAACCGATATTTATATCTTTATTTTCCCCTTCTGGGGTCTAAAAATCCTGAGAATAAGGCTTTATCAGAGGTCACTTTCCTATCATCCCTCATATGTCCAGCTCTCTGCTGCTCTGCACACAGTAGTGGTCAATTCCTAATTTAGCTTTCTACAAAGCTCTCCTACTAAAAAAGAATCTGATGCCGCTGAGAAAAGAGAAAGATACAAAATCAGCTTTTATTTAGAGAAACGGTTTTCTATCAATTATTGAGCTGTGAGAGGAAGGAAAAGACACTTAATATAGTACATATGTCCCAGAGATTCAAGAATGAAAGATTCTTGTATACCAGCTATTGTTTTTCAAAACTTAATTCCTACCCTGAGAAGCTTAGTCTAAAACTTGCTTGTTAAACTAAATAAACTGGCTATATTATAAGAGCAGTTTTGTGAAAAACTGATTCAGCAATAAATAGTTTATGGACATATTATGATCATAGACTGTCAATCTCAAACTCATCTCAGCAAGATGTGCAAACTCCATGACACAATCTAGACATAATTTCCAGAAACAAGAATAGTCCTGCATGCTCACCTCTACTTTAAAAATGTAGGAAGGTATAGCCTATCCCATAACGCACTGAATAAACATCTGAAGGGCCTCTGTGGAAGTTCATACCTTCACTCGTTTATCAACTAAGAGAGAAACTTATGCTGAGCAAATACTCAAAAGCTTCCCAACATGAGGACCACATCCCATTCTTCTTAGAATTCACAACACACAGCACGGTTTCTGGTACACATCAGATGCCCACTAAATGTCTGCTGAGCTGAAAAGGAGTTAATGTTTTTAATGGTACACTGAAGGACTTAAAAAAGATGACTGGGCACCACTGATGGAAGACACCAATAGTTTTCCACAGGCTATAAAGGACAATGAACGTTCAGGCTGTCAATATGAAACTTCACAGGAGACGTTGGAATAACCCAATAATTCATATGTAATTACCAGTGTAGTCATCAAAGTTGACCCTTCCTCTCATTGTGTTCACAACTGATTCCGGCTGCTCGAAAATTTCCTTCTGCATAAATGAACTGAAGTTACCTAAAGTAACAAACATTATTAAAATAAAAAGTCATCAGTAATTTTAAAAAGGTCATGCAATGGTGAACGTAATTATATAAGTCTGCATAAAGGATTCAATCAATAACTTTTATCCTATGTTAAGAAAAAAGAACAAACAAGGAAGAAAAATCAATTTCATTAACTTTATATCTAAAAGATGCAACTACAGCAAAACAGGGGAGTGGACAAGCTTAAGTTTTAGAGTTAGACCTAGGTTCAAATAATGGTTCTACCCTTTACTAGTTAAGTTACTCTGAGGAAATTCCTTAATCTGGAAAATAAGAACGGCATGGCTACCTCATAGGATTGTTGTATGGATTAAAATAAATAACCTAACATATATATTTGTTCTGTAATATGTGTTGGCTTTTATTACCACCAAAACCACATCAAAAAGGAGAATAATAACCATAATCAGAATAATCAAATAGTTATTAGCAGCAAATATGCAGGGCTTCCTCAGTGTGTCAGTACTGTTCCACGTGCTTTAAATATATTAGCTTTCTTAATCCTCAAAACAATCTGAATTAGGTAGGTCCTATTACCACCACTTTACACATGAGAAAACTGAAGCACGGGCAGATAAGAGAGGAACAAGGAACAGGATATAGACTGTATTCATATTTATAAAGTATCTTAAAAATATCAAATACTATTTTAAATAAGCACTCTCTTTTTTAATGTTAGAAACAACAAACCATGATTTAATTTGACGGAGACCTACTATAAGACCATGAGATAATTGGTCTGAAGAATCACCCTTTCCTCAGGGTTATTCCTTCACTAAACACATGGAAGACTTTGCTTAGCACTGCGTTGTCGTATTCATAAGCTAGGATAGGAAATAGAGTGTCCTTTCCATTGAGAACACCAAGCTATAACATGACAAAAACTGTCACCCTTCATGATCTGCTGTAGTTCCATCTGGAGGGTTTGCACAGCTCGACCAGGGTGATCTCCTGCAGTTCGTTTAATTCGATGGATAGAAAGGCGGCCATCCACCACTGCTGCGACATCGTCATCTTCAAGAAAGATGACGCGATTGGTGTGTTCTATGACAGCACTGTAAAATGTTCAAGTAGATATTACAGTCAATAACCATGGATAATTATTACAAATGAAACTATCATTAGGTCACAAGGACAAAGTTAAATACAAACATTATCAACCTGCAATATCTCCAAAGGTAGTCTATGAATTCATTCATTCATCTCTTAAATATAAACTAATGTATTAAACATTAAAATGAAGTGATAGCATCTATTAAAATTCCAATGTAAACTTTTATTTTCAATCTCAAAAAAAAAACCTTTATTGATTAACTTGGTGGCAGGGTGGGGGAGGCACAATGATGAACATTTCTATGTGCTACAAGGAAAGCATTGCAGGGGATGTATACAACAGAAACATTAATACCTATGAGGATAAATACGAAATTAATTACGCAAGTTTAGAAAAGGAAACAACCATGTTGTGGGATAAGGATGGACTTCCTGAAAGACATAATGCTTGAAATAACCCCTGAGGGAAAATGCTGTATTTCAGAAAATCAAGATTATTTTGACTGGAACAAGTTGCACTTTCATAATTAGGAGGAAGAACTCTTAGTTAGTGAAATATCACATGTTTAGTTTAGGTATGTCCACAGGAAACCTAGATGTGACTTCCAGGAAAATGGAAACATGAGAAGAGAGATCCAAAGAGAGTTTAGGATAAAGGGATACATCTGGGAATCAACTATGACACAGATAAAGTGGCTGAAAATGTAGAAAAGAAAAACAGAAGAGAGGGAGAGAGAGAAAGACAGAGAGAAGAAGAGGGTCAAACTACATCTAGGAGCACTACAGAACCAAATAAAAGTCCAAAAAGGAGCAGAAAAAGATAAGACGTAGGAGGCCATCCAAGCAGTGTTGTCTCATGGAAATCTGGGAAAAGACTCACGGAAAGGGAGACCAATAGTGTCCAATGCTGCCAAGATACAAAAAAAATGGGGTCACTGGTTTAGAGGACATTAGCTATCCAGAAAATAAGACATGAATATAATCTACTCTTCCAAAATATTCAGTAATGATAGAAAGAAGTGAGAAGTGGCCAGACCAGGTAATACAGAGAAGACTCTGGGTTTCGTTTCTTAAAATAGCAGAGAAATTATTTTGCTTAGAGACAAAAAGATTTAAAAAAAAAAAGGGTGGGGGGGAGCTTGGATGACTGACAGTAAAAAGCATCAGAGAAGAGTTAGCTTTGACAGTGAGAAGGAATTTTTTTTTCTCTGAAGGAACAATAAAGAAAGAAAAGGTGGAAACACAGAATGATTTCTGAGGTGACCAGCAATGCTAAAAGAGACAGTCTTGATGAAAGAACAGTTTTCTGAAAAACTGATTGAGCAATAAACAGTTTATGGACATTTTATGACCTCAAACTATTTGAATCCATGTCAACTAGATGGACTAATGTTTGTGACACAATCTAGAAAGAATTTCCACAAACAAGAATAGTCCTGCACACTCACCTCTACCTTAAAAACATAGGAAGGTACAGGCTATCCCATAAAGCATTGGGTAAACATCTGAAGGACTTCTGTGGAAGTTCACACTTTCACTCATTTATCAATTAAGAGAGAATCCTATCCTGAGCAAATACACATAAGCTTCCCAACATGAGGACCACGTCCCATTCTTAGAATTCACAATGCACAGCACGGTTTCTGGTACAAAGCAGATGCCCACTAAATGTCTGCTGAGCTGAAAAGAAATTAATGTTTTTAATAGTACACTGAAGGACTTCAAAAAGATGACCGGGCACCACTGACAGGCGATACCTATAATCGTTCCACAGGCTATAAAGGACAATGAACTTTCAGGTTGCCAATGTCAACTTCTACAGGGGAGTTAGAGGTAAGGTGTGGGGGTGGAGGACTGTCACTGTGGACAACGAATAAAAGAATCTCTGTTGCAACAGACTAACCAAATTAGATTAGATGAGATTTAACAAATCCATTGCCAGTCTGTTCAATATAGCTCTTAAGTATTTCTCAAAGCTTCTCTCTAGGACCCCCATCACAAACCAGTTCAAGCCACCATCAGCTCTCAGCTGGAATATGGTGGCAACCTCCTAACTTATCCACCCACATGGCCTTTCATCTCCCTTCATCCATCCTCCTTTATTGCCAAATGGATTTTATCAAAAGGAAATTCTTATCATGATTTCTCCCTCCCTCAACAAACCACTTGATGGCTTCCCTTTGGCTCTTAGGAAAATAATAAAAGCCCCTAACATGACCCCTACCTCCCTCTCCAGTCTCATCTTCCACTAAACTTCCTGTTGCTCTATTCCAGCCACAGTCACACCTGTCCCAAGCTCTCATAAGTTTTTCCATTTTATTAGAATGAAGGCTCTTCTCTCCTCCTCTTCACCTAATTAACTCCTAATCGCTCTTTAATTCTCAGTTTAAGAATCCTTCCCTTATAGAAGTTTACCTACAAGAGGATAAATCACCGTTATAGGAATTCTATATTATTTGTGATTATTGTCTCCTCAATAGACCTTGAGCTCCTTAAGAGCATGTAATATTTTTATTTTTACTCACCATTATCTCCTGAGCCCAGCACATGGCTAGGCTCATAGTGAACAGGAATGCATAATGAATGAAAAAACGGCTGATAAGACTCATGTTTCTGTAATTTCCAGTTGATTTGAGCCCATAACTGTCAACTCAGATACAAACCTACTTAATGATAGCAATGACACATTATAGCACTGACTACACTTACACATCTGCAAAAATTAGAAAACAGTGAAGCTTTTTTCTTTACTGAGATAATATATTACTTGAATTCTTAAGCTGCATCCTTTGTTCATTCTTAGTTCCCCTTATTTTCAGGCATAATGAAATACTCAAAATAATTGCTGGCAATTAGAGTGATTCCATTTTATCCTCATTATTATTACTATTTCATTTATAAATGCATCTAAGTATCCCAATGCATTTCTCTCAAAATGTCCACACCAATATTACTCACTTTATAAAAGGTGATTATGCTTCAAACTGCTTCTGAATTAAAAAGGTAAGTCTTCACATTAGACTAAAACCACAATTGGTTTGGCAACTATTCTGTAATTGGTAGAATGCTAAGTCAGAGGCCCTTTCTACGTCCAACCTAAAATCTCTCCTCCCCACAAACTTGAGTAAGCCTCCTAAAAGAAGATTGAAAAAATACAAAGCTCACAGGTAAATACACTGGGTTAAATCTCAAGGAACATATCCATTCTTGGTAAACTGACATGTATTTTAAATAGAGAGAAAAGGTGTTCTTAAAATTCCATTCCCAAAAAGGTTACGTGCATTTCCTCTTTTAAAAAATTCTCCTATACAGCATGACTAGAATTACACAGAATGACTTCTTGGTTTCCTGTAGCATGAGAATTTTTACTAAAAATTCTCTATGAACCAGCTAAGGAAGCTCACCTTGCATCAGAAGCAAAGTAATACTCAACCGCTTTTTCTTCAACAGGGAAAAGACAAGTTGTGCTGTCCACAC
Organism: Choloepus didactylus; assembly: GCF_015220235.1. Classification (NCBI taxonomy): domain Eukaryota; kingdom Metazoa; phylum Chordata; class Mammalia; order Pilosa; family Megalonychidae; genus Choloepus; species Choloepus didactylus. The sequence continues at coordinate 22,393,431 of NC_051323.1, read as the reverse complement.
GAGAAAGATTGCAACTTCCTTTCTTGTCTTTGCCTAGAGCATGAAATTAGCATCAATCAGTAAACATGTAGAAAATCATTGCCAATATATAAATGTACATAATTTTCTACCAAATCAACAAGAAATCATGGCAACACAAAATTATTTCAGCAATTTTTAAATGCCAGGTAAATCATCTTATTACCATGCAATGAGCAATAAGAACAGACAAAAGGTGTAGAGTGAAATAGCAGGTACCAACGAACGCATGATAAATAACAGTCACATTAAATTTTTTAATGTAATATTTCTTTTCCAGGTTAAAGTTAAATAATTCATTAACATCACTAACTTTTCTTTAACCAAAAGTACGTATAGTATAATCTTGTTTATATAAAATTATATGGAGTTCATATTTATACGTTTATGTACTTATACTTATCAAAAAATAACATTAAGATATCAAATTCATGAAATGAAAAATAAAATTAAAACCAATGGCATATTCATTTTATTATCACATAATAAAAATTCTCTAGATTTTAACAGCAAGTCAGCATAAGAAGTCAAGTTGTAGTCTATACTTAATGGTTTAAAAACAAAAAAAACATATCACTCTCTAACTATGGTGTATCATATGTGGCACCTACTGCTAGAAACTGGAATAATAATAAACCCAGAGCCTCTCCTTTCTTATAATTGGGGTATTTGTGTGCTTCTTTTAGGTCAGGATAAAGCATGGTCCTTTTGCAATGATAATTTCCTTTAATTCTGGCACTTCTATTTAATTTGTCAAGTCATTAATGAAGAATGTTTTTTTCCTCTTTGCTCACCCACAACTAAAGCCAAATCAGAAGAAAAACTGGAAAACATACTAAAGTTTGACAAATTAGCCAAATACAGGAAAAATTTAGAAGTTGAAGACTATAAATGTCCCAGGAAGGAAGTACCTTCCTCAAAGATCAAGACATAGTTAATTTTGGAACCTATGGACACAATGATCACAGAACAGTACAAATATACCTATAAAAACTCATATTGTACCAATCCTCTAAAATGCATGGTAATAATTATTCTTAGAAATGTACAAAGTTCTTTACAGTCTGTGATTATTTGGTGTTTTGAGCACAAAAAAACAAAATAGCTCTTCTCATCTAAATTTAACACCAGAGAAGATACCACACTTGAAAAAACAAGTATAAGATGACATCCTAGAAAAGGCAACACTGTACAAAGAGAAAACAGATCAGTGTTTGCTAGGGGCTGGGAATGGAGTCAAGAGTTGGCTATAGAGAAAGGGATAACTCGAGGGAACTTCTGGGGAATGGGGGTAGACTTAATCTGTATCTTGATTATGGTGGTAGTTATATAATTATTTGCATTTGACAAAACTTATGAAACTGTACATCAAAAAGAGTGAATCTTCCTGTATGCAAGAAAAGTGACTTAAAAAATAGGTAAAAGGATAGCTCAGCACTTACATTTTTTAATAAATACAACTAGCTTCAGTTATAAAATGTCCTAATGGGGATGAATTTCACTATGCTCTTTTTTCCAAATTTTGATGATCTCATTTTTCAAGCAATCAAGTATAATGAATTAAAATACTTAAAAGAAGTTGTGGTATCACTGCACATTTAAATAAAAAGAACATTTATTACTTGACATCTATATGATTTTTACAATCTACAAAATGTTTTCCCATATATTGATTCTCTCATCTACTCTGATTTAAATGGAACACTATTATTATCACTCCTCTCCTATAGGTAGAAAGATGGCTTTATTTGGTCAGAGGTCAATACCTGGAGAAAACAGCAAAAGCTGGAAAGTCAGTCTAGTATTTTCCCCTTTTGCACAGCTTCTTCAACAAGTATGTGGGCCTATTCTTTTTTCAACTACACTTTACTGAGCCACAAACTACCTAGACCTAAAGAAATAAGAGGTACTAAAACACAGTCCATGATCTCAAAAGTTCTGTCTTGTGATAAATTTTTCTTCCAACTTCTTAAGACATTAACCAATTTTTCATTATTTCTGAAAGCAGCCCAAGACAATGAACATTTCATATAGATAATATATACAAAGGCAAAATTATTAGCAGAATCTGGAACTCTGGATCCAAATTCTGTACTGTTAAGTGGTAGACTAGATTTTCTCTAAGAAGAGGGGAAAAAAAAAAAATAAATTCTAACATCTCAGGATTAAAGGCTTTTTAAAGAAATAACTTTCTGCTCTAGATAAAATAATGAAAGCACCCACCATCTAAAGATTAATGTGTTTAGAGTACTCTGCTAATTTTTTTTCAAGAAGCCAGCATGTATACACTAATAATATGGATTTCAATTTCCTGCATTAACACTCCCTTGTCTTTTACATGGGAAGTTTTTGTAACAATAAATAAATGTAAAGGGTACACCATTTTTTTTTTCTAATTATATCTTTAATAAAATGAAACTGTATAGCTGAAAGTCATAGAAAAATAAACTTCAAACATGAGCAATAAAAGAATAATGAATCCAATTCAAACAAAGCCAATCAACATAGATGTAAATTTAAAAGTAAAATGTCATGCAGAAAATAAAGACCATTTAAACATAACTAAAAGTTAAAAGTTAAGCTAAATTATTCAAATAATACAACTTTGTCCAATTTATAATAGCTATAATAGCCTAGCACACAGTGCTCTTTTCCTAATCTAAGCATCTTATTTATAATAATTTATCCTACATAATTTAACACAGATTTTAAAAAATGCTTTATAATTTCACCTAATTTCTCTCAAATCTTAGAATTTCCTTTTAAAGAAACAAATTCTTGAAAGCAGTTTTCTAAATGCCAAAAGCAAACAAACAAAATATACTCTGCAAATTAGAAAAATTAGAAAAATAACATCAAAATGTTTCCCATACAATAAGCACATTTTTAGAGGCCCAGCACATTCATTCACTCCAAGAACAAGGAATTAGTAAAGAACAAACAAAAGATGGTGAGACTCCTCCCCATCCATGCAGAGTGCATTTCCCACCTCTTTCTCCCTGGGATCCCCACCGTGTGAATTTTGATCCAATCTGAGTCCTAGCTAAGGATATACAACAGAAAAAAATTCTACTCGTCAGAGAAATGACAAAAGCGAATCCTTTTCAAGTCTATACGGAACTACATATACATGTGTATCTGACCAAAGGAGCATTTATTCACATTTAAGAAAAACAATTCTTTATATCTACTGCATTCAATTTATAAACTTTCACCATGGCATGATATAGGAATACCTTTTACCTGTTCTATAGAGAATTGGAATGTGATCAGTAGAGAGTTTATGTTCACTTCGTACACCAATCAACAGTGGGCTACCTCGCCTGCAAGTACAAAATTAGTCCAAATTAAACCATTTTTACAAACAACACACTAGTGACATAAAATTTAAATTTAAAGAGCCGACACCCCTCAAATAATGTTTAAATTCTCCCTCCAAGCTCAACTCCAGAAACAACGAAAGAACTACACAAAACTATAAGAAAAGAACTATACCAAGGGTCAGCAAACTATATCCCATGTGCCAGATTTGCCTATTTTTGAAAGTAAAGTATTGTTAGAACACAGTCATGCCCATTAGTTTACATATTCTCTATGGCTACCCTTAAAAAAAGTTTAGTAAATGCTACAGAGATCATACAACCAGCAAAGCCTAAAATAGTTACTTTCTGGCCCTCTAGAGAAAAAGTTTGCCAAACCCTGCTCTATAACAATGTATTTAAAATTTTTTCTCCTTTTTAAAGAGAACTTTCTTTTAACTTCGAAGAACTCCAATAAATGAAAGTTTAGCTCCTTCTCCTTTGTCACCCTGTCAGTAGACTCAAGATACCTCCTTCTCACCAGTTCTTAGGGCTCCTCATTGTTCTAAAATGGTCTACATAATCTAGCAGAAGTAGTGATGGTACAGTTGTCTAGGAATGTGTATAGAATGTATGTCTCCAAAAAAAATTGGAGAAACTTAATACTTTTGGCTGGACATTAGAGAGAATTCAATAACTAAATTCACAAAGTAACCACAATGCTCCACTACAGGGAAGAGGCCAATTGTAAATGCCAACATGTCTTTGCTTCATTAAGAGATTCTGTGGTAAAATAGGTAAGAAGAATATGAAAATAAATATGACACTCACATGATTATCTCTAAGAAAAGATAATGTCTTTATGGTGAAATGGTCACATTAAAGTGAGTAGAGAATAAACTTATAACCCAAAAGCTTCAAATTATTAGTTATTATTAAATTTATACGTACTGTGCCGGTTTGAATGTATTATGTCCCCCAGAAAAAGCCATATTCTTTGATGCAATCTTGTGGGGCAGACATAATAGTGGGGATTAAGTTGGAACATTTGGATTAGGTTGTTTGCATGGAGATGCACCCCACCCAACTGTAGATGATAACTGATGGGATATTTCCATGGAGGCGTGGCCCCACCCATTCAGGGTGGGCCTTGATCAGTGGAGCCTTATAAAACATACTGACTCAAAGGGACTGAACGGAGTGCAGCTGGGAGTGATGTTTTGAAGAGGAGCAAGCTTGCTAGAGAGGAACGTCCTGGGAGAAAGCCGTTTTGAGGCCGGAGCTTTGGAGCAGACGCCAGCTGCCTTCCCAGCTAACAGAGGTTTTCCGGACGCCATTGGCCATCCTCCGGTGAAGGTACCTGATTGCTGAGGTGTTACCTTGGACGCTTTGTGGCCTTAAGACTGTAACTGTGTAGTGAAATAAACCCCCGTTTTATAAAAGCCTCTCCATCTCTGGTGTTTTGCATTCTGCAGCATTAGCAAACTAGAACACGTACCTTGTGCCAACTGCTTGCCCAGGAAAATGAACACTTTTAAATACAAGTGCAAAAGCACCTTCCTATGGAGGGGGAAAAAATGTATTAGCCATATTTATTATAATCAATTTTCAAAAGTGAAATGCCTAAATATACCGGTTTCAGCATAGAAATTCAACATTTATTTTCAAAGAAACATTCTGTTCACGTAACTGTTTTTTTGCGCTAGTTATTAACAAATCTAAATTTTAGGTAGATGAGCTTTTGTGTATCTAAACCCCACACTTTTAGCCAACCTCCTCTCAAAATATGCTCAATAGATAATAAACTCCAAAAACAAACCATTTAAAAAGTTATCTTCATTCATGCTACCAACTTTTCCCAATAAAAATATCAATTCTCTCACATTATGAACTACTAAGGGGAGGCAGAAGTAAAAAGGATAAAATCCCAAACTCAATAACCAAAACCCATTAATCTGGCCTAGTAATTGGACACCACATTTAATGTCCATTCTCTTGACCTTGACTGGGGATATAAATATTCACAATCACATATAGTACATATATACCATACCATTCCCTCAACCCCCTCATCAGCCCATTTCCCTCCTCAGGGAAGGTCGTATAGTAATCAAGAATGGATAAAGCAGGATTGTGAGGTAGGAGAACTAAGGAAACACCATAGATCACCAAATTGGGTTATACAATGAATAGAAAGGAAAACCTATTAGAAACGAGAAAGGCAGGGCAGACACTCTATTCTGCCTGGAATAAAGAGAAAGAACAGGTCTCTATTTTCTTCACCTTCCCTGATTCCTCCTTTAGCTACAGACATACAAAATTTGAGTAAAAGGAGGAGGAAAGAGTTGCATCTTTCTAGGGGAAGTAAAGGGTTTTAAAGGGGTAAGCTCGAGCTATGAGTGGGGTGGAAGCTGTGCACATCACCATGGACTTGGACTTTTGTGGATCTTTGATCTCTTTAATCTTTAATTAGGGCAATAGGAATGGAATTTTTTTTAAATGCTGCTTTTCTTCTGGGCTGGGAATTACTTTTCTGGAGAGATACAGGGCCAAGGAAAAGTTCAAGTGAGGAAATAGAAGGAGGTGACTACACTGGCTCAGAGACAAGTAGACACTATCCCAGAATGAAGACTGTACATGTGACTGAAGCTGCCCCCAGGCCACGTTATCACTTGGGAAGAACACCCAGGTGAGCAAGAAGCAAGAGGGATGAATCCCTGATTGTGCATATTGTGTACATGTTTGTGTGTATAAGCACAGACAACCTGTTTGCTCTGGGATTATTTTCAATTCCCGTGACATTAAACTATAATGAGATAAGTAGAATAGTTAAGTGGGGACAGCAATAAGTCAAACAACAATCTCTTAATATTAGTCAAGTTGTATACATGTATATAGATGGAAAATAAAAGCCAAAAATACTCAAGATATTAGCATAGTTCCTGCTTATCAAACTTAATTTAAAGAAAGTTTACTATAATTAATGTTTGCAATCATTTTCTTTAAAAGTAGTGTTTAATACCAATTGTTGGATAACTCTCTCCACCAAAGTAGTAAAACTGGTATCTTGACTTTCCCGATTGTCGTACATATACTTAACAAGCTTGGCAATTGTTTCTGTGTCTGTTTCAGATTCAAAATCATAGCCTTTGCTTTCCTGTAATTTGAAAAGACAAAAATTAACACATTTAAGGAAATATTCATAATATCCAAATCTTTCTACAGAATTTTTCCTAAAAGCTCTCACCAACCAATTTCTAATATTTTTCTGACCACCATACTCTATTACTCATTGTTCAAAATTAAGGTCACCATCTGATTATAACAAACCCAAAATAGTGAGGTATTCTGGGTACTTGAATAAACAGTTAACTTATAATTATATATATTTAGGCTATACATAATTTAATTAACACTTAAATAATTAAAATTTAATGAAATATAAAACCACCAATGCCCAAATAAATATAATGCATTCATTCTTTGAAGATAATAGTGCACTGTCCAATACAATAGCACTAGCTACACAAGGCTATTTAAATTTAAATTAATTAAAATTAAATGAAATTAAAAAGTCATTTCCTCAGTCACAGTAGCCACATTTCAAATACTTAACAGCTGCATGTGGATAATATTGGACAGGAGATACACAACATTTCCATCACTGCAGACAGTTCTATAGGACAGCCCTGAGAACGCACCTTGACCAACTACTACAACACATCATACAGCTGCAAAAGGTACACAACTTTCATTTAATCTGGACTGATTCTCCTTACATATCCTAGAAACTGTTTTAAAAATGACAAATAAGGTCTTCTCTCACAAAGCAAAAGATGTCCCTCCAAAATTCCAGTTTTATTTGAGCTTTTTGGGTCATTTATAGTAAAGCCAAATAATTATTTCCTTCATATGTAAGGAACAGAATTGTTCCACTGTCAACAAAGCAAAGTTCAATAAACATCCATACACTTGTAACTGTCTTAGGAATTGTTTCATCATACCTAAACAGTGTTGTACATTCCAACAAATCATCTCACTGTTCTCTTAAGGAGTATACTCCCACACTACTGTCTTTTTAGGTCAATAGGCTTACCAAAAACTTTTTCAAATCTTTGTAGTTGGTGATGATCCCATTGTGAATAACAATAAATTCTACAAGAGATAAAAAGCATTGATAACAAAAAATTATAGGTTTGATAAACACCATAAATAGCTATTCCTCAACTCAAAAAATTTCAGTCACATGCTATAACTTCAAAATACAATCAACTATTATCTACTTTTCATTATCAGATTATTCTCAACACCATTTCTGTGGCTTAGCTGAAACACAATGGCGAAGGAGGTGGGTAAAGGGCAGAAAATGCAATAAATTAGCAGTCTGGAGACATCAATTTCAATTGTGGATATACAACTAACCCAGTGTCCCCATGTGAAAGTAGCAGGTTCATTTGGCCTGTTTCCTCATTTGCAAAACTAAACTAAATAAGAAAATTATTTCCATTTTTCTATTCACCCATTGCTGCGTAAAAAACACTGTGGAGTGTAAGTTTAATGAAGAAGTCTTTCAATTATCTGATTTACACCAAGTGATTTTAAGAAATAAAGTTAAATAACTTAATGAGAAAAGTCAGGCCATTTATTCAGAGCTATAATTCAGTTCCTAAAATGTCAGACAAATAATGTTAAATTACATTCCAAGATCAAATACATATGACCTTGGGATAATTCTCATCTTTTCTGACAAAATGATAACTTTGTAAAATGTAAGGATAATCAAGAGTTCCCAATATTATTATCTGTAGCCACTGGAGTGTACACAAAAACTACCACTGTGGATTTATTATTTAAAGTTTTTCTAAATCAGAAGAAAATTACTATTAAATTCAATTGTATATTAAATTATTACAATGCTCCTAATATACTTAAAGATGTGACATTTTGGTTTGACATCAAATCAACCTAAATTGCACTGCAAATCAAATAATAAAAGAAACATTTTCACTAAATTTGTAAAAGAGAGATGATAGCAACTACAAAAATAAACTTAGAGAAAAAAATTAATTTTAGAACACAGAAAATGATAAATGGCTGATATAAAGTCTTAAATCAGAGTAAATTCTCAAAATAAAATCTAGATACAGATTTTCAGAACTCTTTTTATAAAGGCCTGTCAGTGTTGAAAGTCTGAGTGGTTGCTAACATTCTAATCCAATTCAATATCAAGTATGTGAGGCATAAGGAATCTAAAAAGGAAGCTTCTGAATTAAATCATAGAATCTTATCTCAAAAGGGATATATAAATACAGACACATAGAAATATATATATGCATGTATTTGCTTATTTACATAAATGTAAGGACTATAAACATTTGCTAAATAGTTGTCTATAAGACAAGATGGAATAAGGTATACAGGTAATAGAATTAAAATTAAGACTTCTTTTAGTATACTTTGCTTTGTAAGTGTAACTTCAGAACTATGCAAACAGTTTAAATAATTACAGTTGATGTTTTTAATCAATCCCTAAAAAATCAAAATAAAATGGAACATATTAATATAATCCTGTATCCAGCTGGTAGCATGACCACATAGAGAAGGATTATTCCAAGTGACTCTAAAACACAATACTATAATTTTATTATACATCCCTAGAGGGATATATCCTAAGGACAAACCAACAAACAAAAATCTTCAAACTGTTTTCAGTAAACATACTGTTAGTGGCAGTTTGGTATTATTATTCTGTTGGGTATTTATCAAGGGATAAATCACATTAAGTATGCTGCTGGTGTTTACAACTGAGTTTTCAGATATGGGTGAAAAGAGATAACAGATTTATAATCAATGAGGTTAAGTAAAAATTGGCAACCTCTTTTCAACGAATGTTACAGGAAAAACCAATGTTTACATGAAAAAGAATGAAGATGAACCTCTATCTCAGATCACACAAAAAATTAACTCAAAATAGATAAGGGACATAAATATAGGAGCTAAAACCATAAAACTCACAGGAAAAACACATAAGGGAAAATCCTCATGACCTTGGATTTGACTTGGCAATGATTTCTTAGATATGACACCAAAAGCATAAGCAACAACAAAAAATAGATGAGACTTCACCAAAATTAAAGACTTTATGCATCAAAGGGAATTTTCAACAAAGTGAAAAGACAATCTACAGAATGGGAGGAAATAGCTGCAAATTATTTATCTAATGATGTAATATCCATAAGTTATTAAGAACTTCTACAGTTCAACAATAAAGAACTCATTTAAAAACAACTTATTTAAAAAAATGGGCAACTCGCTCTCTAGCTAAGCCAACTAACTCTGCAGGTGAACTCACTGCCCTCCCCACTATGTGGGACCTGACTCCCAGGGGTGTAAATCTCCCTGGCAACACAGGATGTGACTCCCGGGAATGAATCTGGACCCAGCATTGTGGGATTGAGAAAATCCTCTTGACCAAAAGAGAGAAGTGGAATGAAACAAAATAAAGTTTCAATGGCTAAGAGATTTCAAATGGAATGGAGAGGTCACTCTGTTGGACACGCTTACACACTGTATAGCTATCCCTTTTTAGGTTTTAATTTACTGGAATAGCCAGAAGTAAATACCTGAAACTATCAAACTCCAATCCAGTAGCCTTGACTCTTGAAGACGATTGTATAACAATGTAGCTCACAAGGGGTGACAGTGTGATTGTGAAAATCTTGTGGATCATACTCCCTTTATCCAGTTTATGGATGGATGAGTAGAAAAATGGGGAAAAAAACTAAATGAAAAATAGGGTGGGATGGGGGAGATGATTTGGGTGTTCTTTTTTACTTATATTTCTTTTTCTTACTGTTTCTGGTGTAAGGAAAATGTTCAAAACTGGATTGGGGTGAGAAATGCATAACTATATGATGGTACTATGAACAGTTGATTGTACACCATGGGTGACTGTATGGTATGTGAATATATCTCAATAAAAGTGAATTTAACAAAAACTTTTTAAAAATTAAAAAAAAAACTAAATACACACACACACACACACACACACACACACACACACACATATGCAGGGCCACCCTCAGGAACTGGGGGAAAATGAGGAGGTGTTGGGACTCCTCACCTGGATTGTTGCTGATGTCCTCACAAACATCAAGGACTGGCGGTTTGGTGTGCCAAGCCCTCTATCTCGGGACTTGCCCTTGTGAAGCTCATTACTGCAAAAGAGAGGCTAAACCTGCTTATAATTGTGCCTTAGAGTCTCCCCCTGAGTACCTCCTTCTTGATCAAACATAGCCGTCTCTCTCTAGGTTACCCAACTCTCTCTCTAGCTAACTCAACTCAGCAGGTGAACTCACCGCCCTCTCTCTCTACGTGGGCTCTGACTCCCAAGGGTGTAAATCTCCCTGGCAACGCAGAATATGACTCCCAAGAATGAATCTGGACCCAACATTGTGGGACTGAGAACATCTTCTTGACCAAAAGGGGGATGCGAAATGAGGCAAGATAAAGTTTCAGTGGCTGTGAGATTCCAAATAGAGTCGAGAGGTCACTGGTGGGCATTCTTACACACTATATAGATAACCCCTTTTAGGTTTCAATGCACTGGAATAGCTAGAATTAAATACATGGAACTATCAAACTGCCTTGACTCTTGAAGACGATTGTATAACAATGTAACTTACAAGGGGCGACAGTGTGATTGTGAAAGTCTTGTGGATCACACTCCTTTTATCCAGTGTATGGATGGATGAGTAGAAAAATGAATAGTTTTTGGATGGGACAAAAACTAAATGAAAAATAGGGTGGGGGGGGATGATTTGGGTGTTCTTTTTCACTCTTATTTTTTATTCTTATTTTTACTTTTTCTGGTATAAAGAAAATGTTCAAAAAATAGACTAGGGTGATGAATGCACAACTATATGATGGTACTGTAAACAGGTGATTGTACACCATGGATGATTGTAAGATATGTGAATATATCTCAATAAAACTGAATTAAAAAAAAAAGTTGATGGATCTGTCTGCACACCAATGTTCATAGTGGCATTATCCCCAGCAGCGAAAAGGTGAAAGCAACCTAAGTGTCCATCAAGAGATGAAGGGATAAACAAAATGCGGTATATAGAGTATTATTCAGATGTAAAAAGGAATGAAATTCTGATACAAGTGGCAACACAGATGAACCTTGAAAACAGCATGTTGAGTGAAATAAGCCAGATAGAAAAGACAAACGTAGTCGCCTTAGAATATGCAAATTTATAGTCAGAAACTAGAATACAAGTTACCAGGAACGGGTGGGGGTAGGGAACGTGGAGTTATTACTCAAGTGTTATTACTTAAGTGGGTTCAGACTTTCTGTTTCGGGTAATAGGAAAATTTTAGTAATGGAGGGTGGAGACGGTAGCACAGCACTCTGAATGGAATTAACGCCACTGAATTGTATATTAGAAAGTAGTTAAAATGAGAAATTTTAGGTTATATATACATATGACAATACAAATTAAAAAAAAAACAGGACTGTATAACACAAACAATGAACTATAATGTAAACTATGGACTATAGTTAACAGTACAATTACAATAGTATTATTTCATCAATGTAAAAAAAGGTACCACACTAACGCAAAATATTAATAATAGGGAAAGATGAGGGGAGAAGGAGATAAGGGGCTAGTATATGGGAACCCTGTCCTTATGTTTTTCCTGTAAATCTACAACTGCTCTAATAAAAAAAATTTTTTTTAAAGTAAGTTGATGGATCTGAGTATCTGGGGGTGGGGATATATTAGAGTTTTCTGCATGATTTTGTATTATTTTTGCAACTATTTTATAAGTTTGAAATTATTCCAAAGTAAAAACTTAAAAAATACACAAGGAAATGGCAAGTAATGAGTTACAGGGACATATATGTCAGAATAATCAGGTAATGGTACTGCTAAAACTCATAGACGCTTGGGAAGAATTTGTGTGACTGGAACTGCTCTTGAAGCTCAGACTGCCTGGCACAACCGGTCAGCAGGGTGGAGGGGGAAGGGAGAAGAGCTGGAGGGAGAGGAGAGGCCATGCGGCCATGTATGAAGGCCACACGTGGGTCCTCTCCTCCATTAAACTTGAGCTCCTCCTAGTTGGAATTAACGTTTGTCCCGTTTTTAGCAAAGTGCTTGACACACAAGAGTCATTCAACAAATACTTTTTAAATGGAAAAAAAAATTCAATTTCCACTAAAAGGGACTAGGGTTCCTTGGAGAAAAGGATGATTCCAGGTCTATGGTAGGCTTTGATGAACCTAGAGCATCTTGGCTTACTAACAAAATAACAGGCACTACTGTGTCTTTTGGAGTCATGTCAAAAGCCTGGAACCAATCTGAATAAGCTCCCAGTGGCCAAAGATGGGAAAATTTGTGCATCAATGTGTGTAAAACTACTTCAATGTTTTGAAACAAATCAAATGTATTTAAATCTATAACTTTATAATAATAGTAAAAAAAAAAAAAAAAAAAAACCCTCACTGCTCACCTTAAGTGAACATCAAAACCACTTCATTTTTTCAAAAATGGTAAAGAAAGGGAAAGAATCAAGCATTTATCCTGCCCTTCCTATACAATCTGTTCCTCAGAGTAACCAAGCAGTTGATATGGAGGTTTCTTTAAAGAAGTATTCCAGATTATAAATAAAGAATGATGGCATTAAACTATCACCCTTTTATGATCTCTAGAGAATTATTTAATCTTGGCATTGATCACTGATGGCTAATAACAACCCAAAAAGAAAAACATCCAGACATTATGTACCCCGATATAAATAAACTTCATACCAATTTATAAGAAAAACAAGGGACAGAAGAGTAAATGATACCACAGGGATACACTTAGCAAAATCTTGACTATACGAAACTCTACAAGACAAACCCAGCAAACTGGAGAGAAAGAGAGCGAACCTTCAGATTAAGAGATTTGCCTTTTAGAGATACACTCTTAAATATTTACAAATGAAATTCTGTGATATCTAGTTAACTTCATTATGACATCTATGATACCTATTGGCTTCCAAAATAACCTGGGCAGGAGAAAGAGAGAAACATTACTGATCACGTACTGATAAATGTTGAAGCTGGGCAAGAGACACATTGGGTTCTGTATACTCTCTACTTCTGAATATGTCAGAAAATTTCTAGATTAAAAAAGTTAAACAACAAAAATATAAATGCCATTATTCTTCTCCCATTACCAACCCTCTACAATTACCCCAAGGCAGAGAATGTGTCCATACCATTATTTTTATCAGAGCGCTGGGGATGGCTATTGACTGGATTGGGTTCTCCATGTGTTGCCCAACGGGTGTGAGCTATTCCAAGATGCACATCAAATTCTATATCCAAGTCCATATCCTGTTGTTCTGAAGAAGATAAAATGAAAATTCTGATATTAAATCATGCTATAGAGGTAATGCTATAAGCTATATTTAAATATAATTATTACAAGTCTGTTCATCCGGAATACACTATTATTCAAACATAAGATCAGACATTCAAATACCAATTACAAAATGTAAGGGTTGATGCAGCTTAGATATTTAGGCAAATGGTTCCAATAACAACAAAAAAGGCGTATAGAGAATGGTAAAGCAAATGTGACAAAATGTTAACTGGTACAGCTAGGTGAAATGTATACGAATGTTTAATGTACTATTCTTTCAACTTTCCTGAAGGATTGAAAGTATTCTCACTTAAGAGTTAAGAATAAATGAGTTAATATAATTTTAAAAATCTGTATTTAATCCTTGCCTTGGAAAAAATAGCTATCATTTTAATTAGACATGTAAAGATAAATTCGTCTTCTCAATGCCACACAACCGTATATTTGTGATTTCTTTGGTCCCTACAACATAACCTGGAACTATGGAGAGCTTCAAAAACCAAAGAATAGGTCCTTAAGAACAAAGCAATGCTATGAAAGTATGGGGCTACTGGGAAATCTTCAAAGGCTGGTGTTCCCTTTATCTTAAAAAGAAGAACTGAAAGCAGATATTCTAATTACTTTTCTCTATAAGCTATCTCTTTTTGCTTCCTCCAGAAAATAATGGACAGCCATAGTGATTAACCAGTGATGCCCACCTTCTGATTTCCTAAATATAAAATTGTTTTGATTGAACCAGATGGCACTTATTGGAATTAAGTATAAATTAAGAGCAAACTGCTCAAGAGTCTGAATAGGAAAGTCCATGAACTTCAACACAGAGTCTTTGTGGTTTGTATACTGACTAATCAGAGGTCACCGAAAAACAAATCTGGTCAGCGAACAACGCTTAAAATCCTTGAATAAACTTCCAGTGCTTACAAAAGTGTTTTGCAACCCTAGCTGCACATCTGAATCATTCTAAACCTGAGCACAGGGGTTTGTTAAAAAGTTTCTCACAATTCTAACATACAATCAGAGAACCATTTCCTTTTCTAACAAGATAAAGCTCCAACACCATTTCATGGCATACAAGTCCCTTTGCCATCTGGACCCTACCTGCCTTTCCATCCTCATCTCTCCCTCCTCTTCAATGACTCCTCAAAGCTCTCAACGCACCTTTTACAAATAAACGCTAACATTTACTAAGAACTTACTGTGGACTTCTCTCCCCTGTCCCTATCACTGTGGTCCAAGCCACCATCATCTTTCACCTCAATTACTTCAACAATCTCTTAACTGGTCTCCCTGTGTCCAATCTTCCCTCCCTACAAGATAGTCTTTGCATACTAACCAGAGTGATCCTTTCAAAACATAAGTTAGATCTCACTCTCCTATAAAATCTTCCAGGGGTATCCCATCACATTCAGAGCAAATCCATTGTCCTTATACCTTACATGATCTAACACAGCCACCTCTCTAGCCCTCAATCTCCTGCCATAATCCCTCACTTGCTATGCTCCAGCCCATGGACTTTCAGCTGCAAGCATGCTAAGCTTGCACTTGCTATTTCCTCTGCTTAGAATTGTACCCTTCTGATGTGGTCTCTGCTCAAATATCACCTCTGCCATACTACTACTTCACAGCACTAGTCACTACCTAACATTATATTA
This sequence comes from Choloepus didactylus, assembly GCF_015220235.1. Taxonomy (NCBI): domain Eukaryota; kingdom Metazoa; phylum Chordata; class Mammalia; order Pilosa; family Megalonychidae; genus Choloepus; species Choloepus didactylus. The sequence goes on along the minus strand of NC_051323.1, from coordinate 22,378,044 downwards.
CGTACTTATTTATTGTGTGGCCCTTAGACTAGACAGTAAACTCCATCATTGCAGGGAATTGGCCTATCTTGTTCTCTGTTGTGTCCCCAGGCACCTAGAACAGTGCCTGGTATATAACAGGCATTCAATAAACATTCATCTTACTATTGAATCCTCACAGCAGTCTATGCAGTGGGTACTACTGTCTACATATTACAGATAAAGAAACTGAGGCTCAAAAAGCTCATGTGCCAAAGGTCATAACTAGTAAAAAGTAGAGATAAGATCTGAACCCAAATCTGGCTGACTCCACAGAGCCTGAGATTAAATTCACAACCGTATACTCTGTTGTACTGTTACAGCACTTACTATATTATACTGCCAATCTGGCTTCCCTAAGAATTTGAGTTCTACAAAAGCAACCTATATTATCTTTGAATCCTAAGTCTAAGAGCTGTACAGGGCAGAGCAGATAACTCCAATTTTTGTTAGATGACACAACCAATCATTGGATAAAACAGACATGTATTCTTTCCTGGCTTAACTTGTCTTCTAAATAATTAAGGTGTCCTGATAAATGACCTTTGGAAAAGTAAAGAATTACCATTTAACAGGCTAATGCAATCAGTAAAAACATTTCTTTGGATTTTTAAGACAAATACAATTAAAGCAATACCTCCCCCCACAAACTGTAAAGCAACATTTTAACAAGTCACAAAATTCTTTAAACTGAGGCCATTTTAAATTCATGGTAATTACCATGACTATTTACTGTTGACAAAAGAGCATTATCTGATGTTTGATAAGAACAAACTGCTGCTATGACAATAAGCACATTCCTCCCAACAAACATTTCAGGTATCATATAAATTAATCATGACTTCCAAGTCTCGACTCTTCCTTATTCCGTCTGTATCTGTTACCCCTTTGCTGAACCTTATGTCTAGATAATCCCCATATTCAGTATTCTTCCCCCAAAGCTGTCAAGCAACATAGGAGAAAGTCGAAATATTCTGTAATTGAGAACCGAACCCAGTTTAAAGTCATCATAATTACCATAATGATTTCACTGTTGCCAAAGGAACATTATCCATGTTCCTTATTCATTAAGCAGATAGCTCATTTACCTCCCTAACAGCTCTTTATATCTTTTATAGCTCCTTAATCCTACCTTACAGTCCCTCAACTTCTACTTTCTCCCCATCATCTCATATTTCTCTGTTCTACTGATCTCTCCTTTACTTTTGATCTCTAAAGTGTATTCTTTCCCTTTAAGGCTAACTCCCTACCTTTGCCTCGACCTTTCTGAACTGTACTCATTCAATGATTTCCCCGTTTGCATCTTCTATCTTATCCTCCCTGTCCCTGTGACTCCTTGACCTCTTTGTGCAAATGTTTGGGTTAGGCATTTTCTCAGATGTCATTCTTCCCTTTTTAAAATAGTTCAAACATTGAAATTTGCTAGAAATAATAAAAACAAGCACACAGAGAGCCACTCAGAGTTAACAAATGTTAGCATTTAGCCATTTGTGCAGTATACATAGTATACAGAGTAATTTATACTACAGTTTTTGATGTGTAGTTAGTTAGTTGTCTGCTGTGTCCCTAGCTAATCTTACCCACATTATATGTAAAACATTAATTTAATTTGGCAAACAAGTGCAATGTAGCTAACTGTGTGGCTTATGTGACATTTTTTTTAAAGACTAAATCCATCATTTCCTCTTCTACTTTTCTCCTTTACAATATGATGGCATCCATTTTGAGTAGGTATATACAACATTTGCTGTTTCCTGGTTTTTGTGGAGAATTTTAAAAATATTTTTTCAATCAATCTACTTCAAAGTTTTTGTTTTGGTTTCAAGTCTCTTAAGAAAAAGTAAAATGTAAAAGCCTAATGTCATGAACTAACTACTGAGAAGTTTATCCTCTTTAATGGAGCACGTTTCTCTTGGCAACTACTTTGTGCCAGGGAAGTTAAGAATATAGTGAGAGAGGAACAGGATTACTTACCTGATTACATCAGACCTGCTAAAAGGTGCAACATTCAGATGGACTGTACATCCAAGCTAGGCGTTTAATCCAAAGTGAAGGCAACCATAAGTGCAGACATGTGAATAAGGGCAGCACTAAAAATATCTTTTGTCCTATGAAAGGCCCTTCCTCAAAACAGTGGTTCTGAAGCTACTTCATGTGAGGATACTGAGCTTGCTCTAAACACAATACCTAATTTCCTTCCCTAGATGCTATGATCATTTTTGAAGCCAGAGATAATTTTTTTTAAAGGTGAAATGTTCTTTTACTTTAACTTTAGTAGGCTCTTTTCTTTTTCATTGTTAAGAAAACCCTTTGTTTTGATAGTTTCAAAGCAAAAGTTTTTAATAGAGCCTAGATAACTAAAAGAGACAAGTTTTACAACTACTCCAGACAGTAAGCAACAAAATTTCTTTTCTTCCCCCTCTTTCAACTTTAACACTCACTTTTCTTAAAATGGGTCCCCCAGTTTATGGGGAAGGTAGTTTGGTAGGGAGGGGAGAAAAAGGAAGAGAGAGAGATGACAAAAATCAAACTGAATACATTACTGTGAACTTCTTCATCCAGTGCCTTAACTTTCCCTTTCTTCTTAATAAGCTGGATTTTGCAAGCATTGGCTTCCCAATCTTTGTCATTGCCTCCATCAACTCCCACACCTAAATCATCAAAAGGTATTAAAGCAAAATTTAGAAACTGGCCATTGCTGAGATTATCACTGTGAGGCAAAATTTTTAATTAAAAAATTACACTTCAACTAATTCATTCATTTATTAATTCAACATTTATTAAACATCTATTACTTGTCAAGAACCATGATAACTGCTAGAGACAAAAGTGAAGTGTCCTCACAAAAGTATCCTCAAATTTCTAATAGTCTATTGAGAAGACAGACATGGAAAAATAATCATAGTACAGCATAATTATAGGTTATAATAAAAATACTACTGGTTGCAACTGGAATACAGTGGAGAAACACAAAAGATGGGCACCTACCTCAGAAGGATGATAAGAGGGGAATGTCAGGGAATTTATCTCCTGAGCTCATACTTAACTTCCTAAGGAATTTGAAAAAGTTGCCTTGAAGGTACTAGAAAAGTACTGAAGAGTTCAACCAGAGAAATGGCATGTCAAAATATTTTCTAGAAAGTTCTCTTTGAAAATAGGGTAGATGATGGACTGGAGGTGAAGAAAGGGAGGAAGGAACCAGCTGTCAAAGATTATAGCCAGAGCAAAGCAAAAATGAAGAGGGTCGGATTTAAATAGTGGTTAATGAGAACAGAGTTGAGTGGTATTTCAAAGCAGAACTGAATGGATGTAAAGTGAAAAAGAGAGAGACCTTTGGAATACTGTGAGGCCCAAGGGACTTGTTGAATGGTCACAGATAAAAGGAGCACAGAAAAACAGACTAGGAAATGGAGCAAGTTTATTTCTGAACATGCAAATTTTAAGAAATTGTGGTCTAACGTTGAAGAAAATTCTAGGAAACAACTGGAAATACAGGTCTGCAGTTTGGAAAATACATGTGGATTGGAGGTATAGATTACAAATCACCAACATATAGGAGAGGCTGATGAAATAAGAGCTCACCCAAGAAGATACAAAGTAAGAAAAGTAAGCCTAAGAAAGAATCTTGAGGAATATTACCATTTCAGCAATAAGTCGTAGTAGAAGAGCAGCCCCAAAGCAGAAAGCAAAGAATCACCATCTTAGGAAGAAAATGAGAAGATGTGTAGTCAGAGAAGCTAAGGAAGGAGAGAATTTCAGAACAAAGGAGTGGTCAATAGAATTCATTACTGAGGAAAGTCAGAGAAAATAAATGCCTGTTAAATCTGTCAGTGTTAAGCATGCAGAAATAAGTTAACATAGCAGGCCTGAGACTGCTAGCCTCAGAAAAGCTGGCTCGCAAGGCTGGCCTTCGGCGGGCCTCTGGTAACATGGATTTCAGAACGGTTCCCACACCCTGCTTAGAGTGCTCATTGTCCTAAACTGTTTGCGCAAACAACATGGTTTATGTGAATACCTTCTTTCCTTCTAAGACTCTGGAATTTTAGTATTTGCTAGACAGAGAATGCCTACATGACCAGCCCCCAGTTAAAATCCTTGGGCACTGAGAACATAATTAATGGCACTGAATTATATATTTGAATGTGGTTAAATGGGAAAATTTTAAGCTGTATGTATTTTACTAGAGTAGGAGTTTTTTTTTTTAATCCATAGAATTGTACAACACAGTCAATCCTAAACTAAACTATGGACTATAGTTAAATAGCACAATTACAAAAATATGCTTTTATCAATTGTAACAAATTTACCACATACCAATACAAGGTGCTACTAATAGGGTGGCATATGGGAATTCTGTATTTTCATGGTTGTTTTATAAACTCACAATTCCTCTAATTTAAAAAATAAATATTAATTAAAACAAAACAAAACAAAGCAAAACTTTGGGCAGCACATCTCTAAATGAGCTCCTCCAGGACAGCACATTTCACACAGGTTGTCCCAACTTATTGCTGGGTAAGCACATCCTGTGTAACTCCACCAGAGGAACTCTGGACGCGTGTACCTGGTTTCCCCAGTCTTTGCCCCAAACACTTTTACCCTTTGCTGATTTTGCTTTGTATCTTTCTGCTGTAATAAATCACAGCTGTGATTAAGCTGGATGTTGAGTCCTCTGAGTCTTCCTAGCAAACCATCGAAAATGGGGGTGGATCTGGAGATCCTTGACACAGTTAAGGGACGGAGTTAAAGTAGACCAGAAAGTTGATAAAGAGTTATTTTTCTGTCATGTGTTTAAGAGAGAAGAGTCTTAGACAAGTTTCTGTGCTAAAAAAAAAGCATGGGATCCATGGAGAAAAAGAAATGAAAGATACGGGAAAGAAAAAAGATAATTTATAGAGTAAGGCTCTCAAAAATTTTATTCTACCATGAAAATGCCATAGATGATTTGTTTTATATAGTAACATTCTTAATAAAAGAAGAATATGATCCTCATAAGAAGCAATTTATGAATACCAAACAGTTGAAATTACAAAAACAAACCCTTTAAGGATGATAAAAGATAAAAAAAAATTCTTCAGATTTTAGATTTATCCAAAACAAGACAAGTAATACTAAATAACAGTCACCTAAAAAAAAAAAAAACCTGCCAACTTAGAAACCATGGTGAAACCCATAAACTTTGAAAAAGAAAATACCAGCAGAATCATATCCTCTGTACTCCAGTCTCTGAAGGCCTTTAATTAGGGTCTCCAAGATTTCTCGTCTTGTCCGAGGAACATGGTAGTTTAAGTAAGCAAATATACCTGCAAGTAAATAAATAGTTAATGGAAAATTCTGGTTAATGTATCAAAATCCAAATTTTCATTGAGAAAATTATGTCCAGGATATGCCAAAAAAAAAAAAAAAAAAAAAAACTGAGACTGGGTACCATCTTTAACAAAAGAAAGAAATCTTAAACCATTTAAAGGCAGTAAGGTTTTCCTTCAAAGACTAATTTCTTAGAAGTATAAAAAAAGTGAGGCAAATATATCAAAATAAATGTTTAGTTTTTTCAAAAAAACTTATAAGGCTAACAATTTACCATCCAACACTGCCATTTAGTTAAGTCTTTTTTAACAAAAAACTATTCAATCAACAAATTTAAAGTTTATGTCCCAAATACTCAGTACTATGTTTAAAGGAAAAAGTTTTCATAAGTAGATATTTAAAGCAACATCAGAGCAACTGTATGGGTTTCTATACAGGTGGAATAATTTTTATTTCCAATGACCATGCTATCAATAAACTTAGAAATAAATAACTTATAAACATCAATGATGTGCATAATACTCAAAACCTAAAGAACAGGAAAAAAGGAAAAAATTGACTAAGAAGATATAAAACCATTCTATAAGAAAATGTCTTGAACTACTTGTTCACTAGACACCAGCAAAAGAAAAATAACTGTAAGACATGTTAACACCTCTTGAGGACTGATGGAAAAGGAGCAATCATTTAGATAAGCAAAACTAGAAATAAAAGAACTAGTATAATGTGAACTGAACCAGAAAAGTAAAGAAGCAGTTGAACACAAGTGAAGGAAATTCACATTTAGGAATGGCAGCATGGAAATTATCTCATGTCTTCCATGTTAGTGCTTTGGACAGGGCAGTCATAGCTAAAATGTATAAAAAGTAAAGATTAAAATGTAAGGAAACCTAAGTTTGAGCTGTTTATTCATGAAAGAACTTTCATTATTCTTATCTACATCACACTAAATGTCAGTGATTCATAAGGGGATTAAATTAATTCTGAAGGTCAGAACTCCAAGAAAGACTAGTGTACCTTTCTATTTCAAAAGATATCTTTATTTCTAACAGCTTGGTTCTACTGAAGCATTTCCGCATACAAAAATAGTACCTTGTTCATAGTCAAGAGACTAGCCATCATTACATGTATGCTCATCACCATGCCCAGCAGAGTACAATTTTTTCATATAAACTACCATACCCTTCAAAAAAAAGGAAAGTTGCATTTCAAAACTAAACTAAAATCCAAAACTATTGTTTGCACTTTCCCAAAAAGGTAGTACCAGGCGGCCAAAGACTTATAAAAATCCTGTGTTTCATCCAGACTAAAAACAAAAACCTTACATTTGTAAAGATGCAAGGTTTTCATGTTTTATCCAAACATCTTATTTTTACAGCATAATCCTGTAAGGAAGGTAGGACATCTATTTTATAGATACAAAAATAGAAATTAAGTGAAATAGCCAATATTCCAGAGATAGCTAAAAATAGATTCCCAACCTCAAAGCCCAGCAATGAAGACAAGGAAGCAAACACAAGGTTGTTAATGGGATGTACCGCTGCAGAAGTGGGGGAGCAGCAGCAGTGAGCAGTTGTCAAAATGCCAAAGGTTCTTCATGATATAACCACTAGAGGGCAGCAGAGCTCTGAGACCAAGTGCAGGCACGTTTAATTCAGAGGCAGGCGGTGTGTGGGGTTTTTCTTGTTACTGTTGTTCCTTCAAAGAGCAACTGCTGTTGCATTTGTAAAAATAATTGTGGTATGAACAAACCAAACCAATAACGTAATTGCAAATCACATTTTTATGTGTTTCAAATTTTTTCTCCCTTATGTGTAACTGACTTTTGATAAAGATAAAACACATAAAGAAACTATCAGTGAAGCTCAAATAAGTATTTTATAAGATCATTATGAGACAAGACACAGATTGCAAATCTTTTCCAAAAAAAATATATATATATACTATAAATGTGCTAAAGCACCCTGACCCTCAAGTGGTACACCCCACCACCTCTGTGATTAGTATCAACTAAATAATCTACTAAAGGAGGATACACTCTGGCTCATTTGAAAACCATTAACTAATAAAATACACAGTTCACAGGTAGTCTGTTTGCAGTCTGAAGTGCTCCAGGAGGTCGTGAAGAGGAAATCCAGAGCTGCCAAATCCCAATAATGCAGCACATACAGAAAAGTTCAATACCAAACCATCTCTCTTTTAAGAAAAGTAATTCTGCAGGTAAAAGTAATACCTTACGGGCTACTCAGCAGAGTCCAGCCTGGCTCACGTGCTCTATTTTGGAGGAGTTCAGGGGTGCTTGGACAGGACTAGTCTAAGCTAAAACATCTAATGACACTATGATGGCTGCAAGTCAACAGTCCCCACTGAGGAAAACGATCTTGGTGCAGAAACAGTCTGGGCAACCAGGACACTCCAGGGTGACATTCACCAACGGCATCTTTGAAAAACTAAAAAACACTGGCAGAGCCATCTTCCTCCAAACTGTGGAAAACAGTTAAAGGGTTTTGGTAACTGGGCAAGGACTGAATCAAGAAAATATAGCTTTAAAAATTGTAGAAGCGATTCAAGAGAGGCGGGGCAAGATGGCAGACTGGTGAGCTGTATGTTTTAGTTACTCCTCCAGGAAAGTAGGTAAAAAGCCAGGAACTGCGTGGACTGGACACCACAGAGCAATCTGTCTTTGGGCATACTTCATACAACACTCATGAAAACGTGGAACTGCTGAGATCAGCGAAATCTGTAAGTTTTTGCGGCCAGGGGACCCGCGCCCCTCCCTGCCAGGCTCAGTCCCGGGGGAGGAGGGGCTGTCAGCTCCAGGAAGGAGAAGGGAGAATTGCAGTGGCTGCTCTTACCGGAAACTCATTCTACTGATTCAAACTCCAACCATAGATAGACTGAGGCCAGACACCAGAGACTCTGAGAGCAGCCAGCCCAGCAGAGAGGAGACAGGCATAGAAAAAAAACAACACGAAAAACTCCAAAATAAAAGCAGAGGATTTTTGGAGTTCTGGTGAACACAGAAAGGGGAAGGGCGGAGATCAGGCCTTGAGGCGCATATGCAAATCCCGAAGCAAGGCTGATCTCTCTGCCCTGGGCACTTTTCCTTAATGGCCCTGGTTGCTTTGTCTATTAGCATTTCAATAACCCATTAGATCTCTGAGGAGGGCCGTTTTTTTTTTTTTTTTTTTTTTTTTTTTAAATCCTTTTTGCTTTTTCTAAAACAATTACTCTAAGAAGCTCAATACAGAAAGCTTCAAAGAATTGAAATTTGGGCACGTCAAGTCAAGAGCAGAACTAAGAGAGCTCTGAGACAAAAGGCAATAATCCAGTGGCTGAGAAAATTCACTAAACAACACAACTTCCCAAGAAAAGGGGGGTGTCCGCTCACAGCCACCATCCTGGTGGACAGGAAACACTCCTGCCCATCGCCAGCCCCATAGCCCAGAGCTGCCCCAGACAACCCAGTGTGACGGAAGTGCTTCAAATAACAGGCACACACCACAAAACTGGGCGTGGACATTAGCCTTCCCTGCAACCTCAGCTGAATGTCCCAGAGCTGGGAAGGGGGAGCAGTGTGAATTAACAGAGCCCCATTCAGCCATCATTTGAGCAGACTGGGAGCCTCCCAACACAGCCCAGCAGCCCAGAACTGCCCTGGGGGGACGGCACTCACCTGCGACATAGCACAGTCATCCCTCAACAGAGGACCCGGGGTGCACAGCCTGGAAGAGGGGCCCACTTGCAAGTCTCAGGAGCCATACGCCAATACCAAAGACTTGTGGGTCAGTGGCAGAGACAAACTGTGGCAGGACTGAACTGAAGGATTAGACTATTGCAGTAGCTTTAAAACTCTAGGATCATCAGGGAGATTTGATTGTTACGGCCACCCCCCCTCCCCGACTGCCCAGAAACACGCCCCACATACAGGGCAGGCAACACCAACTACACACGCAAGCTTGGGACACCAATTGGGCCCCACAAGACTCACTCCCCCACTCACCAAAAAGGCTAAGCAGGGGAGATCTGGCTTGTGGAGAACAGGTGGCTCGTGGACGCCACCTGCTGGTTAGTTAGAGAAAGTGTACTCCACGAAGCTGTAGATCTGATAAATTAGAGATAAGGACTTCAACTGGTCTACAAACCCTAAAAGAACCCTATCAAGGTCAGCAAATGCCACGAGGCCAAAAACAACAGAAAATTATAAAGCATATGAAAAAACCAGACGATATGGATAACCCAAGCCCAAGCACCCAAATCAAAAGACCAGAAGAGACACACCTAGAGCAGCTACTCAAAGAACTAAAGATGAACAATGAGACCCTAGTACGGGATATGAAGGAAATCAAGAAGACCCTAGAAGAGCATAAAGAAGACATTGCAAGACTAAATAAAAAAATGGATGATCTTATGGAAATTAAAGAAACTGTTGACCAAATTAAAAAGATTCTGGACACTCATAGTACAAGACTAGAGGAAGTTGAACAACGAATCAGTGACCTGGAAGATGACAGAATGGAAAATGAAAACATAAAAGAAAGAATGGGGAAAAAAATTGAAAAACTCGAAATGGACCTCAGGGATATGATAGATAATATGAAACGTCCGAATATAAGACTCATTGGTGTCCCAGAAGGGGAAGAAAAGGGTAAAGGTCTAGGAAGAGTATTCAAAGAAATTGTTGGGGAAAACTTCCCAAATCTTCTAAACAACATAAATACACAAATCATAAATGCTCAGCGAACTCCAAATAGAATAAATCCAAAAAAACCCACTCCGAGACATATACTGATCACACTGTCAAACATAGAAGAGAAGGAGCAAGTTCTGAAAGCAGCAAGAGAAAAGCAATTCACCACATACAAAGGAAACAGCATAAGACTAAGTAGTGACTACTCAGCAGCCACCATGGAGGCGAGAAGGCAGTGGCACGATATATTTAAAATTCTGAGTGAGAGGAATTTCCAGCCAAGAATACTTTATCCAGCAAAGCTCTCCTTCAAATTTGAGGGAGAGCTTAAATTTTTCACAGACAAAGAAATGCTGAGAGAATTTGCTAACAAGAGACCTGCCCTACTGGAGATACTAAAGGGAGCCCTACAGACAGAGAAACAAAGACAGGACAGAGAGACCTGGAGAAAGGTTCAGTACTAAAGAGATTCGGTATGGGTACAATAAAGGATATTAATAGAGAGAGGGAAAAATATGGCAAACATAATCCAAAGGATAAGATGGCCGATTCAAGAAATGCCTTCACGGTTTTAACGTTGAATGTAAATGGATTAAACTCCCCAATTAAAAGATATAGATTCGCAGAATGGATCAAAAAAAATGAACCATCAATATGTTGCATACAAGAGACTCATCTTAGACACAGGGACACAAAGAAACTGAAAGTGAAAGGATGGAAAAAAATATTTCATGCAAGCTACAGCCAAAAGAAAGCAGGTGTAGCAATATTAATCTCAGATAAAATAGACTTCAAATGCAGGGATGTTTTGAGAGACAAAGAAGGCCACTACATACTAATAAAAGGGGCAATTCAGCAAGAAGAAATAACAATCGTAAATGTCTATGCACCCAATCAAGGTGCCACAAAATACATGAGAGAAACATTGGCAAAACTAAAGGAAGCAATTGATGTTTCCACAATAATTGTGGGAGACTTCAACACATCACTCTCTCCTATAGATAGATCAACCAGACAGAAGACCAATAAGGAAATTGAAAACCTAAACAATCTGATAAATGAATTAGATTTAACAGACATCTACAGGACATTACATCCCAAATCAACAGGATACACATACTTTTCTAGTGCTCACGGAACCTTCTCCAGAATAGATCATATGCTGGGACATAAAACAAGCCTCAATAAATTTAAAAAGATTGAAATTATTCAAAGCACATTCTCTGACCACAATGGAATACAATTAGAAGTCAATAACCATCAGAGACTTAGAAAATTCACAAATACCTGGAGGTTAAACAACACACTCCTAAACAATCAGTGGGTTAAAGAAGAAATAGCAAGAGAAATTGCTAAATATATAGAGACGAATGAAAATGAGAACACAACATACCAAAACCTATGGGATGCAGCAAAAGCAGTGCTAAGGGGGAAATTTATAGCACTAAACGCATATATTAAAAAGGAAGAAAGAGCCAAAATCAAAGAACTAATGGATCAACTGAAGAAGCTAGAAAATGAACAGCAAACCAATCCTAAACCAAGTACAAGAAAAGAAATAACAAGGATTAAAGCAGAAATAAATGACATAGAGAACAAAAAAACAATAGAAAGGATAAATATCACCAAAAGTTGGTTCTTTGAGAAGATCAACAAGATTGACAAGCCCCTAGCTAGACTGACAAAATCAAAAAGAGAGAAGACCCATATAAACAAAATAATGAATGAAAAAGGTGACATAACTGCAGATCCTGAAGAAATTAAAAAAATTATAAGAGGATATTATGAACAACTGTATGGCAACAAACTGGATAATGTAGAAGAAATGGACAATTTCCTGGAAACATATGAACAACCTAGACTGACCAGAGAAGAAATAGAAGACCTCAACCAACCCATCACAAGCAAAGAGATCCAATCAGTCATCAAAAATCTTCCCACAAATAAATGCCCAGGGCCAGATGGCTTCACAGGGGAATTCTACCAAACTTTCCAGAAAGAACTGACACCAATCTTACTCAAACTCTTTCAAAACATTGAAAAAAATGGAACACTACCTAATTCATTTTATGAAGCTAACATCAATCTAATACCAAAACCAGGCAAAGATGCTACAAAAAAGGAAAACTACCGGCCAATCTCCCTAATGAATATAGATGCAAAAATCCTCAACAAAATACTTGCAAATCGAATCCAAAGACACATTAAAAAAATCATACACCATGACCAAGTGGGGTTCATTCCAGGCATGCAAGGATGGTTCAACATAAGAAAAACAATCAATGTATTACAACACATTAAAAACTCGAAAGGGAAAATCAATTGATCATCTCAATAGATGCTGAAAAAGCATTTGACAAAATCCAACATCCGTTTTTGATAAAAACACTTCAAAAGGTAGGAATTGAAGGAAACTTCCTCAACATGATAAAGAGCATATATGAAAAACCCACAGCCAGCATAGTACTCAATGGTGAGAGACTGAAAGCCTTCCCTCTAAGATCAGGAACAAGACAAGGATGCCCGCTGTCACCACTGTTATTCAACATTGTGCTGGAAGTGCTAGCCAGGGCAATCCAGCAAGACAAAGAAATAAAAGGCATCCAAATTGGAAAAGAAGAAGTAAAACTGTCATTGTTTGCAGATGATATGATCTTATATCTAGAAAACCCTGAGAAATCAACGATACACCTACTAGAGCTAATAAACAAATTTAGCAAAGTAGCGGGATACAAGATTAATGCACATAAGTCAGTAATGTTTCTATATGCTAGAAATGAACAAACTGAAGAGACACTCAAGAAAAAGATACCATTTTCAATAGCAACTAAAAAAATCAAGTACCTAGGAATAAACTTAACCAAAGATGTAAAAGACCTATACAAAGAAAACTACATAACTCTACTAAAAGAAATAGAAGGGGACCTTAAAAGATGGAAAAATATTCCATGTTCATGGATAGGAAGGCTAAATGTCATTAAGATGTCAATTCTACCCAAACTCATCTACAGATTCAATGCAATCCCAATCAAAATTCCAACAACCTACTTTGCAGACTTGGAAAAGCTAGTTATCAAATTTATTTGGAAAGGGAAGATGCCTCGAATTGCTAAAGACACTTTAAAAAAGAAAAACGAAGTGGGAGGACTTACACTCCCTGACTTTGAAGCTTATTATAAAGCCACAGTTGCCAAAACAGCATGGTACTTCCACAAAGATAGACATATAGATCAATGGAATCGAATTGAGAATTCAGAGATAGACCCTCAGATCTATGGCCGACTGATCTTTGATAAGGCCCCCAAAGTCACCGAACTGAGCCATAATGGTCTTTTCAACAAATGGGGCTGGGAGAGTTGGATATCCATATCCAAAAGAATGAAAGAGGACCCCTACCTCACCCCCTACACAAAAATTAACTCAAAATGGACCAAAGATCTCAATATAAAAGAAAGTACCATTAAACTCCTAGAAGATAATGTAGGAAAACATCTTCAAGACCTTGTATTAGGAGGCCACTTCCTAGACTTTACACCCAAAGCACAAGCAACAAAAGAGAAAATAGATAAATGGGAACTCCTCAAGCTTAGAAGTTTCTGCACCTCAAAGGAATTTCTCAAAAAGGTAAAGAGGCAGCCAACTCAATGGGAAAAAATTTTTGGAAACCATGTATCTGACAAAAGACTGATATCTTGCATATACAAAGAAATCCTACAACTCAATGACAATAGTACAGACAGCCCAATTATAAAATGGGCAAAAGATATGAAAAGACAGTTCTCTGAAGAGGAAATACAAATGGCCAAGAAACACATGAAAAAATGTTCAGCTTCACTAGCTATTAGAGAGATGCAAATTAAGACCACAATGAGATACCATCTAACACCGGTTAGAATGGCTGCCATTAAACAAACAGGAAACTACAAATGCTGGAGGGGATGTGGAGAAATTGGAACTCTTATTCATTGTTGGTGGGACTGTATAATGGTTCAGCCACTCTGGAAGTCAGTCTGGCAGTTCCTTAGAAAACTAGAGATAGAGCTACCATTCGATCCAGCGATTGCACTTCTCGGGATATACCCGGAAGATCGGAAAGCAGTGACACGAACAGATATCTGCACGCCAATGTTCATAGCAGCATTATTCACAATTGCCAAGAGATGGAAACAACCCAAATGTCCATCAACAGATGAGTGGATAAATAAAATGTGGTATATACACACGATGGAATACTACGCGGCAGTAAGAAGGAATGATCTGGTGAAACATATGACAACATGCATGAACCTTGAAGACATAATGCTGAGCGAAATAAGCCAGGCACAAAAAGAGAAATATTATATGCTACCACTAATGTGAACTTTGAAAAATGTAAAACAAATGGTTTATAATGTAGAATGTAGGGGAACTAGCAGTAGAGAGCAATTAAGGAAGGGGGAACAATAATCCAAGAAGAACAGATAAGCTATTTAACGTTCTGGGGATGCCCAGAAATGACTATGGTCTGTTAATTTCTGATGGATGTAGTAGGAACAAGTTCACTGAAATGTTGCTATAGTATGTAACTTTCTTGGGGTAAAGTAGGAACATGTTGGAAGTTAAGCAGTTATCTTAGGTTAGTTGTCTTTTTCTTACTCCCTTGCTATAGTCTCTTTGAAATGTTCTTTTATTGTATGTTTGTTTTCTTTTTAACTTTTTTTTTCATACAGTTGATTTGAAAAAAGAAGGGAAAGTTAAAAAAAAAAAAAAAAGAAAAAAGACAAACAAGGAAAAAAAAAAAAAAAAAAAAAAAAAAAACGATGTAATGCCCCCTTGAGGAGCCTGTGGAGAATGCGGGGGTATTCGCCTGCCCCACCTCCATGGTTGCTGGCATGGCCGCAGACATGGGGGACTGGTGGTTTGATGGGTTGAGCCCTCTGCCATGGGTTTTGCCCTTGGGAAGACGGTTGCTGCAAAGGAGAGGCTAGGCCTCCCTGTATTTGTGCCTAAGAGTCTCCTCCTGAATGCCTCTTTGTTGCTCAGATGTGGCCCTCTCTCTCTGGCTAAGCCAACTTGAAAGGTGAAATCACTGCCCTCCCCCCTACGTGGGATCAGACACCCAGGGAAGTGAATCTCCCTGGCAACGTGGAATATGACTCCCGGGGAGGAATGTAGACCCGGCATCGTGGGATGGAGAACATCTTCTTGACCAAAAGGGGGATGTGAAAGGAAATGAAATAAGCTTCAGTGGCAGAGAGATTCCAAAACGAGCCGAGAGATCACTCTGGTGGGCACTCTTACGCACACTTTAGACAACCTTTTTTAGGTTCTAAAGAATTGGGGTAGCTGGTGGTGGAAACCTGAAACTATTAAACTACAACCCAGAACCCATGAATCTCGAAGACAGTTGTATAAAAATGTAGCTTATGAGGGGTGACAGTGGGATTGGGAATGCCATAAGGACCAAACTCCACTTTGTCTAGTTTATGGATCGATGTGTAGAAAAGTAGGGGAAGCAAACAATCAGACAAAGGTACCTAGTGTTCTTTTTTACTTCAATTGCTCTTTTTCACTCTAATTATTAATCTTGTTATTTTTGTGTGTGTGCTAATGAAGGTGTCAGGGATTGATTTAGGTGATGAATGTACAACTATGTAATGGTACTGTAAACAATCGAAAGTACAATTTGTTTTGTATGACTGCGTGGTATGTGAATATATCTCAATAAAATGATGATTAAAAAAAAAAATAAAAAAATAAAAATAAAAATTAAAAAAAAAAAAAAAAAAAAAAAAAAAATTGTAGAAGCTCCTGACACCTTGCTGGCCTCTGCCCCACCCCCTCCCAGGTATGGTGCAGAGCCAGCCTGCACTCCCAGTGTGGGTCCCTGGCCTTGTACCAGAGGCAACAGAGTAACCTCAGTGCATACTGGTGTGCCCATATACTGATGCCAGATGCCAATCTATCAGGCAGCAGCCATAAAGATTGTACCAGGAAAATTGTCTCAGGCTCACCCTCCCAAAGCATACCCTACAGACAGAAGAAGCTTGCAAAAAGCTAAAGCAGGTGTAAGAAACAATTAAGTCAAAGCAGGCCCAGGGCAAATGATTACCTGCTTTAAAGTCATACAGTAGAGCACCCCTGGAGGGTGCTATTTCTTAGGAAGTAGAAGGGGGCATTTTAAATTCTGTAATGGGGAGATTTCTTAAGGCCACAAGCAAGCAGCAGGCCAGGACAAAATCCAGGTTCAGAAAAGACAAAGAGGACCTTGCTCTTCACATCTGCCTTGGGCTGATCTTGGTAGGAGGGTTAAATCCTGAAGGAGAGCATCTGCCATAGCAGAACCAATTTGCAAAGACTGTGAAAGACGTTGTTTCCTCGCTTTTGTTAGCTCCTGACACACAAGAAAATCTGTTGTATCATCAGCTAGATACAAACTTAAGGAACAGACAGGCCAAGGACTATGGGCAGGATGCCCAGTATAAAGCCAACACTTTCAAATATCTAAAGTATCTTCTAACTTTTTCTAGGTGCCTGAAATTTACAGTCAAAATTTCCCAAACCACAGAAACAGAACACTGCTTCACAGGATCTATGTAGGGATGGGAAGAAAGAAAGATATCATAATTAAAGGCTTAAGAAACACTGATTAAACAAAGTTAACATTAACTTGTAGAACGTTTACCATTGCTAATTATGACCCTCCAAGAGCAGAATTTCTCAAAATTGTGTGTGACAAAACCCTTTCCCATTTTCTACCCCTCAATTCCATCAATGTAAGCACCTACTATCTTTTCCCTTTCCAGAGAACTCAACTGGGAAAATGCTTATTAAGCACTTAATTATTTCTCTTACAACTACATTTTTCAGTATGATTTCTAAGGATGTTAATAGTACTGATTTTATGACTAAGTCTAGCAGCCAGTCTCCATATCTCTCAATTATCCCCAAAGCCATTAGACAGTGTAATTCCAAAAACACTTTTAAAGATTCATTTCAGGATACTTTTAATTGGAAGTTCACTCACTGCTTTTAAATACGACCTTATTTACAAAACTTCCATATATATACACCACCAGATCAGAAGGGTATAATCTCACACTTATAAAAACAACAGCAAAATCTGTTCGAAGGGGTGGGTAGCTTATATGACTTGACACCCTCTCACCAAACCCAAAGAAAATACAAATAAAAAGGGCAAAGTCTATTCCAAAGAACCAAGTATAACACGTAAAAATAAGTTTGGAAAATAGACATATGTTATTTTCTCGGGGAGATTCACAATGTGTATTAGCATGTTAAAGGTTCCAAAAAGTCCTCCAATTTAAAAAAACAAAAACAAAAACAAAAAACAACTGTTCAACAATGTTTAATCTGTTCCTTCCCAAATTTCCTTGACCACAGAATCTTTTTTCTTCTGATTAACACTAACATTCCAACACTCTCTGATAAACAATGGAACAGTTCTATCAGTTATCTGATTGAAAAAAACAATCAAAGAATCTGAGACCTTCAACCCTCATTCTTATGCTTTAACATTTTAGAATACTAAAACAAAAACAATCTTGTAGAAAAACTTTAATAGACAACAGATAATCAGAAGGTAAACCGCTACAACATTTTCCCATATCTTCTCATCTTCTTTCCACTCAATTTCTCTGCCTAGAAATTTTATTTTCAATGATTAAGCTGTGGGAAGAAAATAAAGACAAATTCTGGTCTTCTTAACAGTTAATTTTCAGAATTTATATTAGGGAGTAGAAATAAATTCTGGACACTATTCCTGGAATCATACAAAACTCTGGTCTGGGCAAAAGCAAGACCTTAAAAATGCCTCAAATTCTGGTTCTTTTTTTTTTTTCTTTATAACCTTTTTCCTCAGCAGTAAAGCCGGGTCTGTGGAATTCACACTCTGTGGAATGGGGATTCCGGCTGTGTAAAAACTCTCAACATTTAGTCTCCACCCTACAAGCCTCACCCTTTTCTGAACCTTTTCTAACCCAGATCTGATTTTTTTTCTTTTATTCTACTTTTACTCCCTTTTTCCTGGAAGGAGACGAAGAAATGACCTGCAACCAGAATGAGAAGATACCTCATCATTCAGGAACAATTAATTACTAAATGAAGCACAGTGGGGATTAGCCAGCTTGCAAATTCACCACTTCACCACTCCAAAATTAATCATGTGTCTTGCAAAACGACTACACTAACTAGACATTACAGAATTATAACTGATTCTAAAGTCAGCTCTACTACAAAAATTTCAGCAAGTTATTTATAGCTGTTTATGTTTCTGTGTATTTTCTGATCTACTCTAAACCTTAACCTGCTCACTTTCAGAAGCTGAAATTAGCATAAGGTTAAATGCAGGAAAAACATATGCTGATAAGTACATACACCTCCTGCTCAGTTCCTTCTTGCTAAAGGCTGCAGAGTTAAATTTCCCAGAGAGTTTCAATTCTTATTAAAATCCTACTTCCCTTAAAAGTGTTCTATCTTCCAGGGATAAGGTCAGTTGTACATTTCAATAAGAAAGGTAAGAACACCATTCTTTTTACTGACAATGGCCAAACTATTACCAATTTTAAACTATACCAATCATGCCAGATATAAATCTAACAATCCCTTTTATTAACACTTTTAGGTAATAATAAACGACTAACTCTCAAAACAGATAGGGGTGGAATAATAAGGCCTAACATTTTTTTTAACTGTTCTAGGAAAAAGATTCGTTAAATGTAGTCAAATATTTGTCATAGCTAGTCTTTTAAATGAGTACACAAAGAAGTGATAAATGGTGTATGATGTATCGCACGGCCATTTCCGGGCCTCTTCCACCAGTTGGATCATATCTAGGACCATTCACCAAATTATTGATCAGCAGTGGTTTCTGTAGAGATGGTGTGGCAGGAAGTAAGATAATATGAAATACCACTGTCCTGGCGCTGGCCGTGGCTATTTTTTCTACTGGACCTCACCGAAAGAAACCAACTGAAAATAAATAAAATAAATTTGAAAACAAAAAAAGGTAAATCCCAGAAGAATGCAAGATAAGGCCAAGAGACCTCACCCGATGTCCCACAGGTTGTCCTATTCACCTGGTGGGTCCTTCTGAATGTTCCTCCCCTGTACACCCCAGTTCCCTCAGCCCTCTCCCCTTTTCCAATTCAGACATTTCTCTTCCTTCTTGGCTCCCTTCGCAAAGCCGCCCCCGTTGGTCCCCCAGGTCCCCTCTAGAGCGCCCACCTCAAGTGTCCTCCTCGGGGCCACCACCCCCCTCCTCCCGCATGCAGAGGTCGGTCCCCGGCACCCCGGCCGCCGCAGGACGTCCCCGGCCCATCACCCCGACTTCACTCCCTCCGCGCCCCGGCTCCCACCCTGCGCCTCGGGCCTCGGCAGCGCCCGCACCGTATCCCAGCACCGCCCCGCAACACGCCCCCTGGCCCGCTTACCGCACATGATGCAGGAGGCGCGGTCCGCAGGGTGAGGGGCGGGCGGCTGGCAACACTGAGAGCGCACAGGAGAGCCTCTGGGACGATCGGCGGGGTCCGGGAATGGGGTGGCGCCGACACCTTTTCCGTGGATGCGACCGCCGAGGCAACGACAACCTTCTCCGCCTCCAGGGCTCTGCCAGCAACCGCTGCCGGGCCCCGCCCCTCGGCGCGCGCCGCGCGGCCACCGTCGGCGTAACCCATTGGGCCACGTCCGCGCCGCTCACGAGCAAGGCCCGCCTCCCCGCGCCGCCCCGCCCCCGAGCCCACGCAAGCGCTGGCCTGCTGGCGGCGGAGACGTGGCACCGGTGGGTGGCCGCATCCGCTTGAGGTTCCTGGAGCAGCCCGGCCACAGGGCGAGCAGTGGAAGGACCCGGCCAGGTGCGGGAAAGATCAAGGAGGAGGATGTAACTGTTAGCCAAGCAATCAACCACGAGGCGCACGCCTGCTGCTCTCCGAAGTCCCAGCCCAAGCTCCGGCCCCCGCGAAGCGGGAAAGAGAAAGAAGAAAGGAGACCTGAAAAGAGAACCCTGGGGAACAAACAAGTCAAGATGGAAAAGGGATATAAGGCCGCTGAAGGAAAATTGGCTGTAAAGCGCCATTTAGGTTTGGCCAGTCTCTCAAGTGGCAGACAGTTCGATACCCGACTTCAGCTCTATGTAATAAATATGCTCAGCCTCTTAAAGCCTTTCGCACCTCAACCCCACCTTCGTCAATTGCCTTCCTAACCCCCAGTTTATTCCGGGGGGGGGGGGCTGGAGCTGGGCGCGGAAATGTGAAGCTCAACCATCAGCACTATGCCTGGGTTTAAGAAACTCTGATGACCCACCTGAGACGACTAGGGATCGCTTAGAGTTGACGGCCTTGTATCTCCTGAAAGATTAATTCTGTGAACTAATGCATCATTCTTACCAAGAGACACTAAATCAAAGGATGATATTCCTGAGAATGTATTAACTGGGCGTTTGCTTTAGGGAGATTTAAATGGTATTTTTAGCCAAAAGTGGATAGTTATAAATCCGTTAATGGCCCTAGAACTAAATCCTGTGTTTCGTGGCGCACAGGATTCTTGGCGCTCTGACCCGTTTCGGTGTCTGCTCTTACCTCCCATTACTGCTCACTTCCTGCCCCACCCTCCAGCCCTCTACACACCAGCAACAGCTGGCAACAAGCAGTTCTTCAACTGAGCCACCATCCTTAAGTCTTTTTAATTCCCACCTCCAACTCTTTTTAAATGCTGCCTCTACAGGAAAGCTTTTTCTATCTTCCATAAACAGACAGATGCACATTAATCTCTCATTCTTTGAGCTGCCCCCTTTAAAGGAATATACTTTGGTATTTTTCATGTGTCTCCCCACTAGGTTATGTTTCTTGAGGTTAGAATAAGTCTTTGCATATCCAGTAGCTAGTATAGATGGCAGCACAAAGTACAGGACAAGAAATGTTTATTGAATGAGTGAAAAAAAGCCATATGTTCTAATTTAATTAACCTTATATGGGTGGTTATGCGATCAAGTGAGCAAAGGGCTTTCAGTTTTCTTTAAAGGAAAAAATGCCTTTTTATCAATGGCCTCAAAGGAAGACCAGACAATGGCACATTAACCAATCAATTTATTTGTCATCTGAAAGCCCTTTAATATTTCAGGCCCCTAAACAGATCCCTAGATCACCCAGAGCAAAGTTAAAAATGAGTGAGCTCTCTGTTAATAGGCAATACACTTCTTAATTCAAGAAAGAAAAGGCTCTGTGGATATACATCTTACCCTCAAACCCTCATCTAAGAGATTCTGGTAACATCTCAGAGATATTGCTGAGTCAAGTTATGACTCCAATGCTTAAGAAATACCTTTGTGCGCTGCTAGCAAACTTGTGGATGCCACAAAGGATATGCCAGAAAGAATATGCCAGCAGTACCACCAAAGTTCTCATGCTCAAACTGTAATAAGCTATTGAACTCCTTGTTTCTTCTTCCTTTTACTCCATCACAATGACTCTCAATTTGTCTTGTCTGTCCATCTCCATTCTACAGCCATTTTAGAACGTGATTATGTACCAGTTGAAAGGGAAAAAGTTTGAAGGCCAACATTTTCCTAATCCAGCCTTGAACAACCTCATTAACTGACCACAACAAAGAGCCCTTTGTAACCACATGCTGGTCAAGATACTGAAGAATCTTATTTATCTGATCTCCCTCATTTAAATAGAGCTATTGTTACCGTTCTAAATAGTCAGGCCCACCTGATCCCACATCAAACAGAAAAACTAGTCTCTTTGCTTTGGTGAGAAGGTGAGTTTATTGAAGATGCATCAACAAGGAACTGGAGGGGAAAAAAAAAAGCTTTCCAAGACCAGTTCAGAGTGAGAAGCATTATTTGGGCTTTTATAACCCCAAACAGACAAAGAAATGGCCAGAAGCCAGAAGAAAGCAGAAAGGGAAAAAAAATAGAAGAGAGAAAGCTGTTTGGTCAGCATCTCCTTGTTATCTTCAGGTCCTCCCCTCATTCAAGCTTCTTTTTCAGGGTACGGATTATGAGACCTTATGATTACATCCCTCATATCTTACTGTAGGCAATGCTGGGAAGTTCCTGGGAGCAGAGAATAAGTTTTTGTTGTTAAGATTAGAGCAACAGCAAGTTATTTTAACAAGGGCTTTTCATGGTCACAATAACTCAAAGCTTCTTGAGTGAAGTGATCGTAATAAACAGTTTTTTTTTTCCTCTATTGGCTATTGAAGACTATAATAACCATTTTCCAGCTAAAGAATTATACTGAATATATTCTACTTATCCAGCTATCACTTTCCATTAGCTGGAACTTTGGGAATAAATGCTGAAGGAGAAGAACAGAAATGATCTATAAAGAAAAAGAAATGTCTGGATCTAATTCAAACATCTAAGAAAATGGAAAGGATTTTCTCTCCTGATCAAAAATTCTCAAGTAATTTAACTAAACAAACAAACAAACAAACAAAAAAGGCAATGTGGTAAGGGAGTGTCATTCATCATCTGTTTACATAAGTCCATTTCCCTGTTCACATATTGAGTCCCATCAGATCCAGTGACTCTCAGCATCCTCCTTGCCATATAGCTGAAGGCCAACAGGGCTTCCAGTTGCCATTTCGAAAGAAATGAAGAACCATAATTGAAGTAACCTTATAAAACTTTTTAACTTCCCCATATCTGTTATTTTCGTTATCCCTTATCTGAATCCTAATAATAATTAGAAATAAAATCATTAAATTTAAAAAGGCCTGTGTATGCTCAAGGATAACAATATGGGAACTGGTGCACGTATGTTCCACTTTACAGGAGTTTTGTGGAGAAATATACCCCAAGGGACAGAGAAGATGGTGGCAAGTACTGAAGGGAAAAAGAAACAGGCTGAGGCCTATGGAAAGCAAGAAATGAAGACAAGAACAAAAGGGACCAGTCAAGGCCTCAGAGCCTCCTTGAGTGAATCTCATTGGTTCCACATACCCCCAAATCATCCTACTCTGCTTCATTTCAGTGGATGCACTTCACCTGCAGGATAAAGTCCAAACTCCTATGTGTGCACACACAGTTATTTAGGATCTCACTCCTGCCAGTTTTAGCATTATCATCTCCCACCACTTTATTCCAGTATATCATGGCACACCTTTAAGGCATATTGTTTCAAACTTTTCATCTTTGCATTTGTCCTTTTCTTGAAAAGAAACATTAAAGGAGAACCAGGTGTTAAATGGTTGGGCTTAACTGGACAAACAGCCACTCACAAACTGGAATTAAAAGGGGACCAGATATTGGCATAAAAACAAACATACTGACCAATGGAATTGAATCAAGAGCTCAGAAACAGACTCTCACATCTATGGTCAACTGATTTTTGACAAGGTTGCCAAGTCCACCCAACTGGGACAGAGCAGTCTCTTCAACAAATGGTGTGTGGAGAACTGGATATGCAAATCCGAAAGAATGAAAGAGGATCCCTATCTTACACCTTATACAAAAATTAACTCAAAAGGGATCAAAGACCTAAACATAAAAGCCAGAACCATAAAACACCTAGAAGAGAATGGAGGGAAGCACCTTCAAGATCTTGGGTAGGAGGTGGCTTCTTAGACCTTACATCCAAAGCACAAGCAACAAAAGAAAAAATAGATAAATGGGAACTCCTCAAAGCTGAGTACTTTTGTGCTTCAAAGGACTTTGTCAAGAGAGTGAGAAGGCAGTCTACACAATGGGAGAAAATAGTTGGAAACCACATATCTACTAAGAGTTTGATATCCAGAATATACAAAGATACCCTACAACTGAACAATAAAAAGACAAATAATCCAATTTAAAAACAGGCAAAAGACATGAATAGACATTTTTCCAAAGAGTATATACAGATGCTAAAAAGCACAGGAAAAGATGCTCAGTATCACCTGCTATTAGGGAAATGCAAATTAAAACTATGAGATACCATTGCACACCTACTAAAACGGGCACTATTAAAAAAACTGAAAACTGCAAGTGTGGGAGAGGATGGGAGAAATAGGGACACTTATTCACTGTTGGTGGAAATGTAGATTGGTGCAGCCACTGTGGAAGATAGTTTGGTGGTTCCTCAGGAAGCTAAGTATAGAACTGCCATATGATTTGGCAATCCCAGTAGTAGGTATATACTCAGAAGAATTGAAAGCAGGGACACGAACAGACATTTGCACACTGACGTTTACAGCAGCCTTATTTGCAATTGCCAAAAGAGGAAATAACCCAGGTACCCATCAACCAATGAATGGATAAACAAAATGTAGCAGATACATAATGGAATATTATGCAGATGTAAGAAATGAAATCATGACATAGTGACTACATGGATGAATCCTGAGGACCTTATGTTGAGTGAAATAAGTCAGACACAAAAGGACAAATATTGTATGGCCTCACTAATATGAACTAAATATAACTAGCAAACTCAAGAAGTTAATATCTAGAACACAGGACACCATAAGATAGAATGAGGGTAGAGAATGGGGAGCTGATGCTTAATTTGTGCAGAATATGTAATAAGGTTGATTGTAAATGTTTGGAAATGGATGGAGGAGATGCAAGCACATTACAGTGAGTATAACTAACAGTGATGATATGTGGGTGTGATTGTGGTTGAAAGGGAAAGTTTAGGGTCGTGTATGTCACTAGAAGGAAAGACAAGAGGATGAAATATGGGACTGTGTAACACTGAACCCTCTTCATGGTGAAAATGTTTTGGAATTGATGGTGATGTATGAACAACTCTGTGAGTATACTAGAAGCCAATGATTGTACACTTTAGATGGGTTGTATGGTATGTGAATTTATCTCCAATAAAACTGCTTTTTAAAAAAAGGTAAATCCAACAGCCTGAAAACATCTGTATTTCAAAAGAAAAAAAAGGGGGGGGGTGACCAGAAGGTTCCAAAATTACCTCCATGCCTTACACATCTCATTGCCTAAACCCCACCTGTTCATATATATTTAATGCAGATCTCCCGAGGAGGTCTATATTATCAGCTAATATTTCAGAATGAAATTATTTATAGGATTACTTTTCATTTTAATATCAACTGTGAAAAGGTCACCGAAGAAACTGCAGTTATGATGGGGATGGAAGGAAAGATAATTCTGAAATCAGGAAGGCAGACTTACCTGAACAAACTACCTTGGTTGATGACACTGGGCAAGAAAGGGACAATATAAAGGCACGTGGAATTGAGTATGGTAATGGAGAGGGTACCAAGACATGAAAGAAGGAAATCAGAAATAAACTGGTAATGAAAACCCAACCAATGTTGATCTTATTGGCTTCCCCAATGCTGTATATAACTATTTGTTTTAAATTTCCAGAGAACAGAGCTTTCAAATAGCAACTAACAAAAAACCACTCAAACTAGCTAAAGAAGGGAATTTATTGCCAATGTAATTTATTCCAATGTAGTTGGAATGTAATTTATTGTCAATGTAGTTTATTCCATTGTAATTGGAAAGAAAGAACAGGAACACAAACAGCCTCAATCATGACTGTATCCAGGGACACAAAGAATGTGGTCCATTTCTGACCGTGATGGACCATGATAGACAGGGAAATGACCACCGAACAGCTCTGGAATCACATCTTTACAACTTGCAGTCCAAGGGGGAAGAGAAAGCTATTTCTCCATCCTCACTTTTTTATATTTTAGGCAAGGAATTCATTGGTCCCGAGTAGGTCATATGCCCCACTCCTTAGCAAAGGGGGCAGGACACTATGATTAACAGCTCCACCAGAACCATAAGGAGTTGGGGAAAGAGAGCAGTTCTTCAACAGAAAGGGAAAGATGACGCCAAAAGAATGAAGAAGGAACACCAAGAAGTCACAAGCAAAAGACGTCTACCACATCAGGTGAACGTGGCCTAGACTGCCCCATCCAGAAACTTCAGGCTTAAGGACAAAGGAGGCTGACTCCAGCTAGAAGTAGTAACCTCCTCAATATCCCTCTCTGGGGTAGCCCTGAATTTTCCCATAGGCAGAACCTGGGACCGAGTTTTCTAGCCAGCAAACTCATTCAACTGCAGAGTCAACAAACAAAAACGTGAGATTAACTGTTCCTACCTTTAACCTACTATTTTTGTCATGTAGGATGTGGTCAGAGCCCGAATAAAGGGTTACCATTCAGCAACCTGCCTAGAGAAAGATCACTAGAAATTTAAGGAGACAGAAAAAGCACTTTACAGTTTCTTTCAGGGGAAACAAAAGTTACTTCTAGATAGCTTGCAAGCCCCCTATGGAGTTATCAAAAACTAAATGATGTGGAGAAATAGAATGTAAGACTGGGGTTTCCCAAAAGGAATGGAGAGTCCCACTGGGACTAGAAAGCAGTCAGCTTCATATTCCTGGACAAAAAAAGGACACACGCCACTGCTTTTGCCCATTGTCGTTCAGGGATAAAGAAATGAGATTGAAGAGACTTGCCCACTAGGAAACAGGACCTATAAAGACAATGAGAATTCTCCTCCCTCCAGTAGGCTGTGGAACCAACTCTCTCAAGGCAGACTGGTGTTGTAGCAATGTGCAGAGTCTCTGCACCCAGAATGCTGGGGTTCATGTTTGTGGTTTTTCCACTTAAGTTTTATGGCAATGGGAAATTTACTTCTCTTTGTGCCTCAATCTCTCCATCTATATAATGAGGACAAAAATATTACCTATCTCAGGGGAGTTCTTAAATATAAGGTGCTTAGAATGGTGCTTGTCACATAGTGAATGCTCAATGCAAGTTATTTTCATGTTTTGCCCCAATATGACCTCATCATTCTGTATAAGGCTTCATCCTAATTTCTGTTAGTGAAAAATCCTACAAGTGCCTGACTTATTCTTGATCAATACTAAACTTAGTCTCAAATATCTACTCAAATTAATATTTTTTTATCTTCATTTTATTGAGATATATTCACATACCACGCAGTCATACAAATCGTACATTTGATTGTTCACAGTACCATTACATAGTTGTACATTCATCACCTAAATCAATCCCTGACACCTTCATTAGCACACACACAAAAATAATAATAATAATAATTAAAGTGAAAAAGAGCAATTGAAGTAAAAAAGAACACTGGGTACCTTTGTCTGTTTGTTTGTTTGTTTCCTTCCCCTATTTTTCTACTCATCCATCCATAAACTAGATAAAGTGGAGTGTGGTCCTTATGGTTTTCCCAATCCCATCAAATTAATATTTATAGTGTTTTCAAGAGTACTTTATGCAAAAATATTTTATATATTTTGGGGAGCTTTTTCCTTTTTTTTTTAGCTAAACACACCTAACAGTGAATGATTATTTTCTTTTTTTAGGATTATATAGGGGGAAATTTAGTATGATTTAAATATTAAAAAATAACCATTAACTTGTTAAAGTACATCTTCTAAATAACTATTAACTTATTAAAGTATACCTTCTAAATTAATCTTTGATTTAAAACGGTTCAATGAATTAAAAATACATACTGTTTTCATTTTAAGGTTGATATTTGGCACTGTCTACCACAAATAAAAATGAATCATAACATTTACAAAGTCCTCCAGATTTACGAGGCTCTTTCTCTGTTAGAATGCAATCTACTTCAGGTTATGAAATACTTGACAATAGTGGCTAAAACAAGTAAAACATTTGTCCCATATCATAAAAAACCTGTGAGTAGTTCTGTAACTAGCTCAAAGGTCAACAATGTCCTCAAGGATTCAGGCCCTTGCTTATCTTCCACTTTGTCGTTCTCAGTGGACTGGCTTTGTCATGATTACAAGATGTCTGCCAAAGTCTCATATACCAAGCCCTCAAACCACAGTGTACCACACAGGAAGGAAAGGAATGGTGGGCAAAGAGGCTTCTGTCCAGAGATTACCTGCACACTCTCAATCAGGGAAGACAATCTTTCCAAAACTCTCCAACACTTTCTCTTACAGCTCATTGGCCAGAGCTGGGTCATATGTCCACCCCTAGACTAATGGCTGGAAAAGAAAAATGAAGTTAAAGTGACTGGTTTATCCCCTGGGATTTGTGTGGGACTTACCTTCTCTGGGCACACTGCTACCAACCAATAACTGAGAGGGCCTCTCTTCGCAAGAAGCAGCAGGGTTATAAGATGGGTAGGCAACCAAGACTACCTGCAGCATCCTCCACTACCCATCGCCTCCTCCTGCATCATTTTCAACTAAGCTCCTCCACTTTACAGTCGAGTTGCACTTCTTGTAGTTCCCCAATACATTTCACACCTTCTGGACTTTGACTACACTGCTCCTCACGTTCTTCCCCATCTTGATTCCTTGCTCTTCATGGCTGCTTCCTTTTGTAGGAAATCTTTCCAACATCTCGGCCATTCAGTTCCACAATTTCCTCACTAAAAATAAACTAATCCTCCACCCACTTTAGCCACCTATTTCATGGCCATACCCAAAACTTGTCATTAACTGCATCTCCCCCAAAATCTCAATTTTCTATAGCTGTAACTAAAGGGCAGGTTACTGTACCTAGCTCGCATAGCAATTCCCAGTGTCTAGCCTGAACTCATCTGTAACAGTCAGGGAATGAACTCTCCTAGCCCACTGCCTGGTTTTGTGAACCAACACACAAAAATAAAAACCTCAGTTCCCAGCATTCAGAAATACTGGAGTTCTTCCTGTTTCATCCGTATCTTAATCTCCTTACTTTTGGGGACTAGACTTCCAGAAATAAAATATACCACTGTTATTTATTCATCTTTCCTTTCCCAGTTATTTTCTGTGAATCACTGTCTCTGAATATAGAGACAAATGAAAAGAAAAATGAAAAGGGTAATTTACTATTGCCTGTCTGAAAAAGTAGCATCCCTATGGTAGAAAAATAACTGTCCCAATTTCTGGCACGGCACCGATTTTTGGATCTCTGAGTCAGGAGGCAAGAGTGGAAGATGGACCATCTTTTTTTCAGGCAGTTTCTGCTTCAAAGGTAAAGTCTGGGCATCCTTAAGCACTTTTTTTTTTTCTCAATTCAGCTCTATCTTATAATAAGTGGGAATTTCATCCAGGTTCTGGAACTTGGTTCTTTACCAGTTTTTAGCATTGTGATTTTTTTTTTTTTTTTGGACTTTTTTTTGTCTTTTAGTGAGAAGTTAAAAGCTACTACCTTGAGGGCTACATGTTTAAACTAGAATTCTGTTGTTTAGCTTTGTTTTCCTTAACTAGCTAAAAAATTCAGTAAAAGCAGTTTCAAATATCCCACAAAAAGCTAAGCCATTTTAGAATATTTTAAAAAGCATTCTCCCTTTTTACTTCTATATATATAAAGTAATAAATTAGATGGAGAAAATGTATTTTAAACTGCTTCACACATTATGCAAAGAAAGAGCCATGAGAAATGAAGAGCAAAAATAAAAATATCCCTGGATAAAATCCACATGTCCAGAAGATGATTCAGGATGTTATAAATAACTCATATGAGGTAAAGTAAACATGCAGTATTTATATGTCATTCTCTGAAGTAAGTGGCATATTTTATTGATCCTCAACTTCTTTAGCAGACCAATAATAGAAGTTTGGTATATATTATCAACATATCTGACTGTTATGCCCAAATAAAACCCAGATTATTTTAAGGTGAGTTTGCTTCCTTTTCTTCTGATTCATCATCCATAACCTAAAACCAAAAACAAAAAGAATTTAAGAATTAAGAAAAGGATTAGCAACTGCTATTTTCCTGACTTTAATATTACTTGCTCACCTAAGTACTTTATTCTATAACAATGTATTGAAATCCAATAAGTATAAATCTATCAAGACCCCCCAAAGTGCAGAGTTTGTATCATAACCTGTATCCTAACAATGTGAAAGCAAATTAAAGATGAGCAAATTAATTAAAGCACTGGTCCCTTTTCCTTTGTCTCAAAAGAGGCTTCCAGTAGCAGAATCTCAGGTAGGCAGAGAAGACTAGAAATGATTCTGGTATTCCCTAGCCATAAGACTAATATAATTGACTTTTTGTCATTTTTTCCCGAAGTAGCTTATTTACTTAAATATATTCTGGGAAGCTATAACAAACTGTTTTTATAAATATAAATATATTTAAAAAGTGAATCTCTGAAATAAGTAAAGAAACAAAAGATCATATTGGCAACAAATTATTTTGGTCTTATTCAGAGAAAAAAAATCACTTACAGTCTTAGAAAAACTGGGAAGTCTTCAATTTCTAATGAGTTAAGAAAAATACTAATTAATGCTTAAAGAAAAAAACTGAAAAGATTAATATCTTTCCATGAGTTAATGTATTACTCAGATAAAAGACCAAATCCTTTGGAGAGGAAGAGTTATATAAACCTAGTAATTTTTTTTCTCCTCATCACACCTACTCCAATGAAAATGCCCATTCAAGTTTATAATCTGACTGCCAATTCATCTCCCCACCCTGGACAAGTGAATAAAAATGTTCTTTGTCAGTCCACCAAAGTGTCAATAATGCATTTTTTTAAAAAAAAGCAACCAGGGGATAATAGAACAAAATACATTTTTAAAAAGAGCCAAGGAATTGATATTTTATATCTACTCCCAGCAACATCCAATCCAAATTTTGTCAATCAATTCCTGTTTTGGTTGGAATTGTTCCTAAATTTGGAATAATATTTCCTGATACTTATTTAATACCAACTACATACAGAACTTGTATAAGACAGAGGGCTAAGTGCAGCAGAGGAATACAAAGACATAGATATGATTTCAAGTCTCTCAAGGAGAATAAACATAAAGTTGAAATAGACACAGAAAAAGAGGCTTTGAAGCAGTCTAAGTAGAGCTTAATTACAAGTTGTCACAGACAACAAGTTCAAAGATGAGATGGCATGTATTAGATTTGGTCCAATTGATTTTTTTTTTTTTTTTTTTTTTGCATTTTATTTTATTTATTTTTTTTTTTTTTTACATATACATTATACATTTTATTTGGATATACACTTTACTTTTGGATAAATGATATATTTTGTGATTGAAAATTTTAGAGACTAAAAACAAAAAAGAAAGGAAATTTCCAGATTAAAAGAAGCACCAAATATTGAGCTCAGTGAATGAAAAGCACAGTATCAAAAAATTTCAGAAGACTTGGGATAAAACTACCAAATTAAAAACCCCATCAAATGCAAAGCTCTTGCAATGAAAATGACACCAAATATCTTAAAGGAGCAACAATGGATACTTTAGAAGGTAATAGAAATGATTAAACAATTTGAAAAATGATTACTATCATAGAATTCTGTGCCCAGATAATCTACCAAACAAGTGTGAAGGAGTTCAGGATCTTCAAAATGTAACTCAATCACTCTTTCTCAGGAAACTATTGGATGGTATGTTTTTGCTTGGTAGGTAGAGTTTTTATAAATAAAAATTTTTTTTAAATTTCTTTTTTGGGAAGGAAAAGCAAGATAGCATCCCTATTACAGGTGGATTTGCATTTATATGATGAGCCCACCTCTCATAGTAAGAAAATAGGGCTAAAATGCTACAATTCAAGCTCTAAATGCAGCTCCATCTACAAAGGTCCCAAACCTGAAAAGTCGGAGAGTTTGTAAATTTAACATAATGTAAACAACTGGAAAGATGCAAAGAAAATTATAATCCGTTGAAAAGAATAATTACTACAAATATCTACAGACAAATATTTAGGATTCATTGGACTTAAAAAGAAAGGTATTTTTGCAGAAGAAAATCAGTGATGTTGCCTTCAGGAAACTGAGGGTAGTTATTTAACTTAATTTTTTTTTTTTTTTTTTTAATCATCATTTTATTGAGATATATTCACATACCACGCAGTCATACAAAACAAATTGTACTTTCGATTGTTTACAGTACCATTACATAGTTGTACATTCATCACCTAAATCAATCCCTGACACCTTCATTAGCACACACACAAAAATAACAAGAATAATAATTAGAGTGAAAAAGAGCAATTGAAGTAAAAAAGAACACTAGGTACCTTTGTCTGTTTGTTTGCTTCCCCTACTTTTCTACACATCCATCCATAAACTAGACAAAGTGGAGTTTGGTCCTTATGGCATTCCCAATCCCACTGTCACCCCTCATAAGCTACATTTTTATACAACTGTCTTCGAGATTCATGGGTTCTGGGTTGTAGTTTAATAGTTTCAGGTATCCACCACCAGCTACCCCAATTCTTTAGAACCTAAAAAAGGTTGTCTAAAGTGTGCGTAAGAGTGCCCACCAGAGTGATCTCTCGGCTCGTTTTGGAATCTCTCTGCCACTGAAGCTTATTTCATTTCCTTTCACATCCCCCTTTTGGTCAAGAAGATGTTCTCCATCCCACGATGCCGGGTCTACATTCCTCCCCAGGAGTCATATTCCACGTTGCCAGGGAGATTCACTTCCCTGGGTGTCTGATCCCACGTAGGGGGGAGGGCAGTGATTTCACCTTTCAAGTTGGCTTAGCCAGAGAGAGAGGGCCACATCTGAGCAACAAAGAGGCATTCAGGAGGAGACTCTTAGGCACAAATACAGGGAGGCCTAGCCTCTCCTTTGCAGCAACCGTCTTCCCAAGGGTAAAACTTATGGTAGAGGGCTCAACCCATCAAACCACCAGTCCCCTATGTCTGTGGTCATGTTAGCAACCATGGAGGTGGGGTAGGCGAATACCCCTGCATTCTCCACAGGCTCCTCAAGGGGGCACTACATCTTTTTTTTTTTTTTTCCTTGTTTGTCTTTTTTCTTTTTTTTTTTTTTTTAACTTTCCCTTCTTTTTCAAATCAACTGTATGAAAAAAAAAGTTAAAAAGAAAACAAACATACAATAAAAGAACATTTCAAAGAGACCATAGCAAGGGAGTAAGAAAAAGACAACTAACCTAAGATAACTGCTTGACTTCCAACATGTTCCTACTTTACCCCAAGAAAGTTACATAATATAGCAACATTTCAGTGAACTTGTTCCTACTACATCCATCAGAAATTAACAGACCATAGTCATTTCTGGGCATCCCCAGAACGTTAAATAGCTTATCTGTTCTTCTTGGATTATTGTTCCCCCTTCCTTAATTGCTCTCTACTGCTAGTTCCCCTACATTCTACATTATAAACCATTTGTTTTACATTTTTCAAAGTTCACATTAGTGGTAGCATATAATATTTCTCTTTTTGTGCCTGGCTTATTTCGCTCAGCATTATGTCTTCAAGGTTCATCCATGTTGTCATATGTTTCACCAGATCGTTCCTTCTTACTGCCGCGTAGTATTCCATCGTGTGTATATACCACATTTTATTTATCCACTCATCTGTTGAAGGACATTTGGGTTGTTTCCATCTCTTGGCAATTGTGAATAATGCTGCTATGAACATTGGCGTGCAGATATCTGTTCGTGTCACTGCTTTCCGATCTTCCGGGTATATACCGAGAAGTGCAATCGCTGGATCGAATGGTAGCTCTATATCTAGTTTTCTAAGGAACTGCCAGACTGACTTCCAGAGTGGCTGAACCATTATACAGTCCCACCAACAATGAATAAGAGTTCCAATTTCTCCACATCCCCTCCAGCATTTGTAGTTTCCTGTTTGTTTAATGGCAGCCATTCTAACCGGTGTTAGATGGTATCTCATTGTGGTCTTAATTTGCATCTCTCTAATAGCTAGTGAAGCTGAACATTTTTTCATGTGTTTCTTGGCCATTTGTATTTCCTCTTCAGGGAACTGTCTTTTCATATCTTTTGCCCATTTTATAATTGGGCTGTCTGTACTATTGTCATTGAGTTGTAGGATTTCTTTGTATATGCAAGATATCAGTCTTTTGTCAGATATATGGTTTCCAAAAATTTTTTCCCATTGAGTTGGCTGCCTCTTTACCTTTTTGAGAAATTCCTTTGAGGTGCAGAAACTTCTAAGCTTGAGGAGTTCCCATTTATCTATTTTCTCTTTTGTTGCTTGTGCTTTGGGTGTAAAGTCTAGGAAGTGGCCGCCTAATACAAGGTCTTGAAGATGTTTTCCTACATTATCTTCTAGGAGTTTTATGGTACTTTCTTTTATATTGAGATCTTTGGTCCATGGCCTTGACTCTTGAGAGTCACTACTACTGCTGAGAAGATGGTGTCCTATAATCCTTAGGTATCTTGGGGGCAGAAAAAATGCTGATCCCATTCTATAGAAAAGGCTCTATAACCCTACTCCATTTCACTATTTGACAAAGTATGATTTCTAGTTGAGCTGCTGGCCTCTGAGCTTAAGAACAAGAAGTAGATAAATGTGAGTTACTGGAATTCTTCAACTTCTAAATCTGGATAAAACTGCAGCACGTTTGAATTCTGCTTTTCAGAATTTTTCTACAAACAGAGCAGCAGTGTGTCCTCTCAGTCTGTTTCCTTATTTATAAAATGAGAATGACTTTACCTACTATGCTGTGTTGTTAGAAGATTAAATGAGGTAACATTTGTGAAAATGCCTGGCACATAGAAGATATCAAAACACTAAAGTTACTTCTAAAATAGACAGTCTTCGAATCTGATAAAACCGCAATACAAAGATCTACTCCTTGAAAAAAAAGATCATGAATTTCTTTTCAAGTATTTAAATAATAAATCTAAACTGTCATATAATATTGACCTACCTGTTCTACACCTTCTACTTCTGGAATATAAAACTGCAGCATGTTCTGAATTCCATTTTTCAGAGTAATGATTGAACTGGGGCAGCTGGTACAAGACCCTTGGAGTTTCAGCTGTACAATGCCATCTTCAAAGCCTTTATAGATTACATCTCCTCCATCTTCCTGCACAGTCGGCCTGTGGTCACAGAGTATTTGTTATATAGTTAAAAGAAGAGAAGATTTCATTGAAAATAATTTTATAAGGCTCAGAGATTAGATTTTACAACGGTATAATTCACAAAGTTAGAGCTACTTTTACAATGAGAGTAACTGTGGTTGTCTATTTGTAATATGCTTTACTTTCACATAAAATACTAAAACCCATTCATATTAAAATTTACTCTACTTATTTTTATCTAACTTATTAATAATGTTTTTAAGCATTTAGGAGCACTTAACTATAGTGGTTACCTAAAATACACTCATTCATTTCTCTTAGGTGGGGAAAGGGTCAAATTAACAAATGCTGGCTTTTTTTCCTCTAGGTGAACTTTTCAAATGAAACTAACATGAATACAGAAAAATGCAGAAATCATGTATATGCAATTCAAAAATTTTCACAGAGTAAACACACATCCATCACCCACACTAAGAAACTGAACAGGAGTACCCTGGAAGAACCCCTTGAGCTTCTTCCTTTTCACTCCCCCCAACTAAGCAATCATTATCCTAATTTCTATCACTATTGATTAATTTTGCCTGATTTTGAACTTTATAATTTATAAATATAAATTCTACTTAGGAATCATATAGTGTTTACTCTTTTGTAAAATGGCTTCTTTTTCCATTCTACTGTTGATGAACATTAGGGTCAATATCAGTTTTTGACATTTACAAATATAGCAGCTACGAAGATTCTTGTACATGTCTTTTTGTATACTTGAGAGTGGAACTGCTGGGTTGGGAGTATATGTATCTTCAGATTTTGTAGACACTGCCAAATAGTTTTCTGAAGTTGTATAAACTTACATTCCAACTAGCAGTGTAGTTTTGTTCCACATCCTCACCAACAATGAGTATTGTCAATCTTAATGGTTTTAACCATTCTGGTGGATGTGTAATGATACTTCATTGTGGTTTTAATTTCAATTTTCATAGTGATTGATGAGGTTGAGTACTTTTTCATGTTGATTACCTATTTGGTTACCGTCTTTTGTGAAGTTTCTATCTGGTTGTCTCTTTCTTACTAATTCATAGGAGTTCTGTACATATTCTGTCACATATGTATTATAAATATCTTCTATAGTTTGCCTTTTTACTGTAAACGGTGTCTTTTGAAGAGGAAAAATTCATAATTCATCCACTTTATATATCTTTCCCTTGATTTTTCTTATCTGTTTTCTTGTGTCCTATTGAAAAAAAACTGCCTACTCAAAGGCCACGGAGATATTCTCCTACTTTAATTTCCTTTGAGATTTCTTTTTTGACTCATGAGCCTTTTTTTTTTTAAATTCAGTTTTGAGATACATTCACATACCATACAATCATCCATGGTGTACAATCAACTGTTCACAGAACCATCATATAGCTGAGCATTCATCACCCCAATCAATTTTTGAACACTTTCCTTATACCATAAAGAATAAAAATAAAAATAAAGAATAAAAGTAAAAAAGAGAGGAGGCGGGGCAAGATGGCAGACTGGTGAGCTGTATGTTTTAGTTACTCCTCCAGGAAAGTAGGTAAAAAGCCAGGAACTGCGTGGACTGGACACCACAGAGCAATCTGTCTTTGGGCATACTTCATACAACACTCATGAAAACGTGGAACTGCTGAGATCAGCGAAATCTGTAAGTTTTTGCGGCCAGGGGACCCGCGCCCCTCCCTGCCAGGCTCAGTCCCGGGGGAGGAGGGGCTGTCAGCTCCAGGAAGGAGAAGGGAGAATTGCAGTGGCTGCTCTCATCGGAAACTCATTCTACTGATTCAAACTCCAACCATAGATAGACTGAGGCCAGACACCAGAGACTCTGAGAGCAGCCAGCCCAGCAGAGAGGAGACAGGCATAGAAGGAAAACAACACGAGAAGCTCCAAAGTAAAAGCAGAGGATTTTTGGAGTTCTGGTGAACACAGAAAGGGGAAGGGCGGAGATCAGGCCTTGAGGCGCATATGCAAATCCCGAAGCAAGGCTGATCTCTCTGCCCAGGGCACCTTTCCTTAATGGCCCTGGTTGCTTTGTCTATTAGCATTTCAATAACCCATTAGATCTCTGAGGAGGGCCGTTTTTTTTTTTTTTTTTTTTAAATCCTTTTTGCTTTTTCTAAAACAATTACTCTAAGAAGCTCAATACAGAAAGCTTCAAAGAATTGAAATTTGGGCACGTCAAGTCAAGAGCAGAACTAAGAGAGCTCTGAGACAAAAGGCAATAATCCAGTGGCTGAGAAAATTCACTAAACAACACAACTTCCCAAGAAAAGGGGGGTGTCCGCTCACAGCCACCATCCTGGTGGACAGGAAACACTCCTGCCCATCGCCAGCCCCATAGCCCAGAGCTGCCCCAGACAACCCAGTGTGACGGAAGTGCTTCAAATAACAGGCACACACCACAAAACTGGGCGTGGACATTAGCCTTCCCTGCAACCTCAGCTGAATGTCCCAGAGCTGGGAAGGGGGAGCAGTGTGAATTAACAGAGCCCCATTCAGCCATCATTTGAGCAGACTGGGAGCCTCCCAACACAGCCCAGCAGCCCAGAACTGCCCTGGGGGGACGGCACTCACCTGCGACATAGCACAGTCATCCCTCAACAGAGGACCCGGGGTGCACAGCCTGGAAGAGGGGCCCACTTGCAAGTCTCAGGAGCCATACGCCAATACCAAAGACTTGTGGGTCAGTGGCAGAGACAAACTGTGGCAGGACTGAACTGAAGGATTAGACTATTGCAGTAGCTTTAAAACTCTAGGATCATCAGGGAGATTTGATTGTTACGGCCACCCCCCCTCCCCGACTGCCCAGAAACACGCCCCACATACAGGGCAGGCAACACCAACTACACACGCAAGCTTGGGACACCAATTGGGCCCCACAAGACTCACTCCCCCACTCACCAAAAAGGCTAAGCAGGGGAGATCTGGCTTGTGGAGAACAGGTGGCTCGTGGACGCCACCTGCTGGTTAGTTAGAGAAAGTGTACTCCACGAAGCTGTAGATCTGATAAATTAGAGATAAGGACTTCAACTGGTCTACAAACCCTAAAAGAACCCTATCAAGGACAGCAAATGCCACGAGGCCAAAAACAACAGAAAATTATAAAGCATATGAAAAAACCAGACGATATGGATAACCCAAGCCCAAGCACCCAAATCAAAAGACCAGAAGAGACACACCTAGAGCAGCTACTCAAAGAACTAAAGATGAACAATGAGACCCTATTACGGGATATGAAGGAAATCAAGAAGACCCTAGAAGAGCATAAAGAAGACAATGCAAGACTAAATAAAAAAATGGATGATCTTATAGAAATTAAAGAAACTGTTGACCAAATTAAAAAGATTCTGGACACTCATAGTACAAGACTAGAGGAAGTTAAACAACGAATCAGTGACCTGGAAGATGACAGAATGGAAAATGAAAGCATAAAAGAAAAAATGGGGAAAAAAATTGAAAAACTCGAAATGGACCTCAGGGATATGATAGATAATATGAAACGTCCGAATATAAGACTCATTGGTGTCCCAGAAGGGGAAGAAAAGGGTAAAGGTCTAGGAAGAGTATTCAAAGAAATTGTTGGGGAAAACTTCCCAAATCGTCTAAACAACATAAATACACAAATCATAAATGCTCAGCGAACTCCAAATAGAATAAATCCAAAAAAACCCACTCCGAGACATATACTGATCACACTGTCAAACATAGAAGAGAAGGAGCAAGTTCTGAAAGCAGCAAGAGAAAAGCAATTCACCACATACAAAGGAAACAGCATAAGACTAAGTAGTGACTACTCAGCAGCCACCATGGAGGCGAGAAGGCAATGGCACGATATATTTAAAATTCTGAGAGAGAGGAATTTCCAGCCAAGAATACTTTATCCAGCAAAGCTCTCCTTCAAATTTGAGGGAGAGCTTAAATTTTTCACAGACAAAGAAATGCTGAGAGAATTTGCTAACAAGAGACCTGCCCTACTGGAGATACTAAAGGGAGCCCTACAGACAGAGAAACAAAGACAGGACAGAGAGACTTGGAGAAAGGTTCAGTACTAAAGAGATTCGGTATGGGTACAATAAAGGATATTAATAGAGAGAGGGAAAAATATGGCAAACATAATCCAAAGGATAAGATAGCCGATTCAAGAAATGCCTTCACGGTTTTAACGTTGAATGTAAATGGATTAAACTCCCCAATTAAAAGATATAGATTCGCAGAATGGATCAAAAAAAATGAACCATCAATATGTTGCATACAAGAGACTCATCTTAGACACAGGGACACAAAGAAATTGAAAGTGAAAGGATGGAAAAAAATATTTCATGCAAGCTACAGCCAAAAGAAAGCAGGTGTAGCAATATTAATCTCAGATAAAATAGACTTCAAATGCAGGGATGTTTTGAGAGACAAAGAAGGCCACTACATACTAATAAAAGGGGCAATTCAGCAAGAAGAAATAACAATCGTAAATGTCTATGCACCCAATCAAGGTGCCACAAAATACATGAGAGAAACATTGGCAAAACTAAAGGAAGCAATTGATGTTTCCACAATAATTGTGGGAGACTTCAACACATCACTCTCTCCTATAGATAGATCAACCAGACAGAAGACCAATAAGGAAATTGAAAACCTAAACAATCTGATAAATGAATTAGATTTAACAGACATCTACAGGACATTACATCCCAAATCACCAGGATACACATACTTTTCTAGTGCTCACGGAACTTTCTCCAGAATAGATCATATGCTGGGACATAAAACAAGCCTCAATAAATTTAAAAAGATTGAAATTATTCAAAGCACATTCTCTGACCACAATGGAATACAATTAGAAGTCAATAACCATCAGAGACTTAGAAAATTCACAAATACCTGGAGGTTAAACAACACACTCCTAAACAATCAGTGGGTTAAAGAAGAAATAGCAAGAGAAATTGCTAAATATATAGAGACGAATGAAAATGAGAACACAACATACCAAAACCTATGGGATGCAGCAAAAGCAGTGCTAAGGGGGAAATTTATAGCACTAAACGCATATATTAAAAAGGAAGAAAGAGCCAAAATCAAAGAACTAATGGATCAACTGAAGAAGCTAGAAAATGAACAGCAAACCAATCCTAAACCAAGTAGAAGAAAAGAAATAACAAGGATTAAAGCAGAAATAAATGACATAGAGAACAAAAAAACAATAGAAAGGATAAATATCACCAAAAGTTGGTTCTTTGAGAAGATCAACAAGATTGACAAGCCCCTAGCTAGACTGACAAAATCAAAAAGAGAGAAGACCCATATAAACAAAATAATGAATGAAAAAGGTGACATAACTGCAGATCCTGAAGAAATTAAAAAAATTATAAGAGGATATTATGAACAACTGTATGGCAACAAACTGGATAATGTAGAAGAAATGGACAATTTCCTGGAAACATATGAACAACCTAGACTGACCAGAGAAGAAATAGAAGACCTCAACCAACCCATCACAAGCAAAGAGATCCAATCAGTCATCAAAAATCTTCCCACAAATAAATGCCCAGGGCCAGATGGCTTCACAGGGGAATTCTACCAAACTTT
Source organism: Choloepus didactylus (assembly GCF_015220235.1). Lineage (NCBI taxonomy): Eukaryota > Metazoa > Chordata > Mammalia > Pilosa > Megalonychidae > Choloepus > Choloepus didactylus. The sequence goes on along the minus strand of NC_051323.1, from coordinate 22,337,693 downwards.
CCAGAAACAACTGACACCAATCTTACTCAAACTCTTTCAAAACATTGAAAAAAATGGAACACTACCTAACTCATTTTATGAAGCTAACATCAATCTAATACCAAAACCAGGCAAAGATGCTACAAAAAAGGAAAACTACCGGCCAATCTCCCTAATGAATATAGATGCAAAAATCCTCAACAAAATACTTGCAAATCGAATCCAAAGGCACATTAAAAAAATCATACACCATGACCAAGTGGGGTTCATTCCAGGCATGCAAGGATGGTTCAACATCAGAAAAACAATCAATGTATTACAACACATTAAAAACTCGAAAGGGAAAAATCAATTGATCATCTCAATAGATGCTGAAAAAGCATTTGACAAAATCCAACATCCGTTTTTGATAAAAACACTTCAAAAGGTAGGAATTGAAGGAAACTTCCTCAACATGATAAAGAGCATATATGAAAAACCCACAGCCAGCATAGTACTCAATGGTGAGAGACTGAAAGCCTTCCCTCTAAGATCAGGAACAAGACAAGGATGCCCGCTGTCACCACTGTTATTCAACATTGTGCTGGAAGTGCTAGCCAGGGCAATCCGGCAAGACAAAGAAATAAAAGGCATCCAAATTGGAAAAGAAGAAGTAAAACTGTCATTGTTTGCAGATGATATGATCTTATATCTAGAAAACCCTGAGAAATCGACGATACACCCTACTAGAGCTAATAAACAAATTTAGCAAAGTAGCGGGATACAAGATTAATGCACATAAGTCAGTAATGTTTCTATATGCTAGAAATGAACAAACTGAAGAGACACTCAAGAAAAAGATACCATTTTCAATAGCAACTAAAAAAATCAAGTACCTAGGAATCAACTTAACCAAAGATGTAAAAGACCTATACAAAGAAAAACTACATAACTCTACTAAAAGAAATAGAAGGGGACCTTAAAAGATGGAAAAATATTCCATGTTCATGGATAGGAAGGCTAAATGTCATTAAGATGTCAATTCTACCCAAACTCATCTACAGATTCAATGCAATCCCAATCAAAATTCCAACAACCTACTTTGCAGACTTGGAAAAGCTAGTTATCAAATTTATTTGGAAAGGGAAGATGCCTCGAATTGCTAAAGACACTCTAAAAAAGAAAAACGAAGTGGGAGGACTTACACTCCCTGACTTTGAAGCTTATTATAAAGCCACAGTTGCCAAGACAGCATGGTACTGGCACAAAGATAGACATATAGATCAATGGAATCGAATTGAGAATTCAGAGATAGACCCTCAGATCTATGGCCGACTGATCTTTGATAAGGCCCCCAAAGTCACCGAACTGAGCCATAATGGTCTTTTCAACAAATGGGGCTGGGAGAGTTGGATATCCATATCCAAAAGAATGAAAGAGGACCCCTACCTCACCCCCTACACAAAAATTAACTCAAAATGGACCAAAGATCTCAATATAAAAGAAAGTACCATAAAACTCCTAGAAGATAATGTAGGAAAACATCTTCAAGACCTTGTATTAGGAGGCCACTTCCTAGACTTTACACCCAAAGCACAAGCAACAAAAGAGAAAATAGATAAATGGGAACTCCTCAAGCTTAGAAGTTTCTGCACCTCAAAGGAATTTCTCAAAAAGGTAAAGAGGCAGCCAACTCAATGGGAAAAAATTTTTGGAAACCATGTATCTGACAAAAGACTGATATCTTGCATATACAAAGAAATCCTACAACTCAATGACAATAGTACAGACAGCCCAATTATAAAATGGGCAAAAGATATGAAAAGACAGTTCTCTGAAGAGGAAATACAAATGACCAAGAAACACATGAAAAAATGTTCAGCTTCACTAGCTATTAGAGAGATGCAAATTAAGACCACAATGAGATACCATCTAACACCGGTTAGAATGGCTGCCATTAAACAAACAGGAAACTACAAATGCTGGAGGGGATGTGGAGAAATTGGAACTCTTATTCATTGTTGGTGGGACTGTATAATGGTTCAGCCACTCTGGAAGTCAGTCTGGCAGTTCCTTAGAAAACTAGATATAGAGCTACCATTCGATCCAGCGATTGCACTCCTCGGTATATACCCGGAAGATCGGAAAGCAGTGACACGAACAGATATCTGCACGCCAATGTTCATAGCAGCATTATTCACAATTGCCAAGAGATGGAAACAACCCAAATGTCCTTCAACAGATGAGTGGATAAATAAAATGTGGTATATACACACGATGGAATACTACGCGGCAGTAAGAAGGAACGATCTGGTGAAACATATGACAACATGGATGAACCTTGAAGACATAATGCTGAGCGAAATAAGCCAGGCACAAAAAGAGAAATATTATATGCTACCACTAATGTGAACTTTGAAAAATGTAAAACAAATGGTTTATAATGTAGAATGTAGGGGAACTAGCAGTAGAGAGCAATTAAGGAAGGGGCAACAATAATCCAGGAAGAACAGATAAGCTATTTAACGTTCTGGGGATGCCCAGAAATGACTATGGTCTGTTAATTTCTGATGGTTGTAGTAGGAACAAGTTCACTGAAATGTTGCTATATTATGTAACTTTCTTGGGGTAAAGTAGGAACATGTTGGAAGTTAAGCAGTTATCTTAGGTTAGTTGTCTTTTCCTTACTCCCTTGCTATGGTCTCTTTGAAATGCTCTTTTATTGTATGTTTGTTTTCTTTTTAACTTTTTTTTTCATACAGGTGATTTGAAAAAAGAAGGGAAAGTTAAAAAAAAAAAAAAAAAAAAAAAGAAAAAAGACAAACAAGGGAAAAAAAAAAAAAAAAAAAAAAGATGTAGTGCCCCCTTGAGGAGCCTGTGGAGAATGCAGGGGTATTCGCCTACCCCACCTCCATGGTTGCTAACATGACCACAGACATAGGGGACTGGTGGTTTGATGGGTTGAGCCCTCTACCATAAGTTTTACCCTTGGGAAGACGGTTGCTGCAAAGGAGAGGCTAGGCCTCCCTGTATTTGTGCCTAAGAGTCTCCTCCTGAATGCCTCTTTGTTGCTCAGATGTGGCCCTCTCTCTCTGGCTAAGCCAACTTGAAAGGTGAAATCACTGCCCTCCCCCCTACGTGGGATCAGACACCCAGGGAAGTGAATCTCCCTGGCAACGTGGAATATGACTCCCAGGGAGGAATGTAGACCTGGCACCGTGGGACGGAGAACATCTTCTTGACCAAAAGGGGGATGTGAAAGGAAATGAAATAAGCTTCAGTGGCAGAGAGATTCCAAAAGGAGCCGAGAGATCACTCTGGTGGGCACTCTTACGCACACTTTAGACAACCCTTTTTAGGTTCTAAAGAATTGGGGTAGCTGGTGGTGGATACCTGAAACTATCAAACTACAACCCAGAACCCATGAATCTCGAAGACAGTTGTATAAAAATGTAGCTTATGAGGGGTGACAATGGGATTGGGAAAGCCATAAGGACCAAACACCACTTTGTCTAGTTTATGGATGGATGTGTAGAAAAGTAGGGGAAGGAAACAAACAGACAAAGGTACCCAGTGTTCTTTTTTACTTCAATTGCTCTTTTTCACTCTAATTATTATTCTTGTTATTTTTGTGTGTGTGCTAATGAAGGTGTCAGGGATTGATTTAGGTGATGAATGTACAACTATGTAATGGTACTGTAAACAATCGAAAGTACAATTTGTTTTGTATGACTGCGTGGTATGTGAATATATCTCAATAAAATGATGATTAAAAAAAAAAAAAAAAAAAAAAAAAAAGTAAAAAAGAACACCCAAATCATCCCCCCATCCCACCCTATTTTTCATTTAGTTTTTGTCCCCATTTTTCTACTCATCCATCTATACAGTCGATAAAGGGAGTATGAGCCACAAGGTTTTCACAGTAACACCACTCCATGTAAGCTACATAGTTATACAATCGTCTTCAAGAATCAAGGCTACTGAGTTACAGTCTGATAGTTTCAAGTATTTACTTCTAGCTATTCCAATACACTAAAACCTAAAAAGGGTTATCTTTATAGTGCACAAAAATGCACTCCAAGTGACCTCTTGACTCCATTTGAAATCTCTCAGCCACTGATTTTGTTTCATGATGCTTCCCCCTTTTGGTCAAGATTTTCTCAATCCCACAATGCTGGGTCCAGATTCATCCCCAGGATTCATCCTGCATTGCCAGGGAGATATACACCCCTGGGAGTCGGGTCCCACGTAATGGGGAGAGCAGTGAGTTCACCTGCCGAGTTGGCTTAGCTAGAGAGAGAAGCCACATCTGAGCAACAAAAGAGGTTCTCTGGGGGAGACTCTTAGGCACAATTATAAGTAGGCTTAGCCTCTCCTTTGCAGTAACAAGCTTCAGTAGGGCAGCTCCAAGATCGAGGGCTCAGTGTACCAAATTGTCAGTCCTCAACGTTTCTGAGAGTATTGGTAATAACCCAGTTGGGAATGTCCAACACCCCCCGACCCAGCTCCTCAGGAGGGCCCTGCATATTTATTTTTATTCTCTGACCAAATTACTTTAGGATGTATCGCTATCTCATGCTAACCTGCACAAATCTACCAGATCTCACTTCCTATTCAATGTATTCATGAGTATTTTTGATGAACACTGCCTAATTTCCCAATATTTGGGGATTTTCTAGTTATCTTTTAGCAACTGATGTCTAACTTTAATCTCACTGCAGTCAGAAAGCATTTTCTCAATGATTTCAATCCTTGAAATTCATTGAGAGTTGCTTTATAATTCAGCATACTTGGTAAATGTCCCACTTAGAAACCATAAATATTTTGTTCTTCTTGGGTACGGCGTTCTATATATGTCAATTTGGTCAAGTTTATTAGTCATGTTGTTGAAACCTCTCATAGCCTTACAGATTATTTTATTTACTTGTTCACTTTATTGAGAGAGATGGATTAGATTCCCACTACGATTATAGATTATCTATTTCTCTTTTTAAGGAATTTTTGCTACATTTATTTAGAAGCTATATTATTAGGTACATACAAGCATCAAATTATCATATATACTAATTTAAATTAATACATACATATTCCTGATAGAAATGACCCTTCTATTGTTATGAGATCTCTCATTATCTCTAGTAATGTCTTTTGCTGTAAAGAACATTTTGTCTGATACTTGTATAATTAGATCAACTTCCTCTTATTTAGTCCTTGCATGCTATACATTTCTCAATCCTTTTATTTTGAACCTTATATTTAAGATGCATACCTCTTATAAGTATGTAGTTGGCTTTTTTTTTTACAGTCTCACAATCTTATCTCTTATTAATCTACTTACATTTAAATGTAATTACCGATATATTTGACTTTATATTACCATCTTATTATTTATTTCCTATTTTTGCATTCTTCAGATTAATGAAGTATTTTTTATTATTCCATTTTTCCCACCTCTGTAGGTTTGTTGATTATATATTCTTTCACTATTCATTTAGTATTTACCCTACAATGTGCCTTCTTGCTTTTTAAAACCTAACAACATTTCCTTTTACACCCACCACCTTTATATTTTTGTCATGCATTTTAATTCTAGGTATACTTAAAACCCTGCAGGACATTGTAATATCTTTTTGCCATATGCCATATGTCTCTCATGCTCTTCTCCTGTATTCCCCATACTCTTTTTCTCTTTGTGCTTTAATCTGGGTATTTTCTACTGATCTATTCCAGTTTACTAATTCACAATTCTCAACTGTGTCCAAACTGATGTTAAACTCATCTAAATGAGTTCTTAAGTTCAATTATTAAATTTTTATAGTTTAGAACTACTATTTCTTCTTCTTTTTTTTTTTTTTTTTAATAAATTCCAGCTCTCTGAAGAAATTCCTCATCTTGTCATCTATTTTCTTGGACATTTTAATGGCAATAACTCTTTAATAAAGTTATTTTCAAGGCTATAACTCTTAATATCTGAGTTACCTTTAGATCCATTTTATTTCTGCTTGGTCCAGTTTCTAGGTATGCCTGCTTTTTTGGTTAAATGACAGATACTATGTGTGCCAGTTTGAATGTATTATGTCCCCCAAAACGCCATTATCCTTGATGCAATCTTGTGTGGGCAGATGTATTAGTGTTATTTAGATTGTAATTCTTTGATTGAGTGTTTCCATAGAGCTGTGACCCACCCAACTGTAGGTGATAACTTGATTAGATAATTTCCATGGAGGTGTGGCCCCGCCCATTCAGCCTGGGCCTTGGTTAGTTTACTAGAGCACTATATAAACTCAGACAGAAGGAGTGAGCTTGCTACAGCCAAGAAGGACACTTTGAAGAACACACAAGAGCTGAGAGCAGAGCTGCAGCTTACAGCGACATTTTGGAGATGGCCTTTGAAAGCAGACTTTTGCTCCAGAGAAGCAAAGAGAGGACAAATGCCCCAAGAGCAACTAAGAGTGACTTTTTTTGAGGAGCTGCAGCTTAGAGAGAAACATCCTGGGAGAAAGCCATGTTGAAACCAGAACTCTGGAGCAGATGCCAGCCATGTGCCTTCCCAGCTAACAGAGGTTTCCGGGACGCCACTGGCCATCCTCCAATGAAGGTACCCGATTGCTGACTGGTTACCTTGGACACTTTATGGCCTTAAGACTGTAACTTTATAACCAAATAAAACCCCTTTATAAAAGCCAATCCATTTCTGGTGTTTTGCGAAAAGGCAGCATTAGCAAACCGGAACACTGCATGAAAAACTGAAGTAACTCTGGGTTATATTACAACAGAAAGGATTCATCCTATCTTCTGGCAGCAGCTCAATCCAATCTGGAATTAAACTAACTTAATACTCAATGGCAGTCTTTGTATGGCTTGGTCTACCTCTGGTCTGCTCCCCTTTCTAGGATCTAGTCCTGCAGGGAGCCTGACTGAGAGCCTGGATGTTTCCTGAGGTCCCTCCTTCTTCAAAGCTCCTAAGCTGCAATTTTTGTCTCCTCCGGCACCATAAAGGCTGCCAAAACTCTGCCTTTCAATTGCTCTTTGTCTCCGTAGTCTCCAAACCCACAGAGCTAAGAATAAGCATACAAGTGCCTTGTGAGGAGAACCTCTGAATGTCAGGCTCACTTTTCTGAGCTTCCCTTCTCTCTGGAATCTTGGCCCTTTAAGTAAAGGATTCACTGACAACCCAGAATTTTAATTTTTGTCTTCCCAGCTCAGCAAATTTGCTAAAAGCTCAATGACTTCTCTGATTTTTAGCAGCTGCCCTCTGGTCAGCTTCTCATATTCTATCTTCATGCCAAAAATCAGCAGCTGCTCCAAGTTGGGAAAAGGAGTGTGCAGAATGTTGGCCCCATCTCAATGGGCTTCTCTTATCTCCAAGATCTTGGCAGCTGAAATCTTGGTTGCTTTGGCAGCTCTCTAATGCCTTCTAACAAATTTTTAAACTGTATCTTATCTAGTTTTTCTGGGAGTTCTCAGCAGCACCAATGGTATGCTACAAGCAGAAGTAGAAGTCTGCTGTTCTACACTCATTTAAACTTCATGGGAAATAGCCTGAAAATAGGCACTCCTTCTCCCAAACACCATTAAGTCTTTTTTTTGCCTTCTAAGAAACTTGGTATTATAACAATACCAAACCTAAACGGTGACTGTGAAAGATAAATTCCTTCATTGATAGTGTTTAAATGGATTGAATGTTTTTAAATTTTCAGTAAATGCAGAGAACGTACAAACTTGAAATTCAACTGTCATGGTTACCTACTGTGGTTTACATTAACATACACGTATTTTGGAATTCTATAATCTCAAAGTATATTGGTATAATGAAAACTGCCTCTGCAACATTTGATTTCAGGTAGAGAGAGAGCACATACCGTATTCTACTATCTAACAATTCCTTAATCATTGCCACAACTTCATCATCTTCTTCAGATGCTAGAAACAATCATAAAAAAAACAACAGTAGAAATTTTATATCTATGCAAATACAAGTACAAGAAGATTTTAATTTCATAGCTCATTAAACACATAAAAGCACAGGACATGTGACTTGGTATGGTGATAAAACCTATTTCAAGGAAATGAAAAAAAGATCACTCATTAAATTCTCTGAATAAAAATTAAAGGAGCGCTAATCAACTCAATATTCAGTGATAAAGGTGGGTATACCGAAATGAAATACCTTGATCTACTCATCATGTTAGGGTTTGAAATTTTTGACCAGTAAATTTATAAACTTTTATCATTCTCAAGGATTGAAAAGTGGCAGAGGAAACAAAGGCTATCTATTTTGTTGGAAACTTAACGATAAAAAAGGTGCATGCAGTTTGTAAATTCAGTTACATCTAGCATGTTAGCAAAAAAAAAAAAATGTAAAAGATGACACTTGATGATAAGGAATTAATCATATGAAATTCTTATATACTGCTAATGTGCATGTAACTTAGAACAACTTCATTGTGGAGAAACTTTACATATTATCTAATAAACTGTAGACCCTCAGTATGCAGCAATTCCACTTCTGAAATACACTCTAAAGAAACTTTTCACATGTGCACAAGGAGACTTGTATAAGGATGTCCACTACAGCAATGTTTGAAACAGAAATTAATAAAAACAACTCAATGGGATATAATTGAAGGAACAAGTTAATTAACTGTAGTTTATTCATATAATGAAATACTATCCAGCAACTAAAATGAATAAACTAGATCCACAATTTTTAAAATGGAGATATTTTAAAAATACTATGCTCCGTGAAAAAGTTAAGTTGTAGTATAACACAAGTTACTTAAAATTTAAGAAAAAAATCAATACTACCTCTTCTCTGCAGACTTACATGTGTAGCAAAAGTATAAAAACAAAGCAACCCTATATGTGTCTCTGAAGAAGAGAAAAGGTATGGCAGTCGTGGGGCTTTAGCTGTAACTTCAATATTTTTTTTAAAAATAGGTCTGTGGTGGTTTGAAGCTATAGGAACCCAAGAAAAACATGTACTTAAATCTAATTCATTCCTGTGGGTGTAAACCCATTCTAAGATGGACCTTTTGATGAGACTCTTCAGTTAAGGTGTGAGCCACCTCATTCAGAGACGTAATCCTATTACTGGAGTTCTTTATAAATGGAATGAATTCAGAAAGAGAGAAGAAAACCATTGAAGCAAGAAGCTGAAATCAACAAAACCCAGAAGTGAAGGCAGAGACCAACAGGCACAGCCACATGTCTTGCCATGTGGCAGGAGAGCCAAGGATTGCCAGAAGCTGGTCTTTGGGAAGAAAACATCACCTTGATGATGCCTTGATTTGGACATTTTCTCAGGCTCAAAACTGTGAGCTAATAAATTCCTATTGTTCAAATGGAACCATTTCAAGGTATTTGCTTTAAGCAGCCTAGGAAACAAAAATAACTGGCAAAAAATTAATGTGTTAAATATAAGTGGAGGGCAAACTGGTGACTAGCAAATTATTTTCCTGTTTCAAAATTCTTATAATTAAAAAATTAGTTTTATACAATAGATTGAATTTATACACGAGTTTAAAAAGTTTTGTTCCCTCTGGAATTGGTTCTAGAGCTAAATATATTAAATAAGTCTGTCTTCCCGTTATTTCTGAAATCAGAGCAAATGTGAATAAAACACAAAAGTCTAAAAGAAAAGGACAAATATTAATTACCCAACATAACATGTTACCTGCTTCTCCTGAAGATGTTTCCTCCGTAACCAGGGGTAAACCAGATGCAAAGAAGTCCATGATTGTTGCATAAATATCTGGTTTGATTAAATTCCAGTCTAACTCTTCATTTTCCTATAAACATGTGAAGGAAAATGCTTCAACATTTCCACTCAAAAGCAAAGACAAATACAAAACAATACCTTGTATCTTTCAAGAATCTTTTTCTACCTGCTTTTTATACTATGCAAAAAAACATCCATTTCTGGAGAATACATGTTGCTTAAGATCAGATCAGCTCTTAAAGGGCATGGCTCATAATCTTAAAATATCCCCCATTCAGTCACTCATCACACCTTTAAGTGTGTTGTATGTGCCATGCACCATGCAGGAGATATAAAATGATTAAAAGTTATTTTTCATGAAGTGAAGACAACTGAAATAGTGAATGGATTCTCTGTCTTCAAAGAAGATAATAAAGAGATTCCCATTCCCCTGAAGGAAACAGAATGAAAGTTCTAGATCAAATATACAGGATATCTTGCAACTATTCAAAAAATTTTTAACTCACAGATATTACTTAAGAGTACTGAAAAAACTCAATGATCCAACTACAGAACAAAAACATATAACAAGTCTTACCTATGACTACTCTGCTGGAAGACTTGGGGACTATCAACATGACTGGTGCCCGTAAGAGAGATTTCATAACTGTTTTACCTCTATACCTCACCAACTAGTTGATCTCATAATAAAAAACAGGATTATCAAACATTTAAATAGTATTACTGCTTTTAAGAGAAAGGCAACCTCTCTCTCTAGCTAAGCCAACTTGAAAGGTGAAATCACTGCCCTCCCCCCTACGTGGGATCAGACACCCAGGGGAGTGAATCTCCCTGGCAACGTGGAATATGACTCCCGGGGAGGAATGTAGACCTGGCATCGTGGGATGGAGAACATCTTCTTGACCAAAAGGGGGACGTGAAAGGAAATGAAATAAGCTTCAGTGGCAGAGAGATTCCAAAAGGAGCCGAGAGGTCACTCTGGTGGGCACTCTTACGCACAATTTAGAAAACCCTTTTTAGGTTCTAAAGAATTGGGGTAGCTGGTGATGGATACCTGAAACTATCAAACTACAACCCAGAACCCATGAATCTTGAAGACAACTGTATAAAAATGTAGCTTATGAGGGGTGACAATGGGATTGGGAAAGCCATAAGGACCACACTCCACTTTGTCTAGTTTATGGATGGATGAGTAGAAAAATAGGGGAAGGAAACAAACAAACAAACAGACAAAGGTACCCAGTGTTCTTTTTTACCTCAATTGCTCTTTTTCACTTTAATTATTATTCTTGTTATTTTTGTGTGTGTGCTAATGAAGGTGTCAGGGATTGATTTAGGTGATGAATGTACAACTATGTAATGGTACTGTGAACAATCGAATGTACGATTTGTTTTGTATGACAGCGTGGTATGTGAATATATCTAAATAAAATGAAGATTAAAAAACAAAAAAAAAAAGAGAAAGGCAACATGTTTTATTTTTGTTTTTTAAAGGAGAACTCTTAAGGAAGAAAAACTGTTAGATGCAGTTGATTTAGACTCTCAGGGTGCCACTGGTTAGTCTATGCTTAAATACTATTAAAAACTGAGATTGTCACCAAGGAGGAAAATAATTCTCTTGAAGAGAAATACCTAAAAGAAAATACTGAACTGGATATAACAAGTCCTTACCCAGTATGTTCTCTTTTTTTTGACACATGAAGAACTTGGAGTAATCCTTTCAAATTGCTTAAGGGAAGTTTAAGAATACTCTGGTTTTGACACAATATACCACAAGTGATTACTTTCAGTGGATACATAGGAATTAGATTAATATAGTTCAAATTTAAATAGTTCATTTCCCATTAATCTAGGAGACTTAAAAATGAAAAACCCTTTTCTAGAAGATACCCCCCTCCACTGTTGGAATAGGTGGCACCGTTAGCTTGATTTTTTGACCTTCAGAGGTTACCCAAGTGCTGCTCTTATTTGTGGAGCTCTGAACTGTTACTGCAGAGTGGTGAGAATGTGTCAGATGTTACGATATGTGTTCACTTTAAAAGGAGATATATATTCAATCATTCTGTCAGTCAAATATTTATTTATTTGGTTCCCTTTTTACTCTAGCAACTTAAATTGAGAATTAATAAAAATAATATTTGGAAGCCTAAATTCTAGTTATGCCAAAGTTAGTTTTGCTCCTGCTGCAGCTAGGTATGTAATCTTGGACACTGCATTTAACCCTCAGAAACTTAAGTTTTCCTTCTAAAAACTAAGGAACCTGGACCATAGTTAATTTCTACTTGAAAATTCTTGAGAAATGTGAGTAGTGAACTTAATTTGAGATTTTTAATAACAGTATGTGTAAAATACATTAAGAACAGAAATTCTGGAAAGTGGCATTGGGCTAAAAGTGCTTCAAGTCTTATTTATATATTCCTACAATTACCTTTGTAACAGTGATAAAATCTGGTCCAAAGAAGACACTTTTTACTCCTTCAATCCTGAATAACTGTCTGTGAATAAGGAAAAAATAAGTATAAAATGTTTTATTATGGAAAAGTTTCAATATATGAAAAAGTAAAGATAAAAAGTAAAAGAACCTCCATGTACTCATCACCAGCTTCAACAATTATCAACTTACGGCCAATCTTGTTTCATCTTCTTACCCTACGATCCAGTAATCCCACTTGTATTTACCCAAGAAAAATGAAAACAAATGCTCCACAAAGACTTATACATGAACCTGTATAGGAGCTTTATGTGTAATAGCTAAAAAAAAAGAAAAGAAAACTTAGGAAATGTCCAGCAAATGGTGAATGAATAAATAAAACTGTGGTATATTCATATTGCAGTACCACTTGGCAATAAAAAAGAATGAACTATCAATACATCCAAATATAAGGATGACTCTCAAAAGCATTATGCTAAGTAGAAGCCAGACACAAAACATTGTATGGTCCCTTTTATATGAAATTCTAGAAAAGGCAAAACTATAATAACAGACATAAGATCAGTAGCTATCAGGACCTGAGGACGAAGCAAGAGGGCATAATATAAAGTGAATTTTTGCAGTGCTAAAAATATTCTATATCTTGATTATGATGGCGGCTACGTAACTGTATACGTGCAGCAAAACTCACCGAATTGTACATTTAAAATTGGTAAATTTTATTGCTTGTAAATTATACCTCAATGAAGATGATTTTTTAAAAATCCTGTGAGAGATAGAGGGACAGATTACAATTTGAAAAGCTCCTCCAATGAATCCTGAGATGCACCCTCCCCAATTGCTGATGTATGTAACATACCTAATACAGTACCTAGCACACTCTAGGGCAGTTTCCTTTCTCCTAACCATAGGAATAAAAGAAGGTCACAGTTATCCTTTTCTTTACCTACAACTGCAAGAGTGCTATTGGAATTATTTCTGTTTTTGAAATATTTAGGAATGCATATGAAACAATGCCATCTGGCTCCTTCCCAGAGCCACTCAATATTTAAATTAGAAGTATTCATTAGGTCTTTGGTTGCATTTTACGATCCAATAAACCCAAGAAAGGGTCTTTAATAATTCCCTTGATTGGTTCAGTGAATTAGCCTTTGGTACTTATGCAAAGTCTTCTCCAAATGAAAGGACCATGCAAAGGAATCTACTCAATCAACTAGCCAAATCATGAGGACTGCTTTAATCAAGAGTTCATAAATTCTATACTGAAAAGAAAGAAAAAGCTGAAACAGGAGTTTCAGACATTGTAACACATAATTTGCCATTTAATATACCTTCTTTGGGACAAACTTCAATTTGTCAATGTCAAAAATAAAATACAGGCATACCTTGGAGATATTACAGACTCTGCTCCAGACCACCACAATAAAGCCAGTATCACAACAAAGCAAGTCACACGAATATTTTGGTTTCCCAGTATATATAAAAGTTATGTTTACATTATCCAGTAGTCTATTAAGTGTGCAATAAATAGTATGTCTAAAAAAACAATGTACATTCTAAACAATATAACTTCTACAGTCAGTTTGTTCAAACACCACAATTAGATGGAACTTTGAATAGGAAGTGAGATACGGTAGGTCTGTATAGGTGAAATAGCAACACATCCCAAAGTACTTTGGGCGGAGAATAAAAATATATATTCGGGGCCCCCCTGAGGAGCTGGGGGAGGATGCAGAGGTGCTGGACTTCTTCATCTGGATTGCTGCTGATGTTCTCACAAACATTGGGGACTGATGCCTTGCCATGCTGAGCCCTCTGTCTTGGGGCTTGGCCCTATGAAGCTTGTTATTCAAAGGAGAGGCTAAACCTGCTTATAATTGTGCCTAAGAGTCTTCCCAAGGACATCTTTGTTGCTCCTCTCTAACTAAGCCACCTTGGCAGATGATCTCACTGCCCTCCCCTCCATGTGGGACCTGACTCCTAGGAGCGTAAATCTCATTGTGACGCAGGATATGACACCCAGGGATGAATTTGGACCCGGCATCGTGTGACTGAGAACATCTTGACCAACAGGGGGATGCAAAATGAAACTATATAAAGTTTCAGCAGCTGAGAGATTTCAAACGGAGTCGAGAGGTCACTCTAGTGGACACTCTTATGCACTATACAGGTAACACTTTCTAGGTTTTAATGTATTGGAATAGCTAGAAGTAAATACCTGAAACTACCAAACTCCAACCCAGTAACCTTGACTCTTGAAGATGATTGTATAACAATGTAGATTACGAGGCATGACAGTGTGATTGTGAAAACTTTGTGGGTCACACTCCCTTTATCCAGTGTATGGAAGGATAAGTAGAAAAATGGGAACAAAAACTAAATGAAAAATAGGGTGGGATGGGGGGTATGATTTGGGTGTTCTTTTTTACTTTTACTCTTTATTCTTATTTTGATTCTTTCTGGTGTAAGGAAAATGTTCAAAAATAGATTGGGGTGATGAATGCACAACTATATGATGGTACTGTGAGCAGGTGATCGTACACCATGGATGACTGTATGGTATGTGAATGTATCTCAATAAAACTGAATTTTAAAAAAAAAACACAACAATGTACATACCTTAATTAAAATGTGACACAAAGACATGAAGTGAGCACATGTTGGGAAAATGGCACCAATAAACTTGCTTGGTGCAGGATTGCCACAACCTTCAATTTGTAAAAAAGGCAATATCTGTGAAGCGCAATAAAGTGAAGCACAATAAAATAAGGTATGCCGGTACAATACTAAGAACAAAACAATATTCCAAATGTAGTCTGACTTGTTCAGAGGACAAAGACTGTTACCCCGTTGAGTTGGACACTATGACTATTAAACTTCAAATGGCTTCATGAGAGTTACCATCATATCCCCACTTGAATAACTAAAAGACCAGATTCTTCCATCCCATAATCATGCTACTCATTTTTTTAATTTTATATTGTACTAACATATATACAACCCAAAATGTCTCATTTTAACCACTTGTAAGTGTATAATTCAGTATTGATTACATTCTCAATATTGTGCTACCATCACCAGTATCTGTTACTCCAACTTTTTCATCACCTCAAAACAGAAACACTGTACACATTAAGTAATAACTCCCTCTCCCCATGCACAGCCCCTATTAATCTAAAATCAACTGTCTCTATGAAATTTGCTTCTTCTAGATGTTTCATGTATCTGAGATCATACAATATTTGTCTTTTTGTATCTGGCTTACTTCAGTCAACATGATGTCTTCAAGGTTAATTCATGTTGTAGCATGCCTTGGAACTTCATTCCTTTTTACAGCGGAATAATATTCCATTGTGTGGATATTCCAATATTTTGTTTATCGAATCATCTGTTGGTGGACACTTCGGATTCTTCCAATGTGGCTATTGTGAATAATGCTTTTCTAAATATTGGAGTACATCTGTGCAATTCCCTACTTTCAATTCTTAGGGGTATACACCAAGAAGTGGGAATATCGGGTCATATAATTCTGTTTTCAACTTTGAGGAACTGTCAAACTGATTTCCACAGTGGGTGCAACATTTTACTATGCCACAACAATATGGAAGTTCCTATTCTTCCGCATCCTTGTCAACTTATTATATTCCGTTTTTTGTAACAGCCAACCTAATGGGTGAAGTAGTATTGTATTCTGGTATTTTTCTAAACTTTTTATTTTGAAATAATTTCAAACTTACAGGACAGTTGCAAAAATAAAACAAATCCCATTCAGAGAACTCCAACATACCTCCACCTCTTCAGATATCCAGGATCCACAAATTTTAATATTTTGCCACCTTTGCTGCAACTCCCTCCCTCCCTCCCTCCCTTATTTGCAATCTAACTTCTGAAGATCTTAGAATACAGAGCACACATCATCCTCCTTCAACACATAATACTTCCATGCACATTTCCTACAAACAAGGATATTCACTTATGTAATCACCTTAAGTGCAATTATCAAGTTCAAGAAATTTAAAGTTGATATAAAGCTTACATATTCACATTCCAATTTTTTCTTGTTTCAAAAATGTCCTTTTGCGCCTTTTATTCCCTATTCTTAGTTACCATCCAGTATCATGTACTGCATTTAAATGTTATCTCTTTATCTTTTTTTTTTTAACTGTAGAAACATACACAAGATAAATCTTCCCATCCCAACTCCTCCCAACATACCATTCAGTGGGATTAATCACATTCACAAAGTTGCAGTACCGTCATCACCATCTATTATTACAATTTTCCCTTCACTCAAATAGAAACCCTACACAAATTTTTTTTACTAAATCCTAATTGCCCTGCTCCCCACCCCTGGTAGACTGTACTCTAATTTCTTTGTAAATTTGCATATTCTCTGGTATCTTCTTTGTGGTTACCACAGGGCTTAAATTTAACATCCTAAATCTACAACAATCTTGTTTGCTTTGATACCAACTTAACTTCAACAGTATATACACATTGTATTCCTATACCCTTCTATCCTCCCATCTTTATGTAGTTTGTGTCACAAATTACATATTTATACATTATGAGTTCAAAACCATTGATTTATCATTACTTTTTCTGCATTTGCCATTAGATCCTGTAGGAATTAAAAAGTGGAGTTATAATTGAAAAATAGAATACTACTGGTATTTATATTTACTCATGTCATTATCTTTATCAGAGATCTTTATTTCTTCACGTGACTTCAGTCAATTGTCTAGAATCCTTTCCTTTCAACCTGCAGAACTCCCTGTAGCATTTCTTGTAGGTTAGTGGTGATGATGTTCCTAAGCTTTTGTTTATCTGGAAATGTCTTAATCTCTCCCTCATTTTCCAAAAATGGTTTTGCTGGATACGGAATTCTTGGTTGGCAATTTTTGGCTTTCAGCACTTTAAATATATCTTTCCACTGCCTTTTTGCTTCCATGGTTTCTGATGAGAAGTCGGCAGTTAATCTCATTGAGGCACTGGTATGTAACATTTGCTTCTCTCTTGTGATTTTCAGAATTTTCTCTATCTCTGGCATTCAACAGTTTGATTATAACATGGTGTGGCATGCATCAATTTGGGTTCATGCTGACTGGAGTTCTCAGATCATTTTGGATATGTATATTCATGTCTTTTGTTAAATATGAGAGGTTTTTAGCCATTTCTTTTTTCTTTAATAATTCAATTTTATTGCGATATATTCACATACCATGCAGTCATACAAAGTGTACAATCAATTGTTCACAGTACCACCAATATAGTTGTGTGTCCATCACCAAAATTAATTTTTGAACATTTTCATTACCACACACACAAAAGTAATAAGAACAAAAATTAAGGTGAAAAAAAACAATTAAAGTATAAAAGAACACTGGGTGCTTCCCCCCCCCATTTTTCTACTCATCCATCCATACACTGGACAAAGGAGGGTGTGATCCACATGGCTTTCCCAATCACATTGTCACCCCTCATAAGCTACATTTTTATACAATCATCTTCAAGATTCAAGGGTTCTGGGTTGTAGTTTGATAGTTTCAGGTATTTACTGCTAGCTATTCCAATTCACTAGAACCTAAAAAGGGTTATCTACATTGCACGTAAGAGTGCCCACCAGAGTGACCTCTCGGCTCTTTCTGGAATCTCTCAGCCACTGAAACTTATTTCATTTCATTTCACAACCCTCTTTTGGTCAAGAAGATATTTCTTTTTTATCACATTTTTTTTATTGTGGAATATAACATATATACATAGAAATGATAATTTTCCAAGTTTAATTTAGCGGGTTTTAGCGGGTAGTCAGAAAGCAAATTTCAAAGAATGTTATGGGTTACAGTTCCACAGCTTCTGTTATTTCCTTATTGTGAAATACAACATATACACAAAAAGGTAATAACTTTCAAAGTACAATTGAACAAGTAATTATATAGGAAATTTCCAAAAATGTTATGCGTTATAGTACCATAGTTTCAGTTATTTCCTTATTGTGAAATATAACACAGCCATTATTTCTTAAGAATATTCTCTCTGTCCCTTTCTGTGTTCTCCTTCTGGGACTCCCACAGCACACATATTGGTACACCTGATGGTGTCCCACAGGTCTCTGAGGCTTGCTCACTATTTTTCATTCTTTCTACTCCTTAGCCCGAATCATTTCAATTGTCTTGTCTTAGAGTTCACTGATTTTTACTTCTGCCACCTGCAATCTGTTGTTGAAACCTTGTATGGAATTTTTCATTTCAGTTACTGTAATCTTCAACTCTAGTATTTATGTTCAGTTCCTTTTACAAGTTCCTATCTCTTTGGAATCCTCATATTTTTTACTCATTGGTTTCCCAATACCCTTTATTCTTCTGTTTTATCTCCTTGAGCATATTTAAAATATCACATATTTCTGGTATGTTCCAAGTCCTGTCTTCACTGATGGTTCCTGTATTTTTATCTTGTTCCTTTGGATGGGTCATCATTTCCTGGTTTTTTTTGGTTAGTCTTATAATCTATTTTAATAATTTTAATAAAAATCCATTTTAATAATTTAAAGTGTTAACCTGAGCTGTCTGTTCCTTAAATTTGTATCTAGCTAGTGATATGACAGATTTCTTTAAGTTCCAGGTAACAAAAACAAACAAACCAAAGCAAAATAACCACCATTTACATTCTTACAAAGTGGCTCTACTTTGGCTAGTGGTCTCCTTCAAAGTTTAGCCTCCTGCCAAGAAAATCAGCCCAAGGTGATTGCAAAGTGCAGGGTCCTGTCTTCCATGAATTCAGTTATCTCTTTACTCCCTATGAAATAGACTTTCTCCCACTCCTTGATGCTCTATTGCATGACTTGAAGCAGGTAATCCTCTGCCCGAGGCTCCTTTGACTTAATTGATTCTTCCCCTGCTTTTGCGGTCAGCAAGCTATTTCTGTCTGCCAGGTAAGTTCTGTGTGGATGAGACAGAGACAGTTTCCTGGTTCAGTCTTTCAGGATGCCATACAATTAACTGGCACCGACAAATTGGCACCTCCAGAACAGGGCCAGGGACCACAACAGGAGCACAGGCTGCCTCCACACCACGCCAGGGAGGAGGTGGGGGAAAGGCCAGCACGGGTATCACAAGCTTCTCCTATTCTTTTTAAAGCAGCGTTTTCTTGATTTGGCACTAGCTCAGTCACCACAATCCTTTAACTGTTTCCCGGAGTTAAGGAAGATGGCTCTGTCAGTTTTTGCTAGTTGTTCAAAGATTCTATGGGGCCATGGTGCCCTGGAGCATCTTATGCCACCAGCTTGGTCCAAAAGACTACTGCGTTTTTTGTTTTATATACATTACATCTTGCTGTACGCACTATTCTGCAACTTACCTTCTTCACGTAAAAGCATGTCTTAGAGATCTTTGCATGATAGTAAATATGGGACATTATTCTTTTTTTTTTAATTTACAGTCTATGGAAGGACAGTTTAACTCTTTGTTTCTTTTTAATTCTTATTGTGGCAACAAATACAATATAAAATTTCCCATTTTAACCAACTTTCAAGTATACAATAATCTCAGTGGTATTAATTTTACTCACAGTGTTGTGCTACCATCACTAACATCTATGACCAAAACTTTTCAACACCCCAAAAAGTTAAGCAATAACTCTTCATCCCCTCCACCCCTAGGAATCTGAAATCTTCTTTATCTCTATGAATTTGTTTATTACTGGTATTTCAAATAAATAGCATCATAGAATACTTTCCTTTTGTTTCTGGCTTATTTCACTCCATGTTGCATCATGAAACATAATTTCATTTCTTTTTTATAGCCAAATAATATTCCATTGTATGTATACAACCGCATTTTGTTTGTCAATTCATCTTCTGATGAACAGTTGGTATTTAACTCTTACTATTGGTGACTATTTAGGTTGTTTCCACACACCTTATTATATGAGTGGGTATTCTCTAAGGCAGTGTTTTCAAATCCACTAGTAAGTTTTGAACTCAATTGTGTAGTGTTATATATTGAATTGTGTCCCCCAAAAAGACATGCTTAAGTTCTAACCCCTGGTCCTATGGATGTGAATCTATCATAAAATAGCATGTCTGAATATGTTATTAGTTAAGATAAGGTCAAACTGGATCAGAGAGGGCCCTAATCCAATGACTGATGTCTTCATAAGGAAAAGAAATTTGGATACAGACCAAGAGACAGAGAGGGAGGCAACCATGTGATAGAGGCAGAGACTGAATGTGGCAGCACAAGCCAAGAACACATGGATTGCCGGCCACCTACCAAAGCAAGGGACAGGGATGGAATGGATTCTTCCCTTTAAGAGGAAGCATGGCCCTGTGGACACTTTGATTTCAGACTTTTAACAATTAAAACAGTGAAACAATAAATTTCTGTCATTTAAACCAACTGGTCTGTGGTACTTATGTAACAGCAGCCCTAGCAAACTAAGACATGTAGTGCCCAGAATTTTATTTAATGAAACAAATCAGAATAGAATAGAATAAAAAGAAGAGAAGAAGAAGGGAAATATCAGACTGTATTAAACAATGTATGGGTTAAAATTGTTTCATCAAACAACATATAACAATGAATACACGTATTTATGTGTTTACAGGATTGTGATATAAAATATTTCTTACTGTTAACAAAAAGCTTATACCAAAAACTTTGAAAAACGCTGCTCTAAGGTATATTCTGAGAGATGGCATATTTAGGTCAAAGGAAACGTACTTTTATTAATTAGAAATTTTAAAAACTATTCCTGAACTTAGCATATGTCTGGTTCCTCTAAATAAGACATATAAAATGGCTGAAATATTTTGAAGTATTTATCTATGCTATATTTTCCAAATACCCTTGGCAATGAGTATCGGGCCTAGGTTACCAAAAATCTCAATTGATGCTGACTCTAAAATTTCTTTTTTTAAATAATTTCACTAGCTATCAGTTAAAAAGAAGTTCAGTCCAACAACTTCATCTTTTATGCTTTCTCATCTCTGACATATATTCAACATGTCTTTATCTATAAATGTAAAAACTGTCTCCATTGAACAGCTTTAAGAAATCATGCTATATAACTATCATAATAACTATTATCATTTATAGTTCTTTAGTGGAATATTTTAGAAACTATTCCTTGAAACATCTAGATATTCAGCTACCTGAAGAATAAAACGAGTTAAGTTTTCATTGCTTCTAAAAAATAACAAGTTTTAAAGACCTGGAATAGAAGTTTACCATGATTTTCATTGTAATGGATTTTTTTTCATTAAGTAAAAACATAAATTTTTATTTATTTATACTACAGATCTCTCAAGTGCATCACTCTTTAGGAGAAAGGTTTCCTAATATCAATTCTTATTTTTCTTTATCTCTTACCTGAAAAAAAAATATTTTCCACACTGAAAAAAATTCAGTACACACAAAATGCAAAAGTTAAATAAGGATATCTTAACCCCCCAAATCAGTTATTTATGTTTCTTATAAAAGCAAATGAAAAACAGTAATATACCTAGCCAGAGGGGAACAAAATGCTGCAGCTGGTGTGGGAAAATCCATGGTCCTTGTCTCAAGAACTGGTTTTCCTGGAATAAACTTTAAACTGTTGGGATTTGGGGTATCTTGTGTTTGGATGAACATGTATCTCACTAAAAGAGAAAAAAGAAGAAAGTAAGTCATTCTTGAAAAAATAGTACTTAACAAGCTTATGAACTATGAAGTGCTCATTTTCAGAGACCCAGAAGAAGAAAAATTAGAAAAAAAGTAAATAAGGCTTTATTACCCATGTTGATAAAATAAGAATTTTAAAAGACAAGAAGGAAATATATCAATATATTTAGGATAACTACATAAAATTTTATATTAATACTCTACTTAAATTTAGATAGTTTTCTTACTCAACAGATTCCAGCAATTTCTTCCACTTAAGTAGGAAGGTACATCATAATTCAAGAGTCTTCAATGACTATCAAAATCATAAATCATCTCCACTGTAATAGTAACAGTAACACAGTAAAATGTTACATTCTCTACCCTTTAAAGTTCCACCATTGTTTTAAAGATCATAAAGTAAAATTAGCAATTTATCTTACAATTTATTTTACTACTATTACTGATGGCTAATATTTATTATTTGCTTAGTACATGCCAGTTACAGGGTCAAGTGCTTTAAAAGTATTTATGCCTTTAACAACCCTATAATATTATTACCTCCATTTTACAAATGAAGAAACTGAGGCTTAGAGGTGTTAATTAACTTGCCCAAAGGTATAGCATTAGTTAATTATAAAATATCATATATAAGTGGTAATCTATGCAAAGTATTTTCTTGAATATTTTGAAAATATTTTTATAAGTTCTTTTCTTGTATGTTTTCTCTAAGGCCATGATTACATTAAGAATGAATTCATTAAAGCAATAAGAGAAATGAATTTTTAATTTCTCACCTTGCTATTACAACAACTTGTAGGGCAAAAAGATAGAACTGGGGTTTTAATAGTTTTAAAACTATTAACATCCTGATTATTTATTATGAAAATAAATCTTCGGAATAAAAAAAATTTCACATCTTAGAGCAATATATTTAAATAGGTTGACAATAGTATATAATAATAACTAAAATTTATCAAACACATATCACGTGCTGGGCGGGTACTAGGCATTTTACACACATTACATGAATTAACCCTTACATCCTCCCAAGGAAGTACTGTCTGTATTCCATTTTATAAATGAACAAACTAAAGCTTAAGGTCACTCAGCTAGTAAGTGACAGAGCCATGAATTGAGACTGGCCAATTTTCGAACGCTGTCTCTGTTAACTACTCTGCTTACTGCTGCTCCTTATCAATTAATGCAAGCATAATAGGAAAATATATTTAGGCTCAGTCTTCCCATCCTGTCATAATCCTCATACCACATATTTTAGGAGAGACAGTAAAATATCAAAGCATCAGTTTTATTTTAAACTTGAAAGGGAACAAATATGGCATAACATAAGCTTGGTATAGCAGTGCTTTTCTCGTCTATAATGGAGAAGATTCTAATTTGACAGCTGAGAGTTGTTTTTGCACCTCACCACGCAGTTCCAGCTAAATGAAGTTGAACCGTTTTTCATCAATAAAGTGGAAACTGAAACTAAACTAGTATACATTTGCTATGTCACAGTCCTACAAAGATATCTGTTGATAACTTGGTGACCAGGCAAACCATAAAAGAGAAAAATTTTAGAATGATAACTTCCATGTCCAAGCACTTGACTTAAAATATTTTAACCTCCAACCAATAAATTCCTCTGAAAACTACTATAAGAGAAAGGTTTTTCAGATGAAACATTAAAGGAAGGGCTTCCACAACTTTCTATGAATATTAAGACACCTACATTCTTTTAACCCTGGGTCTGAACCGATATTTCTTGTAGCTTTTCTTAACAATTTATTGGTAAGTCAACTCTGCACATATAGACATTCTATCAACATTTGAAGAATTAAATCTGGCTTTATTCTACTCAATCTATTTGAATAGAAGTACAGCTACAGAAACAAACATTTTTAGAAATACTGAAAGGTTAAAACTGTAAATGGAAATAATCATTTAAGGGAGTATAATCTATACATACTCTCTGAAATAGAAATAATGAAAATACGACATTAACAATCCCCACATAAAGTTTTTCTTTTGACAATGAACAAAGCTATTTCAAAAGATGAATCTGAATAGGTATTTAACAAAGTCATGCATTATAGTTTAAGTTGAATTTAATCAGGTATTTCAAAAATAACTCCCAGGTCCATCATCTTTCTAAAGCTACTACTGAATATGTTATGAGGATTACAACAAAATAGAGACTGATCTAAAATATTTTTTCCTACTATAGTTGGTACTAATAAGTACCTAAT
This sequence comes from Choloepus didactylus, assembly GCF_015220235.1. Lineage (NCBI taxonomy): Eukaryota > Metazoa > Chordata > Mammalia > Pilosa > Megalonychidae > Choloepus > Choloepus didactylus. Next base: position 22,313,696 of record NC_051323.1, on the reverse strand, counting down.
GGGTAGGAATAAGCTCTCCAAAAATATGGATTAATGGTGCTTAAAGTCAATATCAAAACTAAAACCAGTGAGTTTCCAATTTGAAAAGATGACCATCCTACAAAATTTAAAAGACCAATTAAAGTGGTTTCAGTCTGCTAAGTTACTCAATATTTATGCCTAAACTATTCTGTGATTCAAGGAGACAGGCAAGCCAGCCAGCAAGCACTCCTGTTCTTGCTCTTTTACAGGAGAAGTAAGGTCTCTACCCTGATCCAGCTCATGCCTTCAGCCATAGTCTACTGCCTTCTAGCGTATGGCCACCGAGAGCTGTTCAAGGTAGTGATGGAAAGGAGGATGGGCCACAAGCTGAATCCACAGTCTTACAGATCCTTAAGGACATACAGGTATACATTTACACACACATACACATACACACACTCCCTCCGAACTTCCCTAACCACATGATGGTAGTCACAGTTGACTTTCAAATCCTGTCTTCATAACTATTTCCAACATTAAAAAAAATCTTGTATACCAAAACATGTAACATCAACAAAACCATGGTGATTAAATTTGACAAAAAAAGAAAAACCACATTCAAAATGCTATGTTCTATTTACAGGCTTATGAATTGAAAATTTACAAATTTTCATTCTTTACACCCCACAACATTCTAGCACAATTCCATTAGCTTCTAAAACACACTTTGTTCTAAAAAGAAGTTAAATTTTACCTGTGTTATATAAAGTTGCAGGTAGAAGGAAAAGTGATCTTTGTACAAATTGATGCAAAGACTGTTTCTTAATGGTGTGTGGATTCATCTTTACATGACAGAATCTACATTTAAAAACAAATAAGGTCATTTAAAGAGATCTAGTCTTTTAAACTAAGTTTCTACTTCTCAAATGTAAAAAAAGACACAAGTAAAATTGAAACATAACCACAATGAAAATAATTACAGAGCTGAGTTTTCATTTCCCATCCACATTATTTCCTCTTACTGAGGCAGGAAATATCTACAAACAATTCAAAAACAGGTAAAACTAAAATGGAAACTCATATTCTCAGCAACTGGATAGACACAGGATAGCATTAGCATCTGGGTGTAAGAAACAGAAATGCATCTAAATTAGTGATTTATAACCCAAGTTTTTTTTCTTCTTTAAAAATTTTTTAAACTAGGTAACAGACTCCCTGGTTCAAAATTCAAAAGAAACAAAAGCGTATTCAGTGAAAAGTCTCTCTCCTTTTCTGTCCCCACCACGTTTCCCACTCTAGACATAACCTATATCGACTATTTGGAAAGGTGTTTCATTACTTCTAAAAGTCTAAAAGAAAGTGTATTATTCTCCAAACTGTTAAAGAAGGTAAATATATATATACTTTTTGGGTAAAACATATTAACCCAGTGTTGTAACTTTGGTTATTTTGCGCTGATTGAGATTTTTTGACCGACTACCTTTACATGGCTTCAACAAATTAAAAACAAAGATGGAAAGGAAAAACAAATATTATTGGAAAAGGAAATAAAAAGAGACTTTAACGGCAAAAAACTATAGAGAACTGATATAATTTACTTTAAAATCCACTTCACTTAAAATACTATTGTTATCTATTATTCAGCCATAAAAAGGAATGAAGTTGATACACACTACAACATGGTTGAACCTTAAAGACATTATGTTGAGTGAAATAATACAGACACAAAAGGAGAGATATTGTATGATTTCACTCTTGTGAAATACCTAGGTAGATTACAGGGTATCAAGTTTGTGGGGGGGGCGGCAGGTATGGGGAGTTACTGCTTAATGGGTACAGGGTTTCTGTAAATTTTGATAATGGATGGTGGTAATGGCAGTACAATATTGTGAATGTAATTAATATCACTGAACTGTACACATGAAAGTGGTTAAAATGGGAAATTCTGTGTTGTACATATGCTACCACAATAAAATGTAAACAGTATTATTGCTATCCATTACAATTGTCATTTTACAGGAATCACTGAAGAATTTTAAGCACAGGAGTCACCTTTGTGATCATCTATATAATCATTCTTTTTTTCTTTTTTCTGATTATTTGCCATCTTAGGAAGGAAAAAAGGACAGAAGCTGTATCATTATTTTTTCTTACAAAACTGATATTCTGGTTGTCATGAAGCAAGAATGAACACCAATTAACTAGAATAAAGATTGCCTTACAATTTTCCCTTCCTTCAATAATCTTTAAATGCTATTTATGAACAAAATACTACTTTAATTGGGCTAATGTGTGTGTAACCCAGAGAGTTTCTCAGATACTACAGGAGAGATTAAAGGTCTGGTACTGAGGATTCAGTAGAACAAAGCAAGCATTAGTTACAAAGTGGAAACAACCCTGAATAGGGAATCAAGGAATCTGGGAGGCCCTGACTACCACTCCCCACATTGGCTCCAAACAGAATTGGTCATGAAAAGTTCTGTCACCTTTTTCAATCACTTGACTCTATTATAACTCTCAAGACTTTGTCATTATTTGCAATGAATCTTTTCTTACTAGACTGGGAATTCATCAAAGGGAGGGAATGTCCTCATTTCTGTCCCCAGCAGCTAGCACAATGGCCTCAGTTCCTCATTCCAAAAGTAAGGTAATATTCATTGCTATCATAAATATCAGGGTAAAGATGGGTCAAGAAAATCCATGCAAAGTGCTTAAAACAGTGCCAGGCCATGTAATAAGTGCTCCATGAATATTAGCTACTACTCTTATTATGTAATACATGCCCAATACTTAATTACTCATTGAATAAATGAAATTCAAGGTTTGGGGTAAGAACACCTTTACCTATAGTTCATTTCCTAACTCTTGTCGTCTTGTTGTGACTATTCTGGAATTTGAACATACACTGGAAGACAGTATTTTAGTCCCTTCAGTTCAGGAAAAGGAAATAAGGCAGCAGAATGGATAAATATTCTGACATAGGTGGATTTAAAGTAAAACAAATGTATGAGTAAATTAAATTATTCAAAACCTATGAGAGGGAGACAGGAAGTGACGGACAAAAAAAAAACTTTTATAAACTTAATTTTTTTAAGGAAATGTATTTAAACTTTCATAATATCAGCAGCATTAAAACTCCTAATACCTAATGCCAAAATGTCTGTTAGGTCTTTTTCTCTTTGTTCAGAAAGCAAAATTAGGGCAGGACACCTAAGTAAGTCCTCAGAGCCTTCCACCTAATCAATGTTAGCAGATGACACTGGGGTCAAACTCAAATGGCTCTGCAAGGAATTGTTAAGAAGAGAATGAAGCTGGCCTAAGTGGAGGAAATCTAGGTATCTGGATTCTCATCTGGTTCCATCACTTAGCTGCCTGACCTTAAGTCAAGTCTCCTTTCAGGGCCTCACTGGAAAAATGGAAGAAATGGGACATGCTATTCTCTTTCGTTTTGTAGACATACGAAATGTGTTCAAAAGACAGAAGAGGGAATGCACATAGCGAAAAAGGAGGGACACAGGATTTAAAGACAGCTGTTTCGTTCTGTCTCTAGCGCCGGTCTCTGAGCGCTTCCTCGCTGCCAAGACTCAGGCCCGCGCTCCAGCTGAGACCACTCCAACAGGAGGCGCCGAGCTACCTCACCGACCCGCCGCGCACCTCCGGGCAAAACCCCAACTGCGGGGACGGGGACCGACACAAGGCTTCAGTCTGAGGCACTTCCCTGCCCCGTATGAGAGAAAGTCCGCAGGCGGCGACCGTTCTGCTGGCTAAGCCAGTCGGTACCCCTATCCGGAGGCTACGGGCTTGTTACCTACCGCCGGCGCAGCCCAGCTGCAGCGGCCGCAGCTCCCCAAGACCGCAGGGCTACCGCCGCCATCTTAGTCGGAGACTGCGCAGGCGTGAGAAGCGTCGCCTTAGCCTTCGCCGAGACTCGGAAGGCCAGCGCAGGCGCAGCCGGGCCGGGAGCGGGGCGGACACCGGGGAGCGTGAACCCTGCAGGCTGCGGGCCGCGCTGACGCGGGTGAGTGGGGCGGGCCTGCGGGAAGCCGCTTCCACCCATTGCCTACCTACTACGTAAGCCTGAACAAGGGGGCAAGGGAATAAAATCCCTGCGATGCTGAAGCAGGCGCTCTCGCTAAGGCATGAGGACTCAGCGCTGATGCACGCAACCGTACTTCCCTTTTCCTGCCACCGAAGTACTATGCTTGTGCTGGTCCTGCGCTTGGGATGCTGTTCTCCATCCCTAAACCCGTTCCATTCCCCTCTATGGGATGTTGCCCGCCCTCCAGACCCACCTCAGTGACTGCCCCAAAAGGCTCCCCTGCCATCCCCTCTGAAGGGACTCGCCTTCCTCCAGCGAGCTGCTTCCCTTCGCTACTGCCATGGCGCTGAGGTAGACTTGCGTGTTTTAATCTTCGGTTAGACTGGTTCCTGTGGGCCCGCGACTTGGTCATCTTGGACAAATCCGCACAGAGGACAAACCTGCAGCTCTACACCTCGCTGATAAGCACGAATATTGGTCAGTCTCCAGAGCAAGATAGAAACGTTCATTAACTACACTTCCAGAATCTATCTTTCTCTAAGACGTTGGTTCTCAAAATGTGGACTGGGATAGTGAGAGCATCACCTGAAACCTAGGAACCTGTTAAAAATGCAGGCCTTACCTTAGACCTGAAACAGAATCTCTGCTGTTGGAGCTATTGAGGCCACACACCCAACATATCCCCGGAGGCTTTTATGGCTTCTAGTGAAGTCTTAAGGGGGTGGGTGGAGCGGGTGGCCTGGACACGGAGGAGATAGACTCTTCTGGGTGCAGTTTACATTCCCAAGGCCCTTGTTTGCTTCCAACCCCTGTCTCTTCAGTGATACATTCTAGATCTCAGTTTAGGTTTCTTACTCTCTGAGACTAAAATCAATTGTAAAATGTGCCTCTTCCATCCAAAAACAGGCTCTGGTTAGAGAATAATCTTCTGATCTTCAACTTCAACTTCTCTTTTGAATTCCTTCTCATAAGAAAAATCCTGCCTTGTCCCAAGTCTCCTCTGAGCTACCACTCTCTCTTTCCTTCCATTCAGAGCTAAATGGCTTTAAAGAGTTGCCTACACTCTTGGTCTTCCATTTTTCAACTCTGACTCTTCAAACCACAGAAACCACAAACCACCATTCCCAAGGAACTGCTCTAGTCGAGGTCACCCACAAACTCCCTGTTGCCAAACCTGAAGGACCCTTCTAGGTCCTTGCTTTTCATGACCACTGCAACATCAGATGCTGATGATCACTACTTCCTTTTAACAGGCTTGGGTTTTGTCTTCCCTGGCACGACAACTGCCTATTTTTCCTGCTATATTTCTGGTTACTCCTCAGGCTCCTTTGCAGGTTTCATCTGCCCACCCCTTAAATGTCGGTGCTTTGTGGGACCTGATCCCAGGCCCTCTTCTACTCTTTTGTGATTAAATGACAAATTTCATTCACTCCAGGGAGCTTTTATCAATGAGCACTTCCACCAGCCACCAGAATAAGTGTTTCTCTCCCTTGGCAGAACTGGATTTAAAAACAAACAGGATGGCGGATTAGAAGAGACAGAGCAAAATTCTGCTCTGTGAAAAACACTGAAGGACAGAAAGCACTCCAGAACAGCAGTTCAGGCATTCCACAGGCTGGGCAGGGACTTATATGCCCATGGTGAGTGTGTACTTGGAGAAGCCGAGAGACTGCATTTAAGACCAGTGAGTGTTCAGCCTGGGAAACAGGCAATTGGAGCCAGATGATAAGCGTGGAGGGAAGCAGCCTTCCATGCCCCAGGCACCCTCCTCAGCACTTGGCTTGGGTGATAACTCTTTGCAGACCCATGGCCAAGAGCCCCTGTGCCAGGGACTGGCAGTTGGAGCAGGCAGACGAGTGTGGAAGGGGGCAGCTTTCTATACCCCATGCAGCCATGTTGGCAGTTGGCTGGGGAGATGACCCTTCATAGCCCCACAGCTGAGAGTTTCCTTGAAGGAATTCAAGATTTGATGGCCTTGTGATGGCGGCCACTCTTCCTCCATGGAAGCCCGTGGTGTGCACAGCCTAGAGGCAAGGGCACTGCACAGAAGTGCCGGAAGCCCTCCCCCAATCCCAGAGACTCATGGGCGCCCAGCAGAGAGGGACTGTGGGGCATTTGAGCTGAAAGGTGAGATGCATAGCTCTGCAGCCCTTGAGTACTCCACCTGAAGCCCCAGGAATGGCCAGAGCCACTGTGTTCAGTAGCAGACTCCCTACCAAACTGCACAGAGCATGGCCTCCACCCACAGGAATTGTAGTCCCCATTGCACATGGAAAATTGGTGCACTGATTGGACTTCCACATGGTTTGGACCCCCACTCAGTGCCTAGATGAAGTTAGGGGAGAACTGGATTGAGGGTAAGAGGTGGCTCAAGAGGGCTATCTGCTGGTAGGTCAGGGAAAGTGCACGCCACCAAGCTGTAGCTCTGCCAAGTTATAGATAAATGTTCAAATAATCCTGCATATCCTAAAAGAACCCTATTAAGATAAGCAAATGCCAAGAGACCAAAAACAACAGAAAATTATAAAGCATATGAAGAAACCAGAAAATATGGATAATCCAGATGTGCAAATTAAAAAGCCAGAGGAGACACAGAACTTGGAGCAATTAATCAAAGAAGTACATACAAACATCAATGCCATGGCTCAGAATATAAAGCACATAAAGAAGACCCTAGAAGAGCATAAAGAAGAATTTGCAAGAGTAAATAAATCTTATGGAAATAAATGAGAATGTTCATCAAATTAAAAATATTCTTGAGACACATAACAGCAGGTTTGAAGACTAGAGGAACGAATTAGTGAACTCAAGGACAGGACGATGGAATGTGAAAGCAAAAAAGAACGAATAGTGAAAAAAAAATGGAAAAATTTGAAATGGATCTCCGGGAAATGATTCACAACATGAAGCTCACAAATATATGAATCATTACTGTTCCAGAAGGTGAATAGAAGAGTAAAGATCTAGGAAGAGTATTTGAAGACATTGTTGGGGAACACTTCCCAACCCTTCTTAAATGACATGAATATGCAAACCAAAGATGCCCAACGAACTCCAAATAGAATAAATCCAAATAAACCTACTCCAAGACATAGTCTAATCAGACTGCCAAATGCTGAAGAGAAGGAGAAAGTTCTGAAAGAAGCAAGGGAGGAGCAATTCACCCACCACATACAACAGCGTAAGACTTAAGTACTGACTACTCAGCAGGCACCATGAAGACAAGAAGGCAGTGGTATGACATATCTAAAATTCTGAAAGAGAAAAATTGCCAGCCAAGAATTCTTTATCCAGCAAAGCTCTCCTTCAAAATTGAGAGAGATCTTAAAATTCCCACAAACAAGTGCTGAGAAAATTTGTTAACAAGACACCTGCCCTACAAGAAATACTAAAGGGAGCTCTGCCAGCTGAGAAAAAAAGAAAGGAGAGAGAAGCCTGGAGAAGGACACAGAACTGAAGAGTATTAGTAAGGGTAACTTAAAGGAAATAGAGATGGGGGGGAAATAGATCTGACAAATAAAAACCAAAGGATAAGATGGCTGTTTTTAAGTACTGCCTTCACAGTAATAATGTTGAGTGTGAATGGACTAAACTCCCTTATTAAAAGATATAGATTGGCAGAATGGATTAAAAAATATGAACCATCAATATGCTGTTTACAACAGACCCATCTTAGACCCAGCAACAAAAAGATTGAAAGTGAAAGGTTGGAAAAAAATATTCCATGCAAGCTACAGCCAAAAGAAAGCAGAGATAGCAATACTAATTTTGGATAAAGTAGACTTTAAATGCAAGGATGTAATAAGAGATAAAGAAGGACACTATATACTAATAAAAGGGACAATTCATCTAGAAGAAATCACAATTATAAATGTTTATGTAACCAATCAAGGTGCTCCAAAGTACATGAGACAAGCATTGGCAAAACTGAAGGAAGCAATAGATGTTTCCAAAATAATCATGGGAGACTTCAATATACCACTCTCTCCTGTAGATAGATCAACCAGCAGAGGACCAATAAGGAAATTGAGAACCTAAACAATGTGATAAATGAATTAGACTTAACAGACATATATAGAGCATTACAGCCCAAATTACCAGGATATACATTGTTCTCTAGTGCTCATGGAACTTTCTCCAGTATAGATCATATGCTGAGGCATAAAACAAGCCTTAATAAATTTAAAAAGATTGAAATTATTGAAAGTACATTTTCTGACCACAGTGGAATGCAACTAGAAGTCAATAACTATCAAAGATCTAGAACATTCACAAATATCTGGAGGTTAAACAACACACTTGTAGACAATCAGTGGGTCCAAGAAGAAATTGCAAGAGAAATTGTTAAATATCTAGAGACGAATGAAAACTAGAACACAACATATCAAAACTTATGGGATACAGCAAAGGTGGTATTGAAGGGGAAATTTTTAGCTCTAAATGCATATATTAAAAGGAAGAAAGCTAAAATCAAAGAACTAATGGAAAAACTGAAGAAGCTAGAAAATGATCAGCAAATTAATCCTAAAGCAAGTAGAAGAAAAGAAATAACAAGGATTAAAGCAGAAATAAATGATAAGGAGAACAAAAAAGCAATAGAGAGAATAAACAATAGCAAAAATTGGTTCTTTGAAAAGATCAACAAGATTGACAAACCCTTACCTAGACTGACAAAGTCAAAAAGAGAGAAGACCCAAATACATAGAATAATAAATGAGAGGGGGGACATTACTGCAGATCCTGAAGAAATGTTTAAAAATCATAAGAGGATACTATGAACAACTGTATGCCAACAAACTAGTCAATTTAGAGGAAGTGGATAATTTCCTGGAAACACATGAACAGCCTAGACTGTCCAGAGAAGAAATGAAAGACCTCAACAGAGCAATTGCAAGCTAAGAGATCCAATCAGTCATCAAAAAGCTTCCTACAAACAAAAGCCCAGGGCCACATAGCTTTACAGGGGAATCCTACCAAACTTTCAATAAAGAACCGACAGCATTCCTACTCAAACTCTTTCAAAAAACGGAAGAAAATGGAACACTACCTAACTCATATTATGAAGCCAGCATCATTCTAATACCAAAACCAGATAAAGATGCTACAAAAAAGGAAAACTACAGGTCAATCTCCCTAATGAACATAGATGCAAAAATTCTCAACAAAATACTTGCAAATATAACCCAAAGACACATTAAAAAAAATCGTACACCACGACCAAGTGGGGTTCATCCCAGGAACGCAAGAGTGGTGCAACATAAGAAAATCAATGAACGTAATACAGCGCATTAACAAATCAAAAGGGAAAAATCAAATGATCATCTCAATAGATGCTAAAAAAGCATTCAACAGAATTCAGCATCCTTTTTTGATAAAAACACTTCAAAAGGTAGGAATCGAAGGAAATTTCCTCAATATGATAAAGGACATGTATGAAAAATACACAGCCAGCATAGTATGCAATAGTTAGAGACCGAAAGCCTTCCCTCTAAAATCAGGAATGAGACAAGGATACCTGCTGTCACCACTATTATTCAACATTGTGCTAGAAGTTCTAGCCAGAGCAATCTAGCAAGACAAAGAAATAAAAGGCATCCAAATTGGAAAGGAAGAAGTAAAACTCTCATTATTTGCAGATGATATGATCTTATATTCGGGAAACCCTGAGAAATCAACAACACAGCTACTTGAGCTAATAAACAAATTCAGCAAAGTGGTGGGATACAAGATAAATGCACATAAATCAGTAATGTTCCTATACACTAGAAATGACCTAACTGAAGAGACACTCAAGAAAAAGATTCCATTCACAATAACAACTAAAAAAACTCGAGTACTTAGGAATAAACTTAACCAAGCATGTAAAAGACCTCTACACAGAAAATTACATAACTTTACTAAAAGAAATAAAAGGGGACCTAAAGAGATGGAAAGATATTCTGTGTTCTTGGATAAGAAGGCTAAATGTCGTTAAAATGTCAATCCTACCCAAACTGATCTACAGATTCAATGCAATCTCAATCAAAATTCCAACAACCTACTTTGCAGACTTGGAAAAGCTAGTTATTAAATTTATTTGGAAGAGAAAGGGGCCTTAAATTGCTAAAAGCATTCTAAAAAAGAAAAATGAAGTGGGAGGATTTTCACTTCCTGACTTTGAAGCCAACCATAAAGCCACAATAGTCAAAACAGCATGGTATTGGCACAAAGACATATTGATCAATGGAATCAAATTGAGAATTTGGAAATAGACCCCTAGATCAGTCGTCAACTGATTTTTGATAAGTCCCCCAAATCTACTGAACTGTGACAGAATAGTCTCTTCAACAAATGGGGCTGGGAGAACTGGGTTTCCATATCCAAAAGAATGAAGGAGGACCCCTGCCTCACACCCTATACAAAAATTAACTCAAAGTGGATCAGAGACCTCAATATAAAAGTACCGTAAAACTCCCGGAAGATAATGTAGGGAACCATCTTCAAGACCTAGTATTAGGAGGTCACTTCTTAGACGTTACACACAAAGCACAACAACAAAAGAAAAACTGGATAAATTGGAACTCCTCAAAATCAAAATCTGTACCTCAAAGGAATTTGTCAGAAGGTGAAGGGTCAGCCAACACAATGGCAGAAAATATTTGGAAACCGTGTGTCTGGTTTGCTAATGCTGCCATTTTGCAAAACACCAGAAATGGATTGGCTTTTATAAAGGGGGTTTATTTGGTTGCAAGGTACAGTCTTAAGGCCATAAAGTGTCCAAGGTAAGGCATCAACAATAGGGTACCTTCACAGAGGGATGGACGATGGCATCTGGAAAACCTCTGTTAGCTGGGAAGGTATGTGGCTGGCATCTGTTTCCTCCCAGGTTGCATTTCAAAATGGTGTTTTCCAAAATGCCAGCATCAGCTTTCAATGGCCATCTTCAAAATGTCTCTCTCATGCTGCAGTCAGTGTCAGGAGTCTGCAACTCCAAACATCTCTGAGCTAAGCCAGCTGGCCACTGGGTCTGTGCCAGCATTTTTTTTGTTTTTTTTTAAATTCAGTTTTATTGAGATATATTCATTTGTCATACAGTCATTCGTGGTTTACAATCAGCTGTTCACAGTACCCTCATATAATTGTGTATTAATCACCCCAATCTATTTTTTGAATATTTCCTTTACCATAAAAAGTAAAAATAAGAATAAAAAATAAAAGTAAAAAAGAACATCTGAACCATCCCCCCCATTGCACCCTATTTTTCATTTAGTTTTTGTCCACATTTTTCAACTAATCCATCCATGCACTGGATAAAAGGAGTATGATCCACAAGGCTTTCACAATCACACTGTCAGCCCTTGTAAACTATACTGTTATATAATTGTCTTCAAGAGTCAAGGCTACTGGGTCATGGTTTGATAGTTTCAGGTATTTACTTCTAGCTATTCCAATACCTTAAAACTTAAAAAGGGTTATCTATATAATGCATAAGAATGCCCACCAGAGTGACCTCTCAACTCCATTTGGAATATCTCAGTCACTGAAACTATTTTGTTTCATTTCACATCCCCCTTTTGGTCAAGAAGATGTTCTCAGTCCCACAATGTTAGGTCCATATTAATTCATGGGAGTCATATCCCACATTGCCAAGGAGATTTACACCCCTGGGAATCAGGTCCCACATAGGGGGAGGGCAGTGAGTTCACCTGCCAAGTTGGCTTAGCTAGAGAGAGAGAGGGCCACATCTGAGCAACAAAGAGGTACTCAGGGGGAGACTCAGGCACAATTGTAAGCAGTTTTAGCCTCTCCTTTGCAGTAACGAGTTCCATAAGGGCAAGTGCCAAGAGAGAGGGCTTGGCATACCAACCCGCCAGTCCTCAATGTTTGTGAGAACATGAACAACAATCCAAGTGAGGAAGTCCTACACTTCTGCATTTTCCCTCGGCTCCTCAGGGGGGCCCTGCATATATATATTTATTCTCTGCCCAAATTACTTTGGTATGTGTCACCATTTCACACTAACTTGTATAAACCTATCAGGTCTCATTTCCTATTCAAAGTTCTATGTAATTATGGTATTTGAACACATTGTATGAATTAAATTGTTTAGGAAATATAGATCCTGCACCAAATAAACAACTCTTCCCTTGGTTTCATATGGAAGTTGAAGTTTCAAAGCACAGTATTATCCTTTACCCTTAGGCCCGATTTGCCCTAGTCCTAATTAGATCTGCTTCATGCATATCTCTAACTGAAGTCTGAACTCTTTTTCAGCTTTTTTAACAGTTGCTGTATGCGCAAATACTGGCATTTATATCTGCCGAGCTCTGGCTCTGAGTTTTGGGTGTCACACAGATACCCAAAGTTCCAGGGATTGATCAGGTTATACACAAAGGGATCAGCATCTCAGAATCTGGAAATAGCCATTACAATTCAGGAATAGATGTGACTACTGTAAGAGCTTACAATCTAGGGACCATTACAATAAACATTCCCCTGATAAGCTGTACTCTAAGATTCAATTATGCATTTACACATTGTAGTTAGTCCATATTGGTGAGGCATTATAGTATTTGCCTTTGTTTCTGGTATAGTTCAGTCAAAATGCTGTCTACAAGATCCATTCACCTCATTGTGGTGTGTGTCTCACAGCATCACTCCTCGTCGTAGTTGCTCAATATTCCATTGTATGCACACACCACAGTTGACCATTCTGTTCCTCAGCAGATGTACCCTTAGGCCACCTCCACCCATTGCAAATCATGCATACTGCCTCCATAAAACCAGTGTGCAAATGTCCATTCATGTCCCAGCTCTCAGATCTTCCAATATGTGCCGCCTAATGAGGTTGCAGGACCTTATTGTGTCAGCATTTTTTTTTTTTGTACATTCATTTTTTTTTATTTTATTTTGAAATAAATTCAAAGTTATAGGAACAGTTGCAAAAACAATACTAACCCCATACAAAGAATTCCGTCATACCCTGACGCCCCTCCCCCGATAGCTCAATCCACCAACCTTAACATGCTGTCACATCGCTATTTCTTTCCCTCCCTCCCTCGCTCCCTATCTATCATCCATCGTCTATTGCTCTGTCTTCTGAACATATGAGAGCTAGCTGCACACATCCTTGAACATACACTATAATTCACGTATACACTTCCCATGAACAAGAACATTCTTTTATGCAATCCCATTAAGCACAGCTAAGAAGTACAACAGGTTCAACAATGATACAAAGCTTACATTCTATATTTCCTTTACCTTATGTCTCAACTGTGTCCCTTTGAGCCACCTGTCCTCTATCCTCTAAATAAACTAATCAGGACCCATGCTAAAGAGGCAGGGCCACACCTCCATGGAAATAATCTAATCAAAGGCATTTTCCACAGTTGGGTGGGTCACTTCTCCATGGAAACAGCCTAATCCAAAGATCCCAACCTAATCAACACTAATACGTTGGCCCCCACAAGACTGCATTAAAGAACATGGCATTTTGGGGGACGTAATACATCCAGACTGGCACACTATGTATCTGATAAGAGACCGATATCTTGCATATACAAAGAAATCCTATAACTCAATGATAGTAGTACAAACAGCCGAATTATAAAATGGGCAAAAGACATGAAAAGACATTTCTCTGAGGAGGAAATACAAATGGCTAAAATCCACCTGAAAAATTGTTCATCTTCACTAGCTATTAGGGAGATGGAAATTAAGACCACAATGAGACATCATCTTACACCAATAACAATGGCTGCCATTAAACAAACAGGAAACTACAAATGCTGGAGAGGATGTGGAGAAATTGGAACTCTTATTCATTGCTGGTGGGACTGTATAATGGTACAGCCAGTGTGAAAGACAGTACGGCAATTCTTCAGAAAACTAGATATTAAGTTACCCTACAGTCCAGCAATTTCACTTCTCAGTATTTACCCAGAAGATCTGAAAGCAGTGATATGAAAAGATATTTGCACACCGATGTTCATAGCAGCATTGTTCACAATTGCCAAGAGATGGAAACAATCCAAATGTCCTTCAACAGATGAGTGGACAAACAAAATGTGGTATATACATAAGATGGAATACTACTCAGCAGTAAGAAGGAATGAGGTTGTGAAACATATGACAATATAGATGAACCTTGAAGACATAATGCTGAGTGAAATAAGCCAGACACAAAAGGAGAGACATTGTATATTACCACTAATGTGAACTCTGTGAAAAATGTAAAATAAGTGTCTTAAAATGTGGAATATTGGGCACCTAGAGATAGTCAGAACCTAGTGAAGGGGGAAAAATAATCTAGTATGTACAGATGTGATAATTAGTGTGATCTTAATAGTATGGAAATGGTCAGGAGTGACTGTGGTTCATTAATGGGATTATAAGTATCAGTGATGCATTGAAGGTGAACATGTTTGTAAATGGTTGTTTAAAGGCAAGTAACCCACTGAGTAGCAACACAAACCTAAATAAGTGTTAGCATGATATACTTATAAGGTATGACACTGCTGCAGAGGCTTAACAACAGAGTGGTATGGAAAAACTACCCATTACATATTAAAGACTATATTTAATAGGAATATCTTACCAACTATACACTAATACTAGGGATGAATAATTAGCAGCTGATAAGGGCTCTAGGATGTATTGTGTTAGGATAATTGTTTAAAGTTGAGAGTGATGATTATTGTACAACTAATTGAAGACAATGTAAGAAATTGACTGTTTATCCTGGGATAGAATATATATTAAGTGAAATTAGGAACCCACAACTTAATAATCAAACCCTTGACTCGAAGCTTGCTCTTATGAAACTTAAGGCTGTAAATGGCAGGCTGAGCCCTCCTATAATGATGCCTAAGAGGCACCTCCAGGGAACCTCTTTTGTCACTTAGATGTGGGCTTTCTCTCTCTAAGCCCAATTTGGCAAATAAATTCATTAACCTCTTCTCCATGTGGGATATGACTCCCAGGGGAATGAATCTCCCCGGCAACTTGGGACATGACTCCCAGGAATGAGCCTGACCCTGGCAGCAAGGGATTGAAAATGTCTACTAGACCAAAAAGGGGGAGGTGGGGAGAAAGGTAACAAACTGAGGTCACAGTGGCTGAGAGATCCCAAATAGAGAGGCTATTCTGAAGAGAGCAAGAGTCTTATGCAAGCTCCAGCTAGACATCCCAAATGGCCACAATATACCATGCCTTTACCAAAATTAGTCCCCAAATACCTAGATCCCTACCTGAGATACCATAGAAGATTCACTCACTAAGTTTTATCTCTCAGAAACTTAAATCCACCAGAGTGTTCCTATGCCAAACAAATCCTAAAACCCAGGGGCAAGAGCCTTTTTAAGAACAACAATCAGATGCAGCCCCCTTCCCCATACTGTCGGCACCCCTTTTCAAAATGAACAAGTTAGGGTGCTCATTGTCTAGACACCCCTGAAGATGAAGGAAGAGATTAAGTGAGAGGAAGGGGTAGTAACAAACAAGATTTAACAAAGGCCTATGAATACTGAAACTTTACATAAATGACGGGTGAAACTCTAACCTATAACATCCTTTGAAATTTGCTCTCTAACTACTTGTGAAATCATACTTTGAAGGTTATCACTGTTATGTATGTATGTTAAAGTTCACAATTAAAAATGCATTTATACACACACATACACACACACACAAACTTTACCAGTTTTTGGTCATTTACATTGTGAACAAAAGCAGATTACAAACAGCATGTATTGTATGATGCCATTTATGTAAAATTGTATCTTTTTGTGTGTGTCCTTGTGCGTATGTCCATAGTGGTGTCTGGAAGGAAGGTTGCCAGCCTCCCCTCTCTCTTTGCCCCTCCCCTGATTGTTTTCAGTTCCTGATTGTTTTCAGTTTGCCCTGAGGGAATGCCTTGTCTCCATTCCTTTCTTGACTCCGTTGTACTGACATCCCACCCATCACCACCCCTACCCCTCCAAACCTCACCACCCCCCACCACCCAGCCCCAGGTCTGGGTCTAAATAGCCCTTCCTTACAGGGCCTTCCCTGACACCCTCTCAAGTTATCCCCATCAAAATTAAGCCTTCTCTGTTATTCTCTCTCAAAACACCCTGTCCATTTCCTTCACAGCACATTGTCACAACTTGAAATTATGAATTTGGGTATTGATTTCTTTAATGAGCATTTCCTCTACTATGCTCTAAGCTTATGAGAGATATGTCTCTCTTTACTCTTGTATCCCCAGACCCTTAGTATGGTATCTGGCAAATAGTAGGTGCTCAAATGGTATTTGTTGAGTGAATAAATAGTCACCTCAAACCTTTGTCATGTCCAATGCACTAACTCAACCCTACATGATGGATACATGGAGAGTAGAAAGAGAGGGCAGGAAAGCAAGTGTGGCCATGCCAACGAGTAGAGGTTGAGGGGGGTGTGGAGCAGCATTTTTTTGGAGAAGACTGTGTCCAGTAGCACATGAAACTGAGGACAACTGGGTGGACAACCCAGGAGCAGATATGAAACAGCCACCTCTTTTTTTTCCGAATATAGTAGAGGGAAGGTGACTCTTCAGAAAAGGAAAAACAGCTACTTGAGAAATCTGTCTCTGTTTATAACCCCCCCACACACATACATATACATAAATTCATAATGACAACTGATAGACAATTATTTTCCCTAATATCATTTTAGTAAAGATGTCAACTATGTCTTTTTTGTGTGTGTGAGCACAGTGAGTTTTATTAACTGCAAGTACTGTCATATTTTTCCTCTTCCAAGTTCTTTAACTGACAAAATTACCCTTACAGACTACAAATATTGTCAAATGTGTTTGATTATTAATTTATAAAGTTTACCTGTCAAATAATACATTCTTTATGGAGTCTTTGAAATGATATTTTTAGAGTTTATTTACCATCATTGAAAGCAGATGGTTCTATAAATCTTAAAAGTAATCACAGATTCCTTAAACTCACAACATATGTGTATTTCAAGATTAAATAGAAGCCCATTTTCTGCAAACATAATTTTCTACTACTTTTTCATAAAAATATAAAAAAGACTTAGCAGTCATAGTTTTACAGTAGTGAACCCAAATCAAGATTTTTCTACAAATGATACCACTTCCCAAAAACTTTAAAAGACATAACATAATAATGTGATGTTAAACCAAATTGTCTCATCACCACAAAGTATTTGACTTTTTAGAAATATTGTGCAATATTTCCTTTTAAACCTGACTTTTATGCTAGATTTCAATTGTGTATATGCTATGTAAACACACCAGATTTAATCCAAGTCATTCATATTTATGCAGTGGAACTGTCATGTGACCAGTTACCATATATACTGTCATATAGTAATTGAGAAATGAAAAAAGGCAATCTTTATAAAAGACAAAAAAAAAATCTTTTTAATAAAAAGCAACCAACACTGCCCTAATTTCTGAAAAAAATTACCTCTTCCTCCTACCTTTTTTCTCCTTTTAATGTTACGTTTTATAGCATGCCATTAATCAAAGATATTTGTATCACTTGTACTTAAGATAGCTTTTTACATAGTTGCTTTCTTTTCTGATATGCTGAATTTATCAAAAGGCACCAGGATTAGGCTCCCAAGTAGTTTCTGATTTTTTGCCCCTTTTTAGTTTTCTCTAGAATGATTTTCCTCAGACAAATGTGACTCTGGGAATATAAGGAACCACAAGATAATGAATGATACAACAAGCAATGTGAAACTTGTACCATTCAAAAGGTGTAAATGTATAATAAGTTCCTTGAACTTTTCATTTAGGACAAGAAGTCAGAAGAACTTTCTGAATGTAAACATAAAAATAGAGCACATCTATCAACAGTAGGAAAACTCATAACCTTACAATAGCAAGGTATTAAATCTTACAGAATAACACGTAGCCAAAAGCATTAGAAATTCATTGTCTGAAATTCTGATGCATTATTCTGAAACATGTCTGATAGATATATGCCATTAACATATAACAGAATATGGCATTTATTTCACAGGGAAAAAAAAGAAAAGTTTTATCACAAAAACAGATTTACTGGATTTCGGCTTTGATTTTAGAGATATATTTTAAAGATAAAAAAAAAAACAAAATTCCCCTTAAAATAAAAAAGTCTTTATATATGTAATCCATTATTAATACTTTTTTATGTTCTTACAATGTAAAACTTAGAAAAACCATTTTCCAGTCTCCCTGGCAGCTAGGGGTTGCTGTGTGGCACAGTTCTGTCCAATGAGACGAATGTGAAAATCACCGGGAATGCCTGGAAAGCTTTGCTTTCCTTGTAGCTGCTGACCCTTCCTGCCTGCTTGCTTGGAGTTAGGAATGTGGAGTCTTGGCCACCTGGGAGCAAAGGACCAGCAGACACCAGCCACGTGCCTTCCCAGCTGACAGAGGTATTCCAGACTCCATCGGCCATTCTTCACTGAAGGGATCATCTTGTTGATGTTTTAGTTTGGACACTTTTATGGAGTTAGGACTATAAATTCGTAACAAAATAAACCCCCTTTTAAAAAAACAATCCATTTCTGGTAATTGGATCATCCTTTTTCATTCATTCTGCCAGTCTCTGCCTTCTGATTGGTGAGTGTTCTGGTTTGCTAATGCTGCTGTCATGCAAAATACCAGGTTGCGTTTCAAATGGCTTTCTCCAAAATGTCTCTGGGTCTCTCTTAGTTTCTTCAGCTCCTGTGCATTTAAGTGTCAGGGTCCTCTCTTAGCTTCTCCGGAGCAAACTCTGGGTTAGCATCTCCAAGTGTCAGCATCAGTACTTAGCTTCTCTCCAAAATGTCCCTTTCAGCTGCATTGATCTCCTTCTGTTTATGAGCTCTTTTATAGGCTCTAGTGATTAAGTCAAGATCCACCCTGAATGGGTGGGGTCCATATCTCCATGGAAATAATTTAATCAAAAATTTCACCCACAGTTGATTGAGTCACATCTCCATGGAAACACTCAATCAAAAGATTCCAACCTAATCAACACTAATACGTCTGTCCCCACAAGATTGCATTAAAGAATATGACTTTTGGGGGGACGTAATAGATCCAAACTGGTACAGGCCTCAATAAACAGGTTAAGAGGGTGACAAAAGAGATAAAGTCTTCTAATTATCACGATAGTTGCATATACCCTTCTCCCTGCTGCCTTTGGTTTGTTAAGTGAGACCAAAAAAATTCGGGAATAAACATTGCTAAAAGCAAAATTCCTACTTTTACGTGTCTCCCCAAATTGCTCTCTAAGCCTTGCTGCCCCTCTGCTATTTATGCCCAGTGGCTTATATCAACAACTAATAAAAGCTTTGGTTTCGTCTAACTGCATCTTCCCTTTCACTTCCAAAAGGGTCCTTAGATGTGAGATATAAGCAGAAGACATCTGGAATACCTGGTCATTTGGGTTTATTGCTGTATATATGTAGCATCAGGGTGCTGCTTCTGACCATACAGGCTGTGCCCTGAACACTTGGGGCGAGGGGAGCAAAATAACACAGGCTACAATGTGAATAGCACCCCCTGGAGTTGTGCAGCATGGCAGCACTATGTAACAGGGTATGGACTGGGACTTCTTCTGTTGTCTCAGCTTTGGCTAAAGCCTCAAAGCAAGGACAGTGGGTGACAAGTGCCCTGACATTTTAAAACTGTTAGAGATAAATCGGGAGACTTCCTAAAAGACATAAAAATTGGTGGCCACTGCCCCATCCAGGCTCTATAACACAGGCCAACTGAAAACGATTCTTTAAGGCCCAGGGTGCCTGTGAGAAGGGGAATCTGATGTCTCACTCCCAAGCTGGAGGCTTCCTGAGCTACAGAAACTCTTGGGTTCATCTCCCCAATTACTGGGGTAAAACATAGTGGGAGAGTCCTTGGTGTATCCCCAGTACTTTGGGGATGAAGTCTAAAGATGGGAGGCTGGCTAAAGCAGCCCACAATGGCATGGTAAAGAGAAAAGGAGGTGCAGGAGTATATTAGTTAGGGTTCTCTAGGGAAACAGAACCAGCAGGAGATATCTGTAAATATGAGATTTTGTAAAAGTGTCTCATGCAACTGTGGGGATGCACGAGTCCAAATTCTGTAGAGAAGGATGCACAAGTCCAAATTCCGTAGGGCAGGCAGCGGACTGGCAGCTCCAGTGAAGGTGTTCTATGAACTCCCCAGGACATGCTGGCTAGCCAAAGAAGTGAAGGTTCTCTCTTTTTTTCCTTAAACGTCTTCAACTGATTGGATTAAATCCAGCTGATTGAATTCTCTCATTGTGGAAGACATGCCCTTCATTGATGTAGTCAGTCACAGGTGCAGTCAATTGATGATTTAGTAAACCAGCCTTCTGGTTGAATAACCAGCCACAAATATCCTTGCAGTAACCGGCCAGTGCTTGTTTGACCAGACACCTGGGCACCATCACCTGGCCAAGTTGACACATAAACCTAACCATCACAAGGAGCTTCCCCATGGGCCAAGTGGATGCTGCAAAAGTTAGCCAGGCTGAGATGACTCAGAAGGATCCTAATCACAAGGGTCTCCAGCAGGGTAAAGGGCCCCAATTTGCTAAGAGGGGTGTATGGCCAGGACAGGAAGCAAGAAGAACGGATTGCAAGAGCTGGAGGGTGCATTGTCCTGGATAGGAGCAGTGCAGAAAGCCACAGGGCACACCAGCCAAGGAAAAAGACCACTGTACCTTGATCCCACTCCCCCTCCTTGTGTCCCAATCTGCAGGAGCCAGTTGTAGAAAGGGGGAGGATGATGGTGCCTGAACTTGAGCTGGGAACAGCAAAGAAGCTCTGAGGCAGATATGAAACTGAAGTTTTAGACTGGACTTTAAAAAGTAAGATGGAAAATAAGATTGTTCTTATAATTGAGAGTGACCAGAAAGCTATGAAATCTGCCAGATTTCATGAAGGAATGAGGCAGGAAGATCTAAAAGACCATATTTAAGCCCTTTGCTTATTGTGCATTATTGAGTTCAGTCCATTCAAAATCCTGGGTGCATATATTTTAACCAGACCCTTTATTAGTGATGCCAAACTTCCCCTTCCATCCTCATTCTTAGCAAAAACTTCCCCTCCCATCCTCATTCTAAGCAGACAACCCTGTATCTCATTTCACAGAGAAAAAGATAGCATGGTGGCAGTGGACTTTATAAATTGTCTGCACCCTGCCCAAACTTACACACTTCTCTCTTTCTGCATTAACTTAACTTCCTCCCATAGAAGAAGAAGAAAACTTCCTTACCCAAAGCCAGTACTTCCATCTGTCCTCTGGATCTTGCCCCTTCCCTGCCCCCCACCACATTCCCACCCCTGCTGCTCCACAGGGACTGTGCTCCATTTACTTTTTAAAAACTAAACTTTTTATTGTAGAATACTTTTAGACTTAGAGGAAAGTAGCAAAGCTAGTACAGATTGTTCCTGTACACCCCTCACCCAGTTTCCCCTATTGATAGCATCTTACATTACTGTGGCACATTTGCTACAAGTAAGGAGCTAGTACTACAGCTATGATTACAGCAATGGAACCAACATTAACTAAACTCCAAAGATTATTTGGATTTCACTAGTTTTTCCCTAACTTTTTTTTTCCTTTCAGGTTTCCATCCAGGATACCACATTACATTTAGGCATCATGTCTTCTTAGCCTTTTCTAGTCTGTAACAGTTTATCGGACTTTCCTTATTTTTGATGACTTTGATGATTTTGAGGAGTGCTGGTCAGGTATTTTGTAGAATGTCCTTCAATTGGGATTTGTCTGATGTTATTCTCTTGATTTGGGGTTAGGGGGTTGGGAGAGGAAGACCACAGAGGCAAAGGGCCATTCTCCTCACATCCTCTCAAAGTCACATTCTGAACATGACTTATCACTGTTGATATTAATCTTGATCATCTGCTGAGGTCATGTTCTGATCAGGTGTATCCACTGTAAAGTTACTTTCCTCCAGCTTTCCATACTCTACTCTTTGGAAGTGCAGTGCACATTCAGGGAACGTGGAGTTAAGTTTATCTCCTTGGAGGGGAGGGCAGGCATTGGCATAAATTATTTGAAATTCTTCTGCATGAGAGATTGGTCTCTTCCCATGCAATTATTCATTCAACCATTTATTTATATCAGTATGGAAACTTGGTTATTTGCTTTATACTTTGGGTTAAAATCTAATACTACATTGTTTATTTTATTGCTCAAATTTTTCCAACTTTGACCCTTGACCTCTTTCAGGTTGGTTTCTGTGTCTCCCTTTGACTTTTTTTTTTTTTTTTAAAGGAATTAGACATGAGTTTAATAGCATTTACTTACAGGAGATATGGTTTGTTCCACAGCAGTGGCTGGCCGGGAAAGATGGAAGTTATACTCCACAAAAGCTGGGGGTGCCAGGGTGGTTTATAAGGGCTAGGACAAGGGGGGGTGTGAGAACAGAGTTAGTGTTGATTAGATTGTAATTCTTTGAAAGTTTCCATGGAGATGCAACCCACCCAACTGTGGGTGATAACTCTGATTAGATAATTTCCATGGAGGTGTGGCCTCACCCATTCAGTATGGGCCTTGATTAGTTTACTAGAGAACAATATAAGCTCAGACAGAAGGCACAAGCTTGCTACAGCCAAGAGCGACACTTTGAAGAATGCACAGGAGCTGAGAGAGTAGCTGCAGCTTACAGAGACATTTTGGAGACAGCCTTTGAAAGCAGACTTTTGCTCCAGAGAAGCTAAGAGAGGACAAATGCCCAACAGCAACTAAAAGTGACATTTTTGAGGAGCTGCAGCGTAGAGAGGAATGTCCTGGGAGAAAGCCATTTTGAAACCAGAACTCTGGAGCAGACGCCAGCCACATGCCTTCCCAGCTAACAGAGTTTTTCTGGATGCCATTGGCCATCCTCCAGTGAAGGTATCCGATTGTTGATGCCTTACTTGGACACTTTATGGCCTTAAGACTGTAACTTTGTAACCAAAAAACCCCCCCTTTGTAAAAGTCAATCCATTTCTGATGTTTTGCTTAACAGCAGCATTAGTAAACCGGAACACTTGGTGATTACTGTTGGGTTGTTTTTGTTTTGTTTTGTTTACATTCACTGAAATTATTGTGTAATTCTTCATTTCTATCCTAAAAATGTCATCTAAACATGTGTTAAATGATGTTATTTGTATCAAACTGGGGGAGGGGGAAGTACAAATCAATAACATTAGAATGCAAGTTTGATGAAATAAAATAAAGAAAGATGTTAATTTACGAGAGAAGATACACTTTTTAAGAAAAAAAATCACCATTTGTTTAAAAAAAAGAAAAAATGGGGGACCGGGTTGGGTGTTCTGGTAGAAGGGTCAGTGCAGCCCTTAAGCTACAATAGCTCTAGATGGTTGAGCCAAAACACACTCCCCTTACTTTCAATTCTTATGGGAAAATCAGTCTTGAATTAAGCAAATTTTGAATTAGTCAAGGTCTTTGGTAATGCATCCCTTGTACAAAATGGAACCACTCTATTCTTTAAAATGCACCCTTCATTCTTGAGCCCCTGCTGACTCAGTCCACTGAAATCTGCTCCCAATGCTTTACTACTAAAGTGTTCTTCCTGAGACCATTAATGGCCTCCCAACTGACAAATCCAGCGAACATTTTAATGTCTCATTTGATCACTCCATGGCATTTAATGCTACTGACCACTGCTTCATTCTTGACATCTTTTCCCCCCTTTTTTGCTTTGTTTTGTTTTGTCTTGTTTTTGCCTACATTTGTGGCTCCTGCTCCTAAGTTTCTTCAGGCTTTTGTTTCTCTACCCACCTCTTAAATGTTGATGTTCACAAAGTGATGTGATATGTGCTCTTCTCCTTACTCTGCATTTTCCTTCATTGATCACATCTATGCCCATGCATTCAAATATCCTCACTGATTATTTACCTCTATCACCAATTAAGAGTTCTCTCCTGACTCATATAGCTAATTCTCACCTTGGACAACTTGCAACAGCCTATATGCAGGCACAGGACATTTTGAACTACTGTGGCTGTTTCACCTAGTGCTTTTAAATACAGATATTTTAACTGGGATAATACCATTATTGATGAATTTTTATCAAGAAATTCTATTAAGCATCTCCATTAAACCAATTAAAATATTTGGATAAATTTCCTATGCAATGCATTTCCATTTTATCATAATTATTTTCATTGGGAGCCAGTCTTTTCTATATTCATTTTATAATGGAGATCTGATTTAATTTTTGGGCCTTTTCCAGTTTCACTGATGGTATCTTCTGCCACTGAGTTCTCTTATGGCCATTATTCCTATTAAACTCAAATTTCCAAAGTCAAAATTTTGTTGATCAAATTTTGTCAAGATTTCATCCTTCCACCAATTTTTAACCATTTGCGGGTTGACGTAATTTGAATTTAACTTGTACTGAATATTTCTACCAGTAATATTCATTATACACTGAATAAAGGCTAGCAGTTTATATTTAATTTTTGGTTACTCTATGAGAAGCTTGTGAGCAATTCGCCTCAGCTCACCTAAGGTTTCTCTAAAGAGAAGGATAAAGTATGTCCTAGGGATTAAAAGGTCCTGCTCAAAAACCAGGATAAAACTTGGGGTGTCTGGTAGAACTATTAGTTCCACCATACCCAGCTTCAGGAATTCCATTCTTTAGCTATGGTCTTGGTCCCCAAACCCAGCCCTAGAGCTCTGGGCTGCATTTTGAAAGAAAGATTTGGATTTCCTTTGGGCCTCTGGGCTAAGCCTACATAAAAGCAGGTTGAGTGACTACTTGGTCTCTTTCCACATAAGCTGACATGCTAACTTAAGCCCTCCAGATCTTATTACTTCAATATCAGAAAAGATGAATTCAAGGAAAAATACATGAGAGGGAAGAGGAAAATAGCTTTGTCTTCGAATCCAGAGAAGCAGGTTTAAATAACCTGCTCAGGGCTGCCTTTTCCTCTGGGGCTCACCCTAGTTCCTTCTGCCTTGTTCTCTAGGAGCTTCCAACCCATGCACCCCGTACATGGAAGGCAGGGCTACGTCACTGCGGTAAGTGCTTTTGCACACCTGCCCAGAGGCTCTGTTTCCTGCAGTGGGAGCAGAAAGCCTTCCCCCAGAGCAGCTGGGGAGTCATGGGTAAGGAAGACTGTATTTCTGGTTAATGCTAACTAAAATAGAAAAAGGCGTAAGAACATCACTTCTCTATTGAACTAGGTGGGGCATATATTCAAAAATAGAGAAACTTATCAGATCTTAAATAAATCTTCAGAAAAAGTAGGCAACTTTGATTTTACTCATGGGTATCATAGCAGAACTTTTTGGATCCTTAGGTTTCTTGGAACACCATGTCTGTGAACTCAGCACATTACCAGTTCCCCCTGAATCATGGATAAGGTCAAGTTCACTAAATTTCAAATAATCACTTATGCTGTTTTCTCAAATTTGGAGAGCAAACAGGCAGCAGGTTCCCTCCCGCTCAGCATGGATTTCAAAATTCTTAGGTATAACTCATCTCTTCCAAGACTTCTCTAACTGTTCTCCATTTCTTCTTATGTTAATGGTGGTTTCTCTTCAAGACCGTAGTGTGTGTGTGTGTGTGTGTGTGTGTGTGTGTGTGTGTGTGTCTGTAAGGCTGCATACTAATGCAGGTCACATTCAGGTGTAGCAGGGTTCAGGTGTAGCAGGGAGCTATGTGGTTTTCCCAGCTCAGTCCTTATGGTCCCACTATTTTGTATTATTTCGCTTATATTTCCATGTCACCTGGAAGGGAAAGTAGGTCTCAGGAAATAGCAGTGCCAACATCCATAGATTTAAGGCCTGCCAGAGATCTGGAAGCAAATCAACCAACCAGCCAAAAGTTGTTCTCTGAAACTTAAAATGTACTATTACTCTTGGTACCAACTGAGAGAGGCCTTTGGATCACTTCAATCCTAAGAATATCTGATTTAAAAAAAAAACACACAAAGTGTGACTTATTTATTTTAATTAAGTGTATAGGAGTTTACAACTCAAACAATTATTCATAAAAACTATCAGATACATAAAACAGATCACACCAAGAGTGCAATAACATAAATCCAATAGTCTGCAAATAAGAGGTATTGCAAAAATGTTAAGATTGACTTATAAAATATGTCTTTTTCCCTTCCTTTCCCTTGTTCACAGCCCTTGAGTTTGGATGCACATATTGTTTTCTGAGGCCTGATGACCTCAATATTCCTTACAGTTGAGTTGACCTCCTCATTAAGTCAACTCACATTAGTCAGCAGAGGGAGTTTGTTTCTTCTCCCCAGAATGATGCCATGGGCATTTATCATTTGGTTTCTATCTCCTAACAAATGACTTTAAATATTCACTCGTACAAAGTAATACCTGGCAGGCCTGTGGTGTTCTGGTCACTACTGCCCTCCCCACACCACACAGGAGCCACGTGTCCAGTCAAGCCCTACTGAGTTTCATTCTCGTAGACCAGAGAACCTACTTACTGTGGAAATGAAGCTAAGGCAATGGTCTGATTTTCCCCACATTTATCAAGAAATCCAGTTCTAACTTGAAAAGTTGTCAGCAAAAGGAACTGAATTTACTCAGGCAAGATAACTACTATCACCTTTTGGTGTTCTTTGGATGCCTTTATTAGGAGGTCTTGAGTTAATACCATGGAAACAACCCGTGAGGGAGGCATACGTGCAAGCCCGCACACACACACGCGCGCACACACAGTCCATTCACACACCTCAAACAGGATTCTTTGCTAGACTCAGAGACCACAACTGACTTGTCACTTTAGAGTGAAAAGCCTGCATTTCTCCCACTCCCCTCAACCCCCAAAGTCTACCCCTCTCACTTTTAACTGACATTGGTAAAAACCGTTTCTGCAATTCCTTGCCAAAAAGAAGCAACAGATTCCTTTAACATGTGCATATGGTTCTTTTACAAGGCAATGCAGATAGCACTGATTTGATTTCAAGAACAAAACATAGTTTCCATAAACTCAAAACTATCATGCATACTTAAATTAGAGATGGCTGAGATAATAGCTCAGACTAAACTTCTTATGGAATTACAAATTACGGGAATACTGGATTAAGTCACCAGGGTGATGGTTATCATTTAGCCATTTTTTTTAGATAGCATAAAGCCCCTTCACACATAAACTTGCCCTTCCATTCTAGGGCCCTCTGGACCTGCATAAGATCAAGGTGCAGTGCTGTCTCTTGGTTGTGTCTCCACAGAGTAAGGCTGGGATCCTGCCAACTTTCCTTTATCCTTTCTTCTAGTCCACAAGAAATGGGGAAGGTGAGCCATTTCATTCTTATTTGGACTTATTCCAGTGTGGTAAGATTGTCACAGGCTGGGCTGAAACTTAAGAAGAAACTGTTTACAGAAACAAGGGAGGCAAATAAAAGTTAACATGATCATTCAACCATTTCCTTCATCATGCACTGTATAGGTGTGGTTATAACAGGGGAATGTCGGGTGAGGAAATGCAGTGGGAATAGGAATAAGGGAGGTCAGTGGGGAATACTGTCAGGGGAGAGAAAAAGCAGGAAAAGAACTGTATCTGGAAGTGTTATAATGATGGGACTTTGGGCAGGTGGGGGACGTTTCCTAACAAAGGTTAAGGTGCAAATGAGGCAGCAGAGGACCGAGAAGTCAGAGAGCACAGGGAATCACGACATGGCCAGTTTGAGTTCCTCACGTGTGATGCTGTGTAAACTGAGGCAGCAGTCTGACTGTCAAATTGGGTAGATGTGCGTTCCAGCACCCTAGCAAATTTGTCCTGTAGCACAAGAACATAAAAACAATTCCGAACCAGATACATTTTCATTATCAAGCATTCTGAAACACTTCCTTAAAGAAATTTTGCAGTAACAAGCTTTCAAGTGTTCTGGTAGTGGAAAAAAAAACAAAAACAAAAAACAAAAACCTTGCAAGTAGTAGTTGTTAAAGGCATTGGAAAAAAATAAGAATTTAACTTACATAATTCCATTTAAAATCTCCAATGTTTACTTCTTCAGGCAGGATTAGAGGATCAGAACTCAGGGGGCTCGTGGACATTAACAGTGGACCCTGGCCTCTTTAGAGGCTGCAGGGTTTTCAGTGGCTCTCCTATACACTTTCTACCAAAATAATTTGGGTTCCTAATTTTTCAGGTAAAACCGTATATATGTGACCAGCAGTCATCTCACAGAGTTGACTGATAAGTATTCTCCAATTTCAATTTCATTGGCATTTATTAAGTTTATTAAAGGGAGCCAAGTGACTCCATTTTAAATTCTATCTTTCCTGTCAGAGTGAACTGGATCTCATCCTTCTCTAGTGTCCTATAAAAAATTTTCCTATTTTATATGATACATCATGTTATATGATCTGATACATGTTTTGATTACTTTTCTTTATGGAAGAAATAGACCATGATTGAATTTCTATGGTCAGATCACTTCGGTGATTATACTTAATTTAAATAAAAGTGCAATCTGCTACTCTCTGTATGAACCAGTGAAATGCCAACTAAATAGATGAAAACACTGATGTACATGTACTTTAAAAATTACTAAATAAATAAAAGGGCAATAAGATAACAGTACCTTTCCTGGCAGTTTAGAAAGATACTTTGGTTACCAGATTAAACTCAGACCTAACACAGGGATTTAAACACATACACACCAGTCTACAGGTGAAATTTTCATCTCAACAATGTGTGGGTCCAACACAAAATAGGATTATGGCTTTAGGTCCTGCTCAGCATCAGCTACATCCTCAAATTTTGTTCACTCTATTTTCCAATCTAACCAAGGATTTGGAGCTAAAAGGCTATATGTGAACCCAACAAACAGATGTTATATATTTTTCACATTAAAAAGATAAATAAGATAATTTCACTAATTCAAAAGTGCCTGTTAGTTAATTAACATGGACTCTTTAAGAATTCATCACTGCAGATTGTGGCTCAATAACTTATATCTCAATATATTCTGGCTCATTGTTTTCCACTGAAATAAAAGGTCACTCTATCAGTTCCTGTGTTTTCTATCAGATGTATAAGCAAATAATACATAAAACAAACTGAGACAAAGTGCAGCTTTTGGTGATTATATGTTTTTCTCTTTTTCTCTTTAATATTAACCTATTGTGGTTTAGTTGGTGGAAACAAGTATTTGCTACTAATTAAAAGCACCCCGAGCACTCCTGATTTCCCTTAAAACTGAATTTTCCAGATTTCCAGATTCAGGATGGTCTCTGGCAATAACATTTTATCTTTAAATGAAAAGAAGATCAGTAGAAAGGGAATAAAATCCTATTGGTAGCAGATGTCTGCAAAATTCACCAGTTATTGGCTAATAATTAATGTAATACAATAATCATAAAAATCTTTCATTTATCACTAAGAAAAAAATAAAAGCAATTTGAATGTCTTTACATTCATTCCCCTGTTCACAATCTGTATTTAGAGTCTCCACCCATCCCAGGCCTCCAGAGAGAATAAAAAAGGGTTTACAAGTCAATTCTTGATAAACAATTACATAACAAAATCATTATTTTATTCTGATTTCTATTTTGAGAATTAAAATGGCCACTTTATTAGGAAGGAGTGATCAAATAACCAAAGGAAGGACATTTTGCAGGACTGCTAAGTAATCCTGAACATTTGGAAGATTAAATTAGAATGATGTTTCACTTTTTAAGATTTTCTGATTTGGAGTTGAGAAACAGCTCATGCCTTTGAGGGTTTCAACTGATAAAAGCTCATGGGAAGAGTTTTGGATGCAAAGTTTCAAGTGCATTAGCCAAAAGTATTCACTCAACTGGAAGAACGGCTTTGCATCCACTGTTACATTAAAAAAAAAAATCAGAAATGATAATTGGGAGAGAGCAAACTCAGGTTTCCGGCAGAGTTGAGATGTTGGTTGGAAAACCATTGCCAGTAGACCTGATACAGTGCCAATTATTCAAGTTTATTTTTTAACCTGGACATTTGAAATAGATGGAGACTAAACTAGAAAAAGTCTTGAAAAACAGCTATTTATAGTTTACTGCCAAGATCCCTGATCTTCAAATTTAAAAAATGCCACACCTAATCAACTGCAATGGAGACTGACATTTAGGCTTGATTCTCACATGACTTTCCAATCATTCTCAATTTATTAATCTGGTTTGGTAAACAACTATCCCAACTTCACTAACTAATGGAGAAATCACTAACATTTACTAGAAATCGCATGAAGCTTTGAAGTTGAAACTTAGGTGCAGCAACTCTTTATATGAACTTTCTCAGCAGAAATCTTCCCATTCAGACATAGGTTTTATTTTAAGGCACTAATAAGAAAAGGTATGAAAAAAGCTAAGCATGAGTCAGATATTTTCAGAAATAGAAGATATTTTCAAAAACACAAGTCAGTTGCCTATCTGGCCTACTACCTAAACGGGATAATTTAAAGGTTTTCATGGCTAGCTCATTCACCTCTTTTTCCATTCTCTCAAACTTACATATCAGATTTCTCTCTCCTCAAGAGGCAGCAGAGAAAGATGGCAAGGATTTAGAAAAAAACAAAACAAAACAAAACAACAAAAAACAAGCAACCCTAGTTTGTAGCCTAGTCTCATGATTTAATGTATTCCATAATGATGTCACTGAGTGCTCAGACCTAAAGTCTTTGAACACTTATTTTATTACTAAGACCATGTATCTAGTGGTTGGAACTGTAATAAAATGTTCTTTTCTCTTCTTCTGAAGAGGCAATTTTTCATGACTAGGTAAATTGAATTTGTTAATAGCAAACCTCAGTTCCAGTCAGGATTTTCCTAAATGGTCCAACGAATCCAATTTTTCCATGAAAAAAAAAAAACAAAAAAAAAACCTAAACTAAAACAGGGTTCAAGTCAGGTGAGCAGACAAATGCCAGTAAATGAGTGATTTGAATGTGGAGGTAGGCATGGTGGACAGGATTTACCTAATGGTAAAATGCTCCTGTGTACATGCATGGACACAGACACACACACACACACATACACACACACACACACACACACCTGTGCACTCATACTAATTTAAAATATATAGTTGCAGGGAAGGCTCTGCCAAGATTACCAAACATGAGCACAGATATCCCACCTACATGCATGTCTACACAGGAAAAGATACGATGTACATTACACACTCATAGACACACTCATGCAGAAGGGCCAGCCTGACTTGCATACAGACTCATAAACAGATTCAGAGAATCCTTCTGGCTTTACAGGAATGATTAGTATCTGCAGGATTACACTCCCTCTTCATGTGCAGGATTTTAATCTTGTGCTTCTTTCCAGAAATCTCCCCTTTCAAGAGTATTAAATCAGTCCTGGAAGGACTAACCTTGATTCCTCAGTGGACACGACTCAGAACAGGACATGCAGGAATTAAAATGAGCAATGATATGGCCCCTTTGGGATTGGGGTGAAGTTTTTCTGGCCTTAAACAGTTTCTGGGCGAAAAAAAAAACCAAACCCAGAGTGCTGGGTGGAGGTTGAAGGCCTCTATGAAGGAGATGCCAATGCCTGAAACTCCAGAAAGCAACACAAACAGAAGAAATGAGCATAACTTAAATGGGTTTCAAATAAATGTCACTGCAACTGTGTCTAACTGAAGAAGTTCTGCTCTGACAGCAGAAAACTGAAAGATAATAACTGATATATTTCTTCTTGGGAAGGCTCATTTGGGAGAGGTGTGACAGGTATTGGGGTTAGGGTAGAGACAGAAGCCCAAGGCTCAGGTATTGTTCCTAAGGTTTCTGCTTGCCTGATTTTGAAGGAAAGGGAGCTGAAGCAAAAGGATCAGCAGCTGGCAGCTCCGTAGTCCTGGAGGAAAAGGATGTGATAGAAACAGAGCCAGCTATCGACTGCATGTTGGTTTGTGAAACAATTTTGTAGGCGGCAATGGGCTGGGCTTCTGGACATGGCTCATCTTCTGGGCTATAATGACGGGAATATTTGGATAAAGACTGGGGACGGAATGGTTTGCCTGCCACAGGGCCTGAGACAGCATCCTTCTGGGGTGGAGGTCCTTTGTTTCTGTCATTAGGATGGCCCCTGGATTCCAGGGAGGATCCCCTGGGAGAGATGTTGTCAAGATAGTCTGCGGCTTGTACAGAATGTGAGGGGAGGTTAGATTGTTGGACAAAACCAGCCATGGAATACTGAGCTCGGACAGAGGTGTACACTGCTCTGTTGAGGCCTGAGAGCAGAGGGACATCACCTGTCTGACTAAGGAGACTGGCCTGCACAGGCAACTCCTGGGACGGGCTCTGGGCAACTGTTAATTCCTCCATGCTTTTCTTCTTGGTAAAAGGAGCTCTTGAGAACACATCTGCCTCCTCTGGCTGGGAAGGAGCCACAGTGCCCTTGGAGACAAACGGAGCTTTGGAGAAAATATCCATGTCATTCGTCGGAACCCTGGAGCTCCTGAATGGGGCTGTGGCAAAAACATCTGGTTCACTGAGACCATCAGCAGATGGTGGTGTGAGGGCCTGGAACTGGTTCTTTCTTCCACCTTGTACCGCCTTTGCTTGCTCAGTAGAGACTTCTGGCTGAGAGAATGGAACAGCTCCTCCCAGCTTCCCCTGAGGAGGCCTGCAGCTCTCATCCTCTTCTTCAGATTCCATGAGGAGAGGTCGAGACCCACTACAGTCTAGCATGTCCCCCTCGAGGTCAGTCCCTTCTTCTTCGCTGCTGTGAAATGAGCTGTTGCTTGAAGGACCATCTCTGGCCAAGTAGTCGGATTCTAAGTTGTTCTGAGTTTTTGTACCAGGTTCGCTGGAGGGGTCTGGATACAGGGGAAGGCCTTTAACAACCGTCGGTCCTTTAAAATGCTCTACAGTTATTACAGGACAGGAATTGGGCTCTGTCTGGAGACCTAGAAAAGCACAAAATGCAGAATTAATGCACCAGTCGGTCCAACTCTATTCTTGTAACATTTAATGGTCAACAGAAACATTGTGGGGCCAAATAATAGATGTCAAAAATGGAAAAGGAAAAACAGAAAAATAAGTCAGGCAGGGAAACTGCACACAAACTGGAACACGACCAATCACTGTCTCACGTTTTGGAACATGGTAGGCACAATGTGCAGGAAAGGAGATGAAGACGGTAGGCACACAGACATTCAGCATAACTATGCAATGCTCCCACTCGCGGGGCCAGGCACCCACACCTGCTCTACCTGGCACTGGCTCATAATGGAATGAAAACAAACCCAGTCATTCATCTCCACAGGTACCATGACGGTTTTGGATGATGTAGAAAAACACTGTCTGGGGATGAACTCAATTCAATATCTGGCATGTGGTCATCTGCTCCACACTGTCTCCACCTGAGGGCAGGCCCTCTGAGAAGGAGCAGATCATGGCTACTTGATAAATGCAAGGTTAGTTGATGATTTACATCACAAGCACTACTTAGAGCACAAGAGTGGCCAAAATGCAAATACTGAAGGCACTTTGTAAGGGGAGGAGACATAATTGAAATCATACTAAATAAATCACCTTCAGCTGGAGTTGCTCTGGAGTTTTGTTTTCAGTCTTCTAAGTTAGCAAAGAGCTCCCCTGCTTAAATGAATCCATCATAAAGTTCTTTAAGCAGAAGGAGTAAAATGCACGGGTAACTGCGGACGTATGAGCAAGAAAATACTAGTCTATTTCTATCTAGGTAGAGGTGCCTCAGGGTGCTCTGGCTTTTAAAATCAAATAGACAATTATCAGAATGCAAGAGAGCTTACCTTCCAAGAAATATTAGCAGGTTAGAAGTGTGTCATTGGGCACATGTTAGCAAGAGGGCAGGAAAAAGGCATATGTAACTAAGCAAGAAGAATCCAGAGAAAGGGTGGTTGGGGGTAAGGGTATCATTTAATCATGGGCTCAATAAAGAGATACCACTGGAGACAACCAACCCCTCAGGATAAGAAAATTAGGTACAATGATTTGGATCCATAAGTGGCTCAGTTACCTTTGTACAGATGGAACTCAAGCATCCCCACCCCACATGTGCCCTCTCCCCACCTATGCAAACCACTGGCTAGCAGAGTTATTTCTGCTGAAAATTATCCCGATAAAGTTTCTGCTTGAATTAAGCACACGGAACACAAAGAAGAGGCATCAAAATCAGTTTATTGGGAAACTAGTCATTTAAAGACATTACATTGTAAAGAGAACGTAGAGAGAGATCTGAACATTTTATAAGATACTGTACAAAAATACTATGTTTCTCTGAATTTTATAACTTTTTAGCAGTGCTTTTTAAAGAGTTCTGACCTAAATATTGTTCTCAAAAACAATTTTATGCTCATTTTTATTTCCCTTTCTAACCATCTGAATGAATTTAGTGAATTCTAGATTAGAGTTCTGAAGTTAAATTTTGTACGGGTGCTGAATAGCTTTCTGTATAGTATTTGAAGACTATGATTTTGAAGAGGATTAACTTTTTTCCTGTATTACAACTTTAAAATGTGCAGTTATATGGGTCATAGGAAAGCACTGGTCAATTGATAGGAAATAAATGACCACTTTTTCCCTTGAGATATATGTGGAAAGAAATAAGCCTATTTTCTCAAGCAAACATTAATATTAGCTCTGTCACAGTGATAGCCAGATGATGATTTCTGGGAGCTAATACAGATGAAAGAGGGCAAAAAAGTTTTTCAAAATAAAATTTGCCAAGCAAAGAGATATGAGAAGCCCCCCAAATCTCCTTGGACCACTTCCCAACATATCAGCAGTTGGACAAAGCTTTTAGTTGCCAAAACCGAGGTCCAATTCCTTCATCTTTCAAAACTACCCTAAAGATTGATATTATTAAACTGGTTCTGCAGGAGGGCAAAATATCTCTTCAGGAAAAAATGGAAAATTTAGTCAAGCTAATGACTAACTATGACACATACAGAACAATAATCAAAATGAACACTAATCCGATTGGATTCAATGTTTTTTGAAAATTTAATTTAAATTCAGTCAAACCAGTTGATGAGCACAGCGAGCCAAAAATCAGTGACTTGTTGAACCCAGGACCCTTTGGATGCTTGCAGTGTTAGATAACATTTTGAGAATTCTGAGATAGCAAGTGGGGGGTGCCCAGAAACAACATTGGACAGGAGGAAAGAACATGTCTAACCTATCAGAACTTTGTTAAAAAAGTAGGTTCTTGGTCAAGTCAACTGGAAACCTGCCAACTGGGAGCATATTCTGTGATCTTCATGGTGAATAATGGGAAAATCATACTTGAAATTCCAACAAATTTTTAAAATTCACAGTCACAAAAGTACCATACCATCATCTGGAGGGGAAACTCTCCTACTGTCTTTTAAAAAAAATGAAGGCCAGAACTTTTTCAGGTGTCTTTTTCCATATGAATCTGCTTTGTGGGACTGGAAACACACATTTAAAGGATTCACTTGAGAAGGACAAGTCTCTTAACCTTTCCATTCTCTTGAGAGAAGATGCGGTGTGACCCAGGCAGAGAACAACCACACTTTGCAATTCCCCAACTCTGGAACTCCAGAGACCAAAGAAATGCCGGCAGGTAAGGGGAAAGTACAGACATCCGCATTTCCCTTAGGGAATTTTGGTGGTGGAAGCACAAGAAACAAGGTAGTCAAGAGAAGGAGAGATTCTAAATAACTGTAAACAGAAGGTAGATGTTAAATCCTGCAGGCGGTTAAAGGTCTATTTTAGAATCTGTGAGTGTGTTCTTATAGGGAAAGCATGTGTTCACAGGGTGGACAGTCCTATACAAAAGTGGTCTTGTACAGTCAGGAAAACATGTATTTGAAGCAGTCTGCTCACTAGCAATGAAGGATTTATACAGATTTAATCTCATGCCTTGGCCCAGTTCCTCTGGTAACCAACAGCAGGCACAGCGAATACCCCGTGACCTCAGAACTCAATCAAGCTGGCTCTTTGTTCCTCAGAGGCTTAAGACCAGGATCGGGTCTCGCAGTCTGCACAAGGCACTTACTTATCCCGAACCCTAAGGTAGGGCATTTTGCTCTAATTCTTTCACGCTGGATCATGCTGCCTTTTATTCTGTTTTAGCACATTAAATTAAGCTGGATGTCAAACATACTTCTTTTTCTTGCTCTGATGTGGGACTGTGTACCACTTTTTGACACATGCATAAAGGATAACTCCACTGTAGTCTACTTAGAGGCTCCAAATTATGAAGATTTCAGTACGTTCTCATGTGTTTCAGAGACTAGGAAAGGAGTCCCAAAATGTACTTTATGACTTGGCAACTATCTTCACTGGCTCCCTATTAACTTCCAAAACAACCACAAGGGCTGCATGATTTGGGATAGGTTTACACTGAAAATCTGATGGACATAGTGTGGGTCTTCTGAGAGCTCTACAAACACTTGAGATCTGAAGACTTAAATTTTAGGCTGGATATTCCCTAACGTGGCATCCCATGCACAACCAGATTATTTTACTTTTCC
Source organism: Choloepus didactylus (assembly GCF_015220235.1). NCBI lineage: Eukaryota > Metazoa > Chordata > Mammalia > Pilosa > Megalonychidae > Choloepus > Choloepus didactylus. The sequence continues at coordinate 22,277,270 of NC_051323.1, read as the reverse complement.
CCAGACTATAAACTGAAGTAACAGTCGCAGGGAGTATCAAAAACTGAAAATGAAGACTTTGAGTATATGCAGTCTTCTCATTTAGTTGGGGAATGGAGAGCAAAATATTCCTTCAGAAGAAATCCAGAAAGGCAGCACCAATTGAAATGTACCATCCTGGAACTAAATCAGGGCATCAAGAGAGGTACACTAAATTATTACCTTCCATGACCTTTTGGCTTAGATAATGCAATTAAGCCTTTGGTTGTGCCCTATGTTGTATAATGGCATTAAAACCCATGATTGGGGAATAAGGGACTTGGGGGGGCCCAAACTGACCAGCGATGCTGTACCTTTCAAGCCAACGGGACAATTAAAAGGAAGAGATTTCTCACTGGGCATGTAAGTGCTATTGCCAACATACAAATGTTTAATTGAATTGCCCTGAGCATATTAAAAACTAAATCAGAGGAGGGTAGCTGCAAATCTGTGCTCCATTTTATAGCCCTGCTTCTGGATCATACCAAATGTAGTTTCACAGGGTCTTCACAAAGTAAAGCCAGGGTAGCCATGACTCATTAAAATTTCCTCAGTACGTCTTTCTCATGTGTCCTCTCTTTTCTTGTGCACAGGTTCGTGGTGTCACTCAACAGCGTGTTTAAATCCTTTTTGCAAAAGTGTGTTTTTGGCTCAAGTTAACAGCAACTATTTTAAGTTATTTACATCTCTAAACATGCTCCTGTTTGAACAGATAAAAGACTTTATTCCCCTGTATGTTTACATAAGAAATTTGTTTACAGAACTTGTTATCTATACAATACTTGCGTAGCAATGTTCAGATTCACATTTTTACTGCATAAGATAGCTTCATGTAGATTTGTTTGCTTTGTCTTCTTGGGGAGCACAGGATAAAGATCGAGAGTTAATACACATCCACATGACAGGGGAGTGTGCAATGGGGCAGAGGAGAATACTCACAGGAAAAGAGTAGAGTTCAGGACACTACATCAAAGTGGGGACCAAGAAAGCATCTTCCATCCTAGTAACTACCACCATTTGGTAACTTTGCATAGGTTTCTTTACCGGAGGAGCCTCCCTCCGCCACCTTAGCAAGAGGAAAGCCAGGAGAAACAAAATAGTATCTTGTTACAAATTATTTGAAATGGAGGCCATCTGGGATTCATTCTGACTCAAGAAACTCAAGCATATCCAACCTCAGGGACATTACTAGTGTGGAAAAGGAAAAGGCTAACTTTGGGTTGGTAAAATTATAGTCTCTAGAGAGAAATACAAGAATTTTGCAATATCTGGAGTGTTTCAGGAAAGATCTCATTCTAAATACCCATCCATGGGATATTTTTCTGTGCTGCCTGGCAGCTTGTAATTTGCCTAATTCAGTACTTTGGTGAGCCTGTCACTTTCATCCCAAAACTAGGTTAGAGGCCACAGGACTGTGCTGATACTATAGACTGAGAAGGTTAATGACCCTGCAGATCACAAAAAAACTTCATTCTGGGAGACTTTAATCTGGCCCAAGGTACCTATCCATAGCATGCACTTATTCAGCAGAACTCAGATCCCTCTGCACCTCCGGGCTGAAGGTCAGCCTCAGAGTTCCCTCCTTCCCACGGCACTGCTGAAGTCAGAAGACCAGGAAAAAAGTATTAAAAACAAAACAGGTATTCTGTTTTGCGATAAATAGGTTCTCTTCCTGGATTTGTTTCAACTATTAGCAATCAAAGTTCCTTAATTCTAATTCAGAAAGAGCCAAGTCCAATATCAAATGAGGCATTTCAGAAGCATTTTTAAATCCTTATCCTTCCATTTTCTAAACCATACTAAAGACTGGGGATCACAGAGTTCCCTTATTCAGAATAGTAAAGAAATTACAACTGATCATTTTCACTTTCCATATGAGGTCTTCTGAGAATTTTCTGGATTAGTCTTTTTACTGTCTTCAATAATAACCACTCTTCATCTTATGTGGGTGATTCTGCTTTTTTGGAAATAGCCAAATGTTACTCAGAACCAAGAGTGGTGGAAAAAATAGACCAAAGGAATATACTTTCAGATGCTGAAAGCGATACTAATTAGATAATAAGACAACACATTTTCTTATACCTTATTACTTTCCTTGATGTTATTTCTAAGAAGAAGAGTTTCAAAATTAACTTAAATGATGACAGCATCATTAGAATACGTATCATCTTCCCAACTGAAACCAGGTGTCTTTGATGGAAGCAATACTCAACTGGATGTCAAATATCTGATATGTCTGCTAAAGAAATCATTAGATTATAATGGTATAATCATGTTTTTAAAAGTGTCCATCTAAACCTTATTTCCTTTGAGGTCTGTGTATTTAAAAACATAGGGTCTTGAAATTGGTGATCTAGTTTTTGCCCTAAAGGGGGCGAAAAAACAATTTTTGATGTTTTCTGGTATAGTTACCACTCTTACACAGTTGGAATAAAAGCAGATCAGAAACATAGGCTTACAGTATTTGTCCATTTTAAAATGGCAAACCCTTGATTATACATTTAAAAAGAACTAAAATCTTTTGATACTGTTTTGTTTTGTTTTTAAATATGTAGGGATGTGTGTGTGTGTGTGTGTGTGTGTGTGTGTGTGTGTGTTTAATATTAAAAAAGGAACATCTGCGTCCAAATTCTTTGATTTAGGCTTTTTATTCAGATAACAGCCCAGGTCAGTAAAAGCCCATTATAATTCTCTAAACTGTAAATACTGCTACAGTAATAGCAAGAACTACAGAAGGTAACTGAAGAACATCAGGATTATATAAATCCCTCATAGTCCTTCTAAAGAATAATAATATATACTTAGAACTCTTTAATTCTATAATTTTAAAGTCCATCTAGTCCAAACCCATTGTTGTATAAAAAAGGAAGCTCTGAGAGGTGAAGCACCTGCTGAAGGCCACTTAGCCAGGGGCTGGCGAGGGTCAGGAGGAGATCGCAGGAGACCTGTCCTGCCCAGGCCTCTTCTCCCACCATCCTGCCTCCATCCAGCTCAGGCCCCGTGTCTGCAGAACAAAGAGGATGGACTAGAAGATGGCCTTTAGGGTCCCTCTTGTAGCTCAGCCTGTGGTTCCACAGGTCTATCAGTGACCAGCACATTACACTCAACTCAAGCCAACCCTTTAGCTCAGGAATGACACTATAAACTCAGGAAGGCCTCATTTACTGAGTCTCCCTCACGCATATTCCTCAACAGAAAACTAGTTCTCTCCCTCAAGCCCTACTCCGAAACAATAAGCCCAAGATAATTTCATGTTCTTATGTTCCTCAGGCTTCCACCATTCACCCAGTCTCTTGCTTCTCTTCTGTTCATTTTCATTAGCAGCCTCCATTAAACTTTATTGAGCCCGATGACTAGATAATATATCTCAATGTAATTACAGGTAATGCATGAAAGGAACAATTTAGAGACATTTACCTAATTTCTAAACTATAAGCTTCATGGTTTCAACTACATTGAGAAACTAGATATTTCATTTTATTTCTAACATGTATATATGAAAAAAAAATCAAATCTGAAAACAGAGGAATAAAACATTGTTATTTAAAAATAAACATTTCCTTCATTAGTTTATACATTCTTTCTATTTCCAGGAAAGAGAACAGAATTCTGATCTGCAGCAATTTTTCCTGTCCATAGAAGGGTAAACCAAGTCCCATTTTCACTGCTATCCAATCACAGAGAACTCTTCAGGGATATCTTTGTTTATCTTCAGCAAGTAGGTTGTGCCTCTCTAAATTGTGGAAATGATCCATTATCCTAATAGAGGCCTTTATTTTGCTCATCTAATTTCAGCCAGCATGGGAGGTATTTAAAGTCAGAAGGTAGACTGACAGAGTCAGATTTTTCCTCCGATGCCTGTTTCAAAGGCTGCTCTCATATTACTGGGGTCAGAGCTTACCGTCCAAAGTGCAGGGGTTTGCAGCCTTTTATAGTTGCTGTTCAACTTTCTTTTTTCCATCTTAAAGTGCAAGAGTGAGGAAGAAGAAACAAAAGTACTATGTAGAGAAACAAGCAAATGAACTTGGAATTTTATTTGTATAAATGAGATCAACTAAAGAGTATCCCTTTTGGGATCATGGAAAATGGCACTCAAGGAAGAAATGGCACCTCTTTTCAAAAGGGTGATTTTATAAAATTGCTTTTCCAAGTAAGGAAAAAAAAAATACACTTCAATGAGTGAGTCCATATAGAGAGGGTGCCAGGAGGCATGGTGTCATGTAAGGGCAGGGTCCTTTATTTACTTATGAACAAGATTCTGCTGTTTTGTTTTGTTTTGTTTTGTTTTGTTTGGATCTAGGAGGCCAAGGAAAACCAACTGAACATAATCCATTGGCTGCGGCCTTCAATTTAAACATCAGAGAGAAAGAAAGGTAAGTAGCCACAGTCAAATTGGGCCTAACTTATGCGCACACTTATTTCTGATTATCTGAAAACAAACATGCTTATTCTACAAAGACAGAGGCCCTGCTGAAGGGAATGCACAAGTCTACTCCAAAATGATTCCATACGTTACACTGTAGGATTGCTGTGTAATTATACATGGGAAAGAGATCAAAACCCTGTACAGACACCTGATATCAGACTTGAAACGCCAAGTGGAAACAGAACTATTCAGCGTCTTCGTTTATACACAATTTACAATATTTGATTCAAAATAAAAATCACAAGAAAAATACATCTGTTTCTGCTACAATTCCTTCCCTTCCCCCATCCACCCCCCAGTGAAAAGTCTTCTAGTAAAAGGTATCATATTACCACCATTGTCTCATTTTGGTCTATTCTGAGATCCCAGCTTGGGACAGATAACATGAAAAGGAATGGCAATACTTGGGATTTATATAATGTACACATTTTCTTCAAGCTTCTCAAGTACTTGCAGTCACGTCTCCAGATCTGAGAAATCACGGTTCAGTGGAAGCCCAAAAGCTGGACGAATGCTGGGCAGGTTGCAGGGGGTGTAAAATCCCTTGGCTAAAACTATGACCAAACAGGTTCAAAAGTTGGTTGGCTAGAGCTGGGCTCAATATCTCTTCTCAAACATACTACTATCAGTCATTTCTATCCTCTCTTAAACCACCCGTCTCCAGGCTGTTTTCTAGAGTTAATAGCAACTGAAGAAGCCATGTCTTCATGAAAATGTATCAGGAGAAAAGCAAAAACAGGTAAACACATTCATCAGTGCCTGGCCAAAGGAGACGGATTGGGAGGATTGATTTGGGAGGCCATTCCTAGCAAGAATGAGACAAAGGTATCAGTTCACTAGTTTCAGTTACGAGTTAAGCTTTTGGTGGAGTCGATTCCAGCAGAAGTGAAGCTCATGGCATCTAGTGCTTGATTTAAGATAATGCTATTGAAGAAGGATAATGAAAAAACACAGCAAAACTAACAGGGAGGAACTGAACGAGGAGTATCTGGAGGGCCGAAGTGATATTCTTTCCTTATCATTTCTACAGGAGAAGGCAAAGGGTAGGAACTAAGGGTTAGAGGGCCCCTTGTTTGCAGATTTTTTTTTTTTAAATCGCTTTTCCTTATAACTCCATAATGAAAATGTATATTACGGTATGAAGATTACAGAACTGCATCTGCTACTGGGTCACGGCTACAGGTCTATGAGCTGATCCACCAGCAGTAAAGACCTGGCTAGGTTGGGAAGACTGGACTCAGAGCTCCCACTGCTGTTTCTAGAGTGCCCACCTGAAAGTGGAGAGATAGGAATTCAGTACAAAACATAGAGGGTTAAGGTTTAGATGTGCAGAGCAAGCAAAGGAGAAGAAAACAAAACAGAAAACCTAGAGAAGCAACATTTTACATTTGCAAACTCTTACACGTTGATTTTTAAATATATATATTAGCTAGCCACCACCTCCCACCAGAAGTTCAGGCAGTCTATGTACAACATAGTACAGACAGAACACCCTGTGAAGAGGATGCTATTTCCAAATGAATATATATTTTACCCAAGAATTGCTAGTTATACCTTAAGCTTCCCGAAAATATTCACCCATCTCCTTGATAAAGTCAAAATCAGTAATTTTTGCTTTGGGTAGAAATGAGTTATGAAGACCACTACAATAAGAACATGCTATAAAAAAATAAACTAGATGGACCTACGGCAATTCAGTGTTTTATGGCATGTTCAAATTATTTAATCCATCAAAGAGGAAAAAAGGTGTTCCAGAAGTGTCTGAAAGATGTGAATGCTCTCAAAGCACCATTGTTAATCTCTTTGGGAAGAATATTTATTACAGATTGGTCCAATCATGATATAAAATGATAAGTGCTTTGTTTGATACATGCCTTCAGGTTTCTATCGACCGAAGATCACTTTATTATTGGTTTGACACTTTGTAAAAACCAGTTTTTAGTCCAACTATTTAATACTTTTATTCTCTCTAAATAAACACCACGGTTAAGCTTTAAGATATCTGTATCTATGTCTGTTTCGGGGTCTCCATCTCTATCTAAATTGTCCAGCCCACAGTGATTACCAACTCCTTCCCCTTTCCTTCATTAAGCGGTAATGTGGTTTTCCCCCCTTGAAGAGTAGGTACATTACTGTTTCAAAGAAAGCTGATACCAAGCTCTGTTTTTTCCCCATCCTCTCTTTCTTACCTTGTGGATTTTTGGTTATCAATACAGGAATGGGGTCAAACTCATCTTCCGCCACCTTATCCGAGCCCTCAGGGACATCAAAACCTGAGATGAGATTACTGTCTTCTGCAGCTTAATACAAAATGCAAGTACACAAGCAGAAACAACAGAGGCAGAGATTAGCAAATGAGAGAAAGTATAAGAGGCACAAAGTTCCCAACTGTATGATCACTGAAGTTGTTAAAGGTGAAAGTACTTATTTTTGTGAGTTAAAATAAAAGCAGTGAAACTGGAAAACTTAGGGATATAGAAAAACTTGCTTTCGAGTTGGCCATGTCACAGCCTCCAAAACTGATAAGGGAGAAGGGTTATTGGAGGAATTCTCTCCACCACTTAAGACTGTTAACTGTAATTATCGTTAGGAATCTCTTCAATGTTGCTAATTCACAAAGACACAGGCATCAGCCATTTGTCTTCTTTATTGAACACAGAGAGGCTAACACTCAAAAATTCAAACCCTGGGGTGGGAGGCAGTGGGTCTTTAAGAAGCCATCACTATCTCTAAGGCAAATAAAATCCTTCTGGAAGGAATCACTGCTCTGGGACTGGGAGAAGAAACTTCCAAACAGAAGTTTGTTAGAATACTCTTTTCAATTTTAATTAAAGCTACCCTACCAGTGAGTGCTAGCTGAACACCTATTTCGCAAGGGATGCTTCTCTGTAATTACACGTTGCTGCTGACACACTCCTGCCAGGCTTAATTGTTTCAAGAGGTAACTTTTCTCTGCATGCTTTATAAAAACATAATTTTGATTCTGTCAGGGAAAAAAATACAAAACTCCACTACTACCACTGCAAACCATGGGCTAATTATTTTTAGTCATCTAGGGAGGCTTCCTTCCTGAATTTCCTTCAGAAAGGACTTAATCTGCTCCTTTTCTACATATTTGCCCTCTCCAAGCACAGAAAGGAATAGTTTCACAAATGTCTGTCCGTAGCAAGCCATAAGCTTATAAGCTGTTCAATTAACAACTCACTTTGAACTACCTCTGTCCATCAAAATCTCAAACCAGTATTAACCCAAGACTAAGATATGTAGATGGTAGATTAGCAAGAGAAACTGAAGGAATCAATCAAGACTTAAAGGTGAATGGAATTTCAAAACTTTCATACATTCAGTCTTTAAGGGTTCACTTTTGAGGAATGATGCCTGTGTCTTTATTGCAGCCATTACTATCCAAAAACTTTAAAAAGATCTGTTGAAATAACTTTAGGTTCTGAGGCCAACAAGTATCATTGATAATGACAATCAGCCAGTGGAGAGTCAACCCGTCTACTTGAGTGACTGCAAAGGTACATGGCTCTGCCTTTCACAGGTAATGTGGAATATGTACCCTCCAGGTTCTTGCCAGAAAGCAATACCTCCACCACTCTGTCATCCAAGACTTACTAAATGTTCTTACTGAGAGGTGTTATCACATGGTGGTGAAGAGTGCAAACTCAAGTTTTCCACCTCTGGAGGGGCTAAAAAAATTCACTAGCGAAGATTATTGGTAAGGAAAACTCTCAGCGGCATTCAGTTCTTCTCCTGTAAGGATACATGTGGGCCCAAGAAGAAGAAAGCATTTACCTTTATGGCCCGGAGCAGAGATCGCTATGGGGGTAAACTCTTCCAGAAGGTCAGTGGTAGGGTTAGAAAGCAGAGAGCAATCAAGCAGGGAATCTTCCCCGGTGAGAGAATCTGAGTCCACATTAACAGCGTCGCAGGTCAGTGATGGCATTAAATGGCACACACAACAATATCGTGAGATTAGATCTTCAGTCTTCCAAGTTAATGCATTTACATGTTATACATACAAGCCAAGGCAGAAAAAAGAAAACCAACAGAAACATGGCAAGTCCTCTGGATTTCCATCTATAGAAACACATATTTCTGGACTCCTCTTAACCTTAATATGTAAATATGTACGAATTTTTGCTCAGAAGTTGCTGGTTAAGCAAGTCTGTAGTTTGGATGCTAACAGAATGTTAGCAACTCAGTCTCAGCTTACGTCATTTGGGAAAAGGGACTTGGCAATTACAGAATTCCACTTAAACTTTCTATAAACATCCATGGAAGAAAGTTACTACAGGACAAGGTATCCAAGCTGAGTGGGAGAGGGTTGTCCCTAGCTTGTTATTAGCAGAATGTGACATGATTCAATAGTACCTTCTAGAATACAACCACATTCCCACCCAAAATACATTAATCCTGCCACCTACTAGTATTCTTTAAATTTGAACACATGATTTGGCTTTCAGTTAAAGAACAAAAGGAAGACAAAATTCAGAGTTTGGGCATTTTAACACATGAATTGCTTTCTGTGTAAGTTTTCTGGAAGAAATTCTGAGATTCTGTGGCATCCAAGTGAGGACAAGGGAGAGGAATTTATATTGACTTCTGTGTTAATTTATTTTTTCTACCCAGAAGAGTTTATTCTCACACTTCATAGACTTCTAATTGTTTCTGTTCCAAGTTAAGAAATCAGATACTTATATTAAGATAATGGACTCAATAAAAATATAGGTTATCAAATCTGTATTTATGGGCAGTTAAGAAATTCTACTTTAAGATTTAACTTTGAATGTAGGGTGAAAGCAATGCTAGATCCAGGGAAGATTTCAACTCTGCCTACAATTTCGTAGCAAATCACGCATATACGATTAAAACACTGTCCTGGGAACAGGATGTCAACACACAGACGACTCCATGGATACCAATGACACTGCCACTTAGGAAAGACGGCTCAGCAAGCTGGAGGGGATAAGGACATCCTTCCCGCGTAGCAGAGTGCTTTAATTAAGGAGGTGGAAGGACCCTGCCACCTGTGAAAAGAATCTTGAATAAAGAAATACTGTCACCAGAGAATGATGCCCAGGGAACACTCTACAAAGAACACTCTCTGCTATTCCGTGAGGAAACAAGCACTCAACATCTAGAAGCCGGGGCAGAAAGAACAATACAGAGCATCCCATTCTAGGAGGAGCTAACCAGTCTGCAAAAACAAGCCAGCCCTCCATCACCTGTCATGGGTAGAAAGATGGGCTCTGAGGGCCCACCATCCTGACCAGCACCTGCAGCTGCAGGGACACCTGACTGACCTGTGCGGTTTGAGGTAACAGATTCCGTCTGGGATGGGAGGCGCTGGGGCACTGGGGGCTCCAGTCCTGGTATGAGACTCTCAACGGCAACATCAGCTTTTTCTTTTGTAACAGAGCATTAAGAAAGGAGAGGAGAGGGTTAGGGAAAAGGGGTCAAAGGTTCTTTAGAAGATTCTGTAAGGGCTTTCATCTACAGAGCTATAAAATGTCAGACTCAGGTGAGATGGAAAACACAGTAATTTACTTTATTCTCCTGCTTTAAGTGTCTAGACTTCACTGATTGGGCATGCATGTGGAAGGTTAACTGCTAGCCAGTCTCAGTGATTCTCAGTTCTTACAGTTAATGTGGAACCCGGCCACCCAGCAGATCTCCTCCACATCAGAAGAGAGAGCAGTGCTGCAAGACATCTTCACACCTTCTGGTAAATTTGCTTTCCTTAATGAACAGACTTTGGGGCAAATCATCCTCTATGCCATGCAAGGGCCACTAGTCCACCTCAAACCTCACCCCACGATGTGGCCGGAAGATACTCCACACTGGGTGACATCCCTCAGCTGGAGGCCTGTCCCTCTTTAGGGTCATGGCGTTTCTATGTTCTAGGACTTTGGGCCCAAAGGCATCAGTATGTCTCTACGGATTAGGCGTTCCTGGAGTATAGGGGCCTCGGACATTTTACAGGTCTTGCCTGCCTTGCTGTTGGAGCACAGGAAAATGCAAGAGTAAGCTGCCCTGGATTTTCCTCATGGGGCTTCACCACCAGGCAAAGTGTTTTCTCAGTTCCTGATACTTGGCATATAAAAGGGGCCTCTAAAGAAGAATCTGCCAAATCCCATTAAGTTCAGTAAAGCTAAGGTTCAGCATAAAACCAACTTCTTCCATGAAGCTTTTGTAATTACATGGAAATTTTTCTTCATTCCTCTTCATAAGAACTTTATTCTAGAAATCTCAGGCTACCAAGAAAGCCAAAAATAACAGTGTTGTACCCTTGGAAGGCAGAAAAAAAAAAAACCACTTCATTTGGGATGATAACAAGTGAGACTAAATAACCCTGTCTTTGGGGTTAGCACCAGGGGTGAGTCCTAAACCAAAGGCTTGGTGGCATTTCCACTCCTCCCCAGGGACCATTCACTAGGAATCTGTTAAGCAGTTATTTATCATTCTTGAAACAGACACACATATATGCATAACTGAAGAAACAGAGATGAAGAATTTACCAGTTACAGCATCAGAAGTGCTACCAAAAGGATCTGTCATAGGCAAGAGGTCAGGGAGCAGAAGAAAAGTGTCAGGAGATTTGAGTCCCTCAATTAGTTTTTCTAGGATGGGCAGAGAGGTAAAGAAAAAGCAAAAATACAGTAAGCTATCAAAGCAAGCTAACCATTCATCATCTGCTATGCAAATACATTTTAGGGGCCAAAATTTTGTATAGCTTCACCATAAGAATGAATACTGTTAGCATCTTGTTAACAGACTTTCGAAGTTCAAAGTTTAAAAATGATTATCTCCCCAAATGAAGTAGTCCCTTTGTGAGGCATCTAAGATGCTACCCTAGGTTTGTTTTTATTTGAGGTATTAATATAATAAAAATAACCAATTTTAAGTGAACAATTTGATGATTTTTGACAAATGTATACATTCATATAACTACCAGTGAAATACTGATATAGAACATTTCTAGCATCCCAAACAGTTTCCTTTGATGCATGGGAAGAAACACACCTATTGCAAACTACTCCAGTGACTAACCTGGTCCCTGGGGCAATTCCTTAATCTTCTGTCACTATCTCCTCATCTGTAAAACTGTGATACCTTCCCCCCACCTTTTTCTGTTGATCACTCAAGTACCATCTCCTTTAAGCCTTTCCCCACCCTCCCAGCCATGTTAGGAACTTTCTAGAGCACTCTGCACTCACTTCTCTTACAGACCCTATGGAAATTACTGGAGGCATGGAAGTTGTCTTATGAATCTCGGGATTTCCAGTGCTCAACTCCCTATACGTCCTGCCACATCTCTGCCTTTTGGCTTGTTGAGGGAGCAAGGAGGGGTATGCGGTGGGGGGGGGGAGTCAAGTACTTCAACAAGAATCAAATTCTTTTATTAGCAAAAAGCATGTAAGAGGGTATAAAAGTACATGTGTATGTGTATAGTGGGGAGATTATGTGGTGAGATGGAATGGAGTGGGGTGGGGATGGGGTAAATTGCCAAATGTAGAGAGGTTTGTTTCCAATCAACCCTCAAAGTAACAAGCTACTCATTCACATAGATAATTTGTTTGGCCATGGCTGCTTGGGAAAACTCAAATACCGGAAATGTGGGAGAAAGGGCAGGGGGCAGGGTAACAGCAGCCAGAAATCCAGGAGGGAGAGTACAGGACCACAGTGTATGCAAATGAACTCTCCCAGCTACTGGGTGGCAGGCCTCAGGGACTATCATGACAATCACTTACATTTTTAGAGCTGCCATGTATTTTTCCTTTATTATTCACACACAAACAAAAAATCCTGGGTTTGGGAATACTGCTATAGTTGAAGAAAACGGAAATCAGAGACTGTGGGAATGGGTGACTTGCGCAAAGTCACAGACAGAATATAGACAGAATAAAGAAAGAACGGGTAGACCTTTGACTTGATGTCAAAATTCTCTCCACCAGCTGACTATCTCCAACAACACACGAGGAAGGGTCTTCCCTTAGACACAGTCCTATGCACAATGGTAAAGTTATCAAAAAAGTGCTGGCACTGGAAGGAACTTCAAATCTCATCTAATTTAGCATTCTCATTTACAGATGAAAAAATAGCTCCAGAAAGGTAATTTGCCCAAAAATCTTACAGCAAGTAAGCATCAGAGCCTGCTAAGACTCAGACACACATCTTCTAAACTCCAGATCTTTGTACTATATTACTTTGAAGGGTCTGAAATTCTGCCACAGTAGAGATTCACTCATCTGGTTTAACTAAGGTTTGGATTGCTATAAATGTAAAGACTTGTAGAAGAGGTCACATCTAAAATTATTATTGGTCATTTTTGGTCACTGAAAATGAAGAACTTGAGAACAGGATGTAATGGAGTGGCACAAGGAACATATGGGAGGCTGAGCACCTAAAAGGGAGAGGATGAGCAAGGGCAGGCTGTACATCACGGAGCCTCCATCCAGGCTGTGTCCTTCCGTGAATTCTGTACTTGTGCTTATGTTTTTACAAAAACACATGGAGGCCAATTAAGATGAGGGGGAAGAGCACTGCAGAGCAGAGAGCTATGTATTTGGGGAACTGTGCTGGAAGCATTCTTTAAGATCCAAAACCTCAGTGAAGCTCCACATTGCCATATCACGACCTGGGATATCTAATGAACAAAGACTTTCTAATTTGCATGAATCACGGGAAACAGCTTCTCTGGATAGGAAAGCAAAACACATCTTATGGGACATTTCATACCTGCAATGCATAAAGACTCGCACTCTTATTCTCAGTTACGCAAGGTGACAGACCAATGAAATCCAGAACAATTTATAAATCACATTTTAGCAAAGATTAAATTCTCCTAAGACATTTTATAAGAGTTGTTTCATCTTCTTTGTGTTAGAATCACATGTCCATGACTGTCATGTTCCAGTGCATGTGAAAAGCACTGGATATATATTCTGAACACAAGGAAGTGGTCCAATTTTGTATCAGAGTCCCTAGGCTGGCTCTGATGTTTTCAGAATTGGCTCCACATTCTAAGTATGTATGCGTGGGCAAATACCTGGATTTGGGGAGGGTTTTATTTTATTTATTTTATCTTTTATTGTGACACTGTACATTTTGGGGGACTTTAACAAATGCCAAAAAATAAATAAGCAGCATGAAAGAGTAAAAGAGCCTGCATTTAGGTAGTTAAGTTACCTAAATTTTCTAAGCATCAATTCTCCCACCTATACAATGAAGATAAGAATTGCTTTATAGGGTTGTCAGGATTAAATGGATATATTTATCAGAATTAGTGGGTATATATATCAAACTGCTTGGTACATAAAAGGATTAACTTCTTATTTAAATGTCTTGGAATGAGGCCAGAATAAGCAGAACTCTTTGAATAAAGTGAAATGTGGAGAAGAGGCAGCATAATCTAACAGAGAAAGGTACAAAGAGTTAGGAGACCTGGTTTCTGCAACCAAGTTTGTGGCATGTGGGCAAATCACTTACTCTCTCTGGATCTAAGTTTCTTTACTGATAAAATGAAGATAAACTTAAAGGCCCTCCCTACCTTTAAAAGTCAGTCATCCCTATTTGGAAACCACATATCAGATAAGGGCTTAATATCCCGAATGTATAATGAGATCCTACACTCAACAACAAAAGACACAACCCAATTTAAAAATGGGCAAAAGACATGGACAGACACTTTTCTGAAGAGGAAATACAAATGGCTCAAAAACATATGAAAAAATGCTCAACTCACTGGCTATTAGGGAAATGCAAATCAAAACCACAATGAGATATCATCTCACACCTACCATAATGGCCATTATCAAAAAAAAAAAACAGAAAATTACAAGTGCTGGAAAGGATGTGGAGAAAGAGGCACACTTATTCATTGTTGGTGGGAATGTAGAATGGTGCAACCACTCTGGAAGACAGTGTGGAGGTTCCTCAGGAGGCTAAGTATAGATTTGCCATATGACCCAGCTGTTCCATTGCTGGGTATATACTCAGAGGAACTGAAACTTAAGACACAAACGGACATATGTAAACCAATGTTTACTGCAGCATTATTCATGATTGCCAAGAGACAGAAACAGCCCAAATGTCCATCAACGGATACGTGGATAAACAAACTGTGGTATATACATATGATGGAATATTATGCAGCTGTAAGACAGAACAAAGACATGGATCATATAATAACGTGGATGAACCTTAAGGACATTATGTTGAGTGAAGTTAGCCAGAAACAAAAGAACAGATACTGCATGGTCTCACTAATACGAACAAACATTAATGAACAAACTGTTGAGAGTTAAAAGCTGACAACACAGGCTACCAGGAGACAGAAAGAGGGTAGAGATCGGGCATTTGATGCTGAAGGACTACAGAATGTTCAGTGGGACTGATTGTATAGATACAGAAATAAATATCATAATACCGTGTGATGGTAGCACAGTATTGTAGTACATCGAACAAAGATGTCTGTGAGTAGAGCTGAAAGAGGTGGGATAAGAGAATGTATGACACCAGAGGTAAAGATAGATGATAAAGACTGGGACTGTATAACTTGGCAAAAACTGGAGTGGCCAATGACTGTTCCTAAATGTACAAATATAAAAATGTTTTTGCATGTGGGAGAGCAAATGAATGACAGCCCGCAAAGTGTCAAAAAAGGGATGGTATTTGGGAAAAAACATAATCAAAGCAAACTGGAGTCTATGGTCAACAGTAACATTGTAACATACTTCCAATAAATGTAACAAAGGCAATATACCAATGCTAAGTGTTTATGAGAGGGGGATATAGGGGAGGGTCATGGGATTCTTGGTAGTGGTGGTGTTTTCTGTCTTTACTATTGTATTGTATGACATGTTATTTTTCTTTTTATCATCTTTTTTATTATTTGCTAAAAAAAACTTTTTTTTTAGTAAACAATATGTTCAAGTGCTGATTGTGGTGATAAATGTACAACTTTATGATGAAACCATGAACAACTGACTATACACTGTGGATAAATGTATGGTGCGTGAATATAACTCTATATAAAAAAAAGTCAATCATCCCACATGAAGGAAGGAAAAACAAGAAGCAGAAACTGATAGATTCGAAGATGGACTCAAGAGGAGAAACTCATTCTCATTCTGAACCTGTAATAACTGCAGGGAAGGCCACTTCGGAGGGCACCTCAGTGACACAGGCAGGAAGTGCGGATACTGGCCCCAAGGTAGCACGTTTTAGGGAACGCAGAGAGCTGACTCAACCTGCTGCTCAACATGCAAACTCTGTCCCAAAAGGCACAGAAGGATGGGGTTGGGAGGGGAGGGAGGCAGGGGAGAGGATGTAATCTTGCTCCTCACTTGAAAAAAAATACAAACAAAAAACCCCACTTCTACTGCTGTTCCTCATTACAAAAGTAATGTTTATTGTGGAAAATTTGGGAAACACAGATAAGCCAAAGGATAAAAGTAAAAACTACCTATAAACCCATGTC
Source organism: Choloepus didactylus (assembly GCF_015220235.1). Classification (NCBI taxonomy): domain Eukaryota; kingdom Metazoa; phylum Chordata; class Mammalia; order Pilosa; family Megalonychidae; genus Choloepus; species Choloepus didactylus. The sequence continues at coordinate 22,261,338 of NC_051323.1, read as the reverse complement.
CAGAGCTATCCACTACTGAGGTTTTTTTTTTTTCTTTTTAATTAGAGAAGTTGTGGGTTTCCAGAACAATTATGCATAAAATGCAGGATTCCCATACACCACTCCACCACCACCATCTTGCATTGGTGTGGAACATTTGTTACAATTGATGATAGCACATTTTTATAATTGCACTATTAATGCAAGTCCATGGTTTAACATAGTGTTCCCTGTTTGTATAGTGTAGTTCCATGGATTTTTAAAAAATTTTTATTCTGTCACCATTTTTACAATCTAACATTTCCCCTAAGAGTTTTAAATAAATATCCTTCCAATCTTTTCCAATGCATTTTTATACATACAAAACTGGTAATGTTAAACACACCACTTTTCAACCCTTTCACTCAATAATAAACATCATCAACATCTTCTAAAGTCACAGATATTATTCTACAATATCAATTTTACTGTCTGAATAATATTTTTTCCTCATAGATAAAATTTATTTAACCAATTTCTGATCATTTGACATTTAGTTTGTTTTTGCAATTATAAATGCTACTTCACAACGAATGTATCTCTAGACAAATATCTGAGCATACCCATGTTTTCTTAGAATAATATTTTTTTTAGAAATAGAATTGCTAAGTCAGAGACAAAGTAAAAATTTAAAGGGTTTTGTTATAAACTGCCAAACTATCGTTGCAAAAAGTTGTACTAATTGACACTCTGACCAGAGGATGTGAGCATGTCCATTTCGTCTACCTTCTCTAAGCCTGAGGTGGTGGTCGTTGGTCTTCCCATCTTTACCAGCCTGATAGCCAAAATCACAGCACCTCATGGTTTTATAATGGGTACTTCTTGGATTCATCATGCAGATGAACTTAAAAACATTTACTAGTAATTTATATTTCTTCTTTTGTGAGTTATCTGTTGACACTTTCCTGTTAAGAGTTTCTCCTTTTCCCCTTTCCATTACTACACTCAGTTCTTTCTCAAGTCTCTGGGGTTCCCAAATAAAAGTGAATCCGGGGAAGAGAACGACTAAAATCATGGTGAAAGGAATGGAAAGGGAGAGTCCTAAAGAAAAATGTACCTAGAATTATTTAGGCTGAACAATGGAAACCAAGAGTCCTTTTAAAGGAGAATTATTAGAATTTGAAATTAAGGGGAGATGTGAGAAAATAGGTCTTCTCTTCTGAGCACCTCCCTCTCTCCTCTTAAACATAACTCAAGAGGCAGTGGGATGGGGGAGGAGAAGAGGGAAGGAGGCAGTTGCTAGACTTAGAGTTAGGAATTCATCCATTTCAGATTCCCCTCTCGAGACTTGGTCACTAAAATTATCATCCACCAGACAAAAAGGTAATAAATCCTTCATAATCCAGTCTAAGGTTAGATAATCAAACTCTTTCTGACATGAGACTGGAATATACTGGAAGTTTGACCCTTTCTCTTTTAATATATCAAAAGAGAGGAGAGATACCCATTTATTTGAGCTGATAAACTTAAGAGCTCATTCAAGGCCCATTCCAACCCTAAGAAGGAACAGGAACGGGAGGAGTACAGCAGGCTGAGAGAACAGACATGGAGTGGCCTGATGTGAGCCCATCGAAAAAGATGATGTAGCTGCCTCAGTGTTGTGGCCTTGGAAATTTGTCTGACTTAGGGTGTAAGCCCTGAAGTCTTCTGATGATCGATGCTGTTTTGAAAACCTAGGGACAATATTTCCTATTTCTGAGAAATCAACCACTAAGCCATCTATGACATCTATGACAAATATGGGTAATTCCAAATTCATTTCAAAGAAGTGAATCTGCAGGAAGATCAACCTTCCAGACTAGAGACACATACCATGGACAACCTTGGACTATTTAATTTCGCAAAAAAGCTGTTGAAAGTGAGGAAGATGCCAGGCAAACAGCTGTGAGAGGAATGCTCCTCCTGACAGCAAACCACTAAGAAAACAGTTTCTCTTGGCTGCTGGTGAAGGGATGGTGAGGGCCATAAACCAAGGGGCACTTTTTTTTAAGCCTTTAATTCTAGGAAGCAGCACTTAAAGGGGAACAACTGCTTAGTCTCGTGGAACACAGACTTCGTATTTTAGACCATACTTTAAAACTTTTGGTTCTACAGATAGCTTGTCTGTTCCTCAATGCTAATAGGAGACAAAACAAATGAACACACAGCTTATGCACATCAATGAAATCCTCTGAGACTCACTAGCCATGCGTCAGCTGGCAGCTCTGTGAGCACACACACACACACTCATGGCTGTGATTTTTATATTCCATATTTTCTAAGAAAATTTGTTTTACGGTGTCTTACAAAAACAAAAATGTTCCTTAAAAACCAAACCCCACAATTATCCAGCACTCCTTCACCCATTTTGACAAGCATTGAGTCAAGGATCTCTATTCTAACAGCTCTCAGTGGTGCAAAGGTTAAAGATTATGTACGCAAATTTAATTCCTAAAAGAAGAAAATTCTAAGACCATATGATACCTAGGACTAGGGACCCAGAGCCAAAGTTGTAATAGCATTTCCCATCATTATAGTAATTTACACTTTATCTAGCAATTTTAAATATAAGATTTCATCTGACCCTCACAACCACCCAATAAGGGAACTAGGATGGGCTTTACTACCCCCATTTTTAAGAATGAGAACATTTATTCTTATTCTTTTTTAAAAAAAAAAAGAATAAGTATTTTAAATGACTTTACCAAGTAGGGTGGTCTGTTTATAGTTATATGGTAACTTGGTGTTCCCACAGGGGGCTTATGTCTGCCCCTATAATGCTGCTACTACCAGGCCCTGGAACAGGAAGACGGTGGGGTCAGGTCAGCATGTCAGAGGAACAGTCCTGCAGAAGGCAGCAAAGCTACCTGGTCATGGCAAGTTTTTGCTTTCCCCTCAGAAGGGTCAAGAAATTGCCTAAAGAAATGAAAACTATCTAGCATCCTAGCTGCAGTCTTAGTAAGTAGAGGATATGGATATCTCAGTCACTTCTAATCTTGAGGCAATTAATCCAAAACCTTTAACAGATCATATCAGGCAGGGGTGAGAATGGGGGAGAAAAGGAAAAAGTATCAGAAACAGAGTGACCAACAGCTACTTCTAAGGAGTTGGGCCCATCTATTTCCTCTTTAAAAGGGACTGATGGAGATGAGAAGCGTGGCTTCTGTTCCTTACAAGCCATCCCCACAAAAAAAGAGAGTAGAAGGGAGGGAATCTTTGAAACTCAAGAATTCCAAATAGATAATATCCAATTATTGTTCAAAAGTTCCTCAATCAGTACACACTATTTCTGAGTTTTCAAACTGCTTGCTGAAAAGTCAGGATACGGTAGACTGGAAGGAATATTCAAAGTCACACAGTCCAAGCTACCTCACTGATGAAGAGGCAGATGTAGAAGGCCTTCAGGTAATGGTAGAAAGGCCTTCAGGTAATGGGCTCCTGACTCTCCTTTCCCACCAACTTTTATTATGGATTTTATATTGTAAAATAAAAGCACATTACAGAAAAATAGGAACTAGATGGAAGGAAGTTACCCATAATCCCATCATTATGATATAACCACCATTAGCATTTTATTCTTTTTTCCATATGCTTATAGGTTCCCCCCACATGGTTATAATCATATTGGACTAATGTTCTTTCTAATACACAGACCCCTTCAATTACAATTAATACAATCAGGAAAGAAAAACTGAACACCGGTATGTGGAATAAAATTTGGTATAACACGAACTAATTTTATTATCTTTGTTAAGGGTTGGTACCCTCAAAGACAAGCTTGCCCCTCATATAAAGTCATAGAAAAAATATATAACAGAACCTATTATTAGTGTTTGAAATTCAGACCCCTTTCATAGTGTGTTTAAAATGGAACTCTCAAGAGGCCCCAAGACATAAGAATCAGACGGCTCAGGCAGATCAGTTCTATTGACCTACCTGGTGCATCAGGTACTTGAAGAGGAATGAAAGGATCAGACACACTTAGAAGTGGCAGGCTAGAATCCACAGTCTGCCCCCCCTTTCTTTTTTCAGCTGGAGTTGGTTGAAGGGGAAGGAAGAGTCAAAGAGGGGAAAAAAGAGAAAGCAGAAAACACCATAAATCTAAATGAATTTACCCTCTAATACTAGCAACTCAAATCAGACAGTAAGTCTAAACTTAGAGGCAGAATAAAGGATAAGTAGATATATTTCAGTGTAATGGCCAATTACCCATGAGATGTATAATCTGACCCTTGAACATAATATGAGATGCAATTATTGGTAAGACCAGGATATTAACACAAATCTGAAATTCCACTTGTTCTGTGGTGGATCACTGCACCCCACAGTGATCTCTAAGAATTCTCACAGCAATTACTGTCCATCCCACACATTCTGGCATGTAAACACTGTCTACTTTGTAATCCAGCACATGTGTACAGGTACTACCTATACACCTATCACCCCGTGAGGTCTTCAGGGACTAGGTCCTATTATGTCATCGCTGTGTCTATAATAGTGTCAGGCAGACACACAGGAAGAGACAGAAATCGACTTCTTGCCTATTGCAAGGTTAGTTAAGTCCTAATCTCTATTTGCATTCATTCAATATTTGTCAAAATTACAGATTTACTGAAATCTCTACACCCTAAAGAATATCAGAGCCCAATGGCTTAGAATCTTCTAGTACAATTTTCTTATTTTCCAGAAAAGAAAACGAAGTCCAGAAATTAAAGAGATGGGCCAGAGGAGAGCTAGGATCACAACTCAGGTCTCTTGGTTGCCAATTGATCTTTACATTACATTTTTATATTTGTTCATTAATTAAAATCTCATTTTGCATACTATAAAGTGGTTTTCTTTTAAATTATTTTAAAATAACTATAGAATCACAAAAAGTTGCTGGACATAGAGTCCCAGGAACCCTTCACCCAGGTTCCCACAATGGTGATACCTTACATAACTGTAGTACAGCATCTGGCATTGGTACAACACTTTTAACTAGACCTTATTCAGTTTTCACCAGTTTTTCCAAGCAATCATTTGTGTATACGTGTGCATAGTTCTGTGCAAACTTACTCAATGTACAGATTAGTGTAGTCACCACCACAATCGAGATACAGAATTGTTCCAGTGCCCCAAAGGAACTCCCTCATGCAACCCCTTCATGGTCACCCCCCTACCCTGCGCCCTGCCCATCCCTATCTCTTGGAAATCATGTATCTGTTCTTTATCTCTATGATTCTGTCATTTCAAGAATGTTATTAAAATTGGTTTTAACTAAGGGTCTTTAAAAGTAGAAAGGAAAAGAGAAGGGTGAAAATCACTGCTCTTAAGTCTCTGAAATATTTAAAAATGAGAAACAATGAAATATATTAAAATAAGAAGAGCAAGTTCTAAAACTGAATATATAGTATAATTCAATTTTGAGAAAATATATGTAGAAATAAAATGCTGGGCATAAATACTGTAAAATGTCAGCAATGATTTTCACTGGGAGTGGGGCTTTTCTTCTTTGGATTTTTATGAATTTTCAAAATTTTCACTAATGGACATGTATAACTTATCAACATAAAAATATTTTAAATAAAGAACACAATGTCAAGTTTTAAATTTTTGCCTATTCCTCTGCCATTGTATGAAAGATGTTAATCAACATCTTCGTAGTTTTTAACCATAAAAATGTTTAAAATAACCCTGTGCCATCCTCCTCTACCCACTGCCAAACTTCCTGCTTATTTTTTCCCTTGGTCAGAGGTTTAAAATCAGAAAACGATCTGAGCTCGATGAGAAAACTTATAGAAAATGGTGCCACACTCCCTACAAAGGAAGGCAAATGACACTCTGGATTTTAGGTATAATTTTCTTTCATTTGTAAAGAATAAAAGAGTCATTGAAAAAAAAAATCATACCACTAGCAAGCAAGCAAGCAAGCAAGAAGGGAAAATACCAACTGTTTAGAGAAAAATGTTGGATTAACTGAAGGAAATATGAAAGCATTTCAAAATATTTTTAAAGCTTAGATTCCCAAGACACAGATAAGACTGCAGCCTCTGAGCCGAGCTGGGCCCCTAAGCTGGAATATCCAGAAACAAATCTCTACTCTGTCCTTCTCCAGCTGCAGCCTCGGACTGTTGGAAGGATTACCTAAGATAACGTGCAAAAAAAAGCCCTTACCCAATGAGCTTACCATGTAGCACATACTCAATACATGCTCACCATTAGTATTTTCATACATTTACTCACTCAAATAGGCATTTTTTTTTTTATGGTCGAGCTTTTAAGTCCATTAAAAAATATACTGCCATTTGTTCCTTCAAAGTAGGCATAAAAGGGGAAGAACCCCCTGCCCCCCAAAAAAAGCCTATTTATAAAACAGTTCATACAGATAAATAAAAAATAAGCATAACCATTTGTGATAAATAAGAATTAGACATTAAAATTGGAGGTGGATAGGCAATGATTAGGGATCTTTGTCATTAACATTGGTGAATCCAAGCTCCTACCACTTGGCAAAAAATAACCCTTTCATTCATTCAACAAATCTGTATTGAGTCAAACATTGAAATAAAGGCTGGAATTCAGCAGCCAAAAAGACTCTCCCAGAACTTATTCTAACCTCCTTTCCAGGGAAGCTATGTCCTACACAGGACAATACTTGGTCATTTTGATGTTCTGTCTCAAGGACAATGGTCAATGCTTTATACATTTGGTACCTTTAAGTACCAGCCCTGTCCTAGTTTGCTAATGCTGTGGAATGCAAAACACCAGAGATGGATAGGCTTTTATAAAACGGGGGTTTATTTCACTACACAGTTACAGTCTTAAGGCCACAAAGCGTCCAAGGTAACACCTCAGCAATCGGGTACCTTCACTGGAGGATGGCCAATGGCGTCCTCTAAACCTCTGCCAGCTAGGAAGGCAGCTGGCGTCTGCTCCAAAACTCTGGCCTCAAAACGGCTTTCTCCCAGGACGTTCCTCTCCAGCAAGCTTGCTTCTCTTCAAAACATCACTCCCAGCTGCCCTCTCTTTCCTCTTTGAGTCAGCTCATTTATATAGCTCCACTGATCAAGGCCCACCCCGAATGGGTGTGGCCAGGCCTCCATGGGAACATCTCATCAAAATTATCACCGACAGCTGAGTGGGGCACACTCCAAGCAAATCCAACCAGCACCAAAACTTCTGCCCCACACAAGACCACAAAGATAATGGCATTTGGGGGACACAATACACTCAAACCGGCACAAGCCCATACACTATACATGGGTACCAAGAAATGTTTCCTGAAGATATCATTGAAGTTATTTCTATTTTTAAATTCTCCTAAACTGGCTTTGAATCAGCAACTTCAATAGTAGTTACCTTTTTCAAATAAAGCTAAAGATCAACCTGTTGGAGACAGAAACAAATTAGGAGTTTTAAGTTACTTGTTAGGGTGGATTTAGGGGAAAGAAAAGTATGGATGGGCAGCTCAGAAAAGGTTTGCTTTAGGACTGAAAGAGAGATGTTATCTTTCTATGATTTTTCTTACCAATTTGTTGGTGAGATAAATTGAGGGCCAGAGTTAGAATGAAAAGATTCTGCAACATAAAAGAAGCAGACAAATGAAGCTGGAAGTCAGCAAAATAATGCAAAGAAACAAAATAATTCCTTATAAATAGAATTAAAATCTTCACTGGCCACAAAGAAAAGACTCAACACTACTACCCATCAAATCAAAATTGAGACGCTCTCCCAGAATTCACAAGAAATAACAATAGGATTAAAATAGTGATAAAGATAACACATGCAAGAGATGAAGACAGAAGACTCAATAGGATAATAACTTTTCCTTATGAAGAACAGAACAAATCAAAGCAATGAAATGACAAAGACAAAATAGAAGAAAGTTCTCCTGAACTAAAGAAAGATCTGAATTTGTAAATACTAATTACTCACCAGGTGTTGAGCAAAAAGTATAAAAAGAAATTTATATCTAGCTATATCCTAGTGACAGTTTTGAAATTCAAAGAAAGTTGTAAACACCCAGGGAGAAGGCGGTAAAAACAAACTACCTATAAAAGAACAAATGGACTTTTCCTCTGCCACATTAAACATTAGTAGATGATAGAAAAGCTTATGTAGAATTTAAAGGGAATAAATTGTGACCCAATAATATTTTATCAAGCCAAGCTGTCACTTGTCTGAAAATAAAAATATCCCCAGAAATGCAAAAATACTTTAAAAGTATATCAACCAAGAGTACATCCTAAAACAAATTTTCTTGAAGAGATACTCTAGGCCAAAGAGGGATCAATTTTAAAAATCACAAATGGTAAAAACTGTGATACAAAAGACTTGGTAGCATTCTGGTTTGGTAATGCTGCCATTATGCAAAATACCAGAAATGGATTGGCTTTTATAAAGGGGATTTATTCAGTTACAAATTTACAGCCCTAAGGCCATAAAAGTGTCCAAACTAAGGCATCAACAAGAGGAAACCTTCATTGAAGGATGGCCGATGGTGTCCGGAACATCTCTGTCAGCTGGGAAGGCACATAGCTAGCGTCTGATGGTCCTTTGCTCCCAGGCTGTGTTTCAAAATGGCTTTCTTCAAAATATCTCTGGCTTCTGTCTTCGCTCCTCTCTCTCAGCTCCTGTGCTTCCTTGCTTCTTTCCCCCAGGGCATTTCTCTCTAACCATCTGGGGGTCCTCTCTTAGCTTCTCCCGGCAAACTCTGGGCTTCATCTCTTAGCATCTCCAAATGTCCTTCTGTCTACATCTCCAAGCATCAGCAAGCACCAGCATCTGTGTCGGCTCTTAAGCTCTGTTAAGTAGTCCAGTGAACTAATCAAGACCCACCCTGAATGGGCGGGGTTCACACCTTCATGGAAAGAATTTAATCAGAGGTTCCACCCTAATCAACAGACTAATCAGTCAGTCTACAAGATTGCATTAAAGAATATGGCTTTTCTGGGGGACATAATATAACCAAACTGGCACAGGTAGTAAGTATTGAAATAAATTAACCAAAAATTAAATTTAAGTTATTGTTGTAGATATGGGTACAAAACAAAATAATTCTTGAAAAATGAAATTTAATGTAAAAACTTGTACAATAACAAATCAAGTCTTAAATCTTAGATTATATTAAGAAAAACCAGGAAGTAGAAGGAAGAAAAAGCATGCTGATTTCTTCATCTTACACAGTGGTGAGTCTGTAGAATGTTTCATTATTAATGCTGGAAATTAGAGAAATGTCTAAGTTGTGATTAAAAAAAAAAACAAAATTGCAAAGAGGCTATGTAAACTACCACGAGAATGGATTCTTTTCAAAACACCAAGGAAATAAAACAAAAATATGAAATGAGAAAATAAAAGCAACACTAAAGAAGCAAAAAAAGAATAAAGTCAAAAATAAAATACAAGGACATAAATAACATGAAAATAAATATAAAGGTATTAACTTCCCTGTTAAAAGACAGACGTTCAGGGTGAGTTAAAACTCAACTACTTGCTATTTAGATGTAGCACATCCCAAACCAAGGTGATATAAATAATTAATATAAAAGAGTGGGCAAAAATAGCAAACAAAAGCAATATTAACCACAGGATAGTTCAAGGTAAAAAGCATTAAAGGGAATAAAGAAAATATTTATATAAATAAAGAGTATGGTCCCCAATGGTACAAACATCCTAAATCTTTAGGTCCTAAATACCACTGGAGCACAATATATACACGATAAATATATACAAAGCAAACGATGACCCTACACAGAAAGGAGAATGAAATGGTATAGTTGACATAGTAGATGGATATCAAACTTCAAGCACCATGAATTGATTCTTAGAACACTGTTAATAGACCAAAATATCAAGAAATTAAAAACTTATACAGACCAGGCTACAAAGCTCTAAAATGAAAAATAATACAAAAAAATAAAACCACTTACAAAAAGATATAACTCCCAAATAACTTCAAGGACTATTTCAAAATAATAACAATTAGGACATCATATGAGGACTTACAAAAAAAGCTCCGTAAAACTCAGTGCTTCCTTACTAGGAAAACACATACCTATTAGAAAGCATTCTCAATAAACACAGTAATTCTCAAAGGTTGGGGTAATGTAGTGACAATTGGAAAGAGAAGGAGAAAAGGGGATACTAGAATATCTGTGTTGTGGAAAAGTTTCCTTAGGGATTATAATTAGCCTCCTTCCCCATTCCCATGATGGCTGAAAATCACTGTTATAGTAGAGAAGTACTTTTATAAATAAAATACTTTTCATAAAAAATAATAAAAAACAAATAAGTGTTCCTCTTGAAATCAACAAAGTGAACCTGAGAAAAATAGGGAAATGTAATTAAAAAGGTAAAAGCAGAAGTGAAAGAATTATAGGAGAAAAACAGTAGTATATTTTATAACTCCAAGAGTTGTCTTTGCAATGATAATGAACTAGCAAACCTCTAGCTAGTGTTAACAGAAAATAGAAAAACACAAATATGTCCAATCAAAATTGACATACACAAAGAAAGTAGTATAAAAGATTTATATATTTTAAAACTGTAGATGATTTTCTAGGAACATGTAATTACTAAAGTTGCCTCAGGAAGTGGCAAAAAACCTGAATAAAGAGGATCTGGGGCCAAAGGATCCGAATGTGCCCCAGCTCTACCGCTCACTCACTATAAAACCCTGGAAGAGATGCTACTAGCCTCAGCCTCATACATCAAGAGTGAAGTGGGGATGATACACTAACGCCAAAGGAATAGATTAGCAAAAATGACAAACAGGGAAATGTTTACAATATGTGACATATGAAGAGCTCTTACCAATTAATAAGGAAAAAATGAACACAAAACAGCAAAAAAGGCAAAGGACATGAACAATACAACTCCAAAAGAAATACAAATGGCCGGTAAACAAACATAATATCCTCTGATGGTGAGGAAACAGGAGGGAAAAAAGTCTTTCATTTACCTCTGATGAAAATAAAATTTGTAGAGTCTTCCTGGAGGGCAATCTGGAAATATCAAAAGCCTTAAAATACACATACACTTTTGATTGCAAATAATCTCCTACAAGTTATCTAAGAGAAACTGTAAGGAATATATACAAAAATTTAGCTTCAAGAATGTTTATCTGGTGAAAAATTGTTAACAATCTAAGTATTCATCAAAGGGTACATTAAATATAATGTCACAATTCTGTTAAAGCTCCTGTTGTAGATTATAATTATTGACACAAAAAACTACGTATGCCCGTGGAACATTTATAAATGGGTAACAAACTGGGCCACAGTAAAACCCCTCAGTAATACTCCAAAGCTAAAATTGTATCAGACATACTGACTGCACTGCCATTAAAATATAACCTAAATAACTCTTGCTTAAAGAGGAAAGCAAAACTGTAATTTAAAAATATCCACCAAACAATGGGAATAGAGAATATTACTTATCAAATATTATAAAATGGCAGCCAAAGTCCCAATGAGAAATAAATTTAGGAGCTTAGAAAAACTAAAGAAAGCAGGAAGAAAGAATACGTAAACTTAAAAGCAGAAATTATTTAGTATATTCTAATTCTGAAAGATCAACATCAGAAGTCCATTGTGCTGGTTTGAATCTATTATGTACCCCACAAAAGCCATGTTCTTTTAATCCAATCTTGTGGGTGCGGACCTATTACGAGTGGGATCTTTTGATTAGGTTGTTTCCATGGAAATGTGACCTGCCCATTCAAGGTGAGTCTTATTTAGTTTACTGGCATCCTCTATGAGAGGATAAAAGGCAGAGATATTTTGAAGAGAGTTCAGCGATGCGTAGAGAGAAAGCGCCCAGAGACATTTTAGAGCAGCCGTTAAATTAGAACCAGGAGAGAAGCAAAGAGATGAAATCCAGAGTTTGCCCTGGAGAAGCTAAGAGAGGACCCCCAGAGAGAAGTGCCCTGGGAGACACAAGCCAGGACACCCAGGAACTGAAAGACAGAGACATTTTGGAGAAAGCAACAGAAACCAGAAGCTAACCCCGGGAGAGGCCTAGCAGACTCCGGCCATGTGCTTTCCCGTGTGAGAAAGGAACCCCTGATGCCACTGGCCTTTCTTCAGTGAAGGTATCCTCCTGTTGATGCCTTAGTTTGGACACTTTTATGACCTTAGACCTGTAAATATGTAACCTAATAAATCCCCTTAAAGCCAATCCATTTCTGGAATTTTGAATTCCGTCAGCTTTAACAAATCAGAACATCCATTAAATTCCATATCCTACAGAGAATATATTCAAAACTTATGTCCACTGCTGAAGCATTTACAATAGTAAAACACTGAAGCCAAATTAATGTTTAACAAGAGGAACTTGATTAAATACATTAGGATATATACACATAAAGGAATTTAATGTATATATTATAAAAATTACATTTTAGGAGCTTCTTAAATGACAGGGAGTGGGGGAATATGGCAGGTTTATTAAGTGAAAAAAAATTAGATTCTAAAATACTATGTACAATGAGAACATTGTATGTGTACATTATACGTGTATGTACATATATGCTTAAAAACCCAAATTCGTTTATTATTACTACTATAATTTTTTAACAGTTTCTTTAAGCAAAATATATGCAGTTCTCCTTTGAGCAAACACACACAAACACACTTAGCAGAGGCCTCAGATATAGGACAGGACACTTAATTTTCAGAATTCCTCAAATCATTCCAAAGAACCCAAGCAATGAGAAGGGATTAACAGAGTGAACGGACTCCCAGGGTGGGGATGGACTGTTCTTGGTTTAATGTTAGATAGCTATTGTTTCTCAAATTCAGAAATTTTTGCTTAAGACATGTCCATGGAAAAGAAAGAGTAAGCCCTGAATATTATAGTCAGATCATCCTGTCTTCAGTGATTCTAGATCTTTCTCTACCTTTTGGGTTGGAAATCTTTTGAATAAAAGAAAACATGAGTTACTTCTAGGATTTGGGATTCACTGGCATGTTGGAATCATCTGTGAAGTGGAAAACAGAGTGAAGATAACAACAGTCAACCCCATGTTTCAGGGATTTGCCATACTAACCGGTTCCAGCGGAAAATGAGGAAGCAGCAAAAGCATCACCTTGAGATGGCTGAAAGCCTGGGATCAAACTCTCAGCTGAACCCCCAAGCTTCTCAGGATGTTTGCCTGGAGGGACAAAATACCACTCAGTTCATTCCGGCCAGAATACTGTGATGTGCAAGCATGCACACACACGTGGGAGGTGAAGGGCACCCTCTGAATCAACTTCTAGCCTCTGCATTATGGCAACACTTCAGGTATTCAAAGATCCTTCTCTGGTCATCCGAGTAACTGAGAGTGTATGCGATGTTGTTTTCCAAAGTGTGTGTGTTGTATGTACACGTCTGTGACTTGCTTTCAAATAAGACTGAGAGTTTGAAGGCAGAAACAATCTTTTGCATTTATTTGATCTCTTTTCTATGGTCAGTCATAGTGACATGGAACTCTGAACACACTGGAAGATTCAGTGTCCACATGAGGGAAGACTCTCACGGGCAAGGAGCTGTGACTTTCTGGGAAATAAATGCACTTAGGTCACAGGAGGGGAAGGGGCTGCCGTCATATTCCTCTAAGGAGTGACACGCTCATCACCATCCTGAGCTATGCCGCTGAATCTTTCCCAAAACACAGTGTCTTCCTGAACATTCACACTCTCCTTGCTGCCCCCAAAATACAGTCAAGATTTCCTGTAGATGGAAAGACTTCAGTGATCTGGTAAAAATAAAAATCCATTTGCACACACATTTCAAGATCAGGCCTTTGAGGGGACAAGAGGCCCAGGCCCCCATTTTGAGATACATTACCTCTCTAGAGTTGAGGTTCATTCTAAGTCCTGGTTATCTCCCAACACAGAGAATTCACCAATTACTCACCTTCCCCTAGCTTGGCAAAGTCCTTGTTGAGCAGTTCTTCAGCTGTGAGTTTGGAGAAATTGTCATCATCAAATGGATTCCATGTAGAACTTTCTGAAGGATTATAAACATTTTGCTGGGAGGTCCGAGGGGAGCCCGATGGAGTGGTAGTTGCAGACCTAGGTAGGTTCCCACCCCCACGAAATAAAAAGACATATAAAAGTTGAACTGAAGGGCCAACCTATTTTCTCTTTATTTCTGTATCAAACTATTTTCTTCATCAAACCATTGTTTCCACAATGTTTTCCTAAAAGGGCTTTCCATGGGAATTTTACCATTTCCATGGACTCCCTTTCCAACTTGACTCACTACCTCCCATTACTTCTTTAATTTCCTGCTTAGTTTTCTGGTCTTGACTGCATTTCCTTTCCATGCAGGGTCCCAAAACAACCTGCTCATAGGCTCGTGTGTCATCCCCTGGAGGGGCCGGGGCCAATGCCTATTCAAGCTGCTCCTTGTCTTTCGGGATCCAGCATGCCTAGAATGAAGGGCCACCAGCAGTGGTCACCTTCACAATCAAAGAGGAATGAGAACAGCTACCACCTTCTCATGCTTCCAGTTCATCATACCTGATATTCCTCTAAAGTCCCTCTTGGATGTCTTTTTTCATTTAGCTAGTGACTTAAAGATTTCTAACTTTAGAGTACATGGTTCCAAGAAGGCCAAGGGACTAAAATGGCTTTCATTCAACAACCATTTGTCAAAATCCATTTTATGTCAGACACAGAGTCAGTCACTGGGTTTACAAAGGTTGACACGGCCCTTGCCTTGAAGGAATTCACAGGCTAGTCCAGCCGGACACACAAAGAAGTCATAATACAATGTGATACAAGCTTAGAACAGGTTTGGACAAAATGATACCAAAGGAAGAAAACGTAACTTCTGACATGGATCTTGTTGGATAAATAAGCTTCTTCTAGGTGGACAGGAGGGAGGGGGCAGGTGAGGAGAGGGCATGAGATGGGCAAGGGGCCCCTGAGGGTGGAGAAAGGCAAGTTCACTAACACAATACAACAGGCCTTGCTGTGTTAACCAGTGAGTTCAGAAATTATTCCATAGGCAATGGGGAGCCGATGAAGGGTCTGCAGCATGGAAAGATCACAAGTTTAGAAAACATTCTGTGGCAACAGTGCAAGGCATGGAATGGATGAGAGAATGGAAACAGTGAGCCAAGTAGGAAGTTATTTCTTCAGATCAGCATGGTACATGCACTACAAAGTCACAGCCTCTTAATAAACATGCATACACTCACCACCATATATACATCTACACACATACACATACACATGCAAAGAATCACAATGACAGTGGACTAGGGCAGACCTTGCCCACAAAGGTAAGCAGAACAAAGGGGAAGCACCACATACTTGGACTTATTGAGACTGGCCTCAGCTGCTGCTGCCTGGAGCAGCTGGGTTGATTTGCTGGCAGGGACCCCAAAGACTGCACTGTGGGTTACATCACTGAGAATCCGCCTGTGCCCAGCCCGTTGGGTCTTGGGGGATGATGGAGGAGTGAGAGATCCGAGTTTCTGCCCCTGGACGGCAGGAGGAGGGGTTGTCTGAACCTTTGGCTGTTGTCTTATTGGGGCTTGTATCTGCTAGGAAGAAAGATGGAAAGTGTTGCCCCCAAAATGAAAAAAGAATAATAAACAGACAAACAAAACAAAAAATGCCACATGAAAGCTAATATGGAACACAAATGGCTAGGTTTATATAAGACCCAGAAAGAAAAAACTAGGCTTTGACGATCTGACCGGCAACTTTGAGACTGATTCCAATATGGCATTTACCTGTTATTTATAGACAAATCTAAATCTTCATCAGCAGTGATATACAGGGTAGTCACATGTAATTCAACCCAGATCATAGACTGCAGAAGCTAATTCAAACTCTAAAGATCTAGAATGTATCATAAAGGCCACTTTCTGCTTCTAGGGACATGCAGAAACATGTCCCCAATTCCTCCCAAATGGCAGGCCTTAAAGACCCTACTGCCATACACCTCCACCTAAAATACATTTAAGCTTCGTGGCTTCTGCTAAGAGATTCCTGACTCTGGCATGACTGAGACTACTTGCTGGGAGTGCATTAGACAAATATGATTAATAAATGGTAGTGCTTTGTGCGTTTTATTTTTTCTTCTCTGAAGGCTATTTCATTGATGGGATGGAACTATAAGATCCTATTTCTCTGATAACTCTTGAGAAAATATATAGCACTGGGGCCATGGGATTATGGTTGGGCTAATAAGATAAGCCTTGAGATGTGGGCCATTTTCAAAATGTGGGACAAACCGTCACCACAGAACAAACAGGTGGAGCCATCCCTGCAGCCACCTGGTTAGTCCCTAAGCAGAAGTCATGGTCTAAAAAGTACTCTATAAAGGCGGAGGGAACAAAAATTAAGGCTAAGAAAGCCACCGAACCCTTTCCTTAACTCTGTCAAACCTTAACTCTGTCAAGATAAAATGGTTTGGGATATTAAATGCCCTGGAGATTTAACTGTCCCTTTGCTCCAGTCCTTCATCTCAGATTAGAGAAACCCAACTATCCAGCTACTTGGTCAGAATTGCTTGTGGCGTGGGATTTTCTGTCCTTGTATTGATTCAGACTTGGACAGTTTACTGAGGTATGTTATGTCTATGTGTGAGTATTTACACCAACCATTTCCCCAATTGGCTGAACAATATAAGAGAACGTTCTAGTATCAATCAAACGAAGGTTAGAAGGGAAACTTCTGAGGGAGAAGCCGAGTGTTCTCCTAAGGCCAGAGCTCCACCTCTAGACTTCCTCCAGAGGTCCAGAGCCACACCTGTGACAGCCGGCCTAGTGCCAGCACCCAGAGCAGCCAGAAGGGCTTTCAGGACAGGATTGGATTTGCTTGTTTATTGGAGTTTAAGACATTCGTTATTCTGAAAAGAACAATTCACTGTTGAGTCTCTTTATTTTGAAGACTTCCAATACTCGGAGAACATTTTCCCCACCTCTTACCTCTTCTCCCTATGCAGCACACTGAAGAACAAACAGATGAGGGCACCTCACCCTAGTACGGCAATCTAGGATACCAAGAGGCCCCGACCCATTCACCTTCTCCTCGCAACAAGCCAGCAAGCAGTCAGTTTTAGTTCCATTTAAGAGCAAAGAATGTGAGAGCTGAAAGGGACCTTAGGAAATAATAGACTCCAACCCTCTCACTTTAGAAGGTCTGAGACCAAGGTCCACAGAGGTGAATAAGTACTTGCCAAGGTCACACAGTTGATCGGAGGCAAAATCCTTGTCTCCTAACTGCCCCTGAAGACTCTCTTTTCTACACCACAAGGTCTCCTCAGCCAAAGACAGGAATAGAAAGGGGGAAGATGGAGAGAAAGACCACAAGAGAAGAAAGCAGAAAGGTAGGCTCAGGTGTCTGTCATGCTGAAGACTTTTTTTTTAAACAAATTTTGTAATTATAAAAGGAGTACAATCACATCAAGGAAAGTAAGAAAAGAGAAAGAAACACCCAGAATTCTATTCTACTACTCTTATATAACTGTTCTTACATTTTTGGTGTCTTTATTTAAGTCTGTTTTCAAGTATGCACTTTTTTTGGCTGGTTACATCTCTTTTTAATATTATCACATAAGCATTTTTTCATACAGTTGCAAAGACTTTATAACCATGATTTGTAATGGCTGTACAATTGGGTTCCTGAACAATTTAGGTTGTGCCCATATTTTAGGGTATTGTTAATAGAATGAAAATAAACATCTATGGCATATGGCCATTTTCCCTTTGCAGATTATTGCTTTAAGGTGGCTGCAGGGTATTCTTTACGCTTACTTGCTTCTCTAGATAGGCCCTGCCAAGGGTCATCAGAGAAACGGATGGGTCAAAGCTGAGAAGCTCTTTGGTTCTGGCCAAAGCACAGTCTACTTCTGTTTCCTCCCCGTTCCCTCAACCAACTAACACAAGAGCAAAGAGCTCAAAGTATTTCTTATCCAGGGAACATGGAGAAGAGTCATCATTCATTCTCACCAAAGTGAACACTTTTATCCAGGGAAAGCAGAGGGGAATCTCATAAGAAGTGTAGTCAGTTGGTACTCGATCATTTCATCACCCTGGGTGAGTATTTGTCATTATCCTTGACAGATCAGATTCTTTGGTTCTTTTCCTAGCTCTGTCCATCTGTATGTCTTGGGCACTTTCTAACCTGGGCCTCAGTTCCAAATCCATAAAATGAGGGGATTGGACTCAAGCTATATCACACAGTAATTTTTTAAACACTCTTTTTCTATTAATAAGAGAAACATTCTTTCTTGGTAAAAAAAAACAAAAAACAAAACAAACAAACAAAAAAAAAAACACAGACAGTAACTGTCTACCATACTCCTGTAGGAAGACTGAGTTGTTTCAGAAAGGAAAGTATAAAGACACTAAACACATACTTAGTTGAGACTTAAAGACAATCTGTCTACAGCACTGTTTCCTTGTGAAGGAATGTAGGTTTTCTAAGTTAAAATGGGCAATAAAACTCTATTAGAAATCAATCCTCAGAAAGATGGCTTTTCCTTCATTTGTCTAGGAGTTGGATTTCCCTGGAAATAAGAGAGCAGTGATGATATTCTATCAGCTGGGCATATAAAACGTCTTTTTCTGTAACTATAAAATCGAGGAGATAAGTAGAAAAATCTGAGTACAGCATAAAGGTCACTTATTAAAGGCCAAAGTACCATGTGCTGGAGGATGCTGAAACTGTAGAAGACAATCAGGAGACAATGTAGGGGTTCTGATGCCGTATTCAATATCTAGAAGTGGACATGCCCAACTTCTAAACTGACAAGATGGCTCAAATAATTAGATATTCCAGATGCTTTGGTGCCCAGAGGGATATGGCCATGGTTCATGGTTCCAGGCAAGCAGGCCCTGGAAGGGTGCTGCATGGTGGACTTAGATGATGTGGCCAGTAATGTCATCCAAGACAAAGAAATTAAACACAACGCTGTTAGGCCTCAGGAGTAGAGGTGGGGCCCACATGAACCTCCAGAGACTAAAAAAGCCACCTGGACCAAACCACCCCCTGAAAAAGTGAAAGGAATTACTTCTAATCCTAGTTAGGTCTTTGACTGCTCAATAGTGGCACCAACAATAAGCAGCTCTTCCTGCCAGCCTAATTTTAGAGTGATAAATAAGGATGTTCATCTTCATCAGGAGCCTAGAATCATTTTTTTACAAAGCTCTACATTTTACAGAATATCTCATCTGTCCTTGGATATGCCAAGAAAGGATCAGATATTTGAACCACAAGGATGGGGAAGCAACTTAGCCCAAGCACAGAGGCCCCTGTTGCCAGCCGCTGATGCCTCTTTCCTGCCCTCTCCCTAGCCCACTGTATGTTCCTCCTCTGCTTTTGTGCTCTGAGCCCTGGTTGACTCTTACCACTGGCTCCTGGGCCGAGGGTGGCTGTGGGGCTGCAGCCGGCTGTGCCTGGGGCTGCTGCACCACTGCCACAGGGGTTTTTTGCTGCAGGGCAGACTGCTGAGTCATCAGCTGTTGTTGATGCAGGGCTGGGGCCAGCTGCTGCTGCTGCTGCTGCTGCTGCTGCTGCTGATAGAAGTTCTGTATCAGCTGCTGTTGAGAGGCTCCCTGGGACACCACAGGAAACTGAGTGATTGCTGGTGGCTGTGTTGCTGGATGTACTGTCTGAAACTGAGCAGGAGACAGGGGCAAGAAATGAGGAGGTAACTGTGACTAATAGCATGTTCCAGAATCACATTCCATAAAAGACAAATGTCCCCATGACAGCTAACACCAGTTCTGGAAGCCACAGGCAAGGACAGGTAGAAATCTTTTAGCTAGGCTTGGAAACTCCTGGTGAGAGCCTCAAAGTTATTAAAATAAAAACAGCAGTACCTTACCCTGCCAGACTCCACCCACTGTGCTATGCTGCCTCCTGCACTGCAGAATAGGTTCCATGCAGATTGCTACACCCAACCTGACAGAATGTACTCGACTCAAGACTGTGACTCCACAAGCTGAAGCATGACAGAAGCTGATAAATGATCTTCCAATCTCACAGTCAGTTAGCTATTCTCTATTCAGAAGTAATCCCTTTTATAAAAGTATTTGGAAATAGCCGAGATTAAAATGCTTCCCTACGTTAAATAAGGATGAAGCAATGGTAGCATTGAAAAGAATAACCTAAATGCCAGCCCAACTATTAAGACTCATCTCAAGCCCTTCTGAAAATTATTTCCTAATGGCTGTATCTTTATTAACCTCTCCTATCATTAAACATTCAAAATATTCAGTATATTCTATGACACTTAATGATATTGGTAACTAATTGTTTCAAGTTATATTCTCTTCTAAGCTTCCTAAGGATAGGGACCACATCTAATCCCCACTGCCAGGGACTATGTGCTAGACATATAAAGTGCTCAAATAAGGGTACACTGGTGAACAAAAGTCAAGACCTTGTTAGTTACAGAGTTAACTGGGAGGATATTATTTGTCTACTGGGGAAAAGTTAAAGGGTGAACAGAGAAACAGATGTCAAAAAATAGCTGCCTTGTATAACAATAAAATGCTGGAAACAACCCAAATGTGTATCAACAGATACACATAGTAGCTGGATAAACTATGATATATGCTTTAGATGGAATACTCTGAAGTCGTAGGTAGGAATGATACAGGATGGAGGAGACAGAATTTTGCAGACTTAACACTGGAAATATGTAAAGGTTTTATATATTCATAAAACAAAATAAAATCAAAATTTAAAAAGCAACAACTAAAAATCAAAAGAAAAATGAAAACAAACCTGTGTATCAAATTGGTGGCTAAACTCCCCCAGAAAATAATGTACTAAATATTCTAAGGGTAAAAAGGGCAAAGACATCTCAAACTATTTTCAGTAATCATATTATTCAGTATTATCCTGAAGCTATAAATAAATTAAATAATGATACTAGCATTGTTAGGAATCAAGATTTTCAGATGAGAAAAAATATAAATGTAAAATACAAGAAGTTAAACAAAAACCCTGTAATCCCAAATCAATTTAAATTTGTGATGCATGTTCTCTTAACAAAACAAAATGTGTTTCCTAACTGTGCACTATAAAGGCCTAGAAACAACTGCCAACCTATGAGCAAGGGAATATCCCTAACACCAAGATTGTGGTCTCTAAACACCATTTCCATTAAAAGGAAACAGAGCTCCTTGGAGAAGTGGCTGATTCCAGGTCCAGACCAGAAGGAGCCTGGACCAGCTTATTATACCAGACAGCAAGGAAATCATTAAGCCACTGGCATCACGTACAAAGGATTCAGGAGCTCAAAGAGGCTTCCACAGTGAAACAAGCCAGACCCTAAAGGACAAATATTGTATGATCTCACTGACATGAAATAATTAGAATCTAGGGAACAGGGAGGGATGATGGAAAAGTTTTGGTAATGGATGGTGGTGATGGAAGCACAACATTGTGAACAGAATTAACAGCACTGAATTAAATATTTGAATGTGATTAAGTGGGGGTAATTTTAGTTTGTATATATGGTAAAACTTTTTTTAAAAATCCAGAGAACTGCACAACACAAAGAGTGAACCCTAAGTAAATCACAGGCTATGCTAAATAGTACAATTATAAAAATGTGCTTTCATCAATTTTAACAGAAGTACCACATCAATGCAAGGTGTTAATAACAGGGTAGCATATGGAAACCTTGTATTTTATGCATGATTTTTCTGTAAACCCACAACTTCTCTAATAATAAAAAAAAGAGGCCTCTGCTGGCCAAAGTGGGGACAATTTGAGCACTAAAATAAATACATTTTTAAGAACTGCAATATATTGAAACATCAAATATGTTAAAATCCATGAGTTCATAACGATATCAAAACAAAAACAAAAAAATCCAAACCAGCCTCATTGCACACCTTTGGATGATCGTAGGCATAAGCTCATTATCCGAAAACTGGTAAACAAAGGGAAAGAATCAAGCATTTATCCTGTCCTGTCTTTTATGTACAAACTGTACCTCAAATAGTTAATGCAGAAAGTTCTTCCTAGAAAAATTACAGCCTCTAGGTGAAGAAGGAATACTAGAATATCACATTTTGCCATGCCGAAGGATTGAATGGATGTAAGAAATGATCAGCAATGGCTGCTAAGCTGATGGGGAGCATTAAACAAATGGACCAACAACACCCAAGCTCATGGATGGATCTTACTATTACTAAATGAGAGGACAAGCAGACATAACATGCCTCTTGATGTGGTGCCATAGGAAGAACAAATACTGTCAACTGAATCAAATACTGATCAAGCCTCAAGAAATTACCACTTTACACAGGGGACAGAGGAACATATTAAATGATACAACAGGGATGCAGTCTGCCAAATCCAGAATGTGGAAAATTCAACAGGATAAACAACCCAGTTTCTTCAAAAGGCGGGGGGTGGGGGGAAGAGGGCAAGAGAACCTATGGATAAAAGAGGACCATTATAAAATGAATATAGACTTAAAATTTTAAAATGTGAAAAAAAAAGAAAAGACGATGATAAAAGATACTATTGACTAAATATAATATGTGGATCTTGCTTGAATCCTGATTCAAACACACCAACTTAACAAAAATTATGAGACATCAGAAAGAGTTAACCACTGACTCGATATTTGATGATATTAAGGTACTATAGTTATTTATTTTTTTTAATGATGATGATGGTGTTGGAGTTATATTAGGAAAAAAGAATCTTTAAAAAAACCGCTCCCTTGCCGAGGTTCCTGAATCAGGTTAAGAATTTCCCATGACCTGAGAAGAGAGGTGAAAGAGGTGTAAGAGATCATTCTACTTGAAGCTTGAATATCTCCATCTGTGGGAAACGGCGATGGAAAGCTTGAATATCTCCATCTGTGGGAAATGGCGATGGAATGGTTGCTAGCTCTCTGCCTACCAGAGCTTCTCAAAGAAGATACCGGTACCTAGCGAACCTTTTTTCAATAGTGACTCAGACATGCAAAGCAAGGGTCAGGCAGGCTCTGACCACCCTACCTGCTGAGTCTGGGCCTGCTGCTGCTGCGGCGGCTGCTGCTGGTAAAAGGTGCCCGCCGGCTGCTGCGGCTGCTGCTGTTGCTGCTTGAGGAAGAGCTGCTGCTGGTGCTGGGGTGTGGCCTGGGCCTGAGTGGGCAGCCCCTGGGCCTGCGAGGAAGGCGGCTGCTGTGGGGTGGCTGGAGCCTGCGGTTGCTTGGGTTGAGACTGTGGTAGAGGCTGGCTGGGTAGGGGCTGGGTTTTTGGTTGGGGAACACTGGCTAAAAGGCCAGGCTGACTGCTGGGTCCTGCAATGAGAATAAACTTCATATAAGGGCTCAACACTCTTCCAGACAAAAATGTCTTCTTTTTTTCTTACCAAAGCAAAAAAGAGAGAGTGATAAGTGGGCAGATTATCTTAAGATCCATGTGCTCCTCTCTGTCTCTGCATATGTTCTGCCCCACCTAGAATGTCTTTCCTTCTTCCTGCTAAACTACGTGCTTCACATCTTTTAAAACCAGGTTCAGTAACAAAGTTCAATACTTGCCTCTTTCAGAAAGTCTTCCTTAATTGATCATAAAACTTAGTCAATTACTCCTTTAGTCAGCACCCCAAGTATCTACATACTCAACTGGCCTTTGATGCTGCTTTATATAAACACAATCTCTGCACCTGTTGGCTTGTTGCAGGACAAAGGCATTCTTTGATGTTTTATGTGTAGGTACACAACCCTAGTCTAGATGCCTGGCTACAAGTAGGTGGTCACCAAATTCACCAGGACAGCTTCCTGGTTGGGGAAAGTTCTGCTGTGTTCGGTTACTTGATAATATGGATCAATCCTCATTCTGAAACCAAGCTCGGTCATCTCATTAGAAACAGAATACCAAAACATGGAGGGGTGATAGACACTTCAAGAGACAAAGCATTAAAGAAATAATTCTTCTGTGAGTGTCAAAAAAAGAGGTGAGTTTGTTTCTTTAAAAGCACAGAGAAGAAGCACATGAAATAAAGAGGTGGAAATGGAATGAATGCACCGAACCACAATAGCAGGGCCACAGTTAGAAGAAGTAGAGAACATTCCTCAGTGGTCTTGGAGATCCATCTCCCCTTTTGTCAGTCACCTGCCATACACTTTCAACAACAGCCCATCTCCTTCTCCTCAAGGAAAGCCATTATTCCTTAGGTGCCTCTGGATCACATGCTTTCCAAGATTTCCCTCTTGTCCTGAAATTGCTCCTGGATAACAAAGAGGTGTAACAAGTTTCAAACCATTCTGGTCACTGACCTGCAGCTTGGGGTGGGGGCTGCACTGTGGCCCTCTTTCGAGGTGTCAGGGCTGGCTGTATGGGAAGGATTCCTGGGTTCGGTTGAGTCTGCCCAGCTTTAGGCCTCTGGCGAGGGGCAATTGAAGTCTCTGTGGTGGGAATGGGATCTGTCAGTCTAGAAAAGTAAAAGAAGAAGAAAGAGAAGATTCATGTTAAAGTGCAGGAAAATAGGGAAGGAGTGGGCAGAGTCTATGATGGATTTGCTTCTGACATCCATCCAAATCTTCCAGATTCACTTCGTACAGACTGCAATGTTTCTTAAACTAATTTGATCTTGGGACCCTTTACCTATAATACCTCCTAGGATTTCCCAGAATATACTTTGGGTGATGATGCAAAAAGGGGTTTGAAGCAAGTAGTTTTCAGATGTAGAGAGAACTCAAGCCTAGTTAGAACTAGATGTCAAAGTGGTCTCTCTACAATAAAAAGGATGCAAATGAGTGAATCTAATAAGGCAATTCGAAGGAATAAGCAAGTATGTCAAGCACAGGATTTGAGGAGTGTGGTAGGAACTCTGTTTCCTCCAGTACACATGCTCCCTTTCTTCCATGCTGTTAAATTTTTAGCTGGGTGTAGGGTACCCAGAGTAAAAATCACATTGTTCAGCCTCTCGTGCAACTAGATGTGGCCTTCTGTCTAAGTTCTGGCCAATGGGATGTAAGAAGATTGCTATGTGGTCATTTCTAAAACCCTTAGGAAATACTGGTGCATGCCTTTTGCCTCTCTTCTTTGGTCCCTCTTGATCCTGCTTTTTGGAATGGGAATGCTGCCATATTGACCCACGAGGTCACGGCCACACCATGGGGATGGCAGAGTGCTGAGCTTGAAGCCTGGGTCCCTTAGAGCTCTATGGAGCAGAACTGCCACACCAGCCTTGGACTGCTTGCCCCCAGACTTTATTTACTTGAGAGAAAAAAATAAACATCTACCTTGTATAAGCCACCATTATTTTGGACTTTCTGTGACTCACAGCCAATTCGAATCCAAATGAACACAGCTCCTTGTGATGGGGTTGAAGTCCATTTATTTACTAGCAGTTGAGGCAGCTGGCTACTACCTAACTCAGATCAAAGACAGCTGTGCTTTGAAAATGCACTTCAGGAGTATAGCTGAGGTTAAGGACAACATCAACAAGCTTCATGTATCTCCAAAATATATCTGGCATGGCCTCCATGAAATAACAGGAAGCAAAACAGCTGGCCCCACGTCCTTCCCCATTACATACTGCTGAGGAATGTCTATTCCGGACCCAGAGGCTTTTCTGAGTCCTGCTAGAAGAACGCTCTTGTGCTAGGTGGACAATGTGTAATATTAAAGCTATTGCATTTGGAGGAGACTGTAACTTCAGGAAGAGAGGCGGGAGGGAAAATGGAACAGATGTGGGAGAAAGGTCTAAGAAAGAAGAAGCCAAGGATGAGGATAGTAAACAGACTTCTGTAGAAATGCAAACGCTAAGAATCTCCACACTGACCTCTCAGGACTGGGGACCAAATACATAATGCAAGTGAAATCACTCACCACACACATACTAGTGGTTATTATGTGTGTGCTCTGTGGGACATGGAAAGGGACCTTTTGCTTAGCCTCTGACCATTTTTGAGCCTAGTAAAAGGTGGTCATAAACCCGAAAGACAAGCTAATTACATTAGCCCCAAAAACCAGTCCTAAAGAGGTGAGCAAGGCAGAATTATTCACGTAAGAAACTGACAGGCTAGAAAGTAACATGATAGGTGGTGTGCTAAGTTTGTTAAAAAAACAAAGTCTCATTAATTTAGAGCCACATTGGAAGTAGCTCTATGCACACAGCAGGCATTCTATAAATGTTCAAGAATTTCTAAGAATACAGAAGTTATTTTACTGTCCTACTCAAGTTCCCATACTCCCACTTAAGTATTTTATTGCTACGGTTTGCCCCTAACATACCCTTGCCTTGGGAGCGTGGTAGAAAGAAGAGGGGTATAAACATCTTCCTGGACAACCCCGCAGAATCTGCCATATGGAAGGGGTGGCAGCCATGAGAAAGTGCCCTGCAGACTTTCAATTATGGGGGTATAAATGACCAAGTGCCCCAACTGCAGAGCTCTGAAATCCACCTCCACGTTTGCCCCGAGGACACGCATCCCACACACTTTTACCTGCCAATGACCGAGTGCGCACGGCTACTAAGGCAGGCCCATTCCTGGGAGATAGAGGATCCTGCTGATTGCCAACACAGGCTCCAGGACTCCACAACACCTTCCATCAAACTTTCCCTAAATTGCACAGCAACCTACCTCGCTTCCACGCAACCTTCTCCCTCTCTCCAGTAAGGTGCACTGCCGCTGAAGACTCCACCGGATTCTCCTCGCTCTCTTTCTATTTTCTCTCACTGAGCATTTCCCCTGTTAAAATTCCTGCTTGTTCACTACATAATTTAACTTGTATGGTCAGTTTATTCAAACACCATAATTACATGGAGCTTTGAATAGGAAGTGTTAGTGTGAAGCCCCGATACATCCCAAAGTAATTTGGGCAGAGAATAAAAATGTATTTGCAAAGTACCCTTGAATGACTGGGGGAAAATGTGGAAATATTAAACCTCCCCACCTGGGGAATTACTGATATTCTCACAAGCATTGGGGACTACCAGTTTAGAAGGACGAGCCCTCGATCTTGGGGCTTGCCCTTATGAAGCTTGTTACTGCAAAGGAGAGGCTAAGCCTACTTACAATTGTGCCGAACAGCAACCCCCTGAGAACCTCTTTTGTTGCTCAGATGCGGCTGCTCTTTCTCTAAGCCCTCTTGGTAGGTGAACTCACTGCCCTCCCCCCTATGTGGGACATGACTCCCAGGGATGAGCCTGGACCCAGAATCATGGGATTAAGAAAGCCTTCTTGACCCAAAGAGGGAAGTGAAATGAAATAAAATAAAGTTTCAATGGCTGAGAGATTCCAGATGGAGTGGAGAGGTCACTCAGGATGGCATTCTTATGTGCTAATTAGATATCCCTTTTTAGTTTTTAGTGTATTGGAATAGCTAGAAGGAAATACCTGAAACTGTTAAACTGCAACCCAATAGCCTTGACTCTTGAAAATGATTGCACAGCTATGTAGCTTGTGTGGTGTGACTGTGTAATTGTGAAACCCTTGTGGCTCACACTCCCTTTATCTAGTGTATGGACAGATGAGTAGAAAAATGGGGACAAAAATTAAATGAGAAACAGGGTGGGATGGGGGGGATGGAATGTTTTAGAGTTCTTCTTTACTTTTTTTTTTTTTTGAGTAAGGAAAATGTTCAAAAATTGATTGTGGTGAATGCACAACTATATGATGGTACTGTGAAAAACTAATTGCATACAGTGGATGATTGTAGGGTATGTGAATATATCTCAATAAAACGGTATTTTAAAAAAACTATAAATTTCAAAAAACAATACCACAGATAGGCAGACAGAGTCATTCTCTGACAGTATTTGGGGTGGGGGTGGGCTTCCATTTAAAATAGTCAGAAAATTAAATAAAAGCAAGAAAAAGTGCTTCAGCACCAAAAAATGTTTCCCATAAAGCTGTGTCAATAAAGACTATCTTTCAAAAGAAAAAAAAAATCTTGCTTGTTTAATCCTCTGTGGCATCTGCTCCTTGGAAGGCCCCTAGCGACACAGAAGGTGATTAGCTAAGACCCACAGGGCCTTTTGCTGTTGGTGGACTCCATGCTTTGCCTGTCATTTTCCCAATGTGGCTGGAGACACAGAAAGGAAGAAAGAAGGGGAGGTGGAGGATTAGGGTGGTGAAGGAGGCTAAACATAGGCCAGGGTCTGTGTTTAGGACACCCTTTTACTAGGCAACATTTGAAGTCTGCTGCTGACTCATCTCTATCCCCAAGTGAGGGAAACAAACAGCTGTAGAATTCTTGATTCTCTTTCAAATGTAGATTAGAGTATTTCATTTTCACATTCCCACGCAACAGTTTTTGCCTAGGGGAGGCAGAGCTTGCTTTCCTGTTCCAGGAAGTGTCCGGGTCAGGGCAGTACAAGAACTAAGAAACACGAGACAACCTCCCCTGCTGCTGCAGCAACGGGAGCAGGGCATATGCTCCCAGAGGCATTTCTTACCTGGCCTTTGGCTGGGTCTTTTTTGCAGCTGCCTCACTGGCTTTCACTGGTTCAGGAAGCTTTGCAGGAATGGGAGAGTTCTATAGAATTGAAAGGGAGGGAAAAGGGACATCACAGATCCTCTTTGTAAAGGAATTACTAAGAAAATTCCAATATGTGGCTAACGGAAACACATACTAGGGTCTTCCGGAGCCTCTTCCAGGCCTGATCTCTGGTAGAGGGAAGGGAAGTTGACCAATTGCATATCCCACCAGCCTCAGGCCCAGCCAGGGAGGCAAAGTATCTGGGAAGGGAAGAGAGCAGCCTACTTGCAGCCCTCTCCTCCCCGCTTCAGTCTCCACCTTCTGTACCGGGGTCAGGTCCATGGGGCTTGATGTCAGTTGCCTTCTCTTCCTACAGCACAGCTTAGAAATGTTGTGATGAAAGGAATGGAAGAGATGCCTGTACCCCATATTATTTAAGCCTCATTCCCAGCTGGATTGCAAAGAAGTCAGAGCTGACTAGTGTGCCAAGCCAGGGTGCATTCAGTCTTCCAGTTGGAATGCTGGGAGAAAACTATGGACACCCAATGTGTTTGGCAGCTCCAGCACAAGGCAAGCAGAGTTGCTCTAGCTTGGATTCTGCACCATCCTTCTAATATTGCTTCTTGAGGGAGTGCCAGCTGTCCCGAACCACAGAACAATGGCTTACCACTAGCGAACAAGTACCAAATGACATGCCACTTGCAGTGAAGTTTACTTTTCTTAAGGTAGAGACCAATCTGAATGCTTCCAATTGTATTTCATGTTATTTAATTTTATGAATGGGAAATGATACAGCAAAAGAAAACACAGTCACGTTAGGTGACTGTACAGGTAGCCCCCGCTGTCATCTGGGAAACATGACCAACAGAATACCAGTTTCAAAACGGGCATTTTGGCGGGAACTCCCATTTCCTTCTGTTTCCACTGGGGGAGTTTCTGCTAGAAAACTTCTCCTAGCTTCTTATCCACCCTTCAGACATTCTTCTCCCATGTGAGGAGAGTGGGAAGAAAAAAAAGTGAGCTCACCTGGCTCACCTTTGCCCTGTCTCCTTTGCAGAAGAGCCCGCCCTCAGGAACCAGACATTTGCTGCTCAGTCATGTGGGTCTAATGCTAGGGAGCCTGAATGGTCAAGCCATACTATCTGACTCAACCTTGTTAGTAATAAAGCCAATATTCTGAGCTCTGTCTGAATGATTCCCAAATCTGATTCCAAATGTGAGAGTGAAAGAAGAGTTTTCATCAAATCCTCAAGCCCCAATAGTGACATTAAAAATTCTTAATATGAAAAACTAGCAAGAAAATTTCAAATTAGAACCCAGCTGATTATGGAATCCATTAGTAATATAGTCAAAAGAATTGAATCATGAAAAATAGGGTAAAATTACAAAAAGGGTGATTGCAAGAAAACTGAATATAGAGTTTAGGCTTCTAGGCTTGGCCTGATGTGTGTCAGGAGAGTATGGAAAGAGGAGGGTAATTTATAGATGGCCAACAGCAGAAGCAAAATCAAGAAAGCTCTGCTGCAAGGAAGGAGGAAAGGGACAAAGGCATGGGGACAAATCCAGGGCCTTGCATCAGAAAAACACCCTGCCTAACCACTACTAGGTAAATACAACAGGCATTTGGTTCTCAGTGAACTGTAGAAGTTGACAAGACATGAAATTGGTCGATCTTAATCCAAAGTGTTCAACTCAGTCCCTCGGGCATGTTTTTTAACAGTGTAATTGCCTCATTTCTGTAATTAAATTCCATGGGAAAACTGAATTCCCTTTATAGCAATTGTCTCATATTTAGCTTTGCTTGAATGCCCCCTAGTAGATAAAGCAAGTGACATTATATTCATTTACAAGGCTAATTAACAACACAAGAACCATAAATGGCAATTTGATAATGCTTACTTCCCCCACCATTCACATACCTGTACATTCGGAATTGGACATTCTTTTTTGAGTAGTTTAAATGAGAAGTAGGAGACCTGGTAGATATCTGGCCTTTTGTCAGGGTCTGGTTCCAACATATACCCTAAGACAAACATATATTAACTTATTTAATAACGTCTTAACATTAGCTAGGAAGCATAATTTCCTCCTCCACTACCAAAGTTTCATTGTTTTAAAATTTTTATTTCTCACAAAAGTCAGAAAGTATAATTTAGCCCTTTTCTTCCCCTCTAAGAAAGGGAAGCTCGGACATTCCTAAAATTCTTAACAATAAAATAAACTATTTGAGTTGTAACAGATGCTTGAAGTTCACACCCTGTGTCTCACACAATGAGGAGTCCAGCAAAGTTTACACCTTCATATTCTGATACCTAGGAGGCTACGTGGTTTTGCTTCTAACTTCTTTAGTTCATACTATCATGCGTAACAAATGCGTATTTTTGAAAATTGTAACCAAAACCCAAATTTCATGACTTTACTTATTATTCTTCTGTTGGAGATATTAGCTGGTTTCTAGCCTAAAAGAAATGACAAAGTCACACATGCATATGTACTTTTACTGTGATCTACAGATCACCAGTCTGTTTCCAGGTCCTTTAAGCTTCTGCCCTCTCTGAAGCGAAAAACCCTCAGGAAAAAAGTCTTTGAGAAAACACATATCCACATACACATAATACATGCAAACCACAATGCAAGGCAGTTTATTACTTAAGTAGTAAAATGAACGGTTCAGACATAACTTCAGAAAAGATCAGTGAGACTACAGCCTTGTATGGCCTTGGAGAAGACGCAGGACTTGAGCCGATTCTTGAGGGCCCAGCAGAATTTAGTTAGGAAGGGAAAAGAGAGGAAAAGACATTCCAGGTGAGATAACAGTCTGTACAAAAATGGACTTGGAGAAAGGAAAGAGAACACTCTGTTGCAGGGAAACAGGAGCTGGAAAGACAGGATAGAGGTCTCCTTGTCAGAGAACATAGGGAAATAAGAGGCAGAGTTAGAACCAGAAGATGAAGGATCTCACCCAAAAGAAGTCCAGGCCCTCCTGTAGGATCACTGGCAAACCAGTGACGTTCACTGAACAGGGACATAAGAGGGTGGCATTTTGTAAGGTTAATCTTGTGGTGAGGGTGTGTCAGATGGACTGAAGAGGAGGGAGAGAGGCTACTGGCCAATCCACTAGTACAGGAATGAACTGACAGGGCCTAGGTATACTATGGTGACAGTAAGGAGAACAGAGAAATTATACTGGAAATGGTAGAAACCCCAAAGAAAGAATTAACACAGCTAAGAAATGACTGGTTCCTCCATCCTTCTTGCCAGCTAGATCCAAAGACAACCTTATATTTCAGTCATCCAGGCTTGAATGGTGTCACCACTGATAGACCCTGAAAAGGGGAGAGGGGACCTTGTATTGGGAGGGAATGGAAGGGAAGGGTGGGGCAATAACAATTAATTTTAGGTACATGAGTTTAGGGTGACAGAGGAATCTTGAAGTAGTTTGTAAACTGAGACAGCTCAGAGCTTGGGAAAGATGTCAGTATTATATTCAGCAAGAGTTGTCTTTTCCAATATGAATTTATGGCATAAAAATTTAAAAGAAAAAAATTATTACCAAAAAAGTGCTACCTTCTAACGTTAAATTTGGACACTTTTCATATTTCCCTCCAATCTCATTTACATAGCTGCAATTCTAGCAGAGATATCATGCTTTATCTCTGAAAATAATCCAACAATCATTAAATGCCATGCTCCATTCCTTTAAATACCCTCCTTCCCCTCTTACTAATAAATTGTAGAGGTTGAATGATAAAATGGGTAAAATGGAAACAGCATGGGTAGCCATTTAAAAGCTATGATTATTTTACCTTAGGTTAGTTACCTATACATTCTGAGCCTCAGTTGCCTCATTTGTATAATGCGTATAACTATTTTTAATTTGTAAAAGGTTTAAAAAATTAACTGAGCTACAAGTAGGTCTTCAATAACTGTCAGATGCTCCATCCTACATTTGCTTTTTCTATCATTCCCCAGTGTACCCCCAACCCAGGGCTGGAAAGGGGTTACTCAGGATTTATAGCCCATAATGGTTAAAATTTAGATGCTAAGTATCTTGACCAATATGGAAAGATGATAAAACCTCTATTTCTTTAGCATCTTAGTAGAGGGGCTTGTGAAAAGATGACTTATTCTGCTGTCTAGTTAATAAACATTCATACATATGCTTGCTACAATGATACAAAAGGATGGGGAATCATAAAAGATTATTTTAAACAAAGCACTGTGCTTAGATGCTTTTTATCAAAATCCAGTGATTATCCCTAAATGAAAGGAAAAACCTGGTTCCATAGAATTATATAGTTTTAATTAGGTATTCACTCCAGCCAACGCACTGCAATCATTTTGCAAAGACAAATTTCTTATCACTTGATATGAGTCAGCGTTTCTCTTTTTCGCAACAGAGCTTCCCAATAGGCTGCAATCAAAACCCGCAGTTAGGATTTCTATTCAGCTGGTTGGCTCTGATGTGAAACTGAGTTTAGACTTCCAGTGCAATAACCCATCACTCTAACCAGACACTGTTATAACCATTCCAGCTTTGCAGTCCCAACCACCACCAGCTGATTTCTTTATCTTTGTATCCAACCCATTATTCCTGGGATCTAATCCCTTACTCCGTTCTCTAGTTCAATCCCAGAGATTAGAGATAAAAAAAAAAAAAAAATGAAACTAGGAAATTGAAATACTTACTAATTAGGCAGTGCATGTCTTGGGAATATCGAGAGTTATCAGGAATTGTGAAGTTCCCATCACAAATTGCCACCTGACTCTCTCCAAACGGCAAAGTGAAGTAACATAACTTATACAACAAACATCCAAGAGCCTAAACAAATAAAGAACAGAGATTGCTTACTAGTGGTGTATGTACCAAAGTTGCAAAAGGATCTAATGGCACTGTTCACATTTACTTAACAGACCGTATACTGTTACTCTATTAGAAACTTGAATTTAGAACCCAATATCATTTTTTAGCCCTCAGTTACATTATTTCTACCAAATTGTGCTCCAATGATGAACAAGTATTTCAGCTGTCTTTATCTTAAGAACTAGTAACAGATATGTGAAAATCACCTAAACAATGGGCAGGTCACCTAAACAATTTTCACAGTGCTCTGAAGCAATCTTCTTTGACATGCTTCAGGAAGCAGTGGTTGGTCTCTGACTTCAAGAATAATCCCCAGAGATAAGCAGACAAGGATATGGCACAGTGGTCACCCATGCTATGACACTGTCAGGATTAAACGAGGGAGTGTGTACAATCAAGGCCACAGATATCTGAGATGCAGACAGGTTAGTTGACACCTACCCAAATGTCTGCCTTCGTGGTGATGATTTTGCCACTGTACAGGTTAACCATTTCCGGTGCTCGGTAGGACAGTGTTGTGTATCTGCAATCGAGAGATTCATTTTTTGTTAAATATCTCAATGCTATAATAAAAAACCAGGGGCAGCAGAAATACTTGTTTTATATATATTAATAGAGTCCAGTTTCCTGGGAGCAATCTGCAGAAGAGAATGAAATATTAGCGCAGATAAAATGAAAAGCTGTCCTTGCTACAATTATGTTATCAGTTTGCCCAAGTAAGGGCTTTGTCACACCTGTCGCCCCCCAACAGCAGTTCTTTAAAGGACCCAGACACTGATATGCTATTATATATTAACTCTAAAAGCAATTTTTCTTGGGTCCTGTAAATCCTTGAGATCTAATAACACATTTTGTTGATTTGTTTTTAGAAATAGTAATCCCTTTAAATATTGCCCAACACAGAGCCACATAATATCCACTAGAATGCTCTGGAGAGCAGCAGAGAGCAGGAACCTGGCTGGGCTGGGGGAGGGGGGTGGATGAGATGAAGAGCCCTTGATCTTTGCTAGTGGAATAGGGCTGCAACAGGCAGCCAACTTCCCTCTTATCTCTGGTTTAAGAAAAGAATAGTAAAACCATGTCACCAAAGTGGGTGCCTTGGTGCTACTGAGCACGAGACTTGTGCTGCTTGAGTCTTTACAGCCCAGATGGGACCGTGGTTAGGTGTCCATCAGGGACCAGGACCAGAAGTCTTGCCCCTGGGGCTTTGTTGCCTGGCGTGATGCATGAAAGGAGAGGGAGGATCAGGATATACTGCACATGCTAGACTTTTTATTTAATAGTAGTAACAGTAAGCGTTGCTGCCTATGAAAAATTCAACACTGTGGACATTAGTGGGAAATGGTTTAGGTTCTTACTGCAGTCACAAATCTAAAGGAGCAGTTTCTTGTGAAAGTCAGCGGTCAATATCTGCAGAGATCTCGATAACCCTACTCACCATTAATCCCACTAGACTGCAGGTGAGCTCTTTATGGACAGGAAGGAATACACAGCAATTCAGGATTCAGTAAAAAGCACATCTGAGTGGCTGATAATGTCGCACATAATACTTCAATGACGTGTGAACCATTCAGCTTTGTGATGTCGCATTTCAAAATATCTATCTGTGATGACTACTGGGTCACTGATAAAGTGCTATGAGATTCCTTCATTCTACTCTACTGACCAATGCTTGTGAACTCCTTCCTGACCTCTCCCTTGAACTCAAGCAACTGGACTACTAACACGATGTCCTAAGATGAGGGGCAATGAATGCCACACTGGCACCATTCTCTCCCCATCCCGACCTTCTCAGCCATAAAGTGAAAGTAAAGCTGCTGATCTAAAAATGGACAAAACTCCAAGAAAGGAGATGCTTACTTCTTAATCTCATCTTCTACCGCATTGACTCCCTCAGTTTGTGGATTCTGGAATTTGTTGGTGGCGCTTCCAAAGTCACACAGGACGTAGTGGCCTCGGTCATGCAAGAGGATATTTTCAACCTGAAAAACATTCCAAGATATCACTTAGTAACGTACATAAAAATCTGGTTTCACAGTCACATAAATAAAATATGTTATTTCTGGCAACCCCATTAATGTGCACAGGAAATCTACTCCCTTCCAAGTATTTCAACAGGGGTCATCCAAAGTGGATCAAAAAGAGATGCACAGTAACAGGGTAAAATGAGAGCACAGGGGGCAGAAAGAGGAGACTCCACAGAGATACTAACAATGCAATGGAGAAGCAAGGGTCCAGTTTTTCTAGAATTCCAAGTCACATTTCTCACCTCTGCAGAAACAGTACATACTTTCAAGCCTCTGTGCCTTTGCTTGTTTCCTTCTTTCAGTCAAGAATGTTCTCAATGATCTCACCTACTTACCTACCAACTATCAAAATCCCATTCATCTTTTAAAATCTAGTGTAAATACCACCTTGTCTTTGAAGCCTTTCCCTGGCCCGCCCTCAGGCAAACATTGTTCCTTCCCTATGTTCCTTCAGTACTTGATTCTTCCATAATGTCAATAACTTCACTTGAACCTTGTAAGTACATACACCAGTTTCTTTAATATACAGAGTTAGGGTTTTCAGAATTATTATTTGTTATATTTTAGTTATTTCTCAAAGCGATTAAAGACCTGGGGTAAATGGGCAGTTTCCCTGTTAAAGTATAAATGAATTCCTTGGGCAGGGAATTAGGACATACTCCTGTAGAGTTCTAGGGAGCAGGGAGCCATGAAGACCAGAACCTAGAAAAATTCCTGGCATTAAGGGACTCTGGCAATTAAATATCTTAACAACTCCACAATAGTGGGTATTTCTATACTCAAGATATATTGATTAATTTTTGGTGTGGGTGAATTGAGCTGACTGGTATGCTGGAGGACAGACCTGGCTCTGACTGAGAAATAAAATGGCAGCCAAAACATTTTGTTAGCACAATAAATCTATAGACACCCATTGCCTTTTGTCTTCAACCTTCTAAAGACTGATCATCTATGGAAAACAAAGGCAGGAGTAGACGATAAGCTCCTTAAGGACAGGCATCATATATCTCAAATATATTTGTAGTCTTCTCTACTAGCTCCTAACATAGTACTTGGTATAGAAAATGCGTGTTGAATGGAATAAACCAAAAAACAGAAAAATGTGCGCCACACTGTATGTGTGTGTGTGTGTCTGTGTGTGTGTGTCATTCTGTCAGAAGCAAAACATGAGCCATCAAATACCCAGGCCCTACTGCCACTATCACTACTACTGTTCTTTTAAATGATCTGGTTAATTATGATAGTTTCTTGTTCTTATACTTGTTTCTATACTTCATTTTAATCCTTCTAAAAATTACGTGTTTATTTTATAGTCTGTATTTGCTAATTCCAGCATCTAAAGTCTTTGCAGATATGATTCTGTTTGTTTTTCATTCCTACTTAATCTTGCTCATGGTGGTGTTGTGAGAGTTTTTGTTGTTTTTGTTAACTCATTGTGCCAGTTTGAATATATTATGTCCCCCCAAATGCCATTATCTTTGATGTAATCTTGTGTGGGCAGACCTATCAGTGTTAATTAGATTGTAATTCTTTGAGTGTTTCTATGGAGATGCGCCCCACACAACTGTGGGTGATGACTCTGGATAATTTCCATGGAGGTGTTGGCCCGCCCATTCAGGGTGGGCCTTGATCAGTGGAGCCATATAAATGAGCTGACAAACAGAAGGAACTCAGTGCAGCTGTGAGTGACATTTTGAAGAGGAGGTACAGCCAAGAAGGACACTTTGAAGAAAGCACAAGAACAGCTGATGAGAGACAGTTTGAAGATAGCTGTTGAAAGCAGACTCTTGCTCCGCAGAAGCTGAGAGGACAAATAACCCAAGAGCAACTAAGAGTGCCATTTTTGAGGAACTGCAGCCTAGAGAGGAAGGTCCTGGGAGAAAGCCATTTTGAAACCAGAACTTTGGAGCAGACGCCAGCCATGTGCCTTCCCAGCTAACAGAGGTTTTCTGGACACCATTGGCCATCCTTCCATGAAGGTACCCGATTGCTGATGTGTTACCTTGGACACTTTATGGCCTTAAGACTATAACTGTGTAATCAAATAAACCCCTTTTTATAAAAGCCAATCCATCTCTGGTGTTTTGCATTCCAGCAGCATTAGCAAACTAGAACACTCATGTATCTTGAAACTTGATCTGTGGGAAATCTTTCAGACCTGGGTTTAAAGTTTACTGTTCCTTCAGAGAAGATACATATGCTTGTGCATCTGGGGGGCAACGCTAACCTGGAATCACTTTAATCTAAAATTTTGACCTCGGGATTTTTAGCCAGACATTGAGGACCGAGAACTAAGGCCATCAACCCGTGTGGACATGCTCTTGTGATTACCAGTTCCTAAGAGACACTTGTTCCCCAGAGACAAGGCTGAGGCAGGCAAATGTTTTTTTAAGCTCTTCAGTTTAACCTATTATACGAAAGTGAAACAGTCAAGCTATTCTAAGGATATATTCACCTCAGGTATCTAAAAAAATACAAGCAAAGCAACATAAATGCTTTCAATCTAATTTAGAGGTTATAAAAATAGCCACCATTCCCTGAGCTTTTACTATTGCCACTACTACAGTACTCAGCATTTTACATGGATTAGCTCACTAAAACTTCATAATAACAATGTAATTATCATCTCCATTTTACAAATGGGGAAAAGGAGAGTCACAGTGATTAAATTAACTTGCCAAATGCAATGCGGCTCATAGGTGGTAGAGCCAGGAAGTGAACCTCGGCAATCTAACGCTACAAATTACCATCAGCTGCCACATTAGACAAGACATATCTGTTCATTCAGTAGGACAGGTAATTGAGCACCTTTCTGCCAGGGTAGGATACAGGTTAGAAGCAGAGCAACTACTCAAGGATCCCTCCCCACCCTCCAACCCAGTAGGGATGATTATGAACTTTACACTTGCCCAATGTACTGGATGCAAGCTTAAGGATAGGGCTACCTTAGTTATTTATGTTAAAAAATGCCTCCTTACTAGGAATCTAATCAAGGAGGAACCAAGTGTCAAAATATTAGCCAGATATTCAGTGTCTCCTAAACATTCCTATATTACCTAATGTTTTCATTTATTCAATTACTCAGTCTCCACTGGTCAAAGGTAGACATTCTTCAAGGCCCTGTCAAGTTGTATCTCCTCAGTAAAACCTTCCCTGTCCACCCTAAGCAGAAGTGACCCTTCATTCCTCCATTATCTACAGAATTTAATGTCAACAAACCAAGGCCTTCAGGCTGAATCTAGCCATGTCCCCTGGTTACTTATCCTATCAACTATGACTGCTTTTGAGCTACAGCAGCAGAGGTGAGCTGTTATGACAGAAACCACATGGCTGAAGGGCCTAAAATATTTACCATCCAGCCCCCTTTGCAGAAAAAGTTTGCCGACCTCTGGTCTATAATAACCATTGATACTCATTTAGAATTCTGAAACATAACTTTTTACGAACTTAAGCTCTCCCTTCCCAGAGTACAAAATGTTTGGAAGTAGGACATTATATTATGCTTCTGTGTCACCCACAATACCCAAGCCAGTATTTCACATATACCAAGAATCCCTAAACGTTGCTGATAAGATCATTCATTCAATGTCATTCAGAAATAATCTATACTCTCTTCACTTCCTGGCCTCATGCTTCTAGTCAGTTTCTATACTTCTAATGCCGAGTGTACATTTAGAAAACTGAAAATTCAATTCATAACAAAAAACACACAAGGTAGTTTCAGGGATCAAAATCACTGTTTGATGGGGGACAGAAGTGAACTAAGCAGACAAAGGATACAATAAAGATGAGGCACACTGCTGGCCACGTAAAAACAGTAATCCTTGCTCTGGTTACTTGGCAAACTTTGGGGAGGAGCAAATGAGATTACAAAGGTGAAATCACTTTGTGGCAATCACTTTAGCAGTTGCTGCTTTGGCACCCCCCTCACAGTCTGTCCACACAACTTGCAACACCTGCAAAAGCCTCCAAGGCCAAACTGGCCGCTGTTGCTCCCCTCCAACATCACTGCCATCATCTTCAACAAAAACGCTTATGCATGGCCTGGCGTGTGGACACCACACTGGACTTGAGGGGCAGAAGACTTCAAGGACTATTGGAGATGCTGACCTTGCACAAATCATTAAGCCTCTTTTAAGGTGAAATTCACATAACATAAAATGAACCATTTAAGAATGTATAATTTAGGGTTATTTGGTACATTCACACTGTTGTACAACCACCACCTCAATCTAGTCCCAAAACATTTTAATCATCCCCAAAAGAAACCCCATTCCCAGTAAACTTCACTCCCTATCACCCTCTACTGCCAACTGCTGGCAACCTCCTCCATGTCTCTATGGAGCTACCTATTCTGGATATTTCATATAATTGGAATCATACAATATGTGACCTTTTGTGTCTGACTTCTTTCAATTAGCATCAAGTTTGAGGTTTACCCAAGCTGTACCAGTATCTGAACTTCATTCATTTTTATGGTTGAATAATATTCCATTGCATGGACATACCACATTTTGTTTATCCATTCCTCTGTTGATGGACATTTGGGTTGTTTCCACCTTTTGTTTATTGTGAATAATGCTGCTATAAACATATGTGTACAAGTATTTTGAGTTTCTGCTTCCAATTCTTTGGGGTATATACCTAGGAGTGGAATTACTGAGTCATGTGGTAGTTTTGCTTAACTTTTTGAGGACCCACCAAACTGGTTTCCACAGCAGCAGCACCATTTTATATTCGCACCAACACTGTAAGAGTGTTCCAATTTCTCCCTCAACCTCACCTTGTTATTTTCCATTTTTTGCTTATGGCCATCCTAGTGGGTAAGAGTGGTATCTCACTGTGGTTTTGATTTACATTTTCTCATTGATTGATGACTGTGGTGGTTTGGAGCTATGTACCCCAAAAAATATGTTCTTAAACTTAATCTATTCCTGTGAGTATGAACCCTTGTATTTGAGCCTTTTGATGAGGTTACTTCAATAAGATGTGGCCCAGGATGGGTCTTAATCTATCACTGAAGGCCTTATAGGGAAGGTCACAGAGCAAGAAAAAAGCCGT
This sequence comes from Choloepus didactylus, assembly GCF_015220235.1. Classification (NCBI taxonomy): domain Eukaryota; kingdom Metazoa; phylum Chordata; class Mammalia; order Pilosa; family Megalonychidae; genus Choloepus; species Choloepus didactylus. The sequence continues at coordinate 22,221,017 of NC_051323.1, read as the reverse complement.
AAGGAGCAGCCAGAGGCTGAAAGTCAACAGAACCCAGAAGAGAAAGGCCAGAAGAGGCCGCAATGTGCATTGCCATGTGACAGAAAAGCCAAAGCAAGGATCCCCAGCAGCCAGTCTGGAACAACAGTCTTTGGGAAGAAAGCATTTCTTTGATGACGACTTGATTTGAAATTCTTGCTTCAAAATCATGAGCCAACAAATTCCCCATTGTTTAAGCCAAGCCACTGCATGGTATTTGCTTTAGCAATGAGGAAACTAAAACGATGTTCAGCATCTTTTTATGTGCTTGTTGTCCATTTGTTTTTCTTCTTTGGAAAATATCATCTATTCAGTTCCTTTACCCATTTTTTTAAATTGAGTTGTCTTTTGGTTGTTGAGTTTAAGAGATTTTTTTTTTCTTTTTATCTATCCTGAATACTAGACACTTAACAGATATATGACAAGCAAATATTTTCTCTCATTTTGTAGGTTGTCTTTTTACTCTCCTGGTAATGTACTTTGATGCATAAAAGATTTTAATTTTGATGAAGTCCAATTTATCTATTTTTTTCCTTTGTTGCTCATGCTTTTTGATGTAATATTTAAGAAATCATTGTCAAATCCAAGGTCATGAAGATTTACTCCTACGTTTTCTTCAATGCCTCCAAGTTTTAGCTCGTATTTAGGTCATTATCCATTTTGAATTAATTTTGTATATGGTGTGAACTAAGGGACCAACTTCATTATTTTACATATAGATATTCAGTTGCCCCAGCACCATTTGTTCAAGAGACTATTCTTTCTTCATTGAATGGTCTTAGCACCCTTGTGTCTATATGTTTATCACACTGTTTTGATTACTGTAGCTTTGTAATAAGTTTTGAAATGGGAAAGTATGAGTTCTCCTATTTTGTTTTCTTTTTCAATATTGTTTTGGCTGTTTAGGACCCCTTGCAATTCTACATGAAATTTGGTGACTGGCTTTTTCATTTCTGCAAAAAAGGCTGTTTGAATTTTGATAAGGATTGCATTGAGTTTGTATAACGCTTTGGGTAGTATTGCTATCTTAACAATACTGATTCTTCCATGAATATCTTTCCATTAATTTCTTCATTAATTTTATTATTTCTGCTAATTTCTGCTACAATATTTCACGGGCTGTTCAGTGAGGTGAAGAAAGAGTGTGGAACTCTTGACCTATCACATGTCCCCAGGGAAGACAACGAGCTCTCTGCACCCCAGGTTCCCACCATGGGTGATGCTTCCCCAGCACCCCACAGCAGCACTGTGAACCTAACAGGGCATTAATATGCTGGATATAAGTTAATCTGATAGGTATTATTTACTGGTGTGAAAGAATCATCATTTAGGCCTCCCTTAATCCAATTAATGTTTAAAAAGTTAAGTAAGGGAAAACCTTGGAAACAACACTCTCTAAAACGGTCCTCTATGGCACACTCCGCCCCTCCCCTAGCTCCCACCTCTGTGTGTTCTCAAGCATTTATTGTGCCAGAGATGTGCCTAGAGATTCACAAGTACCATCTCATTTAATGCTTACAATGACCCCAACAGGGCAGGCACTGATATCATCTTCATTTTATGGATGAGGAAATCGAGGCTCAGAGAGGCTAAGTGATTTGAGGAGCAACCCAAGGAGCCTGGGAAGGAGCGAAAGAAGCTAACAGGAGAGAGCGTTGTCACAGAGGTCAAGGGAGGAGCGGGGCACAAAGGAGTCAAAGGCCATAGGGAAGAGAATAAGACAAAGACCCATTTTTCAATACGGAGGAAACGACCTAGCATTTGTTCTATGCCTATCAGTCACACAGAGCTACAGAATTGCAGAGTTCAAAGACAAAATAGAAGCGGGCGGAATGGGAACACAGAGAGGTCCAAGGTCGTACAGGTCACAGAAGTAAAGTCCACACCCCCAGACCAGTGCTTGTGGCAGCCTGCCCACTTCTCCCCACTTCTGTGCCCCTCGCAAGTCTTCCCAGGCAGCAGGGACAGAGGTCAAAATATTATGCTAATAGGCCTGAGAATTTCACCCATTGGTAAAGGCAACTAGGAATGAAGTGCCAGTACCTGCTCAGAGCACTTACTCCAGCCTGTTACTCCAGCAGTTACTCCAGCCTGGTAAGCAGCTGGCCGTGCAGTGGGCCCTTACCTACCTCCTCATCCCTAATACTTGCTGTTCCCTTCTCGAGGCAGCCCTCAGGCTCTGCTCTCTGCCTGGAATGTCCCTCATCCTCTGACCTCCCATATTCATCCCACCAATCCTTTGAAATCCCACTTTCCACATAAATCCAATCATCATTGCCTGATCTCACTATCTGACCATACATTAAACTGCTTGATTCTCTTCCATTCATAATTTTACTGTAAAGAGTTTTGTATTCCACTTATTTCTGTTTCAAGTCTAAATACTTCATTTATATCCTCTCACCAAGAATACTTCAAACTTCTTGAGGAAGAAAACCATGTTATATATGCATTATCCCCACAGAATTAGGTACTTGTATTATGCTAGGCCCATAATATTCGCTGAGATGTGTTCTCCTTTTTTGTACTCAGAAAAAGGTAGGCTGGAAGTAGATTTTCCTGTAAGCTAACTGCCTCAGTACAGAAATGCCATATGTACCACTTCACACGCACTAGAATGACTATCATAAAAAAGACGGACAATGGAAAGTATTGGCAAGGATGTGGAAAAACTGGAATTCTCATACTGATGGGAAGGTAAAATGGTATGGTAGCTTTGGAAAATAGTTTGGCAATTCCTCAAAAAAGTTAAACCTAGAGGTACAAAATGACCCCACCATTCTACTCCTAGTCATACGCACAAGAGAACTGAAAACACAGGTCCACACGAAAATGTGCAAACGAATGTTCAGATAGCATTATTCAAAAAAGCCAAAATGTAGAAACAGGCAACATGTCCCTTTACCTATGACATGTGGTATATCCATACAATGGAAGACTTTTCAGACATAAGAAGTACTGAAATGTGCTACAACATGGATGAACCTTTAAAGTATTATGCTAAGGGAAGGAAGCCAGACACAAAAGGTCACATATTGTATGATTCCATTTGTATGAAATGTCTGGAATAAGCAAATCTACAGAGACAGACAGTAGACTTGTGGTCTCCAGGCACTGGAGAAAGGAGGAAATAGGAAGTGACTATTAATGGAGATGGGATTTCTTTTGGGGGTGATAAAAACTTTATGAAATTAGGTAGTGGTGATGGTCACACAATCTTGTAAATATCATCAAATTGTATACTTTTGTGAATTTTATGGTATACGAATTATGCCTCAATTTTTTTTAAGTTAAAAAAAAGAAAAGAAGGAAAGAAATGACAGTATGCTGCCTGAGCCTCAAATTTTAGAGTATTCAAGAACCACCTGGAGTGCTTCCTAAGATGTGAATTTCTAGGCCTCTTTGACTTCACCACCAAAATTCTAGTCTAATACACTCACTGTAGACCTAGCAGTCTGCTTTTAACCAGCATGCTAGGGCATTCTGATGCAATTTATTAGCCATGAAGCCTGTTTCCCAAAACACAGACATAATGAAAAGAAATTGTAATTTAGAATCACAAGAGGTGGATTCAAATTTTGGTACTGCTCCTTCCTAGTTAAGTGACCTCAGCAAGTCAGACAGTCTCTCGCTCCTTAGGTTCCTCAACTGTAAAATGGAAATAAGACTCTCCCTCCATGGAGACAGTGTACATAAAGTGTCTAACAGAGTATACGGCGCATGGAGTTCAAAAAATGCTAGCTGAATCCCAACCAGATGCCAATTCCATTCAACAAACATTGTCAAGGGTCTTCAATATGACAGCCCTAGTGCAAGGTGATGGTAATCAGTAGGACAAGTTTAAAAAATAATCAATTGGCAGTTTTTTCAAAATCTGAAATAGACTTTAAAGCCCAAACATCATTGTTTACAAACTATTAAAATTAGTATATCACTTTTCATGACACTGGAAAAGGAATTTGGGGGTATATGAGGAAAAACAAAAACAATGTTTTCCGGCATTTGATGATTATAAAGAATTTCTGGAGGCTACTTAGGTAATAACATTGATAATTGTACTACACTTTTTTTTTCCCCTTTGTATTTTATCTCCCTTAGCAGAATGTAAGCTTAGAATTCAAGACCATGCCCGTAACTGTTCTCACATCCCCACAGCATCTACTCTGGGCCTGGGGCAGATAGAAAACACTCAGTAACAACGTACTTAATGGAACAGCGTCATCTGTTACCTTCAGGTCTCGGTGAATAATAGGAGTTTTGCACTGATGCAGGCGGGCAACAGCTTCACAGGCATCACAAAATATCTGAAGCACTTCATTCTCCGTAAACCCTATTTGCAGGCGTTGATTCATCAGGTTTACCACCTGGCCTCCTGAAGAGATGCAGAACAAAGGACAAGTTAGAAGCATTCCGACTCATCACCTATCCCATGAGAATGAATGGCTATCCTAGATTAAGGTAGTAGAGCTGATGACCAAAACCGAGGTGTCCTGACTCACGGCCTGGGGTGTGTTTCCTTATGTCCCAGTGTCTGCTCTAATACGTCAAAAGCAGTTTCTTTATTTTACGAAGCAACCCAGACATGATGAGCGGCCCACGTTGTGTCTTCCAGATTAGTAGTGGAACTGACAATACAGCCCTGCTCCAGTTGCCTGGTTGTACTGTCCCAACTGTGTAAAAGGTGAGGACACAGACTCAACTTGCCACCTCTTTTAGTAAGAATCAGATTGCACGATTGACACGGGTTGCAGGAAGCAGGAAAGCTTTGTAATCTGTATTTTAGGATTAGCTTCATCTTTCTACCTTCACAACTTGCTGCTTGGACTGTGGAAATACTATCCCAACATTTAATCTCCAAAAGACATAACCTCACTTATGAATTATGTAGATCTCAGGATGTTTCTAACCATTTTACTGCCCAAAAAAGAATGGGTAGAAGGAAACAAATTGTCAAGTTCAAATTTGGTAGTATTTTACAAAATCAGGTGATTTCAGTGGAGATTGTATTGGCTCCTGGTTAACACCACATTTTTTGGAACTAGCAATAAATTTAATTGATGCACAGTATCTAGAAAGCCAGTGAAAAATGTTAGCAGAACTAAGGGTGATTACAAAACAGGACAGCAAACAGTGAGACAATGATCTAAGCCTGTAAGGGGCAGCTGCCAAACCTCCAAATAACAGTTGTATGAAATGTGGCGGACTCAATAAATTTTGCTAAAGTCTGGATTTCCAAAGATAAATACTGTTTGAAGCTTCAAGTTTTTGACTACTTAACTCCACTGTTCATAACAGCATCATTTGAATGTAGCTTTATTAGGAATTATAGTTGCACTTCAAGAAGAGGGTCATTTCCTCCAGACAAAAAGGATTCCTTTACACCATCACCCAAGGATGATGGTGTGGGAGAGAAGGGAACACATGAGTGAGGGAATGGGGGAGTTGCACTGCTTTTTTGTCCATCTGGAGTTGTCTTTATTATGTGCCTTCATCATTTGTTTTGAAGCATCACAAAGAACACATTTGTTGCCATTCTCATATATGCTTATTCATATATAAGTACCAAATCTTCCTAGACCTAACAAAAATGAAGTTCCATATTATCCATCACTTTGAGTTGTGATGGATAATATGCTCCTTACCATTATAAGAATACCCAAGGGTTGACAGCAAATTCTGTATCTTTTAACCTCTTAGTTTTCCCATCTTTAAAACCAGAACATACTTTAGGGTGCAATGCACAGTAACCAAAATGACCCCCATGCCCTTGTCAATCAAAATGCTAGAGAAATGATAGCTTAATGGTATGATTCATATACTTACCTCTACAGAAGTCCATCAGAATGAGAACTTCCCATACATCGCCACTGCTCACATTGTTGATACTAGAATCAATGTAACCCACAATGTTCTTGTGCCCTGACAGGTCCCTCTGTGAACAAGTTGAGAAATACCTGATCAGGTACAGACACCAACACGGACAGAATGTGCCCATCAGTTCCATAAGCACAGATAATTTAAATACCCAGAGAAGACACCAACAGTGTTGAGAGGTAAGAATAAGGAGCATAGTCAAGAACAGCTTTTGGGTGGTCTCTGAGATTCACAGACAGATCTTAGATAGTAATTCCATAACCCTACTAAACCGGAGCACTCTAAATTCTATAGCCAAATGTACTCCAGGTAATTGCTTGCTTGCTGCCTTTCAAGCCAACCAACTGGGATTTAAGGTGGGTCATGTTTCCTGTTCCCCCTTTGGAACCACATGTGATCTCTAAGGCTTGCTTCTGGAATTCACTGAAGAAATATTTATTGAGCACCTGACAATACGTCAGGTTCTGTTTAGGCACAAGTTGCCTCGCACCTCAATATAGTCATCTCAATATCCATAGAGGTGAGTCTTTGTAATGACAGTGTTCAAAATCCAAGATCATTAAGAAGGAAGTTGGGGAAAGAGAACGTGACCAGGCTGGAAAATATGTTTTTCACATAGAAACAAGGTAAGATTTTTTTTTTTTTACTAGTTTTAATTAATTGTGTGTGTGTGTTTTTTTTTTAAGTGGGGGGGGGGGCAGTGGGCAAGAGGGCTAGAAAACGTGTGGTTCTATGAGAGTCACCACACAAACCTGGCAGCTTGGACTATGAGACTGGTACTTCCCACCACCTAACTGGAGAACCTGATGTTCAAAGTGATAAATAATGCCTCTTTCAATCTGAAATTACATACCAAAACAAGAGGAAGCCTCGCAGTATCAAGTGAACATACCTGAACCCTGAGCATCAAAGTTAAAACTCATTAAAACTTTCTGAGTGAGGGATTAAGAATGATTATTGCCTCTGAAAGGTAGGATAAAGGTAGAAACATGACTGCTAGAACTGGCAATTAGGAAGTTACTGGAGACTGTGCAGTTTCAGAGCAGAGATGGGTGGAGGTGAGAATGGAATTAGACCTGCAAAGAAGGGAAATTGACCAAGTAGAGCCAGTGTCTCCAGCTTACCCTTTCAGAACACTTTGTACTTAAGAGTGGAGCAGCCCTGAGAGAAGAAATTGTTATGATGGGTGAGAATTAAGCACTGCAGAGAGAAAGGGGTCAGAAGAAGAAAGCTTTAAGACACAGGAGAGAGTGAGGAGAACTGATGGAACAAAGTCCTGGAGGTAGAAGGAGTGGGAATTAAGAGCACTGTTAAAGGGGATAGCCATAGAAAGACCACTTTCCTGGCAAGCAAGCAAGAGACAGGGATGGATATGCATGTTGGTTTAAGGCTGGAGAAAACGGAATTTAAGTGAATTCAGACTTCTTGAGTTTTGTTTATTTCCCTGTTTTTGGTAGAGAGCAAGATCATCTTCCAGGTGTAAAGGAATGAGAAAGAGGCTTGCTGAGAGAAATAAAAGGCTTAAAGTAAACTGCTTTGGATAATAGATAAGGGAAGTGATGTGAATGAAAAGTAGTCTCAAGTTTCTCTGAAACAGAAAGTGGTTTCAGGGCTCATGTTTTAGAGACCTTTCCTTGCCTGTGCTTTTCTAGCTCATCAACTCTCCTAGAATTTGTTTCCATTTAGGCAGTCCTGGGGTTAGGAAGAACTGGAGAGAAACCTTTGAAACCAAAATGGAGATGATCATGTCCTCCAAATGTCCACAAGTAGGAGTGAAAGGCTAATATTTCTACATTTAACTATTTGAAAAAGAATCAGCAATGTTCTCCCTGAGTTTGTCTCACTCTGCAAGGCATAGCAGAGTCTGAAAAAACTAAAAAACAACACTCAGTAGATCCAAGAGAACAGAGTAGAGTTCCAGAGCTAGTCGAGGACCCAAACTAAATAATTAACATCTACAGAAGGCACCTTAGAACAGTCTGCCAAGACATTTGCTGAACAGGTCAAGAACAAATTTCTATTCATTTTGTCTTCTGCAGAAATCCTTAGATATGTCTCAAGATCCCACTCTTGGAGGGAGACCATGGCATTTGACTTTAACTACTTGATGATGAAGTAATATCTCCGATTTTAGAGTAAAACCTCACTGGTTTACAACTCTGATGGAGCAGATCTATTTGAATAGCTGTGAACTGTGGGAAAGGTCAAGAGAAAATCTTACCGCAAATTGAGACTGATTCACCATTAGGATACACTGGCAGCAGTTCCTGCCTTGTTGGCAGCAGCAACGGGCCAGAGGATACCCAAGCTTCCCCCAAGATTCAGTTAAAAGACAAGTACCAGGCCCATAAGCAGAAATGGACATAGAACCTACAGTGGGTAGCACCTCAGTCACCATTTACATGCTCTGGAAAAGGCAGGATGTGGGGAACATGCTTTGGTTCCCTTGGCTACCTATAGCTATTACGTGGAATATTGGGATAAAAGTCTAAGAGGATATGTCAAAACCTGATTTTAGGAGAGTGGAAGGAGTGTTCAGTTAAACTACAGACCAGATCAGTTTATATCACATGACTTAAGCAGTGATAGTCCGAAGGGTTTGTGTTATCATTTCAAACTTTCAAAATTAACAAAGTGCTGACAAACACTGTTATCAGAAGATTTGCTTTATTAAACAGATTTTAAATGACTTGTATTTAGCTCATTAGCTTTCATATTTTACTCTGCTTGAAGTGCTAAAAACCCTTTTCCATAAACCTGTCCAACAGCTTCCATTTGAAAGCCAACCTTCAAGACATATGCTATAAATTATAATAAATTCCAAGTCCATTGGGAGTCTTAGTTAACGAAGTTCTGTAGCACAGAAAAGTATTCCATCCCTAACCTTGAAATCACTGTGCAGAATTCCTAGTTAAGAATCTTAAGGCCTAATAAGAAAACTAAGGACTCAATTCATAAATTTAAGTAAATCTATAAAAAAATCCTGACATTCCATAACTTTTATGTTCAGGAAAACAAAGGAGATAATATTCTCAATACCTATCAATAACATGTCTCTCACCTAAAAAAAGTAAAGATGAGTACTGTATATAACAAATTTCTCTACATATCATTTGATCAGCTCACCCTTTCTTGGAATTACATTATACCTAAAAATTTCTGGGGCAGATAGTGCTTATATTTGTAGATAGTAAGTTTCCAAAGAGGTTTTTTTTTTTACCTGCCTTGACTCTCCATCCAAATATTCAACGTTTTTGCAATTTACGACTCAATACAATTGATTTCTACTTCTGGAATCCCACTATGGTTCAACAGACCTTCATAACCAAATCTCAGCTCCTTTCTACTTAAAGATGAAGGAACACATTTCTAAGATCTGGAATTAGTTCATTTCTCCCAAGGTTGTTTCACAAACTTCTTCTGGTTTACTATCTCATTTCTTTGTCCCCTTTCTCTATAATCCTAAATTTCCTTTGTAACTCTCTAAAAGAGGAGTTAGTCACAGACCAAAACAATTAAGTCCAGTGCAGTAATGAAAAGAAATACTTTTAAATCTGAGCTGGCCCTGGAGTTCTATCAAAGGCCAAGTATCTGGGGGCCTTTGGGGCTTCTGCTACATAAGAAGTCTCAGATAACCTTTCTCCTTCTACACTCTTCCTCCCTTTCCCAAGTCCTACTCATTGATCACTCCTGTACTTACTCAATAGGCCTTTAAAGACACCTACAGTGATTCTGGAGAGTGATGCTCAAACTGATATGCATATGAATCACCCCAGATCTCAAAGTGAAAACAGAAAATAACAAATGTTGGCAAGAATATAGCAGCATTATTCATTACAACAAAAAGTGGAAATAACTCAATGTTCACCAACTGATGAATGGGTAAACAAAATGTGGTATAGCCATACAATGGGATATTATTCGGCCATAAAAAGAATGAAGTTCTGATACATGCTACACATGGATGAACCTTAAAAACATTATGTGATATGAAAGAAGCCAGAATCAAAAGATCACATATATTATGTAATTCCACTTATATGCAATGTCCAGAATAGGCAAATCAATAGAGACAGAAAGTAGATTAGTGGTTTCCAGGGGCTGGAGCCAGGAGGGAATGGGGTGTGACTGCTAAAGAGTATGGGATTTCCTTTCAAGGCAATGAAATGTTCTGAAATCAGATAGCGGTGATGGTTGTACAAACTTGTGAATTTAAAAAGCCACTGTATCATGCACTTTAAAACAGTGAATTTTATCTCAATTTACAAAAAACAACTAAATGACAAGCTGTGGAAAAACACGCACACGGGGAAAAAAAAAGAGAAAAAATCCTTTGAGTAGCACTGGTGGAAAGCAATCAGGTACCTCATGTCTGAATCCCTGCTATAGCCTCCTGATGGCGGTTTTCTGAGAATAATGACACTTCCTAGGCCCGCAGCCCATCCTCAGACCATCCTCATTGTTGGTCAGTTCCTCCTACCCTTGATTCTAGACTCCTCTTTAAAACGAAAAGGACAAGTCTAGTTCATCTTTTCACTTTCCAAACAGCTAAACTAGCACTATCTACACCTTAAATCTTCTTTAGATTAAACAATCCGTCTTTCCTCAGCATGGTTTTTAGTCACATCATTACTATGGCTGCTCCCATATTTAGGTGCTTTGCTTTGTCCATTCCTTAAAAGAATGGGCCCAGGAAATGAATGAAATACCCCAGGCTCGTCTGACTCAGGCAGAGAAGACCAGAACTACTACTGTCTGTAATTCTATTAATGTAGCTAAATATTACATTCTTTTTTCTTTGGGCAGTATGCCAGTTTGGATGTATTGTGTCCCCCAAAACGCCATGTTCTTTGATGCAATTTTGTGGGGCAGACGTACTAATGTGATTAGGGGGGAATTCTTTGATTGAGTGTTTCCATGGAGATGTAACTCAATCAACTGTGAGTGAAATGTTTGATTGGATAATTTCCATGGAGGTGTTACCCCACCCATTCAGGGTGGGTGTTAATTGGTTCACTGGAGTCGTATAAAGGAATTCACAGACAGAAGGACCAGAGAGCAACTGAGAGTGACATTTCAAGAGGAGCTGCAGCTAAGAGAAGACAAAAAGCCCCAGGAGCAACATTTCGGAGAACGCCATTTTGAGGCACAACCTGGGAGCAAGCAGATGCTAGCCACGTGCCTTCCCAGCTAACAGAGGTTTTCCAGACACCGATGGCCATCCTTCAGTGAAGGTACCCTTTGTTGATGCCTTACCTTGGACCCTTAATGGCCTTAAGACTGTAACTTTATAACCAAATAAACCCCCTTTATAAAAGCCAATCTATTTCTGGTGTTTTGCATAATGGCAGCATTAGCAAACAGGAACAGGCAGTGACATCATACTATACATTCATATTGAATTAATTGACCACTAAAACACCTAACTCTTTTTCACACATGCTGCTTTTATTTCCTGGCTCCCGAAACTGTGCCTGTAAAACTGATTAAAGTGAAAAAAAAAAAAAAAAAAAATCCAAAGATATGACCTTGTCCTTGTTACTTCATTTCATTAAAATTAGTCCATTGTTCTAATAAAAAGGTCATTTTGGATCCTGAGACTATCTCCCAAGGGAGTTGTTGTATCTTCCAACTTTATATTAGGTACATATTAGATAAGTGAGTCTTCTATTTCTTTAACCAAGTTATTTGTTAAAGCTGAAATAACATAAGGCCATGGTGCTTTTTCCTTAGAAAGTCTCCTCCAGGTTACCATCAAACCATTAACCAAAACCTTTACAACCAGTAGCAATTACACCCAATTGCATTAGCATCCAGCCTACACTCTCCACTTGCTCAAAGATCTCTAGTAAGTGCTGATCAAGCTGCCAAAATCTAGAGACATTGGATCTACTGTACCCCTCTGTGCTCCCTATGCAGAAACCTTCCCAAAAGAGGATATGATGTTGATCCGACATGGCTTGTTCTTACTGAACCCGATGGCCCTTTAGATCTCTGGTTCCTCATTCAGATGACTATAAAACAGCTTAACATTTCATGTTAATTCTTCAGTAGGTGGTAAATTTACATTGCTTAAAAGCCAAAAACTATTAAACAATTATTTCTTACTTCTAAACCCATCACCTTTGGGAATTACATTTATTTGTTTTTTCTCTCCCAGTTTCTTTCTCTCGCTTTTTCTGTTTTTCTTTTTAGATCCCTCCAGTGTTTCTTTAGGCAAATTCAAGCAATATGCATGTATGCATATACACATACACACATACACATATAGTATACACACACCTACACTCACACACCTACACTCACACACAAATATATATACACACACACCTACACTCACACACAAATATATATATACACACACACACACACACCCTTTCTTATACAAAAGATAGCATCAAAGCATCTTGTTAAATAATCTGTTTCTGATTCTTATCCCAGATCAATTCTGAATTCCCTATTGTGCAGAATCTAACTTCTTCCCTTTTGGAAAATGGAAATATTTGCCTGCCTCAAATCTTCTGACATCTCTTCTGTTCTAAGCAAGTCTTCAAACATCACTGGTGACAGCTCTGTGTCCTCATTATCAGCTCACTGAAGAAGTAATCCATCTGGGCCAGGAGACGTGAACACAGAACAGCACTTGAAACATCTTGAGCTTCAATTCTTTCCCATCACTGTTCTTACTTCTTAAAATCTGAAGATAATCTTTTTCCTGCTTTCAAGCAAGAGGATAAGAAGTCCAAAAACCTACCTTCCAACTGTCCATCAGCAACTAGAATCTCCCCAGTTCCATCAGAGCACACAGGTTGTGACTGAGACACAGCTTTAATGAATCAAAAGACTCATACCAGACTCTAGTAAATAGTACAAGTATTTCTTGAAACAAAATATCTCTAGTAAAACTATTGCCTGTTCCTAAGTTGGGTTCAACTTGCAGATCTTTACCCCAGTGAAAACACAGAGAGGTTTTCATTGATTACTTTGATTCTTTGATTACTAACATGCAAGTCCTAACATGTAATAAAGCATATTATATCTTCCAAAGCACTTTCATAATTCTTACAATCTGTGAGGAGGTAGGACTGGGGTTATGCCCTTTATCCAACAGAAGTCTGAGCTTCAAGAGGTTAAGAACCTCACATAAGACTTCTGATTAAAAATGGCAGGTTGAACATAGACATTTATCTGCGCTTCCTTGCAAAATCTTGCCAAATGATATAAAGAAACATTTTTAAAGGCATAAACCAAAGACTTCCACTTCCAAGAAGATGAAGTAGAGGTACTTTTCCTTATTCCTCCTGCTAAGTACAATTGAAAACCCTGGACATTACTTCAATTAGAGATATGAATGAAGCAGATCTGGTTAGGACTAGGGCAAATCAGGCCAAAGGGTAAAAGACGATACTGACTGTGTTCTAAAACTTCTGCTTCCATGTGAGACCAAGGGAAGAGATGTTTATTTGATGCAGGATCTATATTTTCTGTAGTACACTAAACAATTTAACTTATACAGTCAGCTTGTTCAAACACCATAATGACCTGAACTTTGACTAAGAAGTGAGATCTGGTGGGGCTGTATAGGCTAAAATGAAATAGTGACACATCCCGAAGTAATTTGGGCAGAGAATAAAAATATACATGCAAGACCCCCCTGAGGAGCTGGGGGAAAATGCAGAGGTGTTGGGCTTCCTCACCTGGATGGTTTCTGATGTTCTCACAAACATTGAGGACTGGCGGTTTGGTGTGCCAAGCCCTCTATCTTGGGACTTGCCCTTATGAAGTTCATTACTGCAAAGGAGAGGCTAAACCTGCTTATAATTGTGCCTAAGAGTCTCCCCCTGAGTACCTCTTTGTTGCTCAGATGTGGCCCTCTCTCTCTAGCTAAGCTAACTCAGCTGGTAATTCACTGCCCTCCTCCCTACATGAGACCTGACTCCCAGGGGTGTAAATCTCTCTGGCAACGCAGGATATGACTCCCGGGGATGAATCTGGACCCTACATCATGGGATTGAGAATATCTTCTTGACCAAAAGGGAAATGCAAAATGAAACGAAATAAAGTTTCAGTGGCTGAGAGATTTCAAATGGAGTCAAGAACTCACTCTGGAGTGCATTCTTATGCACTATATAGACATCCCTTTTTAGGTTTTAGTGTATTGGAATAGCTAGATGTAAATACCTGAAACTATCAAACTCCAACCCAATAGCCTTGAGTCTTGAAGACAATTGTATAACTATGTAGCTTACAAGGGGTGAGAGTGTGATTGTGAAAACCTTGTGGATCGCACATCCTTTATCCAGTGTATGGATGGATGGTAGAAAAATGGGGATAAAAACTAAATTAAAAATAGGGTGCAATAGGTGGGATGATTTGGGTGGTTTTTACTTTTATTTTTTATTCCTATTTTTATTCTTTCTAATGTAAGGAAAATGTTCAAAAATAGATTGGAGTACTGTGAACAGATGATTGTACACTATGGATGATTGTATGGTATATGAATATACCTGAAAAAACTGAATTAAAAAAAAAAAAAACTATACATAGGTAAAACAATAAAAGACCCAAGAATTAAAACAAACAAACAAACGAACAAAAACCCCTGGACATTATATATAAAACAAACAAACATAAAAAGACTGAGTAGAGAGAAAAAGACATAGTAGCTAGAGATCAAGGAAAGACATGGTAGTGAGTTACCTGGGTTTTTTTTGTGTTTTTTTTTGTTTTTTTTTTGCTTCAGATATCCCAGACTTGGAGCTAAAGGAGCCAGCAACCTTGAAATGCCAACAGTGACAGACCAAAAAAAGTCCCAGTGAAAGCCTAGAGAGAGTCTAGCCAAACACAGGAAAGGGCAACCTAACAAGACAGAAAACCTTCAGAAAACAACCACTGTACTCCAGCCCCCAATCACAGAAACTATGGCCCCATCCCCACCCATGTTAGCAAAGGCCAAGTAAGGAGCCTAGACGTCTATCCTTGGGAGGCTGTTAACAAAATGCCTTAATCCCCCCACCAGGGATGGTGTCAGAAAAGGCTAAGGAATCGTGACATTCATCCTGGTGGGTGGTAACAGGGTGGCCCTCCCTCTTCCCCATGGGTGGTATCAGAAGAGGCCAAGCAGAAAGCCAGGACTTTTACAACCACAGGACTACCTTCTACCTTCATGGTGTCAGTGGAGGCCACTTGGGAAGCAGTAACAAGACACTCCCACCCCTCCCAGGCAGGGAGGTATCAGTGGAGGTCTAATGGAGAGCTAGATGCCTTTTCCTACCCAGCAGTAACAAGGAGCCTTGGGTATCAAAAGAGGCTCAGTGGTGAATCTGAACTTCTAACTTTAGCTGGTAGTAAAAAGGTGACACCACACCCCCTGTAACCTGCCAGAGCAGTGTCAGAGACAGACAGTTGAAACAAAAGTTTTAAATATGATCCAGAGTTTCATAACAAATACAAAATGTCTAGGTGTCCATCTAAAATCACTCATCATATCAAGTACAAGGAAAATCAACAGATGCCAACCCTGAGATGACAAAAAGATGTTAGAATTATCTGGCATAGATTTTAAAGAAGCCATGAGAAAAATGCTTAAATGAGTAATTATGAACATGCTTGAAACAAAAGACACAATTAAGAACCAAATAAAAAGTTCAGAACTGAAAAATACAATAGCCAAAAGTAAAAAGTGCAATGGATGGGCTCAAGAGCAGAATAAAAGGGGTAGGGGGAAAGAATCAGGGGACTAGAAGATGGAGAGACAGAAACTACCCAGTATGAACAACAGAGAACAAATAGATTGGAGGGGGGGAACAGGAAAAAAACAAAACAAACAAACAAAAAAAAACCTATGAGGAGTGAGGCATGACATTAGCAAGACAGTGGAGTAAGAAGCTACAAATGCATGCCCTCTAAAGAAACATTTTAAAAAAAGAGAGAAACTGCAAGAACCAACATTTCTCAGAATTCTGGAAAACAGTTAAGGGTAAAGAGCAACTAGGCAAATGCTGAATCAAGAAAAAGGAAACTTAAAAGCAGCAGGCAAATTGCAAGTTACTTTTACCTAACATGGCCCCACCTCCTCTACTGGCTTACACACATCTGACAACAGCCCACATTCCTAGTGCAGCAGTTTCCATTCCTAGTTTAAGTTCTTGGTATCTGATTATAGAGGAACAGAGCACCTAATGTGTAAATTTAGTGTGTTTGTATGTCTGTTCCAAGCCAATCCCTGAAAGGTGACTCAGAGAACTTGTATGGTTTCAACCAACCTGGAACTCACAGGGGGGGAGGGCAGAGAAGTAGTGCTGAGATGTGGCACCACAGTCACCCAGAGCCAAAGACTGCAGTTGAGACAAAAAATACAGCACCTGGGCTGTATCTTTTATAGGGGCTGGAGGCTGGGGGTTGGGGGGGGTGAATATCAGGAGGCTTGGGAGCATTCATGCATCTGGGGGACTTTTGGAACTAAGCCGCATGACAAAGCAAGATGTATGCTCAGAAAGACCTAATAATTTACCTCAGGGCAAGCTGGACTAAGTGTTGAAAGACAGTCTCAACACAGAGCCAATTTCACTACAGCTTTCAACAATCAAAAACAAACAAGCAAACAAACAAAAACCCAGCAGACCCTGGGATAGGGGAGAACTCTGACTTTCAGAGTTCACATTTCAAAACATTCAAATGTCCAGACTTCAACAAAAAAATCACAAGGCATACAAAGAAACAGGAAGAGATGGCTCATTCAAAATAACAAAATAAAGCAAGAGAAAATATACCTGAGGACTCCCAACCATTGGAATTATTCATCAAAGACCTGAAATCAACTCTCCTCAATAAGTTCAATGAATGAAAGGAAAGCATGGACAAAAAAACTAAAGGAAATCAGTAAAATGATACATGGTGTGATGGTTAGGTTCATGTGTCAACTTGGCCAGGTGATGTGCTCAGTTATAGAGTCAAGAAAGCACTGACCTATCTGTTGCTGTAAGGACATTTCATGGACTTAAATCATCAGTACGATGATTACATCTACAGTCAGCTAAGGGGAGTGTCTTCCACAATGAGAGATACTTAATCTAATCAGTTGAAGGCTTTGGGGGGGGGGGGTGAAGACATCAGCAAACAGAAGAGAGAACGTTCATCTCTACTTCACCCAGCTAGCCTCTCCTGGAGAATTCATCAAAAACCTTCATCAGAGTGCCATCTTGCAGCCTACCCTATGGAATTTGGACCTGTGCACTTCCACAGTTGCATGAGACATTTTTATAAAATCTCATACTATTTACAGAGATCTCCTGTTGGTTCTGTTTCCTTAGAGAATGTTGACTAATACACATGGACAAAGGGAGGAATTCAATGAAGAGATAGCAGTTTTTAAAAGGAACCAAACAGAAATTCTGCAGCTGTAAAGTAGAAAACTGAAGTAAAAATTCACTAGAGAGGTTCAGCAGCAGATTTGAACAGAGAGAAGAAATAATCGGTGAACTCGAAGATAGGAAAATTGATATTATTCACGCCAAGGAACAGAAAGGTAAAGAAAGAAAAAAGTGACAAATGTCTAAGAGACCTGTGGGTCACCAAGAAGCATACCAATATATGCATTATGGGAGTCCCCAAAGGAAAAGAGAAAGGGGCAGAAAGAACATCTGAGGAAATAAGGACCGAAAACCCCCCATGTTTGATGAAAGACAAGAATATAAAACATCCAAGATGCTCAATGAACTCCAAATAGAATACACTCATAGAGAATCACACTGAAACACATTACAGTCAAACTGTCAAAGGCCAAAGATAGAGAATTCTAAAAAAAACAACTCATCACATACAAGGGATCCTCAATAAAATTGTGTTGATTTCTCAAAAGAAACCATGTGGGCCAGTAAGCACTAAAATGAAATATTTAGGGTGCTGAAAGGAAAAACTGTCAACTAAAAACTCTATATTCAGCAAAACTTCTTTCAAAAATGAGGGAAAAATCACAACATTCCCAGAAAAAGAAAAGCTGAGGAAGTTTGTTACCACTATATCTACCCTACAAGAGATGCTAAAGGGAGTCCTTCAGGAAAAGGAAAGAGCACTAGACGGTAACTTGAAGCCGTATGAAGAAATAAACACCCAATAAAGGTAACTTCATGGATAAACATAAATGGCAGTATTATTGTGCCATTGGTTTGTAACTCTACTCTTTATTTCTTACAGGATCTAAAATACAAATGCATAAAAATAATCATGAAACTACATTATTGAGCACCCAAAGTATAAAGATGAAATTGGCGACAAGAACATAGTGGGAAGTGGGGAAAAGGATTACAGGAGCAGATGCTGTGTATGATATTGAAGTTAAGTCGATAGTAATTCAAACTAGATTGTTACAAATTTAGAATGCTAAGTGTAAATCCACAATAACCATAAAGAAACTATTTTAAGAGCACACAAAAAAGAGAGGGAGAGAGAAAGGAATGAGAAAAAGAAATTAAAATGTTTCACTACAAAAGAACAACTAAACCCAAAAGATGGCAGCAGTGAGGAAGTGAGTGTTCCTCACTACCATGCAAACTACAAGAAATGGATTGGCTTTTACAAAGGGGATTTATTAGGTAACAAATTTACAATTCTAAAGCCATAAACATGTCCAAACTAAGGCATTGTGCCAGTTTGAATGTATTATGTCCCCCAAACGCCATTATCTTTGATTCAATCTTGTGGGGCAGACATTTTAGTGCTGATTAGATTCGAATTCTTTGAGTGTTTCCATGGAATGGGCCCCACCCAACTGTAGGTGATAACTCTGATTAGATATTTCCATGGAGGCATGGCCTCACCCATTCAGGGTGGGCCTTGATCAGTGGAGCCATATAAATGAGCTGACGGGCAGAGAGAACTCAGTGCAGCTGTGAGTGATGTTTTGAAGAGGAGCTACAGCCAAAAGGGACACTTTGAAGAAAGCATAGGAGCTGCAGATGAGAGACAGTTTGAACCTGGCCGTTGAAAGCAGACTCTTGCTCTGGAGAAGCTGAGGGAGGACAAACATCACAAGTGCAACTAAGAGTGACATTTTTGAGGAACTGCAGCCTAGAGAGGAACATCCTGGGAGAAAGCCATTTTGAAACCAGAACTTTGGAGCAGACGCCAGCCACGTGCCTTCCCAGCTAACAGAGGTTTTCCGGACACCATTGGCCATCCTCCAGTAAAGGTACCCGATTGCTGATGTGTTACCTTGGACACTTTATGGCCTTAAGACTGTAACTGTGTAACCAAATAAACCCCCTTTTATAAAAGCCAATCCAACTCTGGTGTTTTGCATTCCGGCAGCATTAGCAAACTAGAACAGGCATCAACAAAAGGATGCCTTCACTGAAAAAAGGAAGGCACGTGGCTAGTTTCTGCTAACCTTTGCTCCCAGATTGCATTGCTTTCAGCTTCTCATTCCAGTGGCCTTCTCTTTAAGCATCTGTGGGTTCTCACTTAGCTTCTCTAGGACAAACTCTGGGCTTCATCTCTTGGATTAGCAACTCCAAAGGGCTGTCTCCAAAATGTCTCTGGGTGTTTTCAATATAAGTGTCTCTCTGAGTTCCCTTCAAAATGTCTCTGCCTTTTATCCCCTCATAAAGGATGCCAGTAAACTAATTAAGAACCACCTTGAATGGGCAGAGTCACATCTCCATGGAAATAATCTAATCAAAAGGTCCCATCCACATTTGTGAGGGTCACATCTTCATGGAAACAATCCAAAAAAAAGATCCCGCCCAAAGTAACTCTGCACCCACCAGAGTGAATCAAAAGAAGATTCTTTCCTGGGGTACATAATAGTCTCAAATCAGCAGAATGAGGGACAAAAAAGGCAAAAGACTTACAAAAATAAAAGGCAATTTGACAGCTTTCCTATATGACTCTGTTTTCACTGGAATTAACAATTGCCTTAACTTGTTTTGATTTTAGTTCCATGTTGAACTGCAACCCAGAGACCTTGATTCTTGAAGATGATTGTATAACTGTGTAGCTTGCACAGTGTGACTGTGTGATTGCGAAAACCTTGTGGCTCACATTCCCTTTATCCAGTGTATGGACAGATGAGTAGAAAAATGGGGACAAAAATTAGATGAAGAATAGGGTAGGATAGAGGGGATGGAAAGATTTAGGTGTTCCTTTTTGCTTTTACTTTTATTTTGGAGTAAGGAAAAGGTTCAAAAATTGATTCTGGTGATGAATACACAAATGTATCATGGTGCTGTGAATAACTGATTGTACACTGTGGATGACTGTAGGGTGTGTGAATATATCTCAATAAAACTATATTTAAAGAAAAGGAAAAATGGCTGAAGTAAACCCTCTATTCTCAGAAATACTTTTAATTTAAATTGATTAAACTCACTGTGCTGGTTTGGATATATTATGCCCCCAAAAAAGCCATATTCTTTAATGCAATCTTGTGGGGGCCAATGTATTAGTCTTGATTAGGTTGGAACTTTTGACTGAGTGTTTCCATGGAGATTGACTCAATCAACTGTGGGTGATAATTCTGATCGAATTATTTCCATGGACATGTGGCCCCACCCATTCTGGATGGGTCTTAATTAGATCACTGGAGTCCTTTGAGAGATGCTTGGGAGCCGACAGAGATGCTAGTAGCCAACCCAGATGCATGTTGATGCTTAGAGATGCTTGGAGATGCAGACCGAAGGACATTTGGAGATGCTAAGCTAACAGATGAACCCCAGAGTTTGCCCTGGCAAAGCTAATAGAGGAACCCAGATGCTTAGATGCACAGGAGCTGAAGAAGCTAAGAGAGACAAGCCCAGAAACATTTTGAAGAAAGCCATTTTGAAACACAACCTGGGAACAAAGGACCAGAAGATGCCAGCTTCGTGCTTTCCCAGGTGACAGAGGTGTTCCAGACACCACTGGACTTCCTTCAGTGAAGGTATCATCTTGTTTATGTCTTAGTTTGGACACTTTTATGGCCTTAGGACTGTGAATTTGTGACCAAATAAACCCCCTTTAAAAGAGCCAAGTAGATAAAAGGAACCTACAAAAAAACTACAGCTAACAGTATACTTAACAGTGAAAAACTGAATGCTTTTCTCCTAAGATCAGGAGCAAGGCATGGATGTTCCCTCACCACTCTTATTCAACAGAGTTCTAGAAAATCTGGCATTACAGTAAGGTGAGAAAAGGAAATAAAAGAGATATAGCCTGGAAAGGAAGAAATAAAACTGACCCTGTTTCCAGATAAATGACAATGTGTAGTGTGAAGTTGTATGTATCAGAGAAAAGGTCATGTTCTTTTAATCCATTCCTGTGGGAATAGACCTATTGTAGGTGGGACTTTTTGATTAGGTTATTTCAATTGAGATTGACCCACCTCATTCAAGGTGGATCTTAATCCTCTTACTGGAGTCCTTTATAAGAGGATAAAACCCATACAAAAGCTAAGACAGACAGAACCTAAAGAGAGAAGCACCTAGAGGGCCTGAGAGATGGTGCAGCCAAAAGCTGAAAGCAATGAAAGCCAGGAGAGAAGGACCAGCAGACAGCACCATGTGTCTTCCCACATGACAGAGGAGCCCAAGCTCACCAATAACCCATCTTCAGAGAAGGTATCATCCTGTTGATGCCTTAACTGGAACACTTTCACAGCCTTACAACTGTAAATTTGTAAGCTAATATATCCCTGTCCTAGTTTGCTAATGCTGTGGAATGCAAAACACCAGAGATGGACTGGCTTTTATAAAAAGGGGGTTTATTTGGCTACACAGTTACAGTATTAAGGCCATAAAGTGTCCAAGGTAACACACCAGCAATCGGGTACCTTCACCAGAGGATGGCCAATGGCATCCAGAAAACCTCTGTTAGCTGGGAAGGCACGTGGCTGGCGTCTGCTCCAAAGTTCTGGTTTCAAAATGGATTTCTCCCAGGACGTTCCTCTCTAGCAAGCTTGCTCCTCTTCAAAACGTCACTCACAGCTGCACTGAGTTCCATCTCTTTAAGTCAGCACATTTATATGGCTCCACTGATCAAGGCCCACCCTGAATGGGTGGGGCCACGCCTCCATGGAAATATCCCATCAGTTATTGTCTACAGTTGAGTGGGGTGCATCTCCATGCAAACAACCTAATCCAAACATTCCAACTTAATCCCCACTATTATGTCTGCCCCACAAGATTGCATCAAAGAATATGGCTTTTTCTGGGGGACATAATACATTCAAACTGGCACATTCCACCCCCTGGACCCCAGAAAAACATATTCTTTCCAAATACAAAATACATTCATCCCACAATACCACAGAAACTTAAATCATTTCAGTAACAATAGTTAAGTACAAGATCCCATCAAAATCAAATATAGGCGTGGTCAGTCCTAAAGCATACTTTTCCTTTAGCTTTGGATCTGTGGACTTAGAACAAGTTATATGCTTCCAATATACAAAGGAGGGACATTCATAGGATAAACATTCCCACTGCCATAAGGAGAAAGCATAAGAAAAACAGGGTTAACAGGACCAAAACAGTTCCTAAAACCTGCAGGACAAACTCCATTAGATTTCAAAGTCTGAGAGTCATTAACAGAACGAAGTTGCATCCTTGGGGCTTGAGAGTGAGGGAGTCTAACCCTTCCTAAGAGCCTTTCTGGCAGCCCTTTCCTCTCCAAACACTTGGGTGAGTGCTCCAACATATCCACACATTGGGGAGACCACCTTCTCGGCCCCACCCTCCTCAAACATCGGGGCAGCTCCCGGATTCCCGTCCATCTCTTGGGCACATGCTCAACCCCTTCAGAACAGTGGGGTGGCAGCCAGGCTCTCCCCAATTCCCTGGGAACGTGCTCCACCCTCTTTGGGGCTTTTCTGAGCATCGAGGCGGAATGCCTCCATGGCAAACTCACCCTTTCCATGCATGTGGGCCACTCTGCTCTCCCAGCCTAAGACCTCTTGACTCCAGACCTCAACTTCCATGGCTTTATCTTTGAAGAAAATTTTCCTTCAGTTTGTGCCTTGTCTGTCTTCTCCAGTCCAGACTGGCAATGGCTCTGTCTGTAAAGATCTCGCAAAAATTCTGTTGGCTTCGCATGAAGCATGCAGGAGTCAAAGCCATCAGACAATAGGACTTTCCACAAATCCTTTCTGGATAATTCCATCTCCAATCTTGGCTTGTACTGAAATGGCAGCTGGGTTCCATGTTTGGTTACATCCTCACGTTGGGCTGTAGCTTCTGGGATTCCACCCCTTGGAAGCTCGTAATTTTCCAAGCCATCAGCTTCTGGTTTCTTTGAACCCACGAATTCAGTTCTAAGTTTATCTCTCTCCACTCGCATTTTACTATAAGCTGCAAGAAGAAGCCAGGGTACATCCTCCACATGTAGTCTGGAGATCTCCTTAGCTAAATATTCCAGGTTGTCACTTTCAAATTCTTCCTTCCATCTGACACCAGGACTCAATTTTGCCAAATTCTCTGCCACTTTAAAACAAGGATCATCTTTCTTCCAGTTTGCAACAACACATTCATCATTTCTGCTCAAGTCCTCATCAGAAGTATCTTTAGAGTCCATATTTCCATAAACAGTCTCTTTAAAGCAGTTTTGGCCTTTTCTATCAAGCTCCTCACAATTCTTCCAGAATCTTCCCCTTATCCATTTAAAAAGCTGTTCCAACATGTTTGGTATTTGCAAACTCAGCAGCAAAAGCACCCCACTTCTCTGGTACCAAAATCTGTCCCAGTTTACTAATGCTGCGGAATGCAAAACACCAGAGATGGATTGGCTTTTATAAAAAGGGGGTTTATTTGGCTACACAGTTACAGTCTTAAGGCCATAAAGTGTCCAAGGTAACACATCAGTAATCAGATACCTTCACTGGAGGATGGCCAATGGCGTCCAGAAAACCTCTGTTAGCTGGGAAGGCACGTGGCTGGCATCTGCTCCAAAGTTCTGGTTTCAAAATGGGTGGGGCGCATCTCCATGCAAACAACCTAATCCAAACGTTCCAACTTAATCCCCACTATTATGTCTGCCCCACAAGATTGCATCAAAGAATATGGCTTTTTCTGGGGGACACAATACATTCAAACCGGCACAATCCCCATTGTTAAAAGCCAGTACATTTTTGATATACTTCATTTTGTAAGCTTTAGCAAACCAACACAGGTGGTGGACATAAAGAATCCTAAGTAATGTATTAAAATAAAAATCCAGAACTAAAAAGTGAGTTCAGCATGGTCAAAGAATACAAGATAAACATGCAAAAATCAAGTGTGTTTCCAAATACTGGCAATGAACACTGACATTAGAAATACAATACCATTTTATATCTCTAAAGAAAAATACTTAGGTGTAGTTCTAGGAACATATACAGGACTTAGGTGCTGAAACCTACGAAATGCTGATGCAAGAAATCAAAGAAGATGTAAATAAATTGAGTGACATACTATGATCATGCATTGGAAGACTAAACATAGAAAAGATATCCATTTCCTCAAATTGACATGCAGGTTTAACACAATTCTTTTCAAAATCTCAGCAAGATTTTTTGTAGATATAGATAAGATTATTCTCAAACTTATATGGAAAGGCAAAAGAACTAGAATAGCCAAAGCAATTCTGAAAAATAAAAAAGTGGGAGGAATCAGTCTACCTGTTTTTAAGACTTACTATATAGCTACAGATAAATGGGACAGAGAGATCCTAGACATACAACCTCAGAAATATATCCTAACGATTTCTGACAAAGCATTTCAGTGAAGAAAGGACAGCTTTTCCAATAAATGATGCCAGAACAGCTGGACATCCATAGGCCAAAAAATTAACCTTGACCTAAATCTCACACCTATACAAAAATTTACTCAAAAGCCATCACAGACTTAAATGTAAAATATAAATTTTTGAAACTTTTAGAAAAAAAATAGGAGAAAATCTTTGCGATCTAGTAAGAGGCAAAGAGCTCTTAGATTTGATGCCAAGAGCACAATCCATAAAAGAAAACGTTTATAAACTGGACTTCATCAAAACCACAACAAAATATCATATACAGTTACCAAAATGTATAAAATAAAAAACAGTCACAACACCATATGCTAGTGAGGATGCAGAGAAACTGGATCACTCATACCTTGCTGGTGAGAATGTAAAATGGAATAGCTACTAAGGAAACCAGTTGGCAATTTCTTTAAAAACTAAACAAGCAACTTTCACACAAAAACCTGTACATAAATGTTTATAGCAGCCTTATTCATAATAGCCCCAAACTGGAAATACCCCTTGTGTCTGTCAACGGTTGAAGTAATCTAAGGTACATCCATGCCATGGAATACTACTCAGCAATAAAAAGGAACTACTGATACACACAACAGCCTAGATGAATCTCCAAAGAATTATGCTGAGTGACAAAATGCCAGTCCCAAAAAGTTACATATGCTATGATTCCATTTATATAACATTCTTGAAATAACAAAATTATAGAAATGAAGAGACTAGATTTGTGTTGGCCAGGGGTTAAGGAGGGCTGAAGGGGGGGTGGTGGGAGAAAAGTGGGTGTGGCTATCAAAGGGCACCCTAAGGGTTCTCTATCATGACTGTGTCAGTGTCAACATCCTGGTTGTGACATGATACTATAGTTTTTTGTAAGATATTACCACTGGGGTGAAATGGGTAAAGGATACACAGGATTGCTCTGTATTGTTTCTTACAATTGCACGTAAATCTACAGTGACCTCAAAATAAAAAGTTTGATTTTAAAAAAACAGGCAAGAGCCCACAAGGACAAAGAAAACTGGAAGGGAGACGAGCAACAAAACTTGGAAACTGGAAAGCAAATGGACAGGTGGCAACTGATTTATCAGACCCAAGAAGGTTGTATCCTAATCCAGCAGCAGGAAAAGCAAGAAACAACCAGAAAGTTCTAGAATTGGCCACACTGAACACTTCTAGAAATGGGGTGAAGGTGAAGTTAAAAATAAAAGGATTGTTTGAAAAACTTAAGAAATTAAGTCCTTAGATCCTTCAATTATATAGCCGGGGAACTGCCCACTCCCCTTCCCCAAAAGAAAAAAAGTTTTATTCCCTAGAGAAGATAGGGAAAAAAAGTCTCTAGACTGAGGTTATTAGACACTTGTTGAGGGCAGGGGTAAGTTCTGAAAGCAGGAAGATTAAGTGAAAATTTACATCCTAAATGTTGAACACCCCCACTCAACTTTTAGGACAAAAGCAGCCAGAAGACTAGAGGAATATTGTCTGAGCTATCTGATCAGCCCCAAAGAAAAGATCTAAAAATACTGACATTGGAGAGTCTTCAGTGAACTTGGCCTGCCAGATCACCCTGTAGTGAAGCACCTGGGCAATAAGTCCTACCGGCCAAGCAAATTTTTATTAGTTCACAAATAAATATGAATGGACAGCCAAGAAGTATTTGAAGAAACTTCTAATATGAAAGACAGAATTAAAACAAACAAGCAACCATGGAAGAAAGTGGCCATGCAGGAGGAAGAAAACAAAGAAAGCAAAAACTGTCACTTAAACAAAAACGATATGCAATTTTCAGAAACAAGAGCTCTTAAAATTTTAAAAATCTGATTTAAAAAAATTCAACTGGGTGATTATGATATAATCTGCTAGAACACAGAGCAAAAAAACAAAGAAATGAAAAATAGAAGAGCAAAAACAAGAATATTTGAAAAGCAATTCAAGAGAGCCAATCTCCAGATAATAAGAATTTCAAACAGAGGGAAGAGAAAAGAAAATCAACAAATGAGACAAATTAAAAGTTCTCAGAACACAAAGATATGAATCTCTAGATTAAAAGGAACTACTAACTATCTAACACAATAAATCCTAAATGTATACACCAAAGTATATCATCAAAAAATTTCAGAACACTGGAAACAAAGAGAAAATTTCTAAATTTCTGGGGAGAAAAAAAAGGGTTACAAGTCAAAGGACCAGATATCAGAGTGACTTCAGACTTCCCAAGAGTGATACTGAATGCTCAGGTAACAGTAGAGCAATGCTTTCAAAAATCCAAATGAAATTATTTCCAATCCATAATTTTATACTCAAACTATCACAAGTTTGAGGGTAAAATAAAGGTATTTTCAGCCCTGCAAGGTCTCAAAAAATTTACTTCCCATGCACCACTGCCACCAAAATGAGGGAGGGAAGTGAAAAAGGAGTCAGGGGATCTAACACAAAAAAGAGAGAGACAAAGGAATTCCTAGAGGATTCCAAGACTATAAATTAGGCCTAGAGACCAACCAGTCCATACTCTGTTAAGTTGGGAAGACTGTGATTTCTTCAAGAAAATAAAATGGATACAATATCAAATGGGTTTAAAAGGATTTAAAAACTAGTTACACAATTTAGGGAGAAATCAGGGTTAAATTGGTAAAAAGGAAATAGAAAACTATTATCAAAACAAAACAAGGCAATTGTTAATTCCAGTGAAAACAGGGTCATGCACTATAAGATTCAGCAGGAGGAGTGTTTACATGGATAGTAATGTACAACCTGGACACTGGGACAACCAACATCTTACCGGGACTTACCGGCATTTTGGAAGAATGGGCGGGTGAGGATAACACATGTACGGGAGTGGGGGGAGCATACAGGGGATGCAAGAGAGCTAGACCTTTACTTTCTATTGTTGATAATGCCCGAAATGGGGGAAAATCAAGAACTCACAATATTAGTGTGTTGTTTAGAAATATATCAAAAGAATTCATTAAAAGTGGTTGCCTCTGGGACCTTGAAATGACATAGGAGGACCCCTCGGAGAACCGTTTGATGTTTTTGTAACAAGTTTAGTTCACCTATTAGCATATGTAAGCTTTGATAAAGAATTAAGCTAAATTAGAAACAAAACAACAACAAAAACCACAATTGTCACAGCTAATACATGGCTGAGCCAGAACGTGTATCCATGTAATTTAATTCCTAATCTGGTCTATTAGCTTGTGAGCTCCCGGGGGGCCTATGTCTTCTTAGTTCCTCTACTATAACACCTGACTAGCTCAAAATGTTTCTAAACAAGTGAGAGAAAGTTAAAGAACGGGATCACTTTTGCACATAAGAAAATAAATGAGAAGAGCCTTCCAGGCAGAGGAAACAGCAGAAGCCAAGGCAGGAAACCGAGTGTATGAGAAGGGACGAAAGCTGGGGCATGGAAAGAGGAGGAGAAGGAGTAATGAAAAGCATCCAGACAATCCACTGGGTGAGTGATGGGAGACACAGCTAGAAAGGTGGTTTGAGGCAATGGGACAGAGGACTGGAAGGTCACTAGTGCCTTGCAGATAGATCCACGTGACCTTGAACATAGGTATATAAGCCTCAGAGGGAGGGTGGTGGTGGAGGGATTTGTTTGTTTTGCAATAGTGACAGCAACACTTACTTTTCCCAAAGCTCCTTCCCAAATAGTTTTAGCTTTCTAGAATCCAGAGTTGCACCAGACTGTCTCAAATCCTGAGTTCTTATTGCAGCAGCCCAGCTGCTGTACAAGTAGCTACTCTAAACAGCCACCTCAAGGACAACTCTGCTAGGGATGGGCAGGAGCAAACAAAGCCTGGTATTGTCCCTACAATGCCACCCCCATCCATTTTTAAAATCTCTTTTTTGTTCTTTATAAAAAGCAATACAATCTCCTTGACCAAAAGGGGGAAATGAAAGGAAATGAAATAAGCTTCAGTGGCAGAGAGATTCCAAAATGAGCCAAGAGGTCACTCTGGTGGCATTCTTACGCACAATATAGACAACCCTTTTTACGTTCTAATGAATTGGGGTACCTGGCGGTAGATACCTGAAACTCTCAAACTACAACCCAGAACCCATGAATCTTGAAGACAATTGTATAAAAATGTAGCTTATGAGGGGTGACAATGGGATTGGGAAAGCCATAAGGACCACACTCCCCTTTGTCTAGTTTATGGATGGATGAGTAGAAAAATGGGGGCAGGAAACAAACAAACAAACAGATAAAGGCACCCAGTGTTCTTTTTTACTTTAATTGCTCTTTTTCACTTTAATTATTATTCTTGTTATTTTTGTGTGTGTGCTAATGAAGGTGTCAGGGATTGATTTTGGTGATGAATGTACAACTATTTAATGGTACTGTGAACAATCAAATGTACAATTTGTTTTGTATGACTGTGTGGTATGTGACTATATCTCAATAAAATGAATATAAAAAAATGAAAAAAAAAAAAAGCAATACAATCCAGTGCACAAAGGAATAATCATCTCTAGGCAAACACATGCATATGCTAGTACTATTATTCATACATTCATTTCATCCAAAGTTTACTGGGCCTTCACTCTATGTCAAGCAATGAGCTGAACTACAAAGATAAATAAAGTCGCCAATTTTAAATAACTTACTTTCTGATGGCAAAATATTTACAACATAACAGGGTAAACAATACAATTGGTATTATATAAAATGTCAAACGGGTAAAAGTAAGAGACTACTCTAACAACTGCCGTAGATAAACCCGTTACTCTGCTTTGATGATTGTCAATAAACAGCCAATCTTGTTCTTCCTCTAAACTCACCCATTATTTTCAAAACATCATATTATTTCATCCATAAATATTTCAGCCTGTATCTCTAACAGATAGGGACTCTTTCTTCAAACATAATTACAATATATCTCAACCCGAATCTTGAAGAATGAGCAAGTTTTCTAAATTGAAGTATAATTAACACATAATAAAATGCACAGATCTTAAGGTGTTCAGTACATTGAGTTCTGACAACTGTATACCCTATGTAACCACAACCTAAAACAAGAAAAGACCATTTACATTGCCCAGAGAGTTCCCAAGTATCCCTTTCTAGTTAAATTCCCATGTCCCATTAACCACTCTCTGATTTCTATCATCATAGATCACTTTTGCCTCATCTCAATAAATGGCATCATAAAGTACGTATAGGAAGTTTCTAGGCCACAAGAAGGGAAAAGCATTCCAGGTAGAAAGGACTACATGTACAAAATATGAAGTTGTGGAAAGATATGTTCAGGAAATGCTGAAGAATCCGGGAGGGTTGAAAACTGGGATAGGTAACTGACAGAAAACACGACTAGAAAAGTAAGTTCATTATACAGAGGCTTGTACAGCAAGCTAGGGTTTCCGATTAACCTTCACAGGTAATTTCTGGGAACCAAGTTGGTAAATAAACTTTTCCCAATGCCCAAAACTACTTCTCTGACCTAAAAGTTGGTCAGTTCTTTCAATATGCTCCTTTCTCCTCAACCTTCAGCTGAAGGTGGCTAAGGCAGGAGCAGCTTCCTCAACCCCACTGCTGTTCCTTTCCTTCTTGTCCAGAGACTTCTCTGCCGTCTCAGGGAAAGAAAACAAGCCCTCCGGACAGGACGAGGCACAAGGGAGTAAGTGCCAGGCCAACTTGGCTTCCTTCTGAGAGGACACAGTCCGAGTCAGCACGCAGTTTTCCCTCCATTTTAAATAAGTAGGCCCAAGCCTGCAGAAGCAGCCTTACCATGATCTGGATTTCTCTCTTGCACACTTGGAGGTCATGCTCATTGTTGACAAACATGCGTTTCAAGGCACATTTCATTCCATTGCTTGTCCTCACCAGAAACACGATAGCAAATCCACCTGTGAGAAAAACACACACACACACCAGCTGTTTTGAGTCACGTTCAAAAAGTCAGTCAGATAACCCTGGTGGCTGCAGGTTGTGCTGTCACTGATGATGGTCAGGAGGCCACCTCAGCCAGCCTTTGGGCTGGCCTGGCCTAGAAGGCAGGTTAGGTTCTGTAACTCAAAGATACTACTAGTACAACTGGCTGGCGAGAGTCCAAGAAACTGTTCCTAAACATGTCTCAGGATAAAGGAAGAATAACAACTATCTTCCAAAGAACCTACAAATAAACAGATAAATGAGCAGATGAAAGAAAAGAAAAAAAAGAAAAGAACCACCTATATTCCAACCTGTCCTAAGTACTTAGACACTCTTGTTTAATTCTTACCACAATCCCTTGAGGCTGAGTTACTTTTCATTTAAAACAACAATTCCCGGGCGAAGAAAACAGAGACCCAAAGAGATTAGTTTCAAACCAAGTCCCCATTTACCAAAAAAAAAAAACAAAAACAAAAAAAAACACCACAAACTCAAGTCCAGCACTCTTTCCCACATAGCAAAGTGGCCCAGAAATCATTTCGGTAATTTAATATTTTAGTAATAATAATATTAGTTGTCAATGAACTTTAAGAAACTCCCTCTCTCCCTTCTTTTTCATCCCTCCTCATCCCATCCTCCCACTCAAATCCAACAGGAGCCTTGAGGATTTCTCCTGCCCTCCCCACCTCATGGGCTGCTGAGAAGACACAAGATCTGGGTATGAAAGCATCACCCTTCATGGCAGATATTAGCCAAGTATGACTTGATTACTGAGCAGGCTTTTAACATCAGCACTAACCTTTCCCTAAAAAATGGTTCACGGTTCACTGATAAAATTTTATATAATTCTAACAGGAATTCCGAAATGTCCTGAGTTTGTTAGACTTTAGCATTCCATAAATTTTTAGAACGCCTACACTCAACCTCCCCTCCAAAACATCATATGAGGTGCTCAGTACCATTGTTAAGATAAAGGGGTGTGGCAAACTGTCAGAGTTGAAGGCTTCGGAGTGAGTAGCAGTTGTGTCGGGCACTTACTCCATCTGCCTGCCTTGGACACCTTCATAATTTAGCTTGAACTATTCTGTCCGTTGACCCTGTGCAGCAAAAAGACAAAATCATCATGACTGGATGACTGGATGGAGGTGAACACAGAGGGAAGTCAACCGCATGGGAACCGGGCTGAGGTTATGACACAGTATTAGGGCAAGCAGCCATATGCAGAAATGATAGAGCAATGAGCAGCCTACTAAGACTCAGGCTGCTGAGAGAGAAGTCTCAGGCTGAGAGATAAGCCTTGGGTCCTGACTTCGCAATTTTCATTCTTCTGAGGCCCAGTAGGTACTCAGTACCTGTCTGTTGACATCCATGACATTTTCTACTGTATCTTTAAAATAATTACTCTTTTTCAAGTTAGTTTGAGTAGGCTTCTGCAACTTGCAACCAAAAAGAGCCTTAATCCTAAAGCATTTTTGCATGTTTTGATAAAATACATTCATAATTCTATAAAAAATTATATTTATTTTAATGGGTTCAAGTGTTCCAAATGTGCTTCTTGATAGCAATTTACCAGAGACTGTATGTCTGTATAGTTCCTAACACTATGTTCTTCTTCAGAATTCAGGTAAACACTAAAATTTATCATACAATCTTTAATTTCAACTGTCATCTTTCTAATCTTCGTACCTCAATAACATTTTCCATTTTCTTGGAATACTTTAAAGTCCACCTACATTGCTCAATTGTCAATTTTAATTCTATAATTTTGAGTATTTGTTTTTTAAAAAGCTAGCATTGTATTATTTCATTCACCAAAATTAGAGGTCTTATACTAAAAAAAATTTCCCTCAAATTCTAAGATGCATACTTTCCACATTTTAATTTTTAAGATATCAGAATTTATCTTGTAATAAATAGGTACTTATCTTCTGTTCCTTTTTTCTCCAAAAAGCTATTAAGTCCGTGAGAGTTTTATAATAAATTAGAATAGGTGAAAATAGTAGTATAAATCAAAATTTCTATATACATTCGTAATTCTATTGCACACATTCTTAGTAGATATTCATTTAACTATTTTGAATTTTAAAAAAAAAAATCAGAGAACCAAAGAATTTGTACCGGGAGCACTCAGAGAGAGCATTAAGCCCAAGCATCTTGCTTATGGGCACAGGAACTGAGTGTGGCTTAGAGGAGTCCCATAGCTAGTTACAGGCAGGAGCTGGAACACTATCACTCTCTCGACTGTCCAAAAAATGTTCTTTTCATTTCACTTGTCTTAGAGAAAATCTGTGCAATACCCCCTTCCAAAGGCAACATCTCATCGTGCTGCAGAACAAAAGTTGGGAATGGCTACTCCCTAAAATTCTGTGATACATGCCACCATTAAATAGCATTGACTCGACAAGGAGTTCCTTTTAGGAGCAGGTTGGTGGTGCTGCAATTTGAGATAACTGCCACCAGATGGGAGCAGTGTCATTTTCTTTGCCAGATAGCAAACTTTCCAGCCAGGAGTGAAGAAGTGGGTCAGACACCTACCACACGATCCAGCAAACACAGTGGTTGAAAAGAGCCAGTCCAGATCTCAAATCCCGTGATGAATCTGAAGGCAAAGCTACGAACCACTATAAGTAACATAGAAGGAACCACGCTATTTGGCATCTATGCCCATAGAAGGGCTTCTTTGTGGGTAAGAAACATTTAAATCAGAAAATCTTGACCATGAGATCAAAATCCAAGCCTGATAGGATTCATCAGTCTAATGATTTCAGCCAACATCACTGTGTAGTTGACCAAATGGACATGACAATTACTAGGTTAGACAGTAGATACTAGATACTGGATACTTCTCCAGCACATATCCACATTCACCACACCAATCAAGGGGACTGGCAGAGATTCTCAGCCACAGCTAAACAAGGCTCAGGCTACTACAGAAGGAGACAGCTACCTTGCTGCCAAGAGATGCTTAAACCAGACAGAGTTCCAGCCCAAGCTCCTGAGTAAATGGAAAAACCTAAAGCTGAGCTGGGGATGTTTGGACAGAGGCAAGGAAATCTAATGTTCAGTAGAGCCTGTGCCAGTCTCTATGCCTACTGGCATTTTTTGAAATGCCAAGAAAATCTCATTCATTAATTTACTGAATCACAAATGGAGTTTATTGCATGAGATAGCCAAGTGAAATAAAGGGGATAATTTTGACACAGACACACTGCCTACTAAATATGTCAGAATATCGTTTTACTTCCACAAAGAAACGTGCTTTCTCCCACTTTCCCTAAATTTCCCCTTATTTTGATGAAGATGTAGATGGGTACTTACCACTCACCATGAGTTTAGAGACTGTCTGCTTGGCTCCCCTCTGTCTCCTCATGCCCTGGAACAGTGCCTAACACATAGTGGGCGCTCAATAATTATGAATTAATCTTCTTCTTAATGTTACTACAGAGAACAGAAAAGGCTACAGAGAGGGGTGGAGACCATGCAAACTGAAGTGTATGTGCCCCATATAAGGGGGCAGCTTCTATGCAACTCCAGGAAATTGTTGACACGTGAGAATAAAGGACCCAGTTTTGTCGATCTGCTACTTTTTTAGGAGAAGCTGGAAACCTCAAATCATTCCATCTGTGAAATCTCCAGATTTTAATACTGGCAACAAGTCACATATTAAGTTAATGTTGGTCAGGCCAATGCTGTAGATGAAAGGAAACACAGTGAAAAACTTTAGAGTCTCTGAACCTCGAGTTTTCTATCTCTGATCTAGTCTAACCCCCTCATTTTAGTGATGGCCTGAAAAGGGAAGTGACACAGCCAATGTTACACAGTTAAAAGATGACTTGGAAACAAGCTCAATATATATATATACTAGCTTATATACTGGTTTATCACAGTTTGGGCCTTTTTTCCTTAAAGAAGAATTTATGGAATATTTTCCCCATCCAGCATTTGTACACTACCTTATGCTTTCCAAAGGCATTCTAGATAAATTATTTCATTTACATTTTCACAGTAACTGAATCAGGTGGGTGAGCAATCTATTGTTCCCATTTGCCTGATAAGACACGTAGAGAGATTAAGTTCCTAAATTCCTTTCCCAAGAACTCACAGACCTAGTTAGTCATAGAGCTCAGATTAGATCTCCCGTTTTTAAAAAATTCTTCTTTACAGGTCAACTTTACATACAATACAATGTACCCATTTTAAATGTACAGTGTAATATGCTTTCACAAACGTATACACTCTTGTAACCCCCACCACCATCAAGATATAGAAAGTTCCATCACTGCAAATAGTTCCCTCGGGCCTCCTTGGAGACGATCCCGCCCCCCAACTCTTCCCTCCCTCCTCCCCCTGCACCACCTCCTGTTACCCCTGACCTGCTTTCCCTCGCTAAAGATTAGTTGTGCTTGCTCTAAAATATGTAGAGTATGTGACTGGCTTCTTTCATTCAGCATAATATTTCTGAGATTCATCCTCATTGTAACATGTATCAGTGGTTTGTTTCTTTTTCTTGCTGAGCACTATCCACCATATGGATATTCCACATTTAGTTTATCCATTCACCTGCTGAAGGGCATCTGAGTTATTTCCAACTTTGGACTATTATGAATCAAACTGCTATAAACATTTGTGTAAAAGTCCTTTATGCGGGGCATAGGTATTTACTTCTCTTAGGTAAATGCTGAGTCATATGGAAATGTATATTCACCTTTTAAGAAACTGTCAACTAGTTCTTCACAGTGATCATTCCATTTCACACTCCCACGAGCCACAAAAGAGTGCTGATTGTTCCACACCATCACTAACACTTGGTATTGTCAGTCTTTTTCATTTTGGTTTTAATTTGCATTTCCCTATAGATCCTTCACCATCTAAACTCCTAGGAGTAGCAGTT
Source organism: Choloepus didactylus (assembly GCF_015220235.1). Lineage (NCBI taxonomy): Eukaryota > Metazoa > Chordata > Mammalia > Pilosa > Megalonychidae > Choloepus > Choloepus didactylus. The sequence goes on along the minus strand of NC_051323.1, from coordinate 22,185,618 downwards.
TCTCACCACTTTCCTGATAAAAGGCTTTAGTAAGCACAGGATCATGGAATCACCAATGAAATTGTTCAGAGAACTTGGACTTCCATCTCTCAAATAAGTAAAACTGACACGAGCGCCTAGTTCTCTTCTGGGAGAAGAAGGTGAGTAAGAGTCTGTAATACACAGAGGGGCAATTGTATAATCTCTAAGATCTCCTTCAACTCTGACATCAACAAGATATCACGGTCTTCAACATTGTAAGAAAGGAATAAGTTTCGTTTTCACATAGAGACAGCATGGAATAAGGGAAATGGAGGCAAAACCAGTTTAAACAAGCCCCAGACAAAGAGAAGAGAGAATCTGCCTGATGTAAAGAGACATGAGGTAGTATCAGAGGCGGGAACTCACAGCAAAAAAATAAAATAAAATAAAATAAAAATTTGGGGGGGGGATTGGCTAATCAGTTCAAAATCTCAATAATGAGCTAGTTGGCTCTCTGGGATTGGCTGTACAAATTAAAATCTCAAAAGATGAATTAGTTAGTGTTCTCGGATAGGCTGTAACCTCTGTAGTACCCAGTCAATGGGGAAACAGGGGAGGGTTGCAAATTCCCCCAATTAAAATCAAGTTAAAAAAGGAAGGGGAGGTCGTGTGCCAGAAACAATATCCTATTCCTCTTAAAGGAAGACAGGGACTCCAACCCATCATTGAGGGTCTCCTTCGGGATGGACTCTTGGAAACCTGTATGTCCTCTTTTAATACTCCCATTCTCCCCATTCAGAAACCAGATGGTAGCTGCAGAATGGTGCAGGATCTAAGGGCCATTAATAAAATTGTCCAGGTTCGACACCCTGTAGTTCCTAATCCTTACACTCTCCTGAGTAAAATTCCCTTCCATCATAAGTGGTTTAGTGTAGTAGATTTAAAGGATGCCTTCTGGGCCTGTCCCCTTGATCCAGAAAGTAGAGACCTGTTTGCCTTTGAGTGGGAAGATCCCTTCAATGGGCGAAAGCAGCAATACAGATGGACGGTCTTACCTCAGGGTTTCACGGAGTCCCCCAATCTCTTTGGGCAAGAGTTAGAGAGGGTACTGGAAAAATTTCCAGTCCCACCTGAAATCACCCTTCTGCAATATGTAGATGATCTATTAATATCAGGTAAAGAAAGGCAAGTGGTGGCTCAAGCTACGAAAAATCTACTGAACTTTTTAGGGGAACAAGGATTAAGGGTATCTAAAAGTAAACTGCAATTTGTAGCAAGGGAAGTTAAATACCTAGGCCACCTCATAAGTGAAGGAAAAAGAAAAATCCATCCAGAAAGAATCCAGGCCATAGTAGAGTTGCCTCTTCCTCAAACAAAAAGAGAGCTAAGAAAATTCCTGGGATTGGTAGGGTACTGTAGATTGTGGATAGATTCTTTTGCATCTCGAACTAAAGAGCTATACCAAAAATTACTAGAGGAAGAGCCTGACAAGATAGAATGGGAGGAAGTGGAAATAAAGGCATTAAATGAACTCAAGCAGGCACTGGTGCAAGCTCCTGTTCTAGCACTTCCTTCCCTCGAAAAACCCTTTCACCTGTTTGTTACAGTAGATAAGGGAACAGCTTTGGGGGTCCTAACCCAAATCTGGGGAGGCCAAAGAAGGCCGGTGGCTTTCCTTTCGAAGATTTTAAATCCAGTCTCTAGGGGGTGGCCTGGGTGTGTTCAAGCCATTGCAGCAACTGCCCTTTTAGTAGAAGAAAGCAGGAAATTAACCTTTGGAGGGGCATTAGTAGTTAGTACTCCTCATCAAGTGAGAACTATTCTGTCTCAAAGGGCAGGGAAATGGTTAACTGATTCTCGAATCTTAAAATATGAAGCAATCCTAATGGAAAAAGATGATTTGGTCTTAACAACAGAACATAGCCTAAACCCGGCCTCCTTCCTCTGGAAGGGGCCTGAGCAAGTAGAGACCCCTGAGCATGACTGTTTAGACCTAATTGAATACCAAACTCGAGTCCGACCTGAACTAAGGGATCTTCCCCTGCACTCGGGGGAAAGACTGTTCATAGATGGATCCTCCAAAGTCCTAGAAGGAGAAAGGCACAATGGCTATGCAGTTGTGGATGGGATAACTTGTGAAGTAAAAGAAGCTAGCCGATTGCCCAATAAGTGGTCAGCTCAAACTTATGAATTGTATGCACTAAATCAAGCCCTCAAATTATTAGAAGGAAAGGATGGTACAATATACACTGACTCTAAGTATGCCTTTGGGGTAGTCCACACCTTTGGAAAGATCTGGGAAGAAAGGGGATTAATCAATAGCAAAGGAAAAGAACTGGTTCATGGGGAATTGGTGAAACAAGTATTAACCAATCTACTCTTACCTAGAGAAATATCAGTGGTGCATATAAATGGACACCAGAAGGGACCTACTTTTGAGGCAAAAGGCAATAGGTTGGCTGATGAAAAGGCTAAGGAGGCCTCTCTCTACCCCCCTTTAAAAATAATGATCCTAATACCCTCTATCCCTAAGGAATTTGGGGTCCCTACATTCTCTGCCAAAGAAGTAAAAGAGTTGAAACAGTTAGGAGCAACCTTAAATGATCAGGGGAAATGGTTTCTCCCAGATGGCAGACAAATGTTAAATAAACAAATAATGAGGGAGATATTAGCAGTCCTACACCAGGGGAGTCATTGGGGGGTACAAGCCATGTGTGATGTAGTACTTAGACAATTTGGATGTGTAGGCCTTTATACAGTTGCTAAACAAATCTGTGAGCGGTGCATAATTTGTCAAAAAATTAATAAAAAGGTTTTAAGAAAACAGGTACAAGGGGGAAGAGAGCCGGGCCTGAGACCATTCCAGAGCATTCAAGTTGATTATACTGAAATGCCACCAATCGGTCGTTTAAAATATATTTTGGTAATTGTCGACCACCTCACTGGATGGGTGGAAGCCTACCCTCTATCCTCAGCTACAGCATTGGGAACTTCTAAAGTTATCCTTGAACAAATCATTCCCCGTTATGGGTTAGTGGAAAATATAGACTCTGATAATGGCAGTCACTTTACCTCCCGTGTGTTGCAAAATGTCATGAGAAGCCTGGGTGTCACTTGGGACTTCCACACTCCCTGGCATCCACCATCCTCTGGGAGAGTGGAAAGAATGAATCAAACCATAAAGAAACATCTTTCTAAATTAGTTTTGGAAACAAAGTTACCTTGGATCAAGTGCTTACCTATAGCTCTACTAAGAATCAGGACTGCCCCTAGAAAAGAACTGGGAATTTCCCCTTATGAAATGCTTTTTGGTTTGCCTTTCCCCAGGTGGACTGGAGAGCTCCCCTCCCTAGACACAAAAGATCTTTTTCTTAAGAATTATATACTGGCCTTGTCTTCTACTTTATCATCTCTCAGGCACCGTGGACTGCTGGCTCAGACCCCGCCTCTTGAATTTGCTGCCCATCGACAACAGCCTGGCAGCTGGGTTCTGATCCGGTCGTGGAAAGAATCCAAACATCAACCGATCTGGGAAGGACCCTATCAGGTCTTGCTGACAACTGAGACGGCAGTCCAAACAGCAGAAAGAGGCTGGACTTATTACACACGAGTGAAGGGACCGGTGCCTGAACCAGACAATAAGTATCCAGCAACTCAACCCAAATCCTGGAAAGTGACTCCTACCTCAGATCCCCTAAGAATCACTTTAAATAGGCAACAGTTGAAAGAACATACTAGGAGGGAGGAAGGGCTGGATTAAACCCTATGTTTGCATTGTGCTCTGTGTATAGCTTAATGATGAAATTGCTTATACTGATCATAATGTTCTATATTCAAGGAGTAACAGGTTCTGCTAAGCTGGTTATAAGTGTAGTCAAAGGCTTAAAGTCTCAAACTGTACAATTTGATGTTTGTCAAGTAATGAGCTGTAAAAATCTAAAACGTCAGCAACAACTGAGGGAGGAATATAAGCATTTATGTAAGCAGACTGTTCAAATAGAAAGCAAGATTGTTGGGGGGCGAACATTTGAGAGTATAACTTATGAGACACCTAACCCCTGTTATTCTTGGAACACTGCTTGGTGGACCACACAGTATGAGGGATGGGTCTTACCCAGGTTGGAGGAAAAACCATTAAGGGAAACTTGGCTGGAATTTAACTCTCCAGTTCAAATTGACCCCAAGGTCATTAGAATTCTTAAGGCCAAAGACTTAAAGCAAACCACAGAAATAGAGACAGGTTATGGAAATACAAATGCCTGGGTAGAATGGGGCAAACATACCATCCAGAGTCTAAACAGAAGTGACTGTTATGCTTGTACAACCAAACAACCCACTGTTCAGATTATGCCCTTCCCCTTGGGGATGAAAAAGCATGAAAGGGAGTTTAAATGTATAACACTCCTCTTTCAAAATGCTACTCCTGGTGAAAGTTGTAGTACGTTGTCCTCCCTTTTCCCTCCAGTCCAGAAGGGAAGTGTCAAAGCCATACCAGCGTCTCACCTTGGTCCCGGAAACCACTCTGCCTGTCTCTCCAGATGGGAAGAAGGGCTCCAGGATCTTGGTACCATGGCTCTGTGTACACAGGTGTGGAATGTGAGCAAGGATAGTACTGGCAACTTCTCCAGCCTAACTATACCCCGAGCAGACCTCTGGTGGTACTGTGGGAAGGGCATCCTCTGGCCAACACTACCTGAAAGGTGGGGAGGAACCTGTGCTCTGGTTCAACTGGCTATCTCATTTACCCTGGCATTTGAAAGTAATAAAAAAGTACCAACCCAAGGCAAAGGAGAAAAGAAAAATGTACAAAGTGTACCTAGTTCCTTCAATAAAAAAATGTTTGTAGATAGTATAGGGGTTCCCCAGAAAGTTCCTAATGAGTTTAAAGCTAAAAATCAAGTAGCTGCAGAATTTAAATCTGGTGGGTCACCATCAATAAAAATGTCAATCATCAGCTAAAATTTATCAACTATACCAGGGATGTCATTAAAGAAATAGCAGAACAGTTAGATGCCACTAGCCGAATGGCATGGGAAAAAAGAATGGCCCTAGACATGATGCTAGCTGAAAAAGGAGGCGTCTGTGCTATAGTTGGGGGAAATTGTCGCACATTCATCCCCTATAATACCGCGCCTAATGGAACTATCACCAAAGCCCTACAAGGCTTAACAGCCTTATTTCAGAAACTAGAAAAGAATTCTAGCATTAACAACCCACTCATAGAATGGTTGGAAAATTGGTTCGAGAAATGGAAAGGAATTGCAACATCTATTTTAATTTTCCTTATCATTCCAGCCAAAATGTTTATAACAGCTGGGTGCTACATAATCCCGTGTGCTCAAAGGCTAGTTCAAAAACCCATCAAAACCACTAGAATCAAAAATAAGAAAGATCCGTATGATGAGGAATGTGAAAAAGCCCTTAGCAAATCTGAGAATCTAAAATGTGAAAACTAAAAGTGTTTAAAAAGAAAGAGGAGGGAATCTGTAAGAAAGGAATAAGTTTCGTTTTCACATAGAGACAGCATGGAATAAGGGAAATGGAGGCAAAACCAGTTTAAACAAGCCCCAGACAAAGAGAAGAGAGAATCTGCCTGATGTAAAGAGACATGAGGTAGTATCAGAGGCGGGAACTCACAGCAAAAAAATAAAATAAAATAAAATAAAAATTTGGGGGGGGGGATTGGCTAATCAGTTCAAAATCTCAATAATGAGCTAGTTGGCTCTCTGGGATTGGCTGTACAAATTAAAATATCAAAAGATGAATTAGTTAGTGTTCTCGGATAGGCTGTAACCTCTGTAGTACCCAGTCAATGGGGAAACAGGGGAGGGACTTGCGAATTAGGAGTAGGAGATTTAAAGACCGCCATTCTCTTCCTCTGGCGCGCCAGCCTTCCGCGTGTTTGGCTGGACGCCCCATCTTGCAAGATCGTAAATAAATTCTTTTCTCCTTCAGAACCGAGAGAGCGTTTATTCCCTTACAGGTACTGCTTTATTTCCGACAAACATCATTATCATGACTGACATTTTTTGAAGACAAAGATGCATGAAACCTCCTCAGGAGCCTGATCATGATATTTAACAACAGCAATGGGGTTTTTCAACAAGTAAGCAGTACCTGGATCTGTAGCAAATACTGAATCATGCTAGATGGCAGTGGGCCCCCGGGGGCTGTTCTGAATGAATCGGCACCATCGACTTCCACTTCCCAAGGAAATGTGAGGGCAGAGGGAGGAAAGGTAGGCGAAGAGATGAAAAGCACCAAACTGATGATCTGAGTAGAGATGTGCACAGAGATGGGAAACAGCTGAGCAGAAAATGAGCATGATTAGACCCAGGAATATAAGGCAAGCCCGGCATGCTGCTGAGACAGGGTTTTGGGATTTGCTGCCAAAGAGGCTTTGGTGAATATTTTCAAAACGGGCCTTCTAGGCACTGAAACTGGCTGCCTGCTTATGTCCTGCAGGTAAAAGGAAACCTCCTTCCTTACTTAAGTCCCATCTACATCCTTAGGAATAGCTTCCACTTAAGGATGAAAGACAACACAACAAAAAGAGAAAAACCTCACCCAGACCCATTTTCTGCTCTTTGTCTTCTACTTTCCTGCCCAGTTCAACAAATTCTCTGATTCTCTTTTTTTTTTTTTTTTTTTAATCATCATTTTATTGAGATATATTCACATACCACGCAGTCATACAAAACAAATTGTACTTTCGATTGTTTACTGATTCTCTTTTAAAATAAAGTTTAACCTAATGAGTGCTGCTTATTCACTGTAATTTCTCTTTGAGTTACCTGAGGAAGAAGAAACAAGCATAAAATAAAATAGCCACCTCAAGTTTTCCTACAGAATCAGAGAATCAGTTAAAGTGAAATTTATCAGGGAGATGTAAAAGAAGAGGACAATCTGGACAAGTCACTGGATCTCTTTGGCTTCCAGAAGCTATGACTAGATTAGTGGTTTTTAAACTGGGTTCCTCTGAGCCGTAGGATCACAAGAGGTACTTTGGTGGCTAGGTAAGGGAAAAATGACTCCGCTTAAGGGGAGGGCTATGCACACAGCTTCCTTCTCAGCTTCAAATAAAGCTTTTATCTGTTTTATTAATTCTGAAAAAGATGTTGGGGGGGTGGAGGGCAACTCTGCTTTAAAGGAAAAAAAAAGTACCCTAAGAATATTCTGTAACTCTATGCAAATGTATTTTATAAAGAATAAAGAACTACACCAGTGTAAGGTACTAGGAGTCATGCAAACAGTCCTCACCCACATGTCTACCTCAGGGATGAAGGTGCAGGGGCAGCTTCTGGGGAGGAGGAGCTGGGCCACCACCTCCACTTGACACTGAGACCAGGTAGCATTCCCATGGAGGCAAACAGATTAAGTTCAACCCTGGCTCAGGCAAGCCACAGTCTCCTTGAGGCCCTGTCCTCTCACCTGTCAAGGGAAGCTGAGAGATCGACCTCACAGCTTTGGGGAGGATTAAATGATAGATAAAGCTCCAGAACTCATAGGAGGTATGCGATGAATACAAGCGTCCCCTCCTCAACTTCTACTCTCCCCCGAAAATCCTTTGTATTTGTGTATCTTACTTATCATAAAGTTCTAGATCTGGAATATCTTCTTGAGATCAAAGGCACAAACCCAAGTGTCTACAGGGGCCAGACAGGTAAAATCAAGGAGTGAAACAGTCCAGGTATAACCATGTGTATAAAGGGTGTCCAATGACATAGACTCACTGTCAGGGAGACCACTGGGGTGGCTGGGACTGTGGCACACCAGAAAGGGTGCACACCAGAGAGGGTGCGCACCATCTCAAGGGCCAGGCACCCCTCAACTCCAGCCAATTGTTGCCAGGGAGGAATGTGGGCCAAGAGTTGCCAAGTCTTTTTGATTTCCAAGAGAAGCTGGATTTTTAGGTGAATCCTCCTGATTTTTAAATCTAGGCAATGAGCTTTAAAAAATCTTTTAAACCCTATGCACATTAAGGAAAGCCAATCTCCAGGCTAGAACTGAACCAGAGAGCCCTACTCCAATCTTTGCAGGAGTCTTGTGAAGTAAGCAGGGCATGTATTGCTATCTCCACTTGATGGACTGGAAACCGAGGCACAGAGAAAAGCACAAGTGGCCTCCCTAGTACTGCCATTCAGCAGCAGGGATAGGGCTAGAAGCCAGGTGTGCCAATTCCCGGTCCGAAACTTGGACCCCCTACCCTCTCATGCTGCCATCACCTCCTCCCAGCATCAAGACTGTGCAGGAACACCTCCACTACCAGGGAAGGGATAAAAGAAAAGACACAGTGCCAGGCAAGTGGGGCTGACCAATGCTTTGCCTCGATAGCTCACCAGGTGGGTAAGGGCCCTCTGTGCTCTGAGAACCTGGGCACACGGTCAACAGCGTTCGTGAGCTCTGATACTGGGTGATGACCAATATGCCGACAAACACCCATCTATGATTTAGTCACAATGAAGGCAACTTCGCCAAAAGTTTCAGAGGAAACAAAAATTTTCAAAACTCTAGAACAGATGGCGAGGAGCACAGCAAAGATTTTACAGGAGAAAAGGTCAATCTGAAGCATTTGTTCAACACTGATTTCAGTGGGGGACTGGGGGTTTGTTTTTCCATGTCAATCTCTCTTCACTTGCCTCAAATTAAAAATCACCATGTGCTAGCTCCTTCTGGGGAACATGTCAGAGCAGTCCTATCCCCAGGCAGAAAGAACACCCAGATGGGGAATGACTAGAGGTATTCAATTTCCTGTCTCCCCATTTGGGAGCTGTGGCTGGCCAACTCTGGCAGTGGTACAGAACCCAATCAAGGCCATAGGCCAGGCTGAATGGGTTGGCCAGCAATCGGTTCTTTGTCTCCGCAACCGCGATGGTTGGGGAGCAATCTCCAATTCTGGGGTTCTCTTTGGAATTGGAAAGAGAAGACATTTCCTAGAAAGGCACCCGCCTGCCTGGAGCCCATCTGGAGCAAAAGGGAAGAGTTTAAGACCGCAGTTGGTTCATACACACCAGAGGCTTGTAAATTACTGGTTCTCTAACCAGAGCACATTGGGCCTGGCCTGTCAACAGCTAAAGCTGATCAAAAGAGAGCCTTTTAAGAGACTAAACTTGCATATAATTGTGCCTAAGAGTCTCCCCCTGAGCACCTCTTTGTTGCTCAGATGTGGCCTTCTCTCTCCTAACTAAGCCATCTCAGCAGGTTACCTCACTGCTCTCCCCCCCCCCACCCACTACATGGGACCTGACTCCCAGGGGTGTAAATCTCCTTGGCAACGCAGGATACGACTCCTGGGGATGAACCTGGACCTGGCATTGTGGGATTGAGAACATCTTGACCAAAAGGGGGATGCAAAATGAAATGAAATAAAGTTTCAGTGGCTGAGATATTTCAAATGGAGTCAAGAGGTCACTCTAGTGGACATTCTTATGCACTATATAGATGGCACCTCTCAGGTTTTAATGTACTGGAATAGCTAGAAGTAAATACCTGAAACTATCAAACTCCAACCCAGTAGCCTGGACTCCTGAAGACGTTCGTATAACAATGTAGATTACAAGGGGTGACAGCGTGATTGTGAAAACCTTGTGGATCGCACTCCCTTTATCCAGTTTATGGATGGATGAGTTGAAAAAATGGGGACAAAAACTAAATGAAAAATAGGGCGGGATGGAGGGGATGATTTGGGTGTTCTTTTTACTTTTATTTTTTATTCTTATTCTGATTCTTTCTGATGTAAGGAAAATGTTCAAAAATAGATTGGAGTGATGAATGTGTAACTATATGATGGTACTGTGAACAGTTGATTGTACACCATGGATGATTTTACGGTATGTGAATATATTTCAATAAAACTGAATTTAATTAAAAGAAAAAAAAAGAGAGAGAGAGAGAGCCTTTCCCAGAGCTCACCACCCCTATCTTCACTGAACTATTACCGTGGGGTTGGCTATCTGGCAAACAGAGAGAGAAAAAGTGTGAGACATCAGTGAGGCCATATTCTTTGTTCATTTGAAATCCACAGAGAAGTTTCCTCAGGTCAGTCTGAGTCATTTTCTGTTATGTTTTCAATGTTCAATTCAAACACACATTGTTTTCTCACTCTATTCTCTCTCCTCAGTCAATTTTACAACTAACATAGCTATCCATGTGCTTCCAACTCTCACATTTACATTTCTAGCCATGATCTTTCTTCTGAGCTCTGGAATCATATATCTAATGGACTAATAAAATTTCTACTACAAACATCTCAAACTGAGCATGTCAAAAACTGACCTCCTGCTCCAAATTTCTCTGTTCTTCATTCCAATGAAAGATTTCATCCCAATGAAAGACTCTTAGGCCTCTGTTTTAAGCAACTGGGTGGGTAGGTGGCACCCAGTTGCTTAAAACAGAAGCCTAAGAGTCTTCCTAGACACCGCCTTCCCTTCCATTCATATAGAATCAACATACCACCTACGTATCTTGAAATCATCTACTTCCCTCCACCACCGTGACCACCACTCTCATCAAAGTCACTGCAGCTTCTTGCCTGGGCTACCATCACAGCCCCTTAAATGGTCTCCCCATATCCATCCCTGCCCCACTGTCATCAATTCTCCATACTGTGGCTAGGGTGGTCTTTTGAAAACAAGAGCTTGAATATCATTCAACCTGTCTGAAATTCCTTGGTGGCTTCTCACCTCTCTTAGAATAAAATCCCAAATCCTGACCAAGGCCTACGAGGCCCTGCATGCTATGATCTCTCTCCAGCCTCATCCGCACACTATGGCCTCCTACTGCTCACTCAATTCCAGCCACAGTGACTTTCTTACTCCCTCAGAGTTGCTTTTGCTCCAGCCTACTTAAAGATCTTTGTGCACGGTATCCCCTCTGACCAGAACCCCCCTTCACCCCATTTTTGGCCTGGCCAGCTCCTTCATCATCCTTCAGGTTTCAGGACAAACATTACTTCCTCTGGGAGTTCCCTGCCTGCCTGTAGCCCCAGCCCCTCTGCTGACTGGGTTCGGTCCCTTGTTAGCCACAGCGCCTTCTACTCTTCCTTCATGACGTCACAAGTATAATTAAATACTTGTGTGTCTGATTCTTTGTTTAACGCCCTTTGCCCCTGTACACTGCAACTGCACAAGGCAGGGACGATGACTAACTCACTGTGCTATCTCTGTCGTCCAGCACCTGCTATGGAACAGGCACTCAAGTGTTTACACACTCAAGTGTTTGTTACACAATGGGATTACCTAGTACTATAAAGGATATAAAAAGTAAAAATAAAAATAAAACAAATGAAAAACACACTACCAGTCCCAGCCTTTCAGGCTAGACTCTACTTTGGGATAGAAGAGACATGTATTAGAAGGCCCACCCCCTCAGTGACGAGGCAGTCTACCCCTATGGAGAAAAACCCCCCTCAGTCTGGCACAACTGAGAGCAGCATGAAATCGGAGCCAACGGAATTCTTCATTCTGTGGCAACATGCTCAAGGTGCAGCTCTGTGGAGAAATTTAGAGAAATTTCTGTGCTGTCATAATAGCAAATGCTTCTTCTGCACAGGATCCCGTCTTTAAAAATAACACCTGGGCTGGAAATGAAAACCCTCTTCAGTTGAGAAGGAAAAGAAATCAAACACTATGCCCACTCCTCCATCACTCCCCACCTGAAGGAACGGAGAACCTCTCGGGCATGAATTCTGCTCACAGCCCTGAGCCATGGGGTCCAGCTGTCCTCTTCTCGGTGGCATGCAGGTGGAGCAGCTGAGGTCACAGGGAGGGAACGGCAGCAGTGCCCGGAATCATTTGCCCCACACACCGCAGACACCCAAGCCCCTGGCTCTAACCATTTCAACCAGGACTTCATGTACGTTACTGGTACACATTCTCCAGAGGAAAACTTGGGTTTCAGCAAAGCTGAAGTTAGTTTTGGCTGACATTCTCTCAGCTCCCCACTGTCAGTTCCAGAGCACTCCAGTTTAACTTCCTGCTTCAAAGCTTACTTAGTTTTCTGTACTTACTGCTTTTGAAGTAAGATCAGGTTAACCAGCTCAGAATCAATCACCTGTTCTAGAAAGAGTGTTTTTCTAGGGTGGGGATTTGGGCTCAGCAGCCAAGGTGCATAATAAAAGTTATCAATTCTAGGTTGCATCTGTCTCCAGACACAACCGCTTTATCCAAGTCATTCTGTTCTCCCCAATCCTCCTAGTTCTGAAAGGAGATGAACTCATCCTAGCAAGCAGACTGACATTCTCATAGCTCCAGCTGTTAATTCCAGACCATTCCAGTTTAACTCCAAGCTAAAGTCCCTCATCCTCTAAGGCTGGAGCAATCTGATGCACCACCCAGCCCCATCTCCCACCAGTCCTCAATTCATGGTCCCTTAGCAGGGTCTTGTGCACCTGCAAACAATCTCCTCCACAACCATCTTCTGCCATTACCCAACCTGATTTCACTGAGTCTTACCAATTCTCTCCCCTAAATCTCTCCAGAATCCATCCCCTCCATCCCCGAAGCCACTTCCTTAGTTCACGCCCTCCTCTTTCTTACCAGAACTAAAAGTCCTAGGTTTCTTTGCCTCAGATCTCTTTCTCTCCTAAAACTCATATATGAAACTCCTTTAAAAATCATCCATTAGTTCCCCAAAGCCAGAAAAAAGTCCAAATTCCCTAAGGTAGCAGTATAAAAGAACTGTTATGTTTTTTCACATTTTATAATAAAAAATTTCAAACATATTGTAAAGTTGAAAAGATCAAACTGTAAACATATACTCCCCACTACATTCTACAACTGTTAACATTTTGCTCTGCTTACTTTAACACATACCTATCATCCATCTATCCAAACATCAACGCATCTTATTTTTGATGATTTCCAAGTAAGTTGCAGACCTCAGTCCACTTCACCCTAAACATGTGCACATGCGTATCATTAACTAGAGTTCAGAGTTCATGGCTCTTTTTTTGGGGGGACAGGGGGAGATAAAATTTATTCACAGTGAAATGTACAAATCTTAAGTGTATTATTCATTGAGTTGTGACAAATGCACGCATTCATGTGATCCAAATCCCTATAAAGATACAAGTCACTTCCATCACAGGCAAGTTCCCTCATGCCCCTTTCCAGACAACCCCATCTCATCTATTACTAACTTTGCCAGCTGTAGAACTTCTTGTAAGTGGAATTGTATAGCATGTGCTTTTTTGTGGAAGGATCTTTTACTCACTGTAGCAGTTTGTATTGTTGAGCACATCGATAGTTTATCCCTTTTTATTGCTGACTAGTATTCCATTATTTGAATTAATCTACTTGGTTAATTCTTTTATACACAGACATTTGGTTTTTTCTAGCTTGGGGCGAATGTGAGTAAGTTCAATAATTATTCTTGTACAAGTCTTTTTGTGTCATATGTTTTTACTTCTCTTGGTTAAATACTTAACAGCAGAACTGCAGGATCGCTGAACAGATGTACATTTGATAAGAAACTGCCAGAACTTTTTCCAAAGGGACTGTATCATTTTACATTCCCACCAACAATATACAATGGTTCCAGACCCTTCATAATCTGAATACTGCCCTATCCTCACCCTACACTATTTCCCAATCCTGCCTTCTCCCCAACTCTCCCCTCTCCATTACCACCAAGCTTGAAGAACTTTCATCTTTTTGCTGCTTCCTTCTTAAGAGGTTTGTACGTGCGATTCCCTCTTCCTGGAATACCCTGTCCCAACCTTCTGCCTGATCAAAGGAGTTTAGATTGTTAAAATAACACCTTCTCTGTGAAGTCCTCCCTTTTCCTGCCAATCACCCCGGCTTTTGTGCTTTTGGCCTTACTTTTATTATTGCAATTATCACAGTGTATTGCGATTATCTGTGGTATGTTGCTCTCTCCACTGGACAAACCAAGACAGAAGGAAACATTCTTTTCTGTCTTAGTAGAAATGATACTTCTTATTTGTTCCCCAGTTTAAGGACTCTGAATTCTGTGAAACCATAAGGACAACATTCATGATTGCTCTCTGAGTGAGGCACTTGAAAAATCAGTTACCAAAGAAAACAAAGGTGGCAAGAAGAGCTTCTTCTTTCTCTTGAAATCCTCAGGGCTAGACCAGTGCTTAGCACAGGGCAAAGGATTAATAAATGTTTGATAAATTAACAACAAATCCAATCCTCCTGTTTCCCTGCTTATAATTCTCCCCTAGCCCTCTACCATGTACAGAGTTTAAGTCCCAACCTTAATGAGGCATGCAAGGCCCATGGGGCCCACACCAAACTTCCCAGAGTACCTGGCCAACATCCTAGATGGCCCAGTGCTTTCTGCATGTATTCTTTATCTGGAATGTCCATTCTTTCTTTAATTGGTAAATTTGTAACTGTAAGTCCAAACATAGCTCAAGTAAGGACTCTTCTGTGACCTTTCACCTGATGAAACGCCCACCCACACATTATTTTCTGATCCTGATCATATCCCCCCTGTCTAACATACCACTCTTTCTCACTAGGACTATATTCTCTCAGAGGGCAAAGACTATATCTTTAAAAACAAGAACAAAAACTCATCATAGGAGACACAATCTAGCTTACCATATTCTTTACCCCACGCTGAAATAATGATTAGCCACATTATACCAGGTGACCCCTTTCCCCTGGCCACAGCTAACTGGACCAGCACTGGAGAGCTGGCCCAGATTTTCCCTTGAGGATACGAAGTGGCAGCCCCAGGAACCGATTACAGGAACTGTAATCAGATGGTGCTGTACAACCATGCAGACTAAGTAGGCTGGTGCTATCGGTCATTTACATGCCCACAAGTGTGCAAAGAAGGCAAGAGAATGAAGCCGACTCTCAGAAGAAGCTGTAATCTGACACTAGGAGGCTCCAGGGAGGCTGAGGCAGGGGGGAACAGAAAAGCTACCTGATAACTTTGAAATTCCCACAGAATCCAGCTTCACTTCAAGCTGTTGGGTTCTGGGAGGTTCCCCTGTAGTTAAACAATAAATTCCTTTTTAAATTAAGATAACTATAATTAAATTTCTTGCCCCCCATGACCCTAAGACATTCACCTTTGAATCCAAGCACCTTGCACCAATGTGTTTGTAGAATACATGAGCTCTGATAGTATCTAGAGTTTGAATAACGTTAACAATCACAGGCTCCTTTAACAGAAAACATCCAGAACAGTGTTAAAAACAGAGTATAAAAACTACACTTGAAGATTTAGAATTTTTAAGGACTAGTTTTACATTATAGAAGAACTTGCTATGCATCAATGTACAAAGATCTTAGGAATAAAAATGGTCAAAACTCCATCTGGGAAAGGATAGTCACAGGGAAATAGAACTGGGGACATGTCCTGTGTTGTCACCTTTCCGGAGCTCACAGATCAGGGTTAGGGAATAGAGAGACCAGATCCCCAGCACTCAGAGCACTCATTATCTGGAGATGCTGGGAAAATGGTTCTTACTTGGGATTATCAGAAAGCAATCAAAGATAAGACAAGGTAGCCTTGGAATAGGAGGAAACACACAAGTTGAGTCTTTCATTTCAGGTAAATTAAGAACCCAGGCATGCTTGACTCTTGAAGACGATCGTACAACTATGTAGCTTATAAGGGGTGACAGTGTGACTGTGAAAACCTTATGGCTCACGCTCCCTTTACCCAGTGTATGGATGGATGAGTAGAAAAATGGGGACAGGGACTAAATGAAGATTGGGGTGGGATGGGGAGGGATGATTCAGGTATTCTTTTTTACTTTTGTTTTTTATTCTTATTTTTATTCTTTATGGTATAAAGAAAATGTTCAAAAATGGATTGGGGTGATGAAGGCACAACTATATGACGGTACTATGAACAACTGACTGTACACCATGGATGATTGTATGGTATGTGAATATATCTCAATAAAACTGAATTTAAAAAAAAAAAAAAAAAAGAACCCAGGCATGGACAACCCCAGGGAGACCTGCCAAGAAGGTAAGTCTCCAGTCATGACTAGGAGCACACAAGTACCAACCAATGAACTGAATTACATGAGGCAGGAAAACTTCCTCTGCCTTCAGCACAAAGCCAGGGCTGGGATCAGGATGAGGGAGTGAGGCACTTCCTTGGGCACAAAGGACAAGGTTGGTATGACTGATTTTTACTTTTGTTTCAGGCTCCAGCAGGCTGGGCACAGCATTGTTACTGATCCTGATATTTTATTCATCATGGATTTTTTTTGCATTAATTTTTATTTTTTTAAACATGCATTAAAATTATTTGTCTTGATTACTGAGTTTTGGGGTGTCCCCTTAAATTCTGAGCTTGAGGTGAGTGCCTCATTCAAGTCCTGGTCCTGTGTGAAACAGCTGTCTGTGCAGTAGTTGAAAAAAATTCCTTTGATCAAATGCAATTCTGAAAGCCCACTCTCCTGGTCAGAGGCCTGAATGAGAAACACAGCCTGAGCCTGGGAAAGTCTGCCCAGGCCTGTGGTCTCTCCTCTCTGCTCCATGAAGACCTGGGAGGCTGGCACATTCCTTAGGCTGAAAACAGAAACTTAGTGAGTGACTCCAAAGGAAAAGAGAGCTGGGAAAGAGGAAGAGAAACAGACTTGTAGAGTCAGCGTCCCCAGAGCTACGTTGGGCAGTCAGGCTCCAGGGATGGCCCACTCCCAAGCCTTCCTGGGCACAGCTGAAGTCACACTTGAACACTGGCTCCAAACAAAACATAGCGAGATCAAGCTTCACTGAAGGAGAGACCCAGCATGAACAGCCTTGATGCCAAATACAGTATAAACTCTTCAACTAGACTGATAATAAATGAGAGCCAGCCAAATCAGAGCAGAGGACTATGGGTCAGGGTGTACTAATAACCAGAGTCTTAGGGGCCTTCAACAAAGGACTGAAGGAGACCACAAGGTCAGTGAAGAGCAGTCAGAAGCCTAGGAAGAAAATGGCTGAAGCTTAATAGGAAAGTTTATGTTAACTATTGAAGTTAAGTTGGTACCAAAGCAAATGAGATTGTTATATATTTAGGATGTTAAATTTAAGCCCCATGGTTACCACAAAGAAAATATCAGAGAATATGGAACTATAAAGACAGAAAGTAAGAGTACAGGTTACCAGAGGTGGGGGGTAAGAGCAATGGGGAGTTAATGCAAAATGAGTGAAGGGTATCCTTTTGGGGTACAGGGAAAAATGTAGTAATGGATGAAGGTACTGCAACACGGTGAATGTGATTAATCCCCCTGAAGACATGCTTGGGAAAGGTTAAGATGGGAAGACTTATATTGAATATATATTTCCACAATTAAAAAAAAAAGAAAGAAACTAAAGAGATAATGACAATTACATGCAATTCATGATCAGGATGGGATCTAAAGAGGAGAAAAGGTTCAAAAGGACATTACTGGGACATAAGAAAAACTTGGAATATAGAATGTAAGCTTTATATCAATGTTAAATGTCTTAAACTTGATAAGTGCACTTAAGGTGAAAAGTGAAATCCTTATTTGTAGGAAATGTACATGGAAGTATTATGTGGTCAAGGAGGATGATGTGTGCACCTGCTGTCAAATGTTAGGAAGGGAGGAAGGGAGGGAGGGAGGAGGGAGGGAGGGAAGGAAAGAAAGAAAGGAAAGAATGGAGGGAAAGAGGGAAAGAGGGAAAGGGGAACGGAAAGGGGAAGGGGAAAGGGAAGGGAAGGGAGAAAAGCAAAGGCGGCAAAATGTTAAAAAGGTGGCTTTGGATGTTTTCAGGGGTGACAGTATGTTGGAGTTCTCTGTATGGGGTTTGTATTATTTTTGCAACTGTCCTGTAAGTTTGAAATTATTTCAGAATAAAAGGTTAATAACAGAAAAAGGTTAAAAACAAGGAAAAATTATGTGTAGCAAAGACTAGAGGAAAATACAGAAAACTATGATTGAAACATGCAGAAAAAACTTTCTAAGGTTGGGTTACCTCTGGATCATGGGATTATAGATGATTATTTTCTTCCTTATCCTTTTCTGTATTTTCCAAATTTTCGATAGTGAACACATTATTTTAAAAAAATATAAAAAGTTTATATTTATAAATATTTTATATTTATATTTTATATTTGTTTGTTTTTAAAGAAATACCTTCCCTCCACTCCTTGGGAGGTCTCTTAGGATGGAAAGTCTCCAAAAAAGGGCCAGTAACAACCAGTGAACTAAATTACATGAAGGGCCAAGGACTAGGTTGAGGCAAGTGAGGCACTTGCCTTGTGCAAAAGATTTAAGAAAGTACCCACAATCTCAGTCACCAAGATAAATAATATTTAATGTGGGGTTTTGTTTTGCTTTGTTCTGTTTTGTTTTGTTTGGCTTTTCAGCTTTATTTTGAGGCAATTTGTAACAAAGCAACAAGATATCTTAATGTATCTTATCATCCTACGTTAATTGTAACATTTGTGCTGGGGTTTTTAAAATTTTTTATTAGAGAAGATGTTGTTTTACAGAACAATCATGCATAACATACAGGATTCCCATATATTACCCCACCACCAACATCCTGCACTAGTGTGGAATATTTGTTACAACAGATGATGGCACTTTTTTAATTACTGTACTGTTTTTTTTAACAGTAGTTACCTTTGTTAAAATGGATGAAAGATTATTAAAATAGTATTATTACCTATCATCCATTATTTTTAAAACAATGTATTTTATTTTTTAAATAATAAAACATTAAAAAGGTATATTTTCCCCTATATACCATCCTATTTATTAACACCTTGTATCACTGTTGTACATTTGTTATAATTCATGAAAACATTCTTACACTATTAACTACAGTTCATCATCTACAATAGAGTTCACTGCATTATACAGTCCTATGTTTTATCTTTTAATTTTTATTCTAGTAACATATACGACCAGAAGTTTCCCCTTTTAATCACATTCACCTATACATAAATAATATTTAATGTAATATTTTTAAAAAATACAAATGAATGCCAAAAATCCGTGATGAACAACATTTCAAAGTAGAGACTAGATCAGTACTTGTGATTTTTCCTTTTGCCTCAGGCCCCAATATGGCTGGGCCCAGCAACGTTACTGATCCTGTCTTTACTCAAAATTCTGATATTTTGTTCGTCACAGATTTTTTGCATTAATCTCTTTCTATGCTTACCGCAATCCCTATTGGCTTGTTTCCTGGAAAATTTTCCGCGCCTCTCTGCCACGGTCAGCAGGAACAAAAGGATGGTAATGGCCTCAAGAGAGGAGCAGGCTGGTGTGAAGAGTTTCGCTCACTCACCCAGGTTCTCCCAGACCACGACTCCCACAAAGACTCCTCACCCTGCCAGGAGCCCACTCTCTCTCCCCAGTGACTTTCTGGGATTTAGAATAAAGAAATCCTTTCCAGTCAGAAAACATACAACAGACAATGACTGACAACCCCTCCCCAACCAGGGCGTCAGTCCTTAACAAAACACTATTTTTAAATGTTTCCCTGTTAACAATCATGCTTGAGTTTTGTTTTGATTTGTTTTCAAATTTCAAAGAATACTATAGGCTACAATTCCACAGTTTTAGCTATTTCCTTATTATGAAACATAACATATATACAAAAAGGTACTATCTTCCAAAGCATCATTTAACTAGTAGATACACTAAAGTTATATCTAAAGTTATATTCAAAGTTATCATGAGTTATGGTACCATAGTTTCAGTCATTCCCTTATTGTGAAATCTAACATACGTACAAAAAGGTATGGCTTTCAAGTTACAGTTTAACAAGTAGCTATAGAACAAATTTCAAAGGAGGTTATGGGTTATAGTTCCACCATTTCAATTTTTTCCTTCTAACTATTCTAATACCCTAGCAACTAAGGAAAATAAAATTATATAAAGATTCAGTATTCATAATCCTTTGCTAAATTCGATCTTGTCTGTTGCTACCCCTTCCTCTAGTTTAATCACTTTCCCTATCTTCAGGGATGTCTAGGCAGTGACCACCCTAACCTGTTCATGTTGAAAAGGGGTCATGCTTGAGTTTTAATGGTGGTATAAATATATGATGCACACACACATTCAAAAAGCAAGTGAATGAAAGTGAATTATAATAATTAACTCAATTAACCAGGTTTATCAGGAGTTTATCAAGGCCTGGGTCCACCTGGTGATGGGCAGAGGCCTCCAGGACCGAAAAGACAGCCTCAGGTGCCTCCTCTCACCAGCTCAAGTCAATCATCACAGAAGCATCACTACCCCAGCAGTCTGAAAAAATTGTTCTGGTGATAACACAAATAGAATCCAGAGGGACAAGAAAGGAAAGATTCACATGCTGTAACACGCCATGGCATTAAGGCCCCCTGACCCACCCCCACCCCCCTCCACATCCCCCATCAGACCTTCACATCTTCCAGCTACTTTATAGCACATCTGTTTAGGACACATCCAAAAATAGCACAATTGAGATTCAGCTCCGTGCCAAGCACTTTCACATGTATTATCTAATTGCATCCTCATGACAGCCCTGTGTGGCAAGTATTATTATACCCGTGTTGCCAACGGGGACCGGCAGGTTCACTCTATAAGTGGCAGAACCCCATCTTCTGCCCAATAACCTGGGCATGTGCCTGGTGCCCTTGGTCAGTGCCTGGCAGCTCATTTCCTAAAGCCCACCCATAAAACTTGCTCCCAAAGTCTCTTCCAGCACATTCTACTGTGATTTTCTCATCAAGTTACCTATTACCCATTCAGAGACTTAGGACCCATTTGACCAATAAGGAAAATGAGACACAGTGTGGCACGTAATACACTCAACTTTCCATGGCCTTATCTCTGGCCCCATGCTTATAGTGGGCCACTCTGCCATCCTAAGCAGTTGGGCTGCTCTGTAGAATCCACCCCCACCCCTACCCTGGGAGGGAGAGCTGGTGCCCCAACGCTCTCCCTATCATGTTCCAGCCCCCATGACAGGGAGGGCTGAGAGACGACATGGAAGTGCGCCAGGTAACTTGTTGGTGCATCAGCTTTCAGCACATCATCTTCTACCTTCCAGAGCAGCGGAGATCATTTCCCAGACCTGCCTGCAGAACCAGAGGGGGAGACGGGACGATTTCAGCTACAAGGCTTAAATTACATTCCTTCCCTGCTCTAACCCCTCTTCCCTGGCCCTCTGTATTTGCCCTAATATTGTATTTGCCAGAGGCAGGGTGCAATGTACACTATGACCCCAGAAGACCAAGGACTGGCAAGAGAACCCCTCCTTATCCCTGCCACATTTGTCTCCACAGGAGGGACCCTGACCAAGAAGCAGCACCCTTACATGGGGGCTAGCGTTTTGGGTCAGGGAGGGAGTGGCAACGGGGGAGAGGCTGTTTCCGATTCTTTAATTCTACCTCTTTTCACTGTTCTTGGATATCCCCTTCACCTTCACCTTCATAAAGGCGCTCTAGGAAGTCAGGCTTCAGGGGCAATGGGTCTGAGTTGAAGGGCAGGGTCAGAGGTGGGGAGCCGAAGGAGCAGAACTCATTACATTCTGCCCCCACCCTCCATCCCCCACTCCCAGGACTATAAAAGGGAACTCGGCCACTTTTACCTCTCAGCTTCCCAGCAGTAATTCATTACTGCAAATCAAGGGTTTTGGAAGAAGTGAAAAAGAGTTAGCATTAAACAAACTCAGATCATACACATGTCCTAGGATGGTCACGTTAGAAAGAGTATGTGATGGAGGTGTGGGAATTGTTTTCAGTGGAAGGTTGAACAGAAAGATATCCTTAGGTTTTTCTCTGAATGCTGCCCATGGGCCAGGCTTGCTCAGTTGTCATGATTAGTGATTCAACCCTAAGGAAACTTGAGTCTAGCGCTGAGCATGTCCACAGCCAGGCTGGGGCTGGAGCTCAAGCCAAACACAATGAGATCTGTCCCCTGGTAACCCACCTTCCCCCATTCCTACAGATCCATACAGCACAGCCACCCACTTTTGCATCTAAAACTACTCTCAGGGCCAAAGATCATTCTAAAAGTCTCAGTGCTGAAAGGGGCCTCAACAGCTCCCTTTGCACCACCTCGACCTACTGACAGTTCTCAAGTCCTGAAAAGTCCTGAATCTGACTCTTGGGCCCAGTGTCCTCAGCTTGGGCACCTTCTCCCTCTTCTAAGTTTCCTGTCTTGACCCCTACTTTACCTCCATCCCTCCTTCCACCTCTAGAGACCACCACTGCCCCCACAGGGACTTCGCTCCAGCGAGTATCCCCCCTTTCTTGTATTTTCAATTGCTCCTTCCCTACCGCCTTTCTCCCACCAGTATTTAAACATGTTTCAAGTCTCTCTGGTCTTAAAAAGAAAAAGGAAAAGAAAGAAAAAAAATCTCCTCACCCCACCTCTTAACCTAGCAACCACCCCTTTCTACCCTTTCACAACCAGACATTTTAAATTGCCTATACTCTCTTCCTGCATTCCACCTCTCCGTCATTCAGAAACCTCTGCTAATCTGACTTTGGCCTCTCCCAAGGCCCAGGACCTCTCTCTGTGGCTCAAACCAGTAGGCCCTTTTCAGATGTCATCTTACGTCATCTGCTGACTATTCTTGAATCACTCTTTGCTTTGGGCTTCCAATGGAAGTTCTCTGGTCCCCTTCCTGTTCCTTAAATGCTGGTGTTTCTCTGGGTTCAGTCCTAAGACATCTCCGTTCACTCCACAAATGCTCCCTGGGAGACTTCACCCATTAAGCATTTCAAAAATCTTTTAATTACATTCATAATATTAACAACTCTCTCCCAAGGTCCAGACCCATATATTCAACTGACTCGGTTAATCTGATCTGATGGACATTCCCACTTGGAATTTCCACAGGCACCCCAACCTTAACATATTTAAAATTGAAATCAAGCCTCACAGGCTCCCTCTCTCTTGTAGCTCCCAAGCCTCGTCTTCCTGGGTTCCCCATTATAGTGAATGCCATCACCACCTACCCCATTTCCAGTCTTCAAAAACCCCCTCCCCAGTATCCAACCAATTACCAAATCTTACTGATTTTTCTCCTACATCTCTTTCAAATCTGTTTGCTTCTCCTCATACCCACTGCCATTGCGTTATTTCACATCCTCCTTATTCTTCTCCTAGAATACTGCCCTTTTTAGTGCACTCTCAGAAGAGACAGAACTGTTTGGGTGTCTGCTCAACTCAATGATTCACTTCTCTCTGGACATGCCCTCTCCCTCCCAGTCATGTTTGTACTAATTAAGAGCCACACCCCCTTCTTTGCCAGAGGTGATGGGATCAGTAGGGACACCTGACCTAAGCTGGGCCAGATTCTCTCTCAAAAACTGGAATTCGGTGTAGTTTGTGCATGCAACTTAACTATAACAACTGAGAGAGTGAGGTGTACAGCAACCATATTGAGCCACGTGAGCAGAGAAACTCCCTCTACAAAGAAAGAGAGGACTAAAGCAAGGCAGAAAAAAAAGAGAGACGTGACAGAGACAGACAAAGACAGAGAGATGGAGCCTCCTGTTTTCTTGTTCCCAATTCCAGACCCTTCCCAAGCATTGCAGCACTGCCGAGCCTACATTCTATGAGACTCCCCACCTCCACGTTATCTTTGTAACATTCCCTTTCTTATTTTAGCTAGTTTAGTAGGTAACTGTCAACTGCTCATACACAGTCTTAACTAAGTCATTTGGTCCAACTCACACCTCCTCACTGGATCTCAGCTCCCCATCTGTAAAACTAGCAGATTGAATTAAATGAACTCTAAGAAGGTTTTATGCATTAACACTCTATAGTTTTCAGACACAGTATGTGTGTTATTTCTTATTCAGTCTATGTGCAAACGGAGGGTCACCACCTGCCAAAGGACAGCCAAATATATATTTTAGGGTTGTGTGTTTTTTTTAATAGTCAAGTTTTTTAAAAGATGCTGAATTTAAAAAATTAATAAAAGAATTTTTTAACCCAAAGAACGTGTTTTATTCATGTCAATTTTCAACCATTTACCATAAATGTACATTTTTTAATTACGTCTTTTAAAGCCCTGAATTAAAACATTTCTCCACAATTTAGAAGACCTCATTTTAGTATTCTGCAGGTGGACCAGTCCATTTACAAATGGGATGTTTCTAAACATATTTAGAGAAAACTTTTCACTATTCTTTCTTTTGTTATTGCAGGAAAAAAAATAGATTTACTTTATAATACCACACTGAATGTAATGCACTACGTGTTTAAAAAAAAAGCAGAATAAAACCTTTTGTCCACTCAACAGGCTGTAGATGAATTCGTAAGCCACTTATTAAGTATCCAATATCCAAAGCACAAATTACATCACTGATAAAGTACTTGGTAAATAGCTTAATGTTGATACAGAGTTTGATTCAATAGGCCTTGGGTAGGGTCGCGGTATCCATTTTTTTAAGAAGCTTCCTAGGCAACACAGATAATCTGCCATTTGGGGATCCATTGTCCCAGGTTCAGGAAATATTTTGGATCTCTCTGAGTAAAACCTGCATCATACTGAGAACACTTAGAATAGAATCAGGGTTAAAAGCCTTTGTATATGGGTATTTGATTAAATTAAATAACCACTACCAGTGGTTTGGGGGTGAGAGAGGTGGTGGGGGAGTTTGACCATGCTGGCTATCTTTGTCTTGGGAAAGAAGTTAACAACTTTGCAAGCTCCGATTCTCCTGAAAAGACCTGCCATGGAAAAAAATAAAATATCATAATCTGCATTTTAAATGGCTATTCAAGATCCTACAGAGAAACCTCATGGCCTAATATCTGCCCAAGCTAAACTATGAATGCTGGAAAAGTGAGATGAAAGAGAAAGGTTAGCCCAAGGTTGTTTCAGCAACAGCTCAACAAGAAGTGGTGGTCAAGAGAAGAGAAGGGGTGGATTCAGTTGCAGGAATAAAACTTTCCGTTCCAAAGTCTTTGTAAACTTACAGAAAAGAATGCTGATGTCTAGTACCTTGAAACTCTTCCCTGCTGCTAGAAGGACTCTAGTGGAAGCTGAGACACCACTGAGAGCCCACACAACCCCCAAAGGGTTATATCCATGGACCGTGCTATAACACACCTGCCATAATCAGGTGTGACTACCACTGCCATGAAACTCGACTCGTGGCAACATGTCAAATTAATCTCCACGTGAGAGATACCGAGGGGCAACAGAAAGAACAAAGGTCAGGAGTCAGGAGATCTAGTTCTAATCAAAGTTCTACAAAGGACAAGCTTATGACCTTGAGCAAGTCACTACACTTTCCTGGACCTCAGTTTCCTTACCTGTAAAATAAAAGTGTGGCACTGGATTAGAGAAACAGAAAAATCTCTGACCTTTGTTGCCAAATATACACCACATTTTGGTGAATCTTTAAGGATATGAAACACACCAACCAACCTCCTAACTTCCAAGCAGGAATGTGAATTATCAATTCTTTAAGATAAGATTGTTCTCATTCTGGGGCAAAAAAGAGAGATGCACAACAGAAGGAAATAAATTAAAAGAAGCTCTCTGGTAGGTGGGGAGTAGGGATAGGAATTGACAAAACATTATTTTCTTTGGGATGTTCACTCTTTAGCACTCTAGTAACCTGCCAATTCTCTTGATATGGGCACATTTTCAAACCCTGAAGGCAGAGAGATTTTCTGTTAAAGCAACTCCTACAGTGTGCTTAGAAAGTGTGGTATTTCCTTGAAAGTCACCCCGTTTGTCTTCTGTACACGCAGTATGTCAATATTCTCATGTGTCCCCGCCTCATGGCTTGCAGCCCAAAGACCCCTCTCCAGCCTGAGCACAGCACCCCACAGGTCCAAAGACACACACCCCTTGCCTGTCATTTTCTTACTGTCTGTATGAATTCTTCATCTGATTCTTGGCCCTGAGTCCCTTCAGAGCCAGGTCTTCAGGTGCCCTGAGCATAGTGGTTTGTGTTTCAATTCTAAATGGCCTTGGTCCCATTTTTGACAGGATCCTGGATTTAATATCTTCATCCATAACAAAAGCCACCCAACCTACAAAACATGGATTGTTCAACCTTTCTTCCAAATGGAGACAAACATCTCAGTTCACCCTGTAGGTAGAGCTGGGTTCTGTGGCCATATTCTGACAGCCACCTACACCTGACAACCCCCTCTCCATACATGCAGGCTCCTCTACAGGACTAATTAACCTTCCACTACTGCCCTCCATGCTATCAGGTAACAGCTGCTAAGGAGGCCTCAAAGGCTGCTTCATCTTCCCTCCCCTCGCCGCACCCCAATAACCCTCTTCAAGACAGGCACTAATGTTTCTAGTGTAGTTTCTCTACCACACACACTGCTCCCTTAACAATGGAGCATCCTCCTTGAAAAACACAATCAGGGAATCCTAACCAGGCAGGCGTGACTCCTAAGCAGATGGCAGGCCTCATAATTAGATCATTACATAATACCTCTTCTCTAACCAGCTTCTCTACCTTTCGTGTTGAGACCCTGGATTGATGAGCTTTACACGTCATTGCTTTAATTATAATTCGCTTTCAGCAACACAGTAATACCATGCTTTGTTAAAAGAAAAGAAACAAGGTGAGAGAGGGTGTGAGAGAGACGTAAGAATCAGAATGGTGCTTTTTAGCTCCAATTTTGAGTAGTGCAGTCTTGTAACTGATAGCATCCCTTCTTGGTGCCTTGTTTTCCCAGCCTGTCACACGGAGCCATGCCAACCCATAGTTGCACTGGTTCCATTACAGAGCTCTTACATAAATGTTACATCAAAGATTCGCTTTTTCTAGGTGTCATGGCAGGCTCTCAACAACTCACCACCGAGCTAAAGATTGCACAAGGTGGTGTCAACATGCACACAGGCAGCTGCTCTGTCAGCAGGATCCCAGGTCAGCATCAAACCAGGTGCAGTGTTTGATCGCCCTCTGTCTCCAACCCCAGTCAACCAGAGGCCGCATCACACACACACACACCGCCCCCAAGAAACCTAAAGCCTTCTGTCCAACTTCCATTGCAGGTTCCCCACACTGATCTTGCTCCCCTGGAGTTATCTATATTCCAAAAATCACTGTTCCCTTCACCCAACATCAAAACTGGCATTCTCATAAACCTATTAGTTTTTAGGGAAGCCAGCATTTCATCCCTGGTATTTGTATAGACAGTCTACAGTTTACAAAAGTCATTCACATATAAGTTCTCATTTGCCCCTTACAATAAACCCTGAATTATTATTTTGTAGATTCAAAAACTGAGGCCCAGATAAGTATTACAATAAAAGGAAGGTTACATAAAAATTCAAGGATTAAAAGAAAAGACTATTTGTTCTATTAAAAGGAGAGACTAATGATCTCCAAACGGCATAAGGTATAATGGAAGATGCACATCCCTCCATGCCACTTCTGGCTGCCCAAAGTCCTCTGTTTAGCACCTATGCTCTGTCACCTGGAGTTTTCCCAGGTCCTGACAATGGCCTGGCACAGGGGCTGTCTTGGCCCTGGTTCCAGTGGGCTGGCCTACGGGCTTGACTCCTGCCCTCACCCCAGTTCTCAAAGTGTGATATCTAACACTACCCTCTCTGGAGTCCTGCCCAAGGCTGACATCTCTCCTGGATTGTTAGACCAAAGCCTGGAGTTCTAAACCCTACTGAAAATTAACACCAGAAACCAAATTTAAGACTCACCCAAAAAGCTGGTTTGGACTAGATCAAAAGCTTTACATACAACGTGGCATGTGGTACAAGGAAAAGAGCATGACCAGTAGGTCAGAATGCTCCGGGGTTTGATTCCCAGCTACAAAACTTGTTTATGTAACCTCAAGAAAGTTACTCAACTTCTGTAAGTCTCAGTTATTATACATATTTTTGCAGATGTGAAAACTCTCCCCAACTCAAGGCTGAGAAGGACAAAAGAAAAACGTAAAAAGTAAGGGCCTAGGGGGGTGCCAGGCACACACAGGGACTGCCCACCTTCTCTCTCCCTGCTACCATCCTCTGCCTCATTGCAGGAAAATGCTCCTCCTCACTGCAGCATCACCACCCTGACCAGTCCGGGGAAAACTCAGAAAAATATGCAGTTTGCAAAACACTTTGGGATGGTCCAGAGCATTATGAACTAATAATTAGAGAGCATAGCAAAGAGATCAGGGCGACCGCCAATAGGGCAGGTTTTGTTCAGGCATTGCATTTCTAAAATAATCATTGTACAGCTTTTCAGGCCTTTCCAGGTTAGACACTGAGTACAAAGCAGTCGGCTGCAAAGCTGTGGGCCTGTGAACCTAAGGCCAAGTGGGTGGGTGAATACCAGGCTGGTAATGAGGCAGAAAGGCAGGCAGGAGACTTCTGGCAGGGTGAAGCCATGGGTTTTGGAGGCCACTAACAACAGTGATAACAGGAACCCTTTTAGGGGCTTGGGGGAAATAAAGAGGACTTAGCAATGACAACATTCAAAAATTTAACAACTAAGAAGTCAGAGAAACCTGAGTTACAATTGTGGCTTTGCCATTAACCAACTGTGTGGCCTTAGGCTAAAAAGTCTTCAAAGGGTACACAAAGAATTAAAATTTCTGGAAAGAGTTAAAATGAGGGTCCACATAAAAGTGTGTTTTTTTTTCTTATTTTGAATTCATGTAAAAGATAATTGACCACTAAAAAGAGTAGCAATGCACTGTGTGTTTACAGCATGGTAAAATTAAAATGTATGACAGCATAGCAGAAAAAATTAGAGGGAAGAATTGAAAGTATACCCTTGAAAGGTTATTATACTACATATGTAGTGGTATAATATTATTTGAGGTAGACTGTGATGAATTAAAGTGATATACTGTAAACTCCAAGAGAACCACCAGAAAATAAACAATGCATAACTAATAAGCCCAAAAGTGGAGATGAAATGATGACCCCTAAAATTTCTCTAATAATCCCAAAGCAGTAAGGATAAGAGGCAAAGGAAAACAAAGAATGGATGGAACAGATAGAAAAACACCCAGCAAAATGATAGCTTTTCATCTAACCACATCAATAATTAAAATAATAATAATAAATCTCCTAGGGCAAGAAAAGTATTTTTTCTTTGCATTTCCTGAATCGTAGAATAACAAATAGTGTTGTGTGAATACTGAATGAAGAAACTTCAGCTCTCTGGGCCTCAGTTTCCACTCCTATATCACAAGAGTTGGAAAGACTATATATAGGGCCACAGCAGGGCTCGCATTCATCCCATTGATCCCTGTACTACAACCATTTCTCAATCCTAACAGTACAATAGAAATCACCTTAGAAGCTTCCAAAAAGATAAATGCCCCAACTCTATCCAGAACCCACTGAGATCCAGAGTCCTCAGAACTGTGAGTTTTTGCTTTTGCATTTTAATTTCTTAACAGGTGATCCTAATAGACAGCTGGAGTTGAGAGCTAATGAGGCATGCTTTCCAAATGCAGCAATCTTTATGAAAAAAGGACGAGGCTAAATCCTACGTCCATGTCTCCTACCTTTCTGCCAAACTCAGAAGCATTCATTCTCCACAGGAAACCTGCAATGTTTCAGAGTTAGATCAGGTTTACATCCCAGCTCTGACACTCAGTAGGATGTGACTTCTGTTCATCTACAAAATGCAGAACCATCACCTACTCCACAGGGGTGTTGTGAAGATTATATAAGAAACTATCACAAAGCACCTAGCACAAGTCTACACACAAAAGCATTCAACCAATGTGAACCTCCACCACTACCACCACCACTTCTATCCTAAGTAACTGTCCATCAGGTGAGCTGTCTGACACAAGTGGCCCTTGACATTAGGTGCCCCAAGTACACACAAGGACACACATTCAATACTCCAAAGAAGTCAAAGACTTACATGGATAGAAGGGAAAGCATAGATTTTTGTAGATTACTTAAAGCAGTGAAAACACTATTACTACAGGTCAATGAGCAGCCTTCAGAAAAACTTTGGTTTTGGGAACTTTTGCTGATATGAGACTTGCTCCATTTTCAGTAGTTTCCATGGGCTTCAGTTTCCACATTCCTTACACTAAGGAAGATGAAACCCATCCTCTTCTTAGCCAATGACTCTCTATATCTTATAATGGTTTACTGTCAGCAATAGATGGCTCCAGAAATCCTACCCTCTGAGTGGTCAGTGTGAGACCTAGTCAAGGTTGTATCAAGTATATATGAAACCGTCCAAGAAGCTGAGCTGACACCTAGTTTAGTTACTACTCAGCTCTTATGTTTGTTTTATACTCACTGCCACAGATACATGCTTTTTTTTTCCATGTAGGTTTTTATGATGTTTCCATTAAACAGGCTGGTCTTATTGAGTTCTTCTGCATTATTTATTTTTATCAAACAGCATATCTGATCTGTGGATCAAGGTTTGCTATTGTTAGCACCAGCTCAGTACATTGTGAGGGAGAATATTTTATAGAGAGCCCAATCTGGGTCCTCCAACAGAATAAACAAAAGAACTGCTAACAAAAAGCCAGTTTTTGGCTTCAAAAAGATTTTTGAAAACCTGATTTTCAAAGATTTTTCGCTGCTTTTTAGATGCCTTTTAGCTACAGTGGAATCAGGCATGAGCGGCATATAAACACCATCCTCATATTGTTTGCCTGAAGTCAGTCTTCCCTCTTAGCCTGGTGATAAAGCCATCTGCAGTATCAGCTGGGGTTAAGGTATAATCATCATCATTCTGGGGTCTGCACAACAGGGTCAGGGCACAGAGGAGAAACCAGAGTTTTCACTGAATCCCCTGGTCAGAGGAGGGGGTGGAGATGTGTCAGATTGGGCAGGAGTTGAATATTCCTTAGACCTGGCAGAAAACTAGCACTAAGTGATGACGTGGCAAAGTCAGGGAATCTGGAAAACTAAACAGTGTTCTAGACAAGCAGGAGACTGTATACTGGACAGAGTTGAGAATTCCAGTACTGTCTGTGAAACTGGCTAGTTGTCAGGCACTGGGGTACAGAATCAGGACCTAGAAGATGAGCAGGAAAAGGGGACCAAGGAGATGTGAACAGAACAGATGCAATATTCCAATTAAAAGCAGGTAAGGTAAAGGAATGTTGCGTCTGCGAAGCTCAGATAAATGCCCTTGAAAGCAGGGACCAATCTCCAGGCACAATCTGCCTCAAGCATCCAGGTACAAATAACAGAGAACCTGGATTAGGTAGTTCAGGCACAGGGAAGTTAGAAGCTCCTAGTTTGTTTCAAAGGAGCTTCCACTTTACCTTCACAGAAGAAAGCCAAGCAAGATGATAAAAAGAAAACAAAGGGCTAACTGGTCTTGATAAAATAATCTACAGAAGCTAACACTGCCAGTCCAGGAAAATAAGTCTAAACCTCTGCTGGGCTCTGCTCAATGTGTGGGACAACCCAACAATGGAAGTCAGACATGCAGGTGAGCCGGGAGCTTCATACCACACTGTATAACGTGAGATGAAAACAAGGCTCCATCTTACACCAGCCGAGGACACCATGTCACTGTCTGCAGTCACCAGGCTGTACAAGTGACTTCCTGGTCACTTCAGTGCGTATCACAAAGGTGAGAAAGAGGCAGGCTGGAGCCTGCCCTTAGAACACCCAGTTTTAGCTATTATTATCACAAAGCTCTATCGGTAGCAGTGGAGATGCTAAGGATGAAAACAGAGGACACTGGGGACTTTGTTTAGTAAAGGTGCCTGAGAACAGGAGAGAGCACAAGTTCCAAGAAAGCTATATAGAGAAATTGTTGTGTGATCTGTCTGCATACCCAACACCGGCTTGCCATTCCGCAGTGCCTGTCCTTCCAGGAGGACAGATTCAGGGCAGCAATGATTCAGCATTAGCCCTCCCCACTAACCTCGTACACAGCCTTACTTAATATAGCAGGCTTAGATGTCTCAATATTTCAACTGGCAAAACTAAGATTCTGCACACTGCAGTTATCACGGCAAATCAAAACCAGTTTTCAGGTTTGCAAAAAATTTCTCTAGTTAGAAATCTCAAAACCTAGGGTTATTATCCTTGGCTTAACCATCTTTTAACCAGATAATGCTCTAAAAAGTCTCAACTTCTCTAAAGCCGCATTTCCACAGCCAAAAATGGGAATAATGATATCTATCCTAATAATCTTAAAATTGGAAGGAAGAACAAATGAGATAAAAGGGATTTAATATAGTATGAAAATACGATATCACCTCAAATCCCTACCCTCTCATTTACAATTTTGTTGGAGAGATAAGGCAGGAAACAATGAGAGAGAATGCAAGCCTACATACAGTACATGCTATGGAAAGATGAAAGCAAGCTGGAATTGGGAGGGAAAGTTTCTTGGGACAGATGGAACTTTGGATGGGTTCTGAAGGACTGCTGAGATTTTGAAAGGCAAATCCATTTTTGTATGTCCAGATTTTCATAAAGCATTTATTTAAACGTAGTTAGGATATCCATAGTTAAGGAAATAACATTACAGGCATCTCTGCAGTCACCTTCAATGACCTTGAGAAACAGGTAGATTTAAGGAATAGGCCATAGTAGCAAAGCAACAAATGGAACCCCAATCAGCACCCTGTGTTATGGGCTCAATTAGAGCCTGGATAACTGGAAATCAATCAAAAAGCAGTAAGATCTATGGATCATCCACAAGCCATTCTGATCCCACATAAGAGATTTGCCATGTGCCAGCAAGGTATGGAAATATCATTCCTACAATCCACGGTGAACCAGGGCAGGAGAAATAAGACTATGTTCAAGGATACTCTGTAAATGGCATGTACTATATCTGTTTGCAGTGGGGTTGACATGTGTCAAAACTCACTGGCTGCTTTTTTATATATAAACTATCCCTAATAAAGTTGATTAAACTAGAAAATTAATAGCTTCCCTATATATAAGCAACAATCAATTAGAAAATAAAACTAGAAAACAAAATCTAACCAAAGCAAGAACAAGTAAAATCTAAAATATCTAGGAATAAAAACTTAAAAAAAAAATGTTCAATACTTCTATGAAGAAAATTGTAAAACTTTACCATGAGTTATAAAAGACACTTAGCATTCCAATAATGCCTATTCACCCCAAATTAATCTAAACATTTAACACAATTCCAAACAACATTCCAATGGGGAGAACTCTGATTCCAGCCGTGATGGAATAATAGGAAACAGATCTACTTTCCCACCTTAAACAATCAAAAACCAGAGAAAATAGAGGAACCGTGACTTTCAGATTGAACAACAAGCTCAGCTTATTGGGGGCAAAGAGTTTTCAGGCCACAACAGAGCTCAGTGGTCTCCCAAAGTTGAAGAAACAGAGTTGAGAATTTTTTTCCGGGGGTTCCAGTGTGGATAAATCAGTAGGGCAGAGTACTGGGGAGGAGAGAGCTGCACAGAGAGCGAGCTCTGGAGATCTGTAGAGGGTTCTCCTCAAGTCACAGCTTATACATGGCTAGGGAAACAACTACTGGAAACAGCAGGCAGAACAAATCCAGAGCTCATATGGGACCTAGAGTAGTTCACATTCCCACCAGTCAGTGGGGGAAAAGCCTCTTGGTACATGAGGCATTGGATAGAATATATGCCTCCTTAGTTGTGGGGGATAATTAGTCTTAGATGAAACATTGTCCTGGTGCCTCCTTACAAAATTTAAAAGCAAGCCACAAAAGGATCAACCAGTTCCCAAGTAACTTAACTGCATTCCAGAGGAATGCTAACGAACATTTAAAGAAATACAAAATTATCCAGCACCCAACAAGGATAAAATTCAAAATGATTAGCATCTAATGAAAAATTATCAGGCATGCAAAGAAGCAGGAAAATACAACCCACAATGAAGAGAAAAAAAATCCATCAATAGAAGTAGACCCAGAAATGACTTACAAAATGATAGACAATGTCATAAAAACAGTTATTATAACTATATTCCATATGCTCAAGAAGCTAGAGGAACCATAAGCATTAAGGAGAGTCATGAAAAACATACTATTCAAAAACCCAAATTGAATTTCTAGAGATGAAAAATACAAGGTCTAAATTAAAAACAAACAAAAAACACTGGAAGGAATGAACAGCAGATTAGTGCAAAAGGAGATTAGTGAACTGGATAGAGAAAAAAGGCTGAAATCAAATGAACAGAGAGCACCACTGAACTATATGACATTGAACTAC
Source organism: Choloepus didactylus (assembly GCF_015220235.1). Lineage (NCBI taxonomy): Eukaryota > Metazoa > Chordata > Mammalia > Pilosa > Megalonychidae > Choloepus > Choloepus didactylus. The sequence goes on along the minus strand of NC_051323.1, from coordinate 22,151,597 downwards.
ATGACAACTTTAAACAGCCTAATATACAGCACATGTAATTGGAAACCCTAAATGAGGAGTGGGTACAGATAAAGTTTTGAAGAAATAATGACCAAAATTATTCCTATTTGATTAAATATAGATCTACAGATCCCAAGAAGCTCCTAGAAAACCTAAGCACAATAAATATGAAGAAAACTATACCAAGGCACATCATAATCAATTTTCTGAAACCAGTGATAAAGAGTAAATCTTAAAAGAAAACAAAAAGAAAGACATTATGAAGGGATGGACAAACAAGCATGACAGCATACTTCTTAACAGAAACAGTGCAAGCCAGAAGACAGTAGAGCAATGTCTTTAAGGTACCAAGGTGGGGAAAAAAAAGATTAACTTAGAATTCTATATTCAGAGAAAATCTTTCAAAAACAAAGATGAAAAAAGATGTTTTCAGACCGTGAAAAGCTGGGGAAAAAATAAGCAGCAGCAGAAAGTTCTTGAGGCAAAAGAAAGATGATACCAGATAGAAATCTAGATCTAGACAAAGGAAAGAGCACCGGAAATGGCAAATATATGGGTAAATAAAAGACTTTAAAAGGTGATTAACTGTTTAGAGCAAAAATAGTAACAATCAGTTGTAGGTTTTATAACATAAGCAGAAACAAAATTTTTGATGGAAACAACACAAAGGCCAGGAGAGGGAAAAACAAAGTATAGTAAGGGTCTAATACTCTGAGTGAAGTGGTATAATATCACTTGATGGATAACTGTGTTAAGTTAAAGACATAAACTATAAACCTTTAAAAAACAAACACTAATAACAGAAAACAAAGAAATGTATCCAATAAACTAACAATGAAATACAATGGATTAAAAAAATTATTGAATTAATCCAAAAGAAAGCAGAAAAAGAGGAAAAGGGATGCAAAAATACAGATGGAACTAATAAAAAAACAATAGCATTATGAAAGATTTAAACCCAACCATATCAAAAATCACATTAAATATAAATGGGCTAAACACCCCCAATTAAAATATAGATTGTCAAATTGGATAAAAAAAATGAAGATACAACTATATGCTGCCTAAAAAAAAAACCCCTTTAAAGAGGCAAATAAATTAAAAATAAAAATATGGAAAAAATATGCCATGCTAACACTGATCAAAGAAAGTTTGGAATGACTATTTTAATATCAGACAAAGATAATCTTAGAGGAAAGAATATTACTAGGGTCATTTTCTAATGATAAAAGGTTCAATTCTTCAAGAGGACATAACAATCCTAAATGTCTATGCCCATAATTATAGAGCTTCAAAATATATGAAGCAAAAACTGACAGAACTGCAAGGAAGAATAGACAAATCCACAATAATAGTTTAAGATTTCAATAACCTTCTCTAAATAATTGATAGAGCGAGTAAGTAAAAATCAGTAAGGATATAGAAGACTTGAACCACACTATCAATCAACTTGATCATTTATAGAAAACTCTGCCCCCAAACAACCAAACATATGTTCTTTTCAAGTGCCCACAGAAGACTTTCCAAGATAGACCACATTATGGGCCATAAAACAATTCTCAGTGAATTTCAAAAGATTCAAACTATACAAAGTATTTTCTCTGACTATTATGAACTCAAACAGAATTGAGTTAGAAATTAATAATAGAAAGATCTCTGGAAAAATAACCAAATATTTAGAAACTAAATAAAACTCTTCTAAATAACCCATGCATCAAACATAAAATCAAAAGGGAAATTACAAAGTATTCTGATCTGAAAACATGATATAGAAAAATTTGTGGGATGCTACTAAAATTTCAATGGGCTTCTTTGCTTTTTGGATGAAATTATTTGAAAATTCACCTGGAAAAAGAAAAGAGATGCAATGGAATATTGGATTAGTCAAGATTAGGAGAGGAAATAATGGGCAGGTATAAGGGAGGCTGGTCCCACAAGACATTTAAATTAACACATACTATTTAGACACAAAATTATAAAATATAATTGTTACAAGAACAGACAGGAAAATGCAAAGATTTCAACAATATGAAAGAATTTAACATGTGAAGGAATTACCCCAAAAAAACATTGGGACTGCTAACTAATCATTTGGGGAGGGGTGAGGGGATTGATGTCAATTCCTGTATCACTCAATTACCAAAATATACTCTTCATGGACTAATACTTTAAATCAGGGGTCACAAAATAGGAACAAATTGGTAAAATAATATGCTCAAATGTGAATAAGCAAGGTATAAGGTGACTGAGAATCATAGGGATTGAAGAGGCTACATGCCTTTTTAAAAGGCATCTAAATTCCAACTTTCAAAAACACTATATTGGAGATATCAAAAAATCCACCTCTCAGACAGACGGAATGCAGCCTATTGAATATAAAGGTTTGCAACTTCTAATTTAAATGTAAAAAATAAAACCATAAAATTACTAAGAGAAATTAAGGTAATACTCTAACTTTGAGGTGGGGAAGGAGGTTTCTATAAGCACATTACGAAAGGAGAAATGAAAAGTTTGATTTATTTTTCCGGATTAAACTTTGAAACTTCTGTTAGGCACATAAAACAAAACCCACACACAAAGTTAAAGGCAACTGAGAAAAGTTAAAACAGAAAAGTTATGTAAAAATAAGTAAGTAAAAATAAACAGTCTTAAAATGAGATTCATCCCTTTGGGTTGTGAGAATTAAGACTCATTGAACATTCCTTCAAACTATGAGGCATTTCTTGCCCCTCCTGAGAAGTGATGTGGATTTTGTGCACTCCATGAACAGGTGAGTGTCTTAATACCAGACCCCAGGCTTGTGTGAATAGTCAGTCTGTTAAATAATAATCTCCTGTATCACATTCCCTAAAACACATTGTTTTAATTGACTTCTTTTTTTACTGCTCTGTTTGCATTTTTTTTTTTTTTTGGCATTTTTCTTGCATTAAAGGCCGCATTACATAAACATTGATTTAAAAGAATTATAATATCAAATACTGGCAGGAATACAGTGAAACAGTTACTTAAAAATGGTAGAAGTGCAATTTGACAATATATATTGGAATCCTTTAGAAAGTACACATCTATTGATCCAACAATTACTCTCCTAGGACTTTACCCTGATGAAATGTGGAGGTATGTATTTTTAAAGATGCTTGATACAGTGTTAATAAGCATAATTGGAAACCTAAATATCCAACAACAAGGAACTGATTAAACATAAACTAAGTATATCCATACAGTCTTAAAAGTGAACATCAATACTCAATATGAGAAAATACTATGAATTAAAAAAGCAGACTTCAAGTTCTCACACATAATATACCATTTAGTATAAATACATTTATATTTATACATATTCATAGGAAAAAGGTTAAAAAGCGATATACTAATATGATGTTATGAGTAATTAAATCTATGGGTGGTAAGACTATGGACTGTTATTTACATTTTTTACGTTTCTGAGTAGTTACATTTAGTGTACATTACAAAAGTTTATAAAAGAAAAAATTTTCACAGTAAACTACTATTCACATCTTGATATTCCCAAATTGTATGCTGGACATAATTCCACCCTTATTGTTAACTGGAGGAATCACTGCAAATATTAACTACCTGTTCTGTGCTCAACACTGAGATGCCCACGGAAGCTAATGGAGAGTCTGATGCTACTTCCCTCACTCATTAAGTAGCTCCAGACTGCAATGCTTTGACCTCCTCTTCAGCTTTTACATCTTTGTTTCCTACCTCAGTGTCTCCAATCATTTCTCATTACTGTCAGGGTTGGGTCTTTCTCCATTTTAATTTAGTGGTAAACCAAAAGCACAGGAACTCAATAAAAAAAGAGAAAGAATAGAGACCAAGGGCGTAAGGAGCTCTCCAAAGGTACAGAATAGAGTGGGTTATGTGAGAGATTTCTGCCACCCAGAAACTTTTCTTTGGGGAAGTTGGGGGCAGGGCACAGTACATTTCTAAATTCAAAGTTATTTCTGGCATGGTCATTTAACTGCTTTCCACCCTAATGACACTCACAGATAAGACAGAAGCCCTGGACACTCGGGGGCTCACTCGAGGGCCGGCTCAGGTAAGAGAGCCCCGAGGCTGGGCCCAGCTCCTCAGGGGTGGAGTGACACCTCCATACCATTCCCTGGCACTCAAGAAAATTTACCAAAATTTGAAAGGGAGTCATGTTATTATGGGAATAACCTTGAATTTCTTCATGTGTTTCTCTCTACAAATGTATCTAAGAGTAAATGATTTTAAAGCCAATGTTTTAGATTTAATATGACAGGAACATGTGGCAATACCACAACAAAGAGCCATCTTTTCAGAGACACGGCTGCCAGGAGCTGAACAAGAGGGCACTGGCGTGAACAATTACTATCGACTTTACCTCATTCTGGTCTCGTGAACTGTAGCCACCAGCTTTCCCAAAAGGAGTCTGGTGAGGTAAGCATCTTAGAAATTCTGAGCAACTGCTCTAAAAAGGGCAGAGAAACGTGTTAAAGAAGTGGGGAGAGGAGAGGGCAGTCTCTCTATACCTATACTGACCCCAAGACCAAATGTCTTTGTTTCAACACACCCCCCAACCTCTAATTCAACTAAAGAGCCAGAAAGCCCTGGAACCAGGCACCGGAAGCAGAGGCACAACTGTTATGTATGCCTGCAAATGAGCACGGAGACAGCTAGCTCGTGGCTCATCTATATTCCTGGGACTAGAAGTAAGCCAAAGGGTGGCCCTACCGCCCTGCCTCACCTCCCTACCCTCAGCTTCCGGATGAGCCATAAGTTAGAAAGATCGATTCCCAGGCTTGATTAGAGCCTGCTCCTTCTCCCCAGTGTGCCTTTCCTCACAACATCCCTACCAACCTACCATTCTAGGCTCATTTTCTCCAAAAAGTCTTCCTTGATTATTCTTCAATTCAATCCTCTCTCCTTTCTTTAATTTCCATGGCATGTAATTACAGGAACTGGCAACTGATTATATACCACTGGTTTTGTTTTCTTTTAATTTCTTATTATACATAGTTCTGGACTCTCTAACACATTAAAAACCAGCTTCTGTTGAAATTATTTCAAAATAAGAAGTTTAAAAAAAGAAAAAAATTGGCTTGTATAACTCTTACAACACAACACCTGCAGCCTTAGAACAGCACAGGATGTGAAACTGGGGCTCAGAAGTCAGTTGCCAGATTTGTTGGGCCTGGTAGCCAGAAGCAATACTTGTTCACGACAAGTGGGTCAACAGAGGCACTTTACTCTGGCATCTTAGCCAGAAGTAAAAAAACTTGTAGTCAGAGACAGAATGGGGGGCCACAGGCCTCATATCCAGCAGGCACTTGCGACCAGAGTAAACTGGTTGGCTCCATCTTGGGTCTTGGGAGACCCAACTAGGAACCCAGTGGTTGCAGGTTACACCTGACCACTATCATGAAGAGCCAGACTAAAGTTAAATTAATACATGCAAAGATAAAACCCAAAGAGCCTAAGCACTGGGTACAAAGAATGTGGCTGATCTACCTTATCGACTGTCTTTCTCTTTGCTTTACTTTAGCTCCAAGGGATACAGGGTATATTTACTTTGAGTACCCCTGCTCCTTGCCTCAAAAGATTTGATGAATTCTAAAATCAGGGAGTGAAAGTTTGATAAGGAACAAGAAATTTATATAGAATCAAAGTACTGCTCCACAACACACTTACTAATTATAAAGGAAAAATAGTAACCTTACAAAGGGGAGACCTGGCAGCCACCACACTATCCTGGTAGTCAAAGGTAATCACCAGTGATGAGACAAATAGACATCATGTACCTCTTGACATGATGCACACAGAGAAGGACACGACATCACTTGTGGTTATTCCAGCCGAACATATGTCACCTGACTCGAAGCATAGGACTCACTTAAATGAAGAGATATCCTCCAAAAAAGAACTGGCCTTTACTCTTTAAAAAAATGTCAAGGTCTTGAAAGACTAAGAAAAATCAAGGAATTTTTTCAGATTAAAGGGGACTTCAGAGATACGTCAACTAAATACAATGTGTGATCCTGAATTGGATCCTGGACCGGGGAAAATGTCTCTCATTTACTATAAAGGACATTAATGGGACAATTGGTAAAATTTAAATAATACAGATTAGATAATGGCACAGTATCAAGGTTAATTCCTGATTTTAGTAACTGTACTGTGGTTTTTAGAGGTAAATACACTGAAGTATTTAGAGGTAAAGGGGCATTGTATCTGTAACTTACTCTCAGATGATTCAGAACACAGTTAGCAAGAGAATAAAAGCAAATGTAAAATGTTAACCTTTGGTGAATCTGGGTGAATGGTATTTGGGAATTCTTTGCACTATTTTTGAACTGTTTCTGTAATTCAGATTATTTCAAAATTAAAAGCGTTTTTTGTTTTTTTGTTTTTTTTTAAATAAGATGAGAGACAGACTGGCCCTAGTGAGCCAGGAGGATGACCACGGCAGTCCCAGAGTTCCAAGGCTGGATTTCTTCCTTCCATGTTGGCAGCAACGAAGGATATGAACTTTGGAGCTGTAGAGATCTGGGTTCTAATCACTGTGTCTCACACAAACTAGGCTCGCCATAAATGATGATAGTTATTATTTCAAATTTTCCAGAAATAGAGAAATATGGAAGGCTTCCCCATTTATTTTAAGGAGCATGTAAGTAATTTTATGGAGCAAGTAAATACAGCCCTAATTACCAAAATTCTGGCAATCAATATAGAAAAACAAACAAATTATAGACTACCCCATTTATTCATAACTACTAGCAAACTGAATCTGAATCTGGCAGCATGTTAGACAAATAACAGACCATGACAAAAATCATTTTAGTTCATAAAGGTAAGGATGGATGGATGGATGGACTAATATCAAGAAATCCATTAATACAATTCACCAATTACATAAGCCAAAAAAAGAAAAAGACATAAGTTCAATAAAGAGGCATTCTCACCATCTTTTCCTGATTTTTAAATGTTTATTGTTCCAATGGGAATATTCGTAACTTTTCTGATTACAAAAGTAATTTTGATTATTGTACAATTTTTCAAATAATGCAAAAGTGCATGGTGACTCTATTAGCCAAAATTGAGAATATTGGGGGGGGAAGGTTTGGGCCAGGAATATGTCTGGTTTGAGGTACTTGAAGGGCCCCATGTGGAAAGGTCCGGTGTGCAGTTGAAGTGTGGAGATTGGAAAAAGCAGAGCCCAGAGGCTGAGATGGCTTGGCCCTTGAGCTTCATCCACAGCAGACCACTGGTCACTTCCCCAATTATTCTCAGCCTATTTTCTGCCTGGCTCTGCCTGGAATTCTCTCTTCACCATCCCCACCTTCCTTCTCCATCTGGTGAAATCCCGTTCCTGTGCTGACTAACATGTTGCCTCTATCTAGTTCAGAATAGAGGTGATGGGTGGATCCTTGCCTATATATGTAATGGTGTCCGTGGATGCCGCAGCAGGGCATGAGGAGGGTGAGTTAGTGACCTGCATTTGTAGGTGACAAGCCTGGAGAAGGAAATGAACAACTGAAGAGTAGAAGAACCAAGAAGTAGTGAGGCCAAAAGGAAGTTTCATTACTCAGCCACGCAGAGGTCACCAACCAGAACCAGACATGACCAGGAGAAGAAAAAGACCATGGTCTAAATTGAAGAAGTTCCATGACAACAAAAGATAAACATTCATTTAAGTTCCCCCCGACCTCCATTTCCTATGTCAGGCTGCCTGAAACTGAATAGTGCCTTGCCAGCCTGATTAATTTTTAATATTTGACTCTCTGGTGAGGAGGCTGGGCATTGAATTCCATCAAAGTCAGCTTTTGTTTTTATGAAGTTAATCAAAATAATACTGGGGATTTGGGTTACTGTAACCTTAAGCTCTGATTGTTCTCTAACTTCCCTCATTTCAGAAGTATCTTTGCCTTTTGTAGGGCAAGTTGCTTGGAACAGGGCAGGCTCCCTGCTGGATGTTGGACTCTGTGCCTTTATTATTAGAAAAGCTTTATTTTCCAGTCCCAGAAAGAGAACAGATTCAGAGAATGAGGATCCCACTTCCCTTCCCCACTCCTGGGTCCATTACTTGAATGATGCCCATTGTCTGAGTTCTGAAAACCTTCTGCCAACCCCCAAAACACCAGAGAACTTAAAAACAAGTGTATGCTGTGGAGCTTTGAATAGGAAGTGAGATACAGTGTGTTGGTATAGGTTAGAATGAAATAGTGACACATCCTGAAGTAATTTGGGCAGAGAATAAAAAATATATTTACAGCCCCACCCCCACCTCCACCCAAGGAGCTGGGGGGAGGTGCAGAAGTGTTGGACTTCCTCACCTGGACTGGTGTTGATGTTGTCACAAACATTGGGACTGGCGGTTTGATGTGCTGAGCCCTCTATCATGGGACTTGCCCTTATGAAGCTCGTTACTGCAAAGGAGAGGCTAAACTTACATATAATTGTGCCTAAGAGTCTTCCCTGAGTACCTCTTTGTTGCTCAGATGTGGCCTCTCTCTCTCTCTCTAACTGAGCCACCTCGGCAGGTGAACTCACTGCCCTCCCTCCCCTCTACGTGGGACCCAACTCCCAGGGGTGTAAATCTCCCTGGCAACACAGGATATGACTCCCAGAGATGAATATGGACCCGACATCATGGGATTAAGAATATCTTCTTGACCAAAAGGGGGATGCAAAATGAGACGAAATACTTTCAGTGGCTGAGAGATTCCAAATGGAGTTGAGAGGTCACTCTGAAGAACATTCTTATGTGCTATATAGATAACACCTCTTAGGTTTTAATGTATTGGAATAGCTAGAAGTAAATACCTGAAACTACCAAACTCCAACCCAGTAGTCTGGACTCCTAAAGACAACTGTATAATAATGTAGATTACAAGGGGTGACAGTGTGATTGTGAAGGCCTTGTGGATCACACTCCCTTTGTCTAGTGTGTGGATGGATGGGTAGAAAAGTGGGGACAAAAACCAAATGACAAATAGGGTGGAGGGGGGATGATTTGGGTGTTCTTTTTTTTAACTTTTATTTTTTATTGTTATTCTGATTCTTTCTGAATAAAGGAAAATGTTCAGAAATAGAGTGTGGTGATGAATGCATAATTATATGATTGTACTATGAACAGTTGATTGTATACCATGGATGACTGTATGGTATGTGTATATATTTCAAAAAACTGAATTTAAAAAAAAAAAAAGCGTACGCTGAATAATGTCTCTTGTTTTTTATACTATGTAAAGTCCCAAAAGTAGATGATAATGATGAGGAGGACGATTTTAGCTTGGGTTCTTCTGCACAAGATGTCCATATTTTTTTTAATTTCCCCACCTTTACTTTTAAATGTTTTACCTAAATATATGGGTCTTGAAGATATGTGATGAGAGCTTCTCTGAAGTGACTCAAAGGTAGATTTGCTAACTTCTTGGCTGATGGCAGCTGGTTAGGCAGGGAGGGGGAAAGATAATGAAAAAGGAAACTTCTTCATGAACTCCATTTTTATCAGTGGTATGCTTTATGAGAGCTCCCAGTTCTAATAGAGTAAATCTTAGGAGGGTGCAGAACCCACCTTTTGACTTCAGAATGGGGATTTCTCTCTCTTTCTCCTGCTCATTTTCTGTCTCTAACTCCCTATAAATACACTTTAACAGACTGGGAGGACTTACTTTATACTGTCACTGGAACATCTATGGATTATTCAGGAAATGAATGAAGCCTGAAATCTGCAGGTCACTTGAAAACATTTTTAAGACTCTATGACCTAAGGTGGACATATTTCATCAATGGGCCTTATAACCACTGAGTGACACCAGAGGCCACCGATTATTGGTTCATTCAATAAGTGCTTGCTAGGTGACTACTATACATGAGGTACTATCCTAGGCAGTGGTGATATAGCCACAAACAAAGCCAACAAAAAAACGCTGCCCTGATGGCACTTCCACTCAAGTGCAGGGAGACAGGCAATAAAACAGGTAAGTAAATTAAAAAGTAGGTTAGAGAGTGATAAGTGTTATAGAGAGAAAGCCAGAAAGAAAGAAGGGAAACGAGGCAGTATGTTTGTGCTACGGGGGGCGGACAATTTAAAATCAATGGTTAGAAAAGGACTCCCTGAGAAGGTGACATGAACAAAATCATGAAGGAGGTGAGGGAGAATGCCAGCATGCCATGTCTATTTGGAGGAAGACTGGCCCAGGTGGAGGAAAGAGCAGGAAAGAGCATGCCTGGCCTGTTCAAGGACTAGCAAGGAGGCCAGCATGGCTGGAGCAGGTGAGTGTTAGGAAATGAGCTCAGAAAGGTGGGAGGGTTGTCTGTGTATGGGGAGTGGGCACAGATCATGTCGGACCTTGTAGGATACTGGAAGGACTTTACTTTGATGGCTGATGACACTTTCACTCCAACCTTTTCCTCCTATCTCCCTTTCCCATTATTATTTGGCCTCTCTCTCCCATTCCCACAGCCCCAAAGATGGCACTCAGGCTAAATCAATTCACCAAAAATAGATAAGGACCACTGCTAGCTACAATGGAAGCAAAACCAATTGGGCATGGTCATCAAAAGGCAGGAAAGTTCATCAAAGCCTTCAAGATTAGACATACTAAACCAACCCATTCCTAAAGTCAGTATTTTCCCCTCAATCACAAAAATAAGACAGAGGATGCTCTCTTCTCCAACCAAATCAATTAAGCCAGTAGTCGTAATCTTCAAACGTGTAGACATAGTCAAGACTAGCCATGATCACTCAGCTCACCATGAACAGGCCATGTGTTCAACAGCAGGAATAGGGAGAGCCTATTAATCTCATCGAGTGGAGTTGGTTAACAGAACTTCTATCCTACAGGACATGTGGGTAAAATGACAACAAGAGGACAGCTGTCTCCTGCCCCCGGTTCCCTTCAAAATAGACTAAAGGAAGATAAAAATAGAGAAAAACCTGCATCTAGAATGGAAACTAGGAAGGATGCTATCTCACCTGCCCAGAATGTTGAGGAATTTCTGCTAGATATAGGCAAGAGGGAGCGGGACCAAAGAAGGCCTAGCAAGCTTTGGAGCAGGTGTTCTGGAAGCCAGTGCAGGCAGCACAAGCAGGACATGCAGAGGGCAAGGGCAGCAGGCACAGAGGCGCAACACAGGCCAAGACCCTCACCAAACAGACCCCACCCACCCCGCTCCGCTCCCTGCCACATGCCTGGCAGGGGGACTGGCACTGCAGGCTGAGTCCTGGCATGAGCAGCCCCAGGGTAAATTCAGTCATGCTAAACTTCCCCCCTTCCTTCATTTGGATTTGAAGAAGTAAAAGATTCACAGGTATCTCTGTAAGAATCCATTTTCCATGAGATTTTTGAGATGGTTATGCAACTCTATAAAACTATATTCAGAATAAGATCTAAGGAGCCACTATATCTATGATACTAAAATAATTGTTCTTTAAAAAGGGGGGGTTAAACCAGGAAATACAGAAAGGAAATTAAAATTTTGAGTGCTATATGAATTTAAATAGCAATGGAGGAAAGGAATGGCAAATTGAGGACTACAGGAAATCAAGTTGGTAATGTGTGGTAGATTGAGTTGAGTACCCCAGAAAAAAACATGTGCTTACTCTTAATCCATTCCTGTGGGTTTGAATGAGTTGCAAATAGGACCTTTTGGAAACATTACTTTTAGTTAAAAGTGTGGCCAACTGAATCAAGATGGGTCTTAATCCTATCACTGGAAGTCATATAAAGAGAAAGCCAGAAGAGGAGCTGGAAGGTGGAAGTCGGTGGGAACTTTGAAGAGAACGGACAGGACAAGACGGAGAGGACAAGACCACGTAACAGGAAAGCCAAGGGTCCCAAGGATCGCTGGCCAGCCAGGACACCACTGACCTTGGGAGGACGTTTGTTTATTTTGCCAGAGCCAGTGTGTGGTATTTGTCATAGCAACCGAAAACTAAGACCAAGTTGAACTTAAATTCCTCAAGAGCATGGAGGAGAAATATAGGATTAAAAAAAGGGAGGAATTAACTTCAGCAGAACAAGATAAAGAGTTACATACAGCAAGTTAAAAGCTTGGGCCTTGGTGTGTGAATAAAATTTTAGAAAAAAAAGCTAATCTTCATTGTTACTTAATAAAAGTATTATGTTTCTTTATGGATTTTGTGATATTAGTGATATTCATCAGCTTTTTCAAATTTGTAATTTTTCTGCTTATCCTCAAGCTAAACAAATATTCAGTACTTTTTCAAAAAAAAAAAAAAGCTTAGGCTTAGGGTCAAGCCATCCCTCTATCTACTATCAGACAATTTTGTGACCTTGGGCAAGTTGCTTAACCTCACCCAGCTATAAAATGAGGTAATAATAGTACCTACTTCAGGAGCCTGTCGAGATAAATGAGATAATTCCAGTAAAGCACTTACCAGGCAGGCACCAAAGATAGCTCTTATTATTATGAAGATAACTATAAGGATGGTAAAAGCTGATTCCCTGATGGTTTAGGAGAAAAGGACTGTAAATGTATTTTTGAATCATTACCTAGAGAAGGATGTTTGAATTTTTGTTCATTGTTTGCTGTATAATAAAGAACCTGGCTGAGCTTCCTCCTTGGTTCCTGGGAGACGCCCTCTAAACCTTTGGAATTTCCCTCTTTAGGAGTGCTTTTTGTTTTCAAGGTGGGCTCCTGGACCACACCTGACCCTTTATGCTAAGGAGATGACTACAGGTAGGGGCTGGCCCTTCCAGAAGGACCAACCATGTGATTAGAGGGTTGGGGTTTTGACCTACATCCTATGAACCAGACTTCTGGGGAAGGGAGTGGGCTGGAGACTGAGTTCAACCGAGTGGCCATTGATTCAGTTAACCATGCCTAAGTAATGAGACCCCACCAAAGCTTGGGTGAGCAACTTGCATGGATGCATCCGAGGGTGATATGCCCTGACTTCACAAGGAGAGGACGTGGAAGCTTCACATTTGGGCACTCTCCCAGGTCCTCCCCTATTCATCTCTTCTATTGGCTCCTCTTTATTCATTTCCTTTTTGCTATCCTAAAACTGTTATCATAAGGATGGGGCTTTCCTGAGTTCTGAGACTTCCTAGCGAATTTGGGGGGTGGTGGGAAGCTTAAATTTGTGGACAGTTTGTCAGAAGGGTGGGTGGCCCTCGGAGCCCCAAAATTGCAGCTGGTGTGGCAAGTCTTGCGGAGGACTATAAATTTAATCTACAGAATCTGCTGGTAGTTAGCGTCTGAAGTTACTGTAGTATTTTATTAATAAAGGTCTCTTCTATTACCTCCCTTAATTGCCCTTGCCCGCTTCACCACTCAACCCTATTAGGGATTAAACTATCTGCTGTATAATTTTTACCCAGCAGGTTTCAATGTTGCCTTAAGGAGACAGGACATTTCCTGGAAAAATTAAGAACTGGCACATTCATACTAAAGTGGAAGAGAAGACCCAATTTATAAAAAGCACCTCAATGCCCATCTCCAAGTCAGTCAGATTTCAAAGGCTATGAGTTCTTCTTTCCACTTATGATGTCAACTTTGCAGATTTGTCAATGTAATTGTCAAAGTCAGAGAAGTGCTGAATACGCTTCTGGACCTTTATAAGTATTATTGTCCTTAGGGGAGATTTGCATTTTAGTAATATAATTTAACCATGTGTGATGGACTGAATTCTTAATCTGAAGGGATTAAGGAATACCAGGGATACCAGGAAAATCCAGACAAGCGGGTGATTCTAAGAGGGTGAGAGAGGGTCTCGGGAAGTCTGTCTCCCTCCCCAGCCCAAGGGACCACCTTAAGACAGGCACTCTTGTTAAAGAAGAGGAAATGCAAGTATCTGAAGGCACATTCTTTATGCAATCCCAGTAGCTTCAAGAATCCCATCCCAAATCATGTGGCCCATGACCAAGAACTTAGGAAGGGGGCAAGGTCACTTTATGGCTACAGTGCCATCATCTGCTGAGCCGACTCACAAGACAAGCAACAAAATGTTTCCTGATAAATATAAAAATTACTAAAACACCTGCAGCTGTTTCATATGACTGCCCATAATGGGGAAATAAAAATACAAAATGGAAAGCAATGCACCGGAGAGGAAACAGGCTCAGAATAACTGGCAAGGAAGGAGAGAAGGCAGAGGAAGGGCCGACAGAAGTGGGCTCACATGGGGACAGGGTCAATTGCTATGAGGCCAGATCTGATAAGCTATGTCTCAGGGAGCCAGGCCAAGTCAGGCTGCTGTGCTTCTCTCCCTGTGGAGCCAGTTTTTCAAGCTGAGAGCTTTCAGGGAGGGTGCGGGCAGTAAGGCTGGTACCCAGGCATGGGTTCCAGTCATGCCCCTCTCCATAGCACTGTGTCTCCTCTACCAACCAGGAATTTTTTTTTAAGGGAAACTTTCCCATACTCTTGGTTCCTTGGGTCCTTCACCCCCAACCAGGGGTAAAACAACAACAATAAAAAAATAATAATAATAACCTCTTTCCTGTACTTCCTCATAGATGCCATCAGAAATCCTCCTTCTGGGGAATCTTCACTTACATAGTCTACCAAGGCAATCTCATGCCCACTGGTTATTATGCTCTCCATGTGGACTTCAACCTCAGCTTAGCCCACCTCCTGGGGATTCCGTGGAGAAAGGGGCCCCACAGGCCAGAAGAGTTCAGTCCTGCCGGGCATCCAGCCCACCTCACCTCATTTGGGTGCCGATCCTTACAGGACACACGGAAGTTGGGCAGCAGAGTATATGATTTTGTTTTTTAATAAAATTGAGAGGAAGTAAGACTGACCTATCTATCTAGCTTAAAAGATAAAGACAGGTCCCAATGGATGATGTTTTAAGAACCAGCCCGGAGGATGACTCTGGACCTGGCACCATGGGATTGAGAATATCTTCTTGACCAAAAGGGGGGATGCAAAATGAGACGAAATAGTTTCAGTGGCTGAGAGATTTCAAATGGAGTCGAGAGGTCACTCTGGTGGCTATTCTTATGCGCTATATAGATAACACCTCTTAGGTTTTAATGTATTGGAATAGCTAGAAGCAAATACCTGAAACTACCAAACTCCAACCCAGTAGTCTGGACTCCTGAAGATGATTGTATAATAATGTAGATTACAAGGGGTGACAGTGTGATTGTGAAGGCCTTGTGGATCACACTCCCTTTGTCTAGTGGGTGGATGGATGGGTAGAAAAATGGGGACAAAAACTAAATGACAAATAGGGTGGGATGGGGGGGATGGTTAGGGTGTTCTTTTTTTACTTTTATTTTTTATTCTTATTCTGATTCTTTCTGATGTAAGGAAAATGTTCAGAAATAGATTATGGTGATGAATGCATCACTATATGATCATACTGTGAACAGCTGATTGTATACCACAGATGATTGTATGGTATGTGAATATATTTCAATAAAACTGAATTTAAAAAAAAAAAAAAAAAACTGTAAAAAAAAAAAGAACCAGCCCAGAGAGTTCTAGAAGAGCCTGAAACACAGGATTTCCCCAGTAGATGACAGGGCAAGGACAAATGCCACTGCCCCAGTCTTCCTGCCTCCTCACTCCTGGGGCTTCTTCATTTCCCTTCATTTGTCTATTTTCCCCTGTGTCTTTTAAACTGTGGATTTGCTTTTACATGGAAAGAACCACACACATACAAAGAAAGTGGATGGCATCCAATAAATTGTGACAGTCAACTGTGCACACTAGCTATGCCTTCTAAACCTTCTGCTAAAATCACTTCCAGGACTTAAAAACTTATTGGTCAGGGAATCAATAAGGCCTGCCTCTTCCAACAGACTGTAAGCTCCAGAAGAGCAGGATCCAAACCTGTTTCGCTCATCAAAATGCATGCAATGCTTTCAAGAGGGCCCTCAGGAGCAGATGCTCAAAGTATATCTGTTGGCCTGGCTGTATCAAAAGGTGAAATCAATCCAACTTTCCTATTTAAGCATAGAATTCAAAATAAAGCATACATATAAACATTTTTTTGGTCTTATCTAATCATCAGAGTTCTGCTGGTAAGGGCAAGTCAGGGTTTCTCAACCTGGATGCTACTGACATTTAGGGTCAGAGAATTCTTTGTTGTTGGGGGCTGTCCTGTACATTGTAGGATGTTTAGCAGCATCCCCGTCCTCTACACATTTGACCTAAGCAGTACCCCAGTCCTCAGATGTGACAAACAAAAATGTCTCCAGACATTGCCAAATGTCTCTTGGGGAGTAAAACAGGTCCCCCTACCCTCAACTGAGATCCACTGGTCCAAATGGAAAAAGGGCTCTCCCACAAATTACTAAGAATTTGTTCTTTTTATTCCCTGTTCAATCTGCCAGCGTGACTCACTATTTCCTGCTAACCCTACCAACCACAAATGGCCTATCTGTGAACTTCTGGCACCTGGTTATAATGTCCTTTCTTCTAATCTCGAGTTCCTAAATTCCCCAAACCACCCCCAAGTGCCTTAGATATGCTGCTTTCTGCTGACTGCCTGCCAGGCCACAGATGATCCTGCTCCCCTTGTCCTGTCCCCCGTGCAGAGCTCCATGTCTCCATTAGCACCCACAGGACAGAAGGACGTCCTGAAGGTACAGAACAAGGAAAAAGCAAACCTACCAGTTTTACAAGTAGGGCAGAACTTCCCTGTGCATAGGCCCTCATTCCCCAATCTCAGGGAGCACCATCAATTCAGGCCTACTGTTTTGACATTAATCCTTCAGAAAACCCCAAAAGCTTGAGAGGAGAGCTGTGTAACCTTGGACAGGTCACTTAATCCTCTGAGCTTAGTTTTCTCATTTGCAAGATGTGTGAGTTAGGCTCTTTGAACTCCAAATTTAATGCATTAATTCAGTATCTACTTCTTAAGTACCTACTTACTAAAAGCATGCAAAAAGAAGAGTAGGAACTTAGCCATGCTCTCAAGAAGTTCAAGTTGGGTCAGGGGCAGGTGGGGAGCAGCTTAGAAGACAAAGAGATAAATAAATAAATAAATAATTATAACCAGATGCAATAAACACTAAAGAGGTACATGCCAAAGGCCCTCCAGTGTAGGGAAATACAAACATCAGCAACAACTAATCACATGTAACAGAAGCCAGCAGACATTCTCAGCAGCACCCTATACCTGTGCAGGAGGTGAGGTGAGGAGCTTTGAAGCACTAGGGGTGTGGAAGACGGAGCATTTAATGGAGACTTCCCTTGCTAACCATTTTGGTTCATGAGTAACTGGAAAGGATACACAAGACACCATTTCTAAACCACAGCTTGGGCATTCTGGTTGACACAGTCAGACCTCCTCCTTTATCTTGAAGCAACAGAACAAAGATTCGGGGAAATGGTCCTTCCTCACCAGCAACCCCTGAGGTAAAGGGCTTCCACAGTGTGACAAAAGAAAACCAAGAAGCAACCAACCTAGAAACTCTAGCAACAAACTATACAAAAAGTAAACTCAAAACCAGGTATTAGGGGTGTCTCTACAGTGAGGTCCTTTTCTTCTCAAAGACCCAAAGGAGAAAAATAAAATAAAATAATAATAATAATAATTTACAGACATAAATATAAATATAAAACTTGAAGGTCACAAGTAAAAGGAACATTAATTCCTTTTAATAAAAAAGGAAACAAAAAGTTGTTCAAATAAATGCCATAAATTATATATGCATAATAATAAAAACAATGTAGCTCCATAACCTGGCCAAAAGATAAATCCTCCAAATTGCTCTGGCCTGCTCCTGAGCCAGCCAACAATCATTTGCATCATGAGCCCTCTGATGCTCTATCTTCTACATCCCAAGTATCTTAGATCAGGCGGTCAGAATTTTCCTTGCTCTCCTAAGTTGATTCCAGATGATTCCTCCTACACCTTCACGTAAAAATTCCTGCTCCTCTGAGCTCATGCCACCTGGCTGCTCTGACTTCCACCCTGCCCTGCCTTTGTACCTCCACCCTCCTACTCATTCCCCAGTGTTCTCTGAAGTGTTTGGCATCTAGCTTCCTCTCACCACAGTTCCTGCCATATTCCTGGGTGGTTTCAACATCCACGTGGATGATGTATTCCTATACCTCAGCCTCTTAATTTCTTGCCTCCAGTGACCTTTGGTCCTCTTAACCGCCTCCATCGACGGCCACACCCTAGACCTTGCCAACACAGGCAATCGTGGCAATCCTGGAATCTTAAATGTCATTAGATGAACTGAAAATGATGATGCAGACATTTAACACAGAGAGAGAGAGTTAGGATACACTACTGAGAAAAGCAGATTATAAACGATTTTGTAGATTATATACTTATTTTTATGAAAATACACAAGTCTAGAAGTGTGTATACCAAAATATTGGCAATGGTAATCTACAGGATTAGGGGTAAGATTTTTTCTTTTGGTCTGGCTCTGTCTTCTAATTATTCTACTATCACCATGGATTAATTTGTGTACAAAAAAAGTATTAAGGCTTTTTGATTGCTTTCTTTCATATCAACGAAAGGTTATGTATGGAACTAGCATTTATTTCATTGTTTCAAGTCTTTCAGCCCTCACCACAAAACACCATAGGAGGGTCTCCAACAGGGCCCTAAATTGAGATATTAGATACAGCACTGAACAAGGGATTATAATCCTAGAAACCTCTCTGTGGTTTCAAATAAATCCATATTGAATGACTGAAACAATATTATAACAGTGCCTAGAACACTGCCTTGCATTGACAGGTGTAGAGAAGGGACTGAGGAGAAAGGATTGGGGGAGAACCGGGGAGGGAGAGTAAAAGTGGAAAGGAAAAAGAAGTTAAATCCCTAAGGCATCAATACTCAACCTTTCAAATAATGGATTAAAAACATTTAATTAATAATAAATATCAAACAACCTGTTCATCTCGTCGCAACTCAACCTTTCTAGAATATGAGATGTGAAAAAATGGTTTCTGTACCAACAAGAGATGTATAAAGCCTGTGCAGCACAGCTCATGTACTTTAATCATAGAAAGACCCTCGAACCCTCACTCTTACTTACATTTTTCATGATACTTTTAGTGTCTTTATTGTTACACAGTCGTAACAAGCTTAGTCATCTGGTTTTCAAGTCCACAGCAGATTAAAAGCAGCAAATTAAAGGAGAGGCACTAATTCAGGAAGGCAAACTGAGAGCAGCAAGTGACAACCAACAGTGTCCTAAAGAAGGAACCAGAAAACACCATAAAGAACAAACATGAGATTCAAAAAGGGTAGCAACCCAGGACCATTTTATTCAGGGGGAAACTGACTTACACACACCAAGCAAACATTCCTAATAGATTCTATGACAAAACAGTGATATTCTAAATAACAATGCCTTTGAGAAACAATAATAATAATAGATGTTAGAGGTGGAAAGTAACTTCACCGTCATCTAGTCCTCATTTTACAGACAAGGAACTGCATGGACAGTTGGGAAGCAATCTGCCCAGATTGCAGGGCAAGTTTAGCAGCAGTCACTAGACTGGCTCAGATCAGGAGCACTTTCCACCTATGTTACACCGCCTCTGTTGCATATGTTCAAGAAGACAGGAACTAAATTCCACACTTCAGAAAAATTCCTATCCAAAATAGCAAATTTTTAAAAATTGATAAACCCTTAGGGGTCAGGAAAAGCTACCTCCTCATGATGAGTCAACCAAATGCACTCTCAATATGACCAGGCCACTCTTTCACTCATCCTTTGTCAGTCCCCTGCTCCAGAAACCTAAGGAACTCCTTTGCATCCTTCCCCACACTTCTCAAACCCTCAATTCAACTTCCATTCTCTAGCATTCAACAAACAACCAAGAAAACAGAAGGCATGAGCCAGGAGCTCCCTGAGCTTCCCAATCCCCACCAACCTCTCTTCCTCCATGCTCAGTCTTTCTCCTCTCCCTTCCAGGTCAATGAACCGAGTGCCTTTTCTCCTGTCTACACTCAGGCCTTCCACCTGAGCTCATACCCCATCCATGACTTCCCCATCACTTCTTCGGCCCTATCCTATCAGTAGTCTCCCTGAACTGTATTTTCAACCTCTTCCTCTCTATTGGCTGCTTATCCTCCACTTAAAATATTTAAGATTCTTCCTCCATTAAAAACAATATTAAATTCCTCCCTGACACAGCATCCACCTCACTTCCCATTCATTCATCATTTCACTGTCACCTGGATTCCTCTCCACTGTTCCACTTCAACTGCTCTGAACAAAGCTCACAAATGATCTTATTTCCAAATCCAGGGAACACTCTTCTATCCTTATCTTGACCTCTCTGATGTACGAACACCTAAAGAATCAACTCTCTTCTTTTAAATCTACTTGGCATGGATTTTCATCACCTCATTCTCTCATAATTCTACTTCTACATCTTCAGTCACCCTCCACCTCTTTTCCATGCTTACTCATTCATTCAACTGGTTTTTGCTGAGCTTCTAACATGGACCTGGCACAATGCTAGGCACTGGGGATACAGCACAGAACAAATTAGATAAGGCCACTGCTTTCACAGAACTTAAATTCCAGTTGGGAAAAATGAACAAATAAATAAGCAAGAAAATCAGTTGATACATGCTACAACAGGATGGGTCCCTTTAGCTTGGGTGATCAAGGAAGGCCTCCCTGGGTGAAATTTCAGCAAGATCTGCATGACACAAAGATATGAATATAGCCATGGGAAGATCAAAAAGAACATTACAGACAAGGAACCAGAAAGGCATAAGACACGAAAGAGGAAATAGTGCTATGTGTTCAAAAAAGATAAAGATCACTGTGGCTAAAAAGCACACTGGTGGAGGTAAAGAGAAACATGCTCTAAGAGGGGTTTGCTGGTCAGAGTAAGAAGTCAGGATTTTATTCCTGGTGTGATCCTCTTCCTCCATCTGCCCCTTACACACGGATGCTCCCAAGAAATCCACCCACATCCTACTTCTCTCACCTTCTACACAGTTTCTTTGTGAGATCTTATTTCTTTTCAAGTTGAATTAATATCACATGGTTATATGATAACTCCCACCCAAACTCTTCCCTAAAATCCGGGCCAGTCTTTCCAACAGTGTCCTGAACTATATCCATACTTGGATTTTCACTGGCATTTCATGCTAAAAAGTTTCAAACTAAAGTCATTCTCTCTCCTGCTTGTTCTTTTCAGTGGCACTATTATCTACCCAGTTACCTAAACCAGAAGCCCAAGATTCATCTAGGTTCCCTTCATCCCCAGCACTGATTTTTCTAAGTTGAAGGGAAGATATGGAAAAAAGTGAGAAGAAAGAAAGGAGTGGAATCTTTCACCTCCACTGATAATGGCACCTCCCACTCTGACTCATACACAGCCCAAAGTTAACCATTCATCTCCGGAATGGTGTCTTAGTCCCAATTGTTAGACACATATCTAACAATTCAATCAAATCAACCTCACCCCACTCTCCCTCCTAAATGGTCTTGCCAGAAACTACAGAACCTAAAAATCATGTTAGTTAGAAGAGACTTTCAAGATCACCCAGTGATCTCCTTATGCACTTAAGGAAAGAAAAACTTTCTTCCAGGGAATGATGTGCCCAAGATCAATGAGAAGACCAGATGACCTATTTCCCTTATCTAATGCAGTTGTTCATATTCTATGAGCTAACCCTAGAACCAGGACTTGAATAGAGACTTGGAAATCATTTTATCATATCACCTTAAAATCACCCCATAATTGCTGGTGAGTGGATAGGCACTTACATAACTCATTGTATTATACATTGATTCTAAGACTACAATACTAAAAGACAAAGAAATACTTCATCTTCTGGGAAGTCTCTATTATCTAAAACTAATTTTTTTCAAGTGCATTCCCACCATTGGTCAGAGAACCACCTAGAGCTGACCTTTCAACAAAGCTCACAGGGCAAACAAACATGCAGGGTTTGCTGCTGATCCTTCTTTTTATTCCTCCTTTCTGAAACTAACAAGAACAAGCAGAAATAAGTTTCTATTTATGTTCTCAGAGATACATACCTGGTTCAATTTTGGGAACCACCTGTCTAGACTCATTTTATAACAAAGTTTCTAGTGCCATATGTATCAACCATTTAAAACCATGTCCCCTTTGACAAATATAAAAGTTTCATGTCTTCTCTATACCACAACCCCATAAGTCTACAACATGCCTACCCTGTTAGAGGCTCCCTCCTTTCCTAGCTGGACCTGGGGCTAGTATATTTTATCAAATTATATATTACCTTCCTATGAACTCCGTGCCCCCATGCTCACTATCCCAAACATAGGTTGAAAATCACTGTCCTAAAATTACCACATGCGAACAGTCATCACAAGCTGGAAAATGAATGTATGCCTTGCTTATAGATAAATCCCAATAATATCTGAGTTTTTGATACTTGATCTAATCTTTTCCATCTTTTTATAGTAAGATACTTATACCTTATATTTCAACTTTGGAGACTGGTAGAACTAGGGACCCATGATGTAATCTAATCAAAAGAGAGAGTCCCAGCCGGCATCATGGCATGGAGAACATCTTCTTGACCAAAAGGGGGATGTGAAAGGAAATGAAACAAGCTTCAGTGGCAGAGAGATTCCAAAAGGAGCCGAGAGGTCACTCTGGTGGCTTATGCACAATATAGACAACTTTTTTAGGTTCTCATGAATTGGAATAGCTAGCAGTAAATACCTGAAACTATCAAACTACAACCCAGAACCCATGAATCTTGAAGACGATTGTATAAAAATGTAGCTTATGAGGGGTGACAATGTGATTGGGAAAGCCATATAGACCACACTCCCCTTTGTCCAATGTATGGATGGATGAGTAGAAAACTGGGGGCAAAAAAAAAAAACCAAAACAAAACAAAAAAACATCCAGTATTCTTTTTTACTTTAATTGTTCTTTTTCACTTTAATTTTTATTCTTATTATTTTTGTGAGTTTGGTAATGAAAATATTCAAAAATTAATTTTGGTGATGAATGCACTATATTATGGTGCTGTGAACAACAGAATGTACGCTTTGTATGACTGCATGGTATGTGAATATCTCAATAAAAATGAATTTAAAAAATTAAAAAAACAGAATCCCACGATTTTCTAGAAATATTCTACTTTGCATTGAATTTTATTTCTTGACTTTACTATACACATAGAAGAATGAATAGGTCTTAAAAGGTAACAAACCACATAAAGATCCCAACATAGATCATATTATTGGAATAGGAATAAGGGAGGTCTGTATATCTCAACTCTGTCTAGTCTCTCCTGCCTGCTCAGTGAGTTTGAATTAGTACTGATTAATTGTAATATTCATTCAGTTAACTTATTCTCCAGTACCCTCTGTTGCATTGTTCGAATTCATGGGTCCCGAATTGGATACAAAATAAAATTGCAACCTAGGCCCTGCTCGTTAAGAACAAATTGTCTAACACTGCAAAGTAGGTACTCACAACTGCAATAGATAAACAGCAAAATAAAACTTGGAGATTATGGGCCCAAAACAATCACCATAGGCAGCAAAAACGACATGCATCCAGAATATAGAAGGAAAGAGCACTCACTTGAGCAGTTAGGGGGGTACCAAGGCTAGGAAGGATAAACGGGTTGGCAGGATTAATTAAGGTAGGTGATGGGGAAGGTGAGGGCATCCCTGGTGCAGGGAATACTATGAGCAAAGCACTGGAAAGAACTAAATCCACGGTACACGGGAGATGAGGAGGGCCCAGGCCAGTACAAAGCTGAAGACCCACGTTAACGTACGAGAAGAAGTTAGATAGGCAGTTGGAGCAGGCATTTCTCAGGGGCAGAGAGGCCCATCATCCTAATAGCAACTTGATAAATTAGTTAGAATTTCCTAACACAGAGATGGCTTTAAAAAAGAAGGAAAAAAAAAAAATCAAACCACAGTATAAATGAGACACTCTCTCTTCTCTCTATTCCTAATCCTGGGGTTTGTGGCAACTCTGACGTATACATCCAAGAATCTGGCTCCACCAGGTTATACACATAGCAAAACAAATATTGTCTGAGAAAAACAAAATTCATGCATTCAGATATTAAGAACTACCATTTAAAGACCGCTTACTATATGCTAGGCACTGTGCTAAGTTCTTTGCACGTATCATTTCATCCAATTCCTCAGTATTATCTGCATTTTTTTAAGTGAGAAGTCTGGACTTCAGTAAGTTGCCCAACATCACAGTGGCAGATCCAGGATACAAACCAAGGGTTGCCTAACTGCAAATCCCATGCTTTTAAACCCCCACCCATGGTGCTAACCTTGAAGGTCATCTTCTAAGGAGAAGATCACAGCACTCCCTTTTTTTCCAGGAAAAAAGACAGTAATGTATTTCAGGTTTTCTTCCATCACTACTGAGTTACACCTTCAGGTCAAGAAAAGATTTTTCAACAGCCAAAGAGCTGATGGAATTCTTTCTTCCAACACTGCCTAACTACCCCACCCCCATCACCCAAGATTTCTGGGCTTCTAAAAATAGTAGAGGGCAAAGGCCAAAGATTGGGCTACTCCCAGGGGAAATTAAATACTAAGTAGAAGAAACATGTAAGATTCACTGACCAGGGAAAATGATGAGCCAAAGGTATTAGCAGGAGACCTGCTATCTCTGTAAACACCGCTTGGGTCTCAATCCTGGAGAACAGGGCCTGACCAACGAGGCCTGGGTTCTCTTCCTTCTTCCTGTCACTGATGGGTAATGAAGCCGCCAATGAGTAAGAAAATGGGTAATAAGTGGAAGTTTGTCCTAAAATTCCTGTTCAGCATCAGAGAAACAATCATCTTTCTCTCACTCTAAAGGTTCCAATACAATAGCCATAAGCATCCTTGAAAACAGGCACTCAACAAATTACAGAGAATTTTACTGCTTTCTCCAGGATTCAAGTCCTGGATGAAAGGCCTCATTATTTAAGATCATTATAAATACAAATGATAATCTAACCTCAATGCTAGGCTTAGCCCTCTATTTTAATAATATAGGGATGCTATAAGCTGTTTCATCCAATAATCTCTCAGCTTTTCAGAAATCATAAATAACAAAACCTCGCTTGATACTGCAATCCACTGTCTGCCAAGGTTAACTCAGAGCCCAAGGAGAAAAGTGACTAGCTCAAGCTAATTCACCCACAGAAGAACTCAAATGAAATTCCAAGTCTTTATCCTTTCAACTTTGTCTGAACTTCAGGAACTCACTCTGGCAATGTGGAAGTCTCACTGGTGAGAATGATTCCCCTTTCATAACAATTGCCTATGACTCAACAGAAGAACTGAGATTGTTTAGAATCCATAATTGGCTGAATAATGATAAAGATAATAGACTGAACAATAATAAAGATAACAGACTAATAAAGATAATAAAGGAGGAAGAACGTAGGCACAAAATTCTGCAACAGGTATCACCTTGATGAACTAATATTGATTATTCCTGAGTAATTCAAAACCACATAGAATGAAAAGGCTTCTTGGCTTTTGGTATAAGCACTGAACATCTGATTTATTTATGTGGGCATTTCTGTTCCTCAAGAAAGATCAAAAATATTGCAATACTTACTTCAACTTTGCTAAGAGAAGTAGATAACATATGCAAACGTGGTGAACTAGATATGTTCCCTAAATCAAGGTTCCTTGAAGGAGGCGATCTGGGAAAAAAACTCGCAGTTAAGAACAATCCATTTTTCCTAACCATTTCAGTCCTCTCTTATCTCCTTCCCTTCAACCCCTCCAAAATTTAGAGACTACACCACACACACCAGCATCTCAGTAGATTTTGTCTTGTGGGGTTCACTTATTTTTTGTGTATTGGTCACACATCATGGCAACAAGAAGCAGAGAAGTCAAATCTTGCACTACTTCTGTTTCCCACAGTATCTAAAACAGAGCTCAGAATATACTAGCTGCTCAATAAACCTTGCTGACTCTTTGCTGGCAGAGCAAACTGTCTCTTAGGTTCTCTAACATTATACCTACATCCTCTCATTTCATGATCACAACATCCCTACAAGAGGTAGGCAGGATGGTTATTACTCCAGCTGTACAGAAGGGAAGCAGAGGTTAAATGACTTTCCCAAAGCCACACTGACAAGAAGTAGCAATGAAAGAACTTGAACTCAAGGTCCCTGGCAGGGCTGTGCCAGCAAATTTTTCCTTGTACCAAGTTTTATCAATATCTTCTCTCATAACGCCCTGACCTTTAATAAGTGTCCCCATCTGCACCTCCCTATGAGCTCTTTAAGTCAGGAAATGGTTCCACACATTTTAGGTGCTGAAATATGAGAACTGGGGAGAATTTCTTAAAGCTCAAAATCCATATCCAGTAAGAGGTAGAATACTATTACAACTTCCCTTAGCCAGGGCCAACAAAGACTTACCATTTTACCTCCTTTGGTTTACTGTTTATTTTTGGAAGAGCTATTTTATGCAGAAAATGACTTAAACATTTTTAACATAACAGGTTAAGACAGTTTGCTGGTTCATTGACTGAGAAAATAAATTCAAAAATTAAGTCATTTGCCTAAAATCCCACAGAAAATTAGTCCCTTCTGAGCCATCCTTGACTCCTCTCTCTCTCTCCCCCATTGGTCAACAAATCATGTTGTTTCTGCCTCTGAAATATGTCTCAGGGTCATCCCAAATTCTGTATCCTCCTGCTCTAATCCAGCTTCTCTTACCCAGACTACTTCAATTGTCTCTTCCTTATCTCCCTGCCACTAATCATTCCTCCTTCCAATCTTTTCCCAAACTGCTGTCAGTTATCTTTCCAAATTACACAAGTGGATAGCTATTCATCTCTGCTTTAAATACATGACTGCTCCCCAGCCAACAAAATGCATGTCAGTTAGGCCAACCACACACTGGCCCCTGCTGTCCTTCCCCACATCACCTCCCATCATCTCCACCACAATCCTGCTCTCTAGACCTGGGTTTCTCCACCTTGGCACTCATGACATTTTGGGTAGATAATTCTTTGTTATCAGGTACTGTCCTGTGCACTGCAGGATGTTTAGCAGCATCCCCAGCCTCTACCCACTAGATGCCAGTATTAAACCCCACCAAACTGTGCTGCTCAAAAATGTCTCCAGACACTGCTAAATGTCCCCTGGGGGTAACTGCCCCAGGCTGAGAACCAATGCGCTAGACCAGTGGTCTCCAAAAGGGTACCAAAGACAACCCACTGCAGTATGAAAAGAAACAAGAGACCCTCTATTTATATTCATCTTAAAAAATAAGTTTATCCTTATTAATATTTAATATATGATCCAACACCAGCATTCCCACTCAGTCCATACGTTAGTCACATGTCTCATACAAAGCTGATGGAATCCCGTGGGAAAAGTGGATGCTCCACAGCACAGAAGGTTGACGGTGACATCCTCTCAGCACACTGAGATGCACTGCAGTTCATGTGTGCTTGGTTAGATGGATTTTCTGATTACACTGTTTTAAATGAATTAACCCTCATAATTCATTTAAAAAGAGGCTTAAAAAGATTCCTGCAAAGAAACCACAGATTAAAGACAGCACAAGGTTAAATGAACAAGAGAATGGCAGAGCTGTCATTTGTATTCCTGGTATCAACTCTTCATCAGTCATACTACAATGTAGAAATAATCACAATCTAATAAGATTTGACAAGAAGTTCACCAAAACCTTACTGAAATTTTTTTTTAAATACGGATTTACTTCCACTATCACTAATGATGAATTTCATCCTAAGTATATACTGTACCTACAGATATTAGCTAACAATAGCAGCACACAAGTATAACTTATAAACAAAAAAGTATACATACATGAAGGAGACTCATACTTTTTAAAAAATCAACAGTGCTGTTCTAGCAAAAGGAAAAAACTGAGACCATTGCTCCAACCAACTCTGTCCAACAATACTTCCTGCGATGAAATATTCTCTATTTGTTTTGTCCAAAATGGCAGGCATCAGCCACATGTGGCTACTGAGCACTTAAGATGTGGCTAGTGCAACTGAAGAATTAAGTTTTTATTTAATTTCAGTTTTTTTTAAATTTAAACAGCCACATGTGTTTAGCACCTACCATAATGGACAACACATCCCTGGGCCACTAAAAGGTTACTGCTACCTCAAAACATACAGCTCCCCAGCAAGCAGTGCACACACCTGCTTTGGGGTCTTTGGCCATGCTATCGCCTCTGCCATTCTCCTCTACCTCGTCCATCTAGCAATAAAGTGTCCTAATCTCTGAAGATACACTCAAATGTCACCTTTCTTTAGTTCTGCCTGACTACTTCCCCAACCTTCCCCAAATTAATTACTCCCTCATGTTTGTTCCCCCGGTCCTTTCCTTTTGTGTGTTAAGTCCTAAGACTGTGAGTTCCTCAAGACAGAGCCATGTCTTCATCACCTCTGCACAACGCCCAGCACATGATGAGAACCTTAGACTTACTGAATAAGGCAAAGAACCAATCAACAAATCTTGATCTCCCAACTCCTACACCAAAGCGTGGCTCTGGAAAAGCAGATGGGAGGCTCTTCTTTGCCACCTCTCAGTGCTAGAAGCTACTTCAATAGACAATAACATTTCTGTTTTTATAATTTTGGACTCTTTCAGATGCAGATATCGTTATTTCTTATGCAGTCCCAGAAAGCATCCTTCTAAGAGGACATGAAAGTAGATGGTAGTACTAGATCCTTTTCCGAAGTGCCAACTTTCAAATACTGAAAGTTAAAATGACTGCTTGTTGCAGTAATATTTTTTCATGTCTGTTTTATTAATAGTCATCAAGCCTTTCCTGTGTACTCTACATGCAGTTTCAGCTACTGAGGTGCAAGTGTGTGTTTACCCCTACACCATCTCACATGAAACTCTCCTCATTACGTCTCATTAAACGAGCACGACTTTGTAGAAAGACCAAAGGAAAGGATCTGACCATGGCAACTGCTTATTCTGGACCTCATTTCTGAATTCTAGATTTGGCTATATTTAGCAAAGCTATAACCGTCATCATGCCCAAGCCAGGAAGAAGACACCATTCATAAACCACCCCCTGAAAATCTGCAGTTGCCTCTAAAAACCAGACTTCCCAGCAGGCAAAGGCATCCCAAGCAGAAAGGATCAAATTGGTGTATGGTCAAGAAAAGACCTTAGGTGCTTACCACTAACCTCTCTGCCTGGTGTTCAAAGCCTTATTTCTTCCTATTCTCTCCACATACCATCTGCTCTGGTCAAACTCCTCCTGTTCACTCCTTTCTGTATCACTGGTCATCTCACTCCCCCACCTGCTTCTGTCCAAATCCTTCAAGCTTCCTGCATCTCATCTGACTCCTCCAGGAACCCTCCTGGACCACTCCTTCCCTAGGCACCAGATGCTCCCTTGCACCACAATTAGCACAGGGCAAAGCACAGTAGGGGACTGTGCATACCTGACAGCTATTCAGTAGCTATTTTCAAAGGGCCCTGGGCAGCAAGCACATCCAGGGAGCAAATGTAGAGAATTTCATTCTACCATTCCAAGTTTTTCTTTCCTCGATTCTGGAGGAGGACGCTTGTGCTAACCAAACTGATACGACTAGTCTGAATTCCCAGAACTTAACCATACTGTTTCACCACTCCACATCTTCACACGTTATTCTCTCTGCCTGGAAGGCCTTGCGTAACCGTCCAGTGGAACATCTGCTGGGCAATTTCCATTCCTGATCAAACCATACATCATCTATAAACCCTCACCCCAGGGCCATTTCTCTTTATTGTCTCATAACATCTTTCTAACAAACATCTATGGCCATCTGCTACAAATCAAGGGCCATGCTAAATAGTTATTTGATGGCCTATGGATTCCTTAAGAGCCGGCCCATGTCCCATTCATTTTTCTATTTCCAGAACCTATTACAGTGCCTGCCACAAAGAGGAGACCATAAATATTCACTAAATGAATATATACATATGTCATATTGATACCACCCACTCCTTGCAGTTACATGCCTTATATATATACTTTAGGTGGTTTCATATACATTTTTAAGCTTTACTACCTTGCACTGTAGATAAGAGAAATTATCAAAGTTTACTGATATGGAGACTTAGTCATTCTCATTAGCCCTAGAGCTGGATTCCTTTAATGTAGGTAAGAAAACTGTCCTGGGGGTGGCGGTGGTAGGGGGAACCTCGTCCACCTGATGCAGTTATGGAATGTTGCCTCGGACAAAGGAGGAATCCAACAAACATTTACTTATTTTGTTTATATTTTTTAATTAAGTAATACTGTTTAAAGCTTAGCTGTAAGGCTTCATTTAGCTAAGGAGGTATAATGAAAACACAGCTTCTCAGTCCTTCTTGGAGCACTGCTTCATTTTCCCATTGAATGCATTCCAGAAGCTCAAACCAAATATTCCCTTGACATCCCATGCCCAATAACTTGAACATGATTTAGCATCTCATCTTCACTAAGAAAGCCAGAGAGAAAATATCCTCCCCTGTACCCAGCCCAGAGTTAGCCATAACCCACTACTAAACCTGGCACTTAGAACCTTCACTAAACCCAGGTCAACACAGCCCCGTGCGCTACTCAGTGAAACCAGGCCAGCAGGGCTGATGCTGCTGATGGAGAGATGGCTGCCCAAGCATTCTCTTGTCTGCCCCAGCTTCTCAGGGTTCCTGCAATTCCTCACTATGAAACACAGCCCAACACCCATATTAGAGCAAAAGGGATAATCAGTGAGAAAGTAGCAACAGGGTCTGTGTTAGAAGCCCCCATCCCCTTCCCTTCCCTGGCCACTGCCTTGGCCACTCCATGCACAGCTCTTACTGCCCTTAGATACCTCTGACTGGGACTGGTAAACAGGTCATCACCCGGGGACTCACCGAGAAAAGAGTCCAGGAAAGAATCAAGGCTACTCAAAACATCTACTTAACCTTTAAAGACCTAGTGAGGACTTTGCCTCAACTGGTTCTACCCAAACACAAGGGGGAAAAGTGATTGCTTCAAATTGATACAGCCAAACCAGCCTTGACATTCTCCACCCCACCAGTCCTCCCTCATGAGTGTATATATGATGTAATGTTGCTGGAAAATAATGGCTACCATTTATTGAACACTCAAGAAATGTTACTTTATATACATTGTCTCATTTAATTTTCAAGACCACCCCATACGGAAGTGGTTCTCAAACTTCAGATTGCATCAGAATCTCTCAAGGAATTAGCTCAAGTCCCAACCCCACAGTTTATGGGTCAAAGCCCCAAAATTTACATTTCTAACAAGCTCCCAAGTTAGGCATGCTACCGGTCCAGGCTCCATACTTTGAGAACCACTGCTATAGGGAAACTCAAGAGAGGTGTGAAATGTCGTGCCCAAGGTCCCATAGCTGGAAAAGAGCAAGGCCAGAATTTGAACTTAGACTTATCTGTCTCTCCAAGCCAGTGCTAGTAACCATATTACTATATGTGTGAATGTAGGCCTTGTCTTCCCAAATTCACTGTCAGCTCCTTACGGGCATACACATTTTAGACCTCTCAGAACCTAGGAGTGCCTTTGTGCACAGCAGATGCTACACAAATGCTTTGTATTCTGGCCGTCTACATATCTGCATACTTCTATGAACCACAATTCCAAACTCAATTATAGCCAAAGAACATAAAGAAGGTAACATGGCCAGACCCAGTTTCTATACCCAGTTGCTAAAAAAATAAATTAATTAAAGCCAGTTACTTCTTTCCCCTGCCTCTTCAAACAGGGGTTGAAACCCTACCTCACCTCCATGGAATCCTAACTTTAAAAAAAAAATGTAAGTCTATTAATCTCCCCAAATGCATCACAGTCTCTCTCGCTACTCTGAGACCAGTAAGTCATAGGAGAGACCTGGCTAAGTCCTACTCCTTCTTCAGCCCTCTGTTTAGAAGTCATTTTCACAAGCAGGCAACTCGTGGGTCCCTAAAACTGGGGACTACTGCACCCCAGGCTTATCTCCATGATAACACTTATCACTCCACCATAACTGGCTGTTTCCCATCTCTCAAAGTAGTGTTCTACTCCAGCATCTGGTTCAATAGCACAGCACCTGGCACATTACAGGCACTCCATAACTATCTGGCAAAGGAATGAATGAATGCAGAGCTGCAAACCCTAAGTTCCACATAAAAACATCATAATAATATGTGATGTGGCAGTTCTCAGGGATGAATTTTGGGGAAGAGGAGGGTAGCCTAGATAACTAAAACCAGTTTTGCCTTTTCTCTTCCTTATCACTCTTCTCCAACTCTGAGAACTGAGAACAGGCACTACTTAGGGTAGCAGAATCTGTAAGGAGACAATATCCCAGATGAGCAAAACGGTCCTGGGTTATAAAGTCAGCAGAGGCCATTCTGAGGGAAGGAAAGAGCTGGGCACCTCCTCATTCTTCCTGATTTCTCTCTCATACACACTCCCTCCCCACCCCCCACCCCCACTGCAGTCAAGGGCTTTAGCACTGGGATGAAAAAGACAGATCAGACTCAAGGGTGCGGATCTGGCAGTGGGCACAGCAGCATCTCCCATCCTGCACCAAAGCCCACAAAGAAGGATCCAGAGGGACAGTGACTCAGGCCCCAGAGTAAGTCCAGCTAGAGCAGTACTAAGAACGGAAAAGAGCAACAATTTCACAAAGACATGATTGTCAGGCATCTTTTTTAAAAACAGTGTTTTTAAAGTCCAGGCTTCAGCCCTAGCCCCAGAGGACTGGGCCCTGCTGAATCCAGTGCTTACACAAGCTGAGAGCCAAACACAGCTTCTTCCTCCCTCCAACCCACCCGCCTGCAATACTCACCATGACAGGCATTTCCCAAGCCCGGGTCAGGACCCTTGCTTCAACCTTAGCTTGCCAAAGGCTCCTTTTTAAGGGGGGCCTCTTGGCTCTCTCTCCTCCTCCTCCTACCCCAGCTAATAAACTGTTTCTCCCCCATGTTGCAGTAATAGAGGCCACCCCTTCCCCCATCCGCCGCTCAGTCTATAACACAACCTACAGCAGGTTGGCCCCATCCAATTAGTTTGAATAGCTTCATGCCAAGGAAATTGCTGCTTTTATTAAAAATAAAAGCACACCAGGCAGGCAATGGGCTGTGAAAAGTATGAGTCTGGAATAATTATGAAGGTCGAGGTTAAGGTTAGCAGAAGAGACGTGCAAAGATTTCCCTAAAGCCTGGGGGATAAAGATACATATCTACATTATTAATAGATCTACAGATGCACACACACGTAGGGAATTTACACAGCAAATCTAAATAACATCCTCTCCAATAAAATAAAAACAAAATTGAAGCCACCTCGGTTTTAGCTCCTCAAGTAATTCTTCTTTGGGTTAAAAAGAATAAAACAAGAAGAAGGGCCTACAACACTGAATTCAAAATAACTACATTCATTGCATATAATTTCTATTTTAACTACATCTTGGGAACCTGATCACAGTTAAGTCAGGGAAAAAACCTAGTCAAATCCAAGAGATTTGGCTGTGGTAGCTGTAAATTTAGAAAAACACATTCCCATACTCCAAAAATCCTCTTCCTCCCAAAGTCTGCCCCTGGAAGTGGGAAAGTTGGGTGGAAGGAGAAAACCCTCTTTTCCTAAAGGCCCCATCCCCACCCTTTCAGCCTTCATGTCAATATTTCAAGTTTCAAAGGGATGGCAAAACTGACTACCTTGTATTTGATATAAAGATTTATACTTTCACACATACGTTTTCTCATCTGATCCTCAAAATTCGGTGAGATAGGCAAGGGTGGGTTCTCAATGTTTTTTAAAAAAATAAAATGCCACTAAGGTAAACGATTTCCGGCAACCTCCCCTCAACCTCCATATGCCCTGTCACTCTCAAATCTCAGTTTTAAATCTCTCAAGAACAATGAATCACAGGGCAAGAGAAGGGGGAAGGGGGGTCAACTGGTCAAAACCCATTCATACATTCACCAACTAGACAACCAGGGTCCTGCCGTGTCAGCACAAGATTTTAATTTACGGGTGCACTGACGGAGTCCCACCGTACCTTCCGCCAACACCTCGTCCACAGTGACCTGCTGTCGCCCGATGCCAAAGACCCTTCCGATGTAGCCGCTGCCCAGGCCCGAGGTGCTGCCCCCTCCTCCGCTGGAGCCAGAGCCCAGGCCAGAGCTTCCCTGCTCTCGCCGGGAGTCGAAAAACTTCTTCATCTTGCAAAAAAGGAACAGCAAAATAGCAAAAAGCCAATGGTTTCTGGATTTTTGTTTTTTAAAGGAAAACAAGAGATCCAAGGATTCCTTCTCGGATTTCAGCTCGGAAAGGAGCCACCCGAATCCGGGCGTGGGGGTGGGGGCTGAGGGAGGATGCCTATAGGAATATGCGTGTCAATCGCGCGACGGGTCCCCTCCTCCTCAGGAGAGCGATTCGCGTAAGTTTAAACCTGTGATGACAGAGGAAGAGAAAGAGGATGAATCAGTAACACACTTAAAAATTCAACTGCTGAGACCTAAGGGGGAGCCAAAGCCATCAACCCGGGGAAACGCTTCATGCATTTTCTTGGGGGAGAAAAACCTCTGAAGCTGAAAACGCATCCCCGGCCCGGACCCCGGGATCGCTGTACCCGGGGCTCGGGGAAAGGAAGGACTCGGGCCGCCTTGGGCGGCGCGGACCCCGGCCGGCCAGTGCCTCCCCCTCCTCCCCGATCCTCCCCGCCGCCCCGCGAGGCAGCATCCCGGCGGCACCCACTTGAGACGGCTTGGTGGCCGGCGCCCAGCTACCAGCCCCGCAACATTGTCACGGCCGTCGGATCGTGCGACGCGGATAGGAGGAGGCGCTGCAGCTAGAGCCGGGGCCGCGTTCGGCGCCCGCCCGCCAGCTGATCCTCCCAGCGCCCGGCGGAGACTGACCCGCCGCCCCTCCCCCGCGCGCGCTCCCGCCCGGCTCCATCCACCCAACCAGGAAGTGAACTGCCGCCGGAAGTGCCTCTCGGGGCGGCGCGGCCCGCGACCCGAGGCTCTCCAGCAACCGCCGGTCTGTCGCGATAGATGGGAGGCAGTCGGCTAAGGGGAGAATGGGGTCCGGGAAGGAGGTCTCAGTGCGGACAGAGTTTTGGAAAAGAACCTTGATAGTCACGGCTCGCAGGGCACATTGGGAAAGGTAGTTCGGCGCAGGCGGCGGCAGGACTACAACTCCCAGGACGCACCTGGGGGAACGGCCGAAGTTGCTGCCGTGGCCTCCGCGGCCCCGAAGCTGGTTAGCTGTGTGGTGCATATATGGGGATTCGGTTATTTAAACACATCCGGTAAACTAACTGCCAGATACCAGAGTTTCCCCCCGCTGCACGTTCTACCCTTCTGAAGGCATCTTATTTGTGGCTTGGCCTCCCTGCAAAAGGGATTCTGGGGATTGTGGTTTCCAAACGGAATAAGCTGACACCTGAAGGACGCGGCTTAACCGCTTAGCCCCTTGCGGCTCCTGCGAGGATTTCCGATGTCACCTGAACAGAAGGTGGAAGAGGAGGGTGATCGGGGTGGAAAATCTGCTGGCAGATGATTCAGGCCACAGCGGAATGCCAACCCTAAAATAAGCAAAC
Organism: Choloepus didactylus; assembly: GCF_015220235.1. NCBI lineage: Eukaryota > Metazoa > Chordata > Mammalia > Pilosa > Megalonychidae > Choloepus > Choloepus didactylus. The sequence goes on along the minus strand of NC_051323.1, from coordinate 22,116,110 downwards.
GCTGTCGGTGCCTTCCGCCCCCAAGCTGGAAAGTTGCTTTTGTTCCTAGATGTTGTTGAGAACCGGCTTAAGGGTCAGCTCTTGCGCTAAGTGCTGTGAGAACGCTCAATAAGACGGTGTCTCGTTGGGGAACCTACAGGCAAGAATCAAACCGAGAAACTGCTGAAGATTGTGTGCGTGCAGACCCTGGCGTACAGGACACCCTGCCCGTTGGCTCCGCCCCAAATTTTGGATTCCGGTGTCCACGGTGACCCTTAATTCTTCCACCTTTGCTGATGCTATGGGTGGGGCTGACCGTCACTAACCCTTCCCACACAATAATCCTAGGCTGACCTTCTGTTACTTCTTTTTCGCTTCAAGATCCCCTTTGATGCTTCGTTTGCCCTGATAACTCCTAAATGCTGAGGGAGATGGACGATGTGCTTTGCATCTGCCAAACGCGGAAGATTTGGAAAACCTGTTGGTACCTTTCTCCGTCCTAGATTTCCTGATAAATGGCGCTGGAGGTCGTGCCACATCCCTGCAAAAATTCCATGATTTTTCCTATCCCCTGTTTATAGGTTATTTCTCACCTCCACCTGCTCTCCCATCTCCCTAGTACTGCGACAGTCTCTTGGCTTGTAATTCTTTCCAGAATTTCTTCGGCAGTAATTTGAGGACAGTTGAGAAGAGTGCCCTGTGATAAATGGTTCCTGCTCTCTCTAATCTGAATTTTGAGCTGACCTGTGACTAGGCTGGCGCTGGCAGCTGTTGCTGCTGCTTCTACTGCTGCTTACTTAGATTTAAAGTAGTATCATTGTAATTACACTTCCTGTGTTGAGACAGCATCTTTTCTTTCAGAAAGAATCAGTGTAATTGTCTCAGTTCACAAACCTATGCAGCCACCTCAAGGGTGGAATGAAGCACTTACTGAAACATTCCCTCAGAGCAAACCCCGGTAAGCGTGTTCTCTGCACTTTCCTTAAAAGGCTAGGTTTTGTCTAAGGAAGTTTGACATAGATCTTAAAATAGATGAGAAGGCTCATTTGGAATTACATTCATTGGCCCCAGTCTTTCTCAGCACCCAATAATTTTGACTGACTTATTAAGAGAGGCTACTGAATCCCAGAATCTGTTGCCATCTCAGTTTTTCATTTTCTAGACTTCTCCCTAGTACCAGACTAGGCCAGGTTTACCCAAATCCCAAGTCTCCCTTCTGAAATACAAAAATACCTTTTTTATCCAATAGGATAAGGTAGCTAACATGTATTTTTGAACATCCACCTGGATGCTTTGATCAGAATCTGAGGAAGGAGGTTGAAAACAGAAAGTAAATAAATACAAGACTAGATTCCTGGCCCTCCATACTCTCAGAGTGTTAATAGCTTTTATGATAAAGCCACAGTTTATAAGTGATTTCCATATAGTAAGTCATTTAATCCTCAAAACAACCCTATGACATGGGTACTGTTATTATACCCATTTTATTAATGGGGGAACTGAAGCGTGGAGATAAGTGATTTCCCCAAAGGCATAGAGTTAGTAAGTGGCAGAATCAGGATTCAAACCCAGATATTTTGGCCTCAGAGACCAGTGTTTAACTGGCTACATTAACCTGCCTACATAGAAAACACAAACATAAATTTATGAAAAGATTTGGGAATAGTTATTCTACAAACAGCATAGTAGTAGATGACGGGAACCCTCTGCTACTCCATGTCTGTCACCTCAGACCACTTAGATTCCTGGCCAATTTTCTGTTAAAAAGCCAGAGCTGTTTTATGACTTTCAGTAATTCTCTAATTTCAGAGTACAAAATAATCACAAATCAAACTGTAATCTCGAAACTCCTACCATACTTTCTGTAAAATTTATCCCACTCTACCACGTATTCCTGTTCAACTTTTCATATATGTCGTCAACTCAGCCAAATACCCCGAAAGCAGGAAACGGTCTACTATTTATCTCCTTGAACATCCAATACAGCAGTTTACATGGAATGTGTCCTTAGCAATACTTAAACAAACCAAATAATTGACTTCAAATTAAATGTGACACATGGAAGCACAGACATAGACCAATGGAATAGAATTGAGAGTTCAGAAACAAACTTTCACTTATATTTTTGACTAGGGTGTCAAGTCTACTCAACGAGGAAAGAATAGTCTCTTCAACAAATGGTGCTGGAAAACTGAATATCCACATGCAAAAGAATGAATTGAACCCCTACTTCAAACTGTAAATACAAATGACTCAAATGGATCACAGATCTAAATATAACAACTAAAACCATAAAACTTCTAGAAAAAATATAGGGGAACATGTTCGGGGCCTTGTATTAGGCAGCAGTATCTTAGACTTTACACCAAAAGCACAAGCAACAGAAGAAAAAAATAGATAAATTGAACTTCATCAAAATTTTAAAATTTTTGTGCATCAAAGGACATCAAAAAAGTGAAAAGACAGCCACAGAATGGGAGAAAATATTTGGAAACCATATATCTGATAAGGCTTTAATATCCAGAATATATAAAAGACTGCTACAACTAAACAACAAAAGGACAAACAACCCAAATTAAAAATGAGCAAAGAACTTGAATAGACATTTCTCCAAAAAAAATATACAGATGGCAAATAAGCACATGAACAGATGGTGAATATCAGTAGCCATTAGGGAAATGCAAATCAACACCGCAGTGAGATGCCACTTCTTACCCACTAGAATGACTATTATTTTTAAAATGGAAAATAAGTGTTGACAAGGATGTGGAGAAATAGGAACCCCCTTGCATTGTTGGTGGGAATGTAAAACCGTGCAGCCACTGTGGAAAACAGTTTGGCGAGTTCTCAGAAAATTAGTATAGACTTAACATATGACCTGGCAATCCTATTTCTAGGTATATATCCAAAAGTGTTGAAAGCAAGAACTCAAACAGATGTTTATACACCAATGTTCATAGCGTCATCACAATAGCAAAAAGATGGAAGCAACCCAAGTATCAATCAATGGATGAATGGATAAACAAAATTTTGGTATATGCATGCAGTGGAATGTCCTGCTGTAAAAAGGAATGAACTTCTGATCCATGCTATAACGTGGATGAACGTTGAAGACATCATGTTGAGTGAAATAAGCCAGACGCAAAAGGACAAATATTGGATGAGCTCACTGATATGAAGTGGCTAGAATATGAGAATTCAAAGAGATAGAAAGTAGATTGCAGATTAGAAGGGGCAATGTGGAGTTAATGCTTCATTGGTACAGAGTTTCTGTTTGGTGTGATAGAGAAGTTTTGGGAATGGACAGTGTTGATCATAATGCAACATTGTGAATGTAATTAACACCATTGAATTGCATACTTGAAAGTGGTTAAAATGGGAAATTTTATGTTGTATTTATTACAGAACTATGGACCATACAATACAAAGAGTGAACCCTAATGTAAACTATGGACTTTAGTTAATATAATAATATTGGTTCATCAATTGTAAAAAATATACCACACTAATGTAAAAATGGTAATAGTAGGGAAAACAGGGGATGGGTATATGAGACTTCTGTATTTTTTTTAATTTAAAAAACACAAAATATTAAATGTGACACAGAAAAGAACAATCTGATTGAGGCTGAAAGATTGATTTGAGGTGTCCTAGACTAGGTGGTCCTTTTAACTAGACCTAGGAGGTACTATGGAGAAATACCTAATTAAAGAGCAGGGAGAAGGAAACGCATTTGCTAAGTTTCTTCCATATGCCAGCTACTGTAGTGAGCACTTAACATATTATCTTGTTTGATCCTCCTAGCATCCCTGCAAAGTAGATACTACTCTCTGTTATATCAAAGTGGATACCATTATACTGTTATCCCAATATTAATGATGACTCAATAAAGAATTTGTTAGTAGCAGAGGGACTTGTATGGTTTGTTAGGATTGGAGGAAATCATTTGACCTGTGGTGCAGCTAAATCATGTCAGAGTAACCCAGTTGAGGCTCATCTGTGCTGCACCTTTAGGGGAAATAAAAGGCAGAGAGACTAACACTGATTAAGGACCTTAATTAAGGCAGGCCCTGGGTTGGCTCTTTGGACCATATCATTTATCCTTCACAGTGCATCTATGAGGTTTTCATTGTTTTTATTATATCAATGTGAAAAAAGAGGTTGAGAGGGGTTAACCAGAGTTAGACACAGCCTGCAAAAGGCAAAACCAGAATAGAATAGACGGCCTCCAAAACCCCTGCCATTCTCACTACACCATAAGGCTATTCTATCTTCCCATCTCTTAGCCCAGTGGAACTTTTTGGAAAGACAAATTCTCAGGCCCAACCCCAACCTACTGACAGGGAAGGGAGGCCAAAGGCAGCAATCATCCAGATGATTCTGATACACGTTCAAGTTTGAGAACCACTGTTTAGCAGAAGATCTAATAAAAACCATTTCCCTTCTTTAAAAAGAACATTTCTTGGTTTTGTTTTAGTTTTTTGTTTTCTGGTTAGAGAGTAATTTATATGCCTATTGTAGAAAAGATAGAGAAGAAAGTAAAAATCACCTGTAGTTAGACATAGGGGACTGTTGGTTTGATGGGTTGAGCCCTCTACCACAGGACTTGCCCTTGGGAAGACAGTTGCTGCAAAGGAGAGGCTAGGCCTCCCTATAATTGTGCCTAAGAGCCTCCTCCCGAATGCCTCTTTGTTGCTCAGATGTGGCCCTCTCTCTCTAGCTAAGCCAACTTGAAAGGTGACATCACTGCCCTCCCCCCTACGTGGGATCAGACACCCAGGGGAGCGAATCTCCCTGGCAACGTGGACTATGACTCCCTGGGAGGAATGTAGACCTGGCATCGTGGGATGGAGAACATCTTCTTGACCAAAAGGGGGAAATGAAAGGAAATGAAATAAGCTTCAGTGGCAGAGAGATTCCAAAGGGAGCCGAGAGGTCACTCTGGTGGGCACTCTTACGCACAATATAGACAACCCTTTTTAGGTTCTAATGAATTGGGGTAGCTGGCGGTAGATACCTAAAACTCTCAAACTACAACCCAGAACCCATGAATCTTGAAGACGATCGTATAAAAATGTAGCTTATGAGGGGTGACAATGGGATTGGGAAAGCCATAAGGACCACACTCCCCTTTGTCTAGTTTATGGATAGATGAGTAGAAAAATGGGGGAAAGAAACAAACAAACAGACAAAGGTACCCAGTGTTCTTTTTTACTTTAATTGCTCTTTTTCACTTTAATTCTTATTCTTGTTGTTTTTGTGTGTGTGGTAATGAAGGTGTCAGGGATTGATTTTGGTGATGAATACACAACTATGTAATGGTACTGTGAACAATTGAATGTACGATTTGTATGATGGCATGGTATGTGAATATATCTCAAAAAATGAATATTAAAAAAAAATCACCTGTATTATTCTTCTCAGAAATACTTACTATGGACATTTTGATCACTTTCTTTTAGCATTTTTCCCATACATAAATACAATAATTTTTTTTACCATATGGCATCACATTATATATTTAGTATATTCTGTTTTATAATTTTTTTCCACTTAATAGTTTTCCATTTTGTTATATATTCTCTAAACACATTATTTAAAAAAAAAAAAACTTTTTATTTTGAAATGCTTTCAAGCTTACAAGACAGGTACAAAAATAATACAAACCCCATACAGAGAACTCTAGCATACCCCTGTGCCCCTAGATAACCAGATCCACCAAATATAACAGCTTGCCACCTTTGCTGTATCATGCTAACAATCTATGAATCCATCTATCCATCCGTCTATCAATCCATTTTCTGAACACTTGAGTGTAGGTTGTATACACAATGCTCCTTGAAAGTCTTAACACTGCCATGTACATTTCCTAAGAACAAGGACATTCACTTATGTAACAACCTTAAGTGCAGTTAACAAATTCAAGAAATTTAACATTATTAAAAAGTGTACATTCTATTTTCCAATTTTTTCATGTGTCCCAATGATGTCCTTTTGGGCCTTCTCTCCTCCCTTGTTACATCCTGTCCAGGATCATGTACTGCCTTTAATTGTCGCTGTCTCTTTGTTGCTCTTTCTTTTTCTTATTAATTGTGAGAACATATATACAACATAAAATCTCCCATCCCAGCCACTCCAAGCATATTATTCAGGGAGATTACTCATATTCACTAATATGAGGTACCCTCACCAACTTCCACTACTAAACTTTCCCATTTCCCCAAATGGGGAAAGCCTATACCCATTTTTCACTAACTCCCCATTCCCCCTGCCCCCTGCCCCTGGCAACCTGTACTCTAATTTCTGTCTCTCTGGGCTTGCATATTCTCTGATATTTTCTTTGTAGTTACTATGGGGCTTAAATTTAATATCCTAAATCTATAACAATCTCGTTTACTTTGATATCAACTTAATTTCAATAGTATTCACAAAGTATGTTCTATGCACCTCCATCCTCCTATGTTTATGTAGTTCTTGTCACAAATTACATGTTTATAATTATGAGTCCAAAACCACTGATACATCATTACATTTTATGCATTTGCCTTTTAGATCCTGGAGGAGGTAAAAAGTGGAGTTACAAACCAAAAATACAGTAGTACTGGCATTTATATTTACCCTTGTCATTACCCTCACCAGAGATCTTTATTTCTTCATGCAGTTTCTCTCTATTGTCTATTGTCCTTCCCTTTAAACATGTAGACCTCTCTTTAGCATCTCTTGTAGGGCTAATCTAGTGGTGACGAACTTCCTCAGCTTTTCTTTACCTGGGAATGTCTTAATCCCTCTCTCCATTTTGAAAGACAGTTTTGTCAGATATAGAATTCTTGGTTGGTAGTTTTTCACTCTCAGCACCTTATATATGTCATCCCACTGCCTTCTTGCCTCCATGTTTTCTGATGGTAAATTGACATTTAATCTTATTGAGGCTCCCTTGTATGTGACATAGTCTTCTCTCTTGTGGTTTTCCGAATCCCCTATCTTTGGCATTCAACAGTTTGATTATAATATGCTGTAGCACGGGTCTATTTGGTTTTATCCTGTTTGAAGTTCATTGAGCATCTTGGATGTATGTATTCATACCTATCTTTACATTTAGGAAGTTTTCAGCCGTTATTTCTTCAAATATTCTTTCTGCCCCCTTTTCTCTTTCTTTTCCTTCTGGGACTCCCTCAATGCATATATTGGTACATTTGATGGGCCCCACAAGTTCCTCAGGCTCTTTTCACTTCATTCTTCCTTCTGCTTCTCAGACTGGATGATTTCAAATGCTTTATATTCAAGCTCATTGATTCTTTCTTCTGCCAGCTCCAATCTGCTGTTGAACCTCTCTAGGGAATTTTAAATTTCTGTGACCATAGTCTTCAGTTCTCTTTGTTTTCTTTTCATAATTTTCACTTCTATATTGATATTCTCTTTTGTTCATTTGCTGTTTTCCTGCTTTATTTTACTTTTTTTGTCCATGTTTTCCTTTAGATCTTTGAGAATACTGAGGGCCATTTTTAGAAAAGTCTTTGTCCAGTACATATCTGGTCCTCCTCATTGATGGTTTCTAATGCTTTAATCTTCTCCTTTGCCTGGGCCATCACTTACTGTTTCTTTGTATATCTTGTAATATTTTGTTGAAACCTGGACATTTTGATATTTTAATGTATTATTGCTGGAATTTAGAATCTGAGGTATCTGTTCCTTAAGCTTATATCCAGCTAGTGTTATGACAGAGATTTCCTTGAATACCAGGAGCTAACAAAAGAAAAAAAAGAAGGAAAAAAAGAAAACACCTTTCCCAGTCTTTGCAGATTGACCTGTGTGAGTGCTTCTCCTTCAATGGTTATCCATACAATGAGTTTAGAGAATAGCTTCAGGCCAAAGTGTAGGGGCCTGCCCTGATCCTTTCTAGATATGCATCTTGTCTTGGGCATGCACATATGGCCCTGGGAATTCTTAAAATGTCTCTTCACAGTTTCCTCACGGTCCAGGGCCATGCATTGTATGTCCTATTACCAGCAATCCCTTGCCACAGGCAGTCACTGGACTGTGCTCCCACAGCGTTCTATAGGAGAGTGAGCTCAGTGAGCTGCCTTCTACATGCGGGGCAAGTTCTAGGGTGGCAAATCCCTCAGGCCACCACCAGACAGATTGGGCCAGACATATATGCTTTCAGTAAGTGCACAAGGGTTACTTACTCCCTCTGGAACTGGGAAGAGGGATCTGCACTGGGGGTGAGGGAAGGGGGAAGGCCAGTCAGGGCACTGTGGGATCCTACTGCTTTTAAGTAGCCTTTTCCTTGATTCAGTGTTCACGCTGTCAGTGCAGTCCTTTAAGTTACTTCTGGAGCTTTGAGAAAGATGTTTCTGCCAGTTCTTGATTGTTGTTCAAAACTTCAGTGGGGGGGGTGAAGCCCTGAAGTGTCTCACTCACCATCTTACTCAGGGAGGGATCTAGACTCATTAGTTTAATGGCTGCTCAGTACTCAACAAATCTTTTACTGTTGAGCATTATATTGTTTTATTAGAAAATTTCACTGTTACATGTATGATTGAAATATTGTAATATTTTGTTGTGTGCCTCTTTGATTCTTTTCTAAGTCTACTGTTTTCACAAGTGGAAAATCTGGGTCAAAAGGTAAGAATGCTTTTATGACTCTAAGGAGCAACAGGCCCCTCCAGGAGGGTTAAACTGATTTACTCTCACTCAGTGATTCAGTTAACAAACGTTTGTGACGCATTTACCAGATGCAAGGCACTGGAAAGTTTATTACAATGAACAAAATAGATATAAGTAGATACATTGTCTGTCCTCAAGGTGCTTCTAATCTTAAGATAAGATATTAATCTCTAAGTATTCCCCTACACTTGTCAACACTGAGTTTGCATGTTTAAAAAGAATCAAATCTGTGCCACTTGATAGGTGCAGATAGTGCTCATTGCTTTAATTTATGTTCTTCAAATTAGTGAGCTTAAACACTGTTTAATTTTCATTTATTTATTCACCAGTTGCTTTATTGATCACATATAGCATGCCAAAACTGTCACTGGAAATATAAAGATAACTAAGGTAGACATGCTCCTTCCCTCACTTTATAATGTAGTGCTTATTGGATGTTTATATTTCTTTGTTTTTAGGTCACCTGTTCACATCTTTTTCTTATTTTTCTGTTGGAGCAACCACTTTTAAGAATTGATTTGATAACGCTCTTTTATTTGTTCAACCAATGTATATATTGAAATACCTGCTATGAACTTGGCACTATTCTAGGCACAGGGAATATAATGCCAAACAAGATGAACAAGGTATGTCCACCCAGAGAGTGGAGGGAACACAGTAGATAAGCTAACAAGCCAAGAAAAGTGTCAGATATTGATGAATGCTATGCACAAAATTGTACTGGGTGATATGATAGAGAGGGTCTGAGTGACTACATTAGATTGGATATTCAGCTCTTTATATTTGAATGACATTAATTAAAGCCCATTGTCAGATAAATGGAAAATCCCCTTTTCCCAGTTTGATGCTAGCTGCTTTTTTTATTTGGATGAAAGACTGTTTTAAAAATATATTTCTGCTCAAGACCGTATAGAATCATTTTGTAATATTTGAAAAAATAGAAAAGCAGAAAGAAGAAAATAAAAGTCTATCAACAGATTGATGTCATTCCTGTCTTTTTTGATATGCATATATATTATTTATGTATGTGGGTATGTTTATAGTTTTAGCTGATAGAGAATATATTGAATTATAACCTGCTTTTCCCATTATGTGCAAGGAGCTCTGCCAGGCACTGAGAATAAAAATGATAAAATGATAAGCAAAAGTAGGCATGAAACTTGTTTAATTTAGAAATCATAAATTTTTCAGTTTATTGTGTTCTTTAGATATTTCTTTTTATATGATTCTGTTTTTGTTTCATGAATATAATATCTCCATGAGGATTAATGACAATTTCTGCTTGTTTGTTTTTCTTTATGTTTTCTTCTCCTTACATGGTCTTGGTTTCCTTCAGGTTACTTTTTTCCATTTATTAGCTTGATTAGTTCTCTGTGTTTCATATTCAAGGATTTCCATAATATGTGATAATCCCTGATTTCTATTCCTATTTAAGAGTGCAGATTTAAACGTGGATTGGTAACTGAGTGTTCAGTTAGAATCTGTGGACTGTAAGTGGCACTATAGGGTGTACCTCTGAAGTCCATTTTTTAAGCCTTCTGGGTTAGTCAGATTCCCCCAAAGAAGATGCTTCTAATTTCCGGCCTGGAGGGCGAGACCTGCTCCCCTGTGCTGGAGGACCCAGTTGCGGGGGGGAGACCTAGGGAAGCCAGTCTGCAGTGTGCACACACACCCTAATCTCACCATCAGTGCCATTCTTTGGCTCACAACATGCCCCGTGTTCTGTTTTACACGTTCCAGAAATAAACCTCCATTCCTTTTGGCAGAACTGCAGGAGGCAGTGACTTGGCTGCTGAGAGTGGGGGAGAAGATCAGACTGCTCCCTAAACAGATTTTCAACCAAGTCTTCCATCGTCACCTTTTGCAATCAACTCCTGAGCCTTTTGGAAATCACGGTGTAAATCGGGTTTGTTCTCCCTTCTCCACTGTGGGCTTTGGAGGCAACCTTCTCTGCTCTGCTCAATAATTTACCACTCTTATCTGTGCTCCCCCTTCCAAAAATGTAGAGCTATTGTCCCCTGTACTGTTTTCCTTGCCTTTATGGGTTTATGCCCCTGAAGTCTCATCTTTTCTTTGGAACAACAACTATGAACATGTCAGGTCTTCATTCTCTGCGCTTTGTGTCTATGAACCCATCTCTTAGCATTTTCAACCCTTTGTTCTTTTCCCCTGCTTTCTGAGAGAACGTCTCAAATTTGCCGCAACATGCATACACGCACCACTCAGCTTTTTACTGCATCTAATATAGTTTAAAAATTCTGCATTTTCATTTCCTTAAAGAAGTCCCTTACCTTATCTAGCTTCCTTTTATTTTTACTGACCCTATATCCAGTTCCCCCTTTTCGTTTTAATCTACTTGTTTCATCTATTATCTTTTTTTTTAATGTCCATTGTTCTTGAAATTTTATTGCAAGCATAAAACAGACAATTTTTTTCAAAAATTGCCTTCTGTAATTCTTGTTCAAAAGCATAACCACCTTCTGCATCTTGAACACTTTGTTTTCCTTTTATATGCTATTAAATCTTTTCACAAATCTATGAGTTATTTTTTGTTGGTTCTTTTTTTTTCTTTTTAACTGCTTGATCATCCTTAGGATGATCAGTGTTTTTATGAGTCTTTTTTTTTTTCTGAGTCATTTAAGGAATTTTAAAGGCTTGTTGGAGAGGTAAATGGACTTCTAACCAGATGCTTTCTTAAATCAGGACCCAGCCTTTTCATTTGAAAATCTGTTGTATAGACTAAAGTGGGCACATGAGAAATTTGAACTAAAGAGTACTTGTTATAGTTGACATACTATATAAATTGGGGTTCATGAAATGGCCAAGCAGTATGAATGCTCTTGGTCTATACTTAGCCAGGCAAATATTCTTAAGAACTTTTTTCCATTAGTCCACATCCTCTTAGTTGGATACCCCCATAGTCACAAAACACATTTTGACCTTAGGGGTGTGGTCTGTGTCTAGGGGACAACAGGAAGCTACACGTCATCCAAACAGGGATCAAATCCAGGGCTCTCTCAGTACTGCAGTACTGTCTGCATGAACAATCATTGAACACCAGAGTCAGGATGTCCCATAGAGCTTACTCTGACCCCATGAAAAGTCCTTGAAGCTAGTGAGAGACAACGTAGCATAGGGGCTAGCTCATGGACCCAGAATCAAAAGTCCTAATCCCAAGTGCTAACTCAACTCATAGTTACTATGTAGTGGATATTGGTTCCTACGAGATGCTCAATTCCCCCCTTTTCCTTCCTGACAGATCCCTAGTTTTGCTCCTGTTCATGCTTCCTTCTCAAGATTCAGAAGAAGGTGATTCCCCAACTCTGGCAAATAATCGCATTCTCCTTCCCTGTGATTGGTTTAGGGATGGACCAGAACCTTCCAGTGAAACATGGCAGACATGAAAAGCGTAGGACTTCCTTGCTCCTATGACAGAGAAGCAGAGAAAAAGAGGAGAAAGTATTGCCCTCTTTTTCCTCTGGACATTGTCATATTGGAACTGCAGCAGCCACCTAGATACCTGTGTGACACGGGCAGGAGAGCTCAGGGGAAAGAAGCCAAAGCCCTGATACTCCCCACCTGGAAATGCCCTAACAGTGGGCTTCTTGTGATTCAAGATAATGCATTTCCACATGGTTTAGCCTGAACTGAGCTATTAGTTTCTTGCAGCCAAAAGATCTTCACTAATAGTGACCCTGAGTAAGTCATTTACTTTTTCTTAGCATCATATTTCTCATCTTTAATATTGGCAATCACGTCAATAAGACATAAATGATAAGGGTTTTTTTTTTGTAATTCATTAAGAATGGTGCTTATACCCATCTTAAAAAATTAGTTCTTGGTTAGTGTAGTGTACATTATCTACCCTTTTATTTTAAATCTTTCTGGTTCTTTGTATTTTAGATGTGTGTGTCTTTTTTAAATAGCATGTAATTTTTTTTCCTTTCTAAATCCAGTCTAACAATCTTTGTTTTTTATGTGGAACATTCAGATCATATACAATGTAATGCAATTTGATATATTTGGGTTTACAACAACCATCCCATTATTTGCTTTCAGTATTATCTTGCTTGTTTTTTCTTCCTTTTTTTTTTTTTAACTCCTTGCTTGCCTTCTTTTGAATTGAGTATTTTTTATTTTTCCATTTTTTCTCTAGTAGTATGGAAATTGTTCAATTTTTACTATACTATTAAGAGTTCCCCTATACCAATTGCAATATTTGCACACGTGACTTATCAGTGTCTAATATTTATTGGTCCTTTTACCCCAGATAATGCAAAGCCCTAGAACCAGGCTACTCAAAGTGTGGTCTGCAGACAAGTGCCAGTCTTTGAACTGTTTGTTACTTGTCCACAGTGAGATAAGTACAGAAATTAAGAATGAACATTTACTATATGTAAATTACATGCAACTTACAGTCTATTTAAGACAGTTTGGGAAAGAAAGCATTGCCTGGTTGATGCCTCCTGATATTGGACTTCTCCAAGCCTCAAAACCATGAGCCAATAAATTCTTGTTGTTTAAGCCAACCGATTCTATGTATTTGTTTAGCATCTGAGAAACTAAGACACTTTACCTCTGAAAAGAGTAGGGAAAAGAGATACAGATTTTGTTGGTTATATTTCAGTTTTAACCATCTGCTAAACTGAAAACTCTGTTGCATATGTGTCTCACACAATAGGGAGTACAGCAGAAGCTGAAATACAAAATGGAGGTTTACCAAACTCATTCCAGCTTATGGCAATGCAACCATTAATAATAATACATGGTCAAAAACAGGATGAATCTGGCACAAATGTAAAAGTAGATGACAACTGGACCACAATAAACTGGAAGCATAATTATAAAGCTATGATAATACAGTATGGTGTGGACATTACTAAGAAAGTAAAAAGTCAACCTAAAGAATAGGAGAAAATATTTGGAAACATATATCTGATAAGGGTTTCATATCCAGAATATATAAAGAACTCCTACAACTCAGCAACAAAAAGATGAACAACCCAAATAAAAAATGAGCAAATGACTTAAACAGACATTTCTCCAAAAAAGATATACAAATGGTCAAGAAGCATATGAAAAGATGGTCAACATCAGTAGCCATTGAAGAAATGCAAATCAACACCACAATGAGATACCACTTCACAACCACTAGAATGGATATATTTTTAAAATGGAAAATAACAAGTATTGGCAAGGATGTGGAGAAATAGGAACCTGTTGTTCAGGAGGATGTAACACATACAGCCACTGTGGAAAACAGTTTGGCAAGTTCTCAGAAAGTTAAGTATAGAATTACTATATGACCCAGCAATCTCACTTCTAAGTATATACTCAAAAGTCCTGAAAGCAGGGACTTGAACTATGAACACAAATATTCATAGCATCATTATTCACAATAGCCAAAAGGTAGAAGCAGTCCAAGAATCAAACAGAGGAATGAATTTTTAAAATGTGGTATGTACAGACAAAGGAATATCATTCCACCATAAAAATGAATAAAGTACTGATACGTGCTACAGTATGGATGAACCTTGTAGACATCGTCTTGAGTGAAATAAGCCAGACACAAAAGGACAAATATTGGATGATCTCACTGATATAAAATGGTTAGAATATGCAAATTCAAAGAGAGAGAAAGTAGATTGCAAGTTACCAGGGGCAGGGGTAGGGTGGGGTGGGAGATGGGAAATTATTGTTTAAGGGGACCAGAATTTCTGTTTGGGGTTATGAAACAGCTTTGGTAATGGATGGTGGTGATGATGGCACGACATTGTGACTTTAAATAATATCACTGAATTGTATACTTGAGAGTGGTTAAAACGGGAAATTTTATGTTGCATATATGTTACCACAAGAAAATTTTTTTAAAAAAAGTATCTTGTGTGGGTATAGGTATGGACTAATAGACCAGTGGCAGAATAGAGACCAGAAACTGAACTGCAGGTAAGTGGAAACCTAATATGTGAGATATCCATGGGGAAAAGAGTAAATAGTACTGGGAAATTTGGTTATCTATATGTAAAAACTGAAATTGACCCTTCCCTCATACCATTTATTTTTAAAATTTCAGAATGGACTTGAATGTGACAGGCAAAGCTTTATTAGAAAAACATTAATAGAATAGTTTTATGACTTTGAGGTGGTGAAAGAGCCCTTAAACAAGACAGAAAACTATAAACCTTAAAGGAAAAAATCTGATAAATCTGAAAACGTTGAAGTCAGTAGCTTTTGTTCATCAAAAGACACCATAAGGAGACTAAAAAGACAATCCACAAACAATTAAAATATTGCAACTCAATAGAAAAGGTTAGGATCCAGAATATGTAAAGAACTTCTATGAATCAATAAGAAAAAGACAAACACCACCATAGAAAAAATACTCCAAAAGACATGATCATACATTTCATAGAACAAAAAATATGAATTATCAAGAAGTACATAAAAAGATGTTTGATCTCATTCATAATCAGGTAAATGCAAATCAAAACCACAATAAGATATTATATCACAGCTAGCGAATTGGCATGAAATTAAAATGTCAGAATCACCAAGTGTTGATGCAAATGTGGAGCAATCAGAACTAGCATTCACTGTTAGAGTATAAATTGTGCAACTAGTTTGGATAACAGTTTGACATTTCCTGTTAACAGTACACAACCCCCCGACTCAGTGTTTCGACTTTCATAAGTCTATATCCCAGAGAAACTCATGTACATATACACCAGGAAATATGTGGAAGAATGATCTTAAAAAACATTGTCTTTAATAGCAAACAAAGAAAAACCACTGGAAGCAATCTGTTATTTATAGGTTGGAGAATGAATAAATTGTGTAATATTCATGAAATGCAGTCACGTGGATCAACATGGTTGAATATAAAACACATATTACTGAGTGGAAAAAATAAGCTTCCAATAAAAACCTAACAGTATATAATTTCATTTATATAAATTTCAAAACAGCAAAACCCAAACAATATTTTTGTGGATACCTACAATAGTAGAAATAGTATAAAATATGCTTGTGAATGATGAACACATTCAGAATAATGGTTAGCCCTGGGGTGAGAGGGAAGGAAATGCGTTTGTTTAGAGAGTCATAAATAGTTTCAACCATATCGCTACATCATTTCTTTTTTAAAAATCTGAAACAATTATGGAAAAGTGTTAAAATTTGATGAAACTGGTAGTGGATACATAGTACTTACTATATTATTTTCTTTTTTCCTTTACTGTCAATTGATATACAGGAAAAAAAAATTTTTTCAAGACAAAAAAATAAATAAATAAATGCAAAGGAGAAAGGTGTGGGCCTGCTGTCCACCCCCCCTCCCCCCTTAGCAGGAGCTGAGTTCTGCATTCCTCCTTCCCTCGTTCTGTCACTCCATCCCACTCCTGCCTGTGCCAAACTGACTGTGGCCTGGGACGGTCTCCCAAGGCACCCCAGGGAGGCTGAGGCTGGACTGAATCTGACCCACACTGAAGTTCCTTGCCCTGCTCACGCCCTAGGGTGACCAGTGGGGCTTAGCGGGGTAGGGGGTGGGGGTCCCTTAACACACTCCCCCAGTTGACTTTCCATCTGCTTCTTAACCCTCCACTGCCGTGTGCACCCTGGGTGAGCTCTGTGCCTTTTCCTCCTCGTTTCCCTGTGCGGTGGGTTGGCACAAAGGAAGTGTCCGAGACGAGCTTGTTGAATTGACCGGAGCCGTCGCCAGCACCGCAGTGGACTGCTAGGAGGACATCAAAATAGCTGCGCAGTGAAGAGATGTTGGTAACTATCTGTCACTTCTCCTACCCCTGCCAGCCATCCAGCTAACGCTCTCGGGGGAAATCTGGCCTGTTGGCAGGAGGCTGACAGCAGGTATTCAGGATGTTTTAGGATTTGGGCCTAATTTCAGATAAGCAGGACAACCTGGGCTCTACTCCAGTGAGAAACAGATTCTGTTGTCTTTTCCTGCCTTTTTAATGTCTCAAGCTAAGTTCTTACACCCACCCACACACATAAAACTTTCTCCTCCAGAAGTCACCTGAGCAACTGGCAAACACACCATCTCGGAATTTTCTATTTTTACCCTTGTGCGTAATGAATGGGAACACAGTGTGACTGAAATGGAGAATTATGAACTGATAAGAACAAACTACTGATATTTACTTTTGTTTCCGGCAAGCTAACATGAAAAATTTACCTAATGGGTAGAGTTATAATGTTAGTTTTACTGGTCAGCTTTTCTATAGAAGTACTCCGTGATTTTTTTTTTTTTAAATCGTTTTTTTTTCTAGTCCAGATAGTTATTTTAGCCAGACACAGCATTTATTTCCTCTAAGTAAATGCCTAAATTCACAAAGAAAAAAAAAAAAAATAGCCAGAATACATATATAATAAAATTCAATCTCAATAGTAATTATACATAATATTAAACAATGATAGGATATTAGGATATCTTTCCAGCCAACTCTTAACTCCAGTCAAGAGTTCTTCAAATGCTAGTAATACTCAATTTTGACAAGAATCCAATAAAACAGACACCCCCAAATACTGCTTCAGAATGTGTAAATTGGAACAACCTATCAATGTCTGGAATTATTATTTGAAAACTTTAAAGTGTACAGGCCCTTTAACCTAGCAATTCTATTTCAGGGACAGAATTAAGTTATTACTTCAGGAATATTTGCAATAACAAATATACACAAAATGAAAAATTATTTTGTCTTCAATCATATCAGAGAAGAACATTTAATGATATCCAAAGATGTTTATAATGTGAGATAAAATGGATTATTATAAGATATAATTCAATTTTTGTGAAAAATATATTCATAGAAAAAAGTTGTGGGAAGATATATACGAAAGTAGTTTATCACAGGGTGGTGGTTTTCTGCCTTTTTATTGAAACTATATATAAAAGTATATAAAAGGAAGCACAATGGAAAGCAAGTCTTCCTTTTCATGTCTTTTACCCGTTTTGCTAATTAGTTGTTTTTTCTTATTGGTTTATAAAGTTCTTGATAACTTAAATAAATGAACCCTCTTTCCATAATACAACTCCAAATATTTTCCTTATTTTAAATTTGCCTTTTGAATTTGTTTTTATTTAAAACATGTATGTAGGCAAAGTTATCAGGCTTTTCTTTCATGGCTTTTAGCTTTTATGTTTGCTCAGAAAGCTGCCTCCCCTCTGCACCCACCCCACCACCACCACCATCCACACTCACGTTATATATATTTTTTTACTTCCTCGCTTTTCTTCTGGGAGGTTCATAGTTTTAATTTTTACTTTTAAATCTTTAGTCCATTTAGAATTGATAAGGGTTCAAGCAGCATAGTGGGGATAGAGCTTGTTTGCCCCTAACATAATTTATTAAGAAATATATTTTCTGTTGATCTAAAATATTATCTTTTCCATAAATCAAATTTTCATGTATATTTTGGTTTCTGGATTCTCTATATTGTTCCAAAAATGTTTCTGTCACTCAGGTGCCAAAACACAGTTATTTTAAGTAATATATTTATAATCTATTTTAATATCTGATCTGATTCCTCTCATTATTGTGCTACTTATTCTTTTTTGGACTGTTTCTGCCAATGTAAGATCCAGCTTGCCTACCTATGGAACTCTGTGTGTATTTTCATTGAGATTGAATTAAATGTATCAATTAAATAAGAATGGACATCTTTAAAAATATTGAGTCTTCAGATCCAAAAGCAATATATATATTTTTTTACATAAAATATATGTATATATATTTATTTAATTAGAGAAGTTGTGAGTTTACAAAACAATCATGCATAAAATACAGGATTCCTGTATATCACCCCACCACCAACACCTTGCATTGGTGTTGAACATTTATTACAATTGATGATAGCATTTTTTATAATTGTACTATTTGTTAGCAATATTCCATTTTGTTACAATTGAAAAATTATTAAAATAGTACTATTAACTATCCTCTATAATTTACATTAGGTGCAATTTTTTCCCATGTACCTCCCTATTATTACCACCTTGTATTACTATTGCACATTTGTTATAATTCTTGAAAAAACTTTCTTATACTTGTACTATCACCTATAGTCCATCATCTACAATAGGTTTCCCTATGTTGTACGGTTGTGTGTTTAATCTTTTAATTTTTAATGTAGTAATATATTCAACCTAAATTCTCTCCTTTTAATCTCATTCACCTGTATAGTTTGATGCTATTGATTTCACTCACAATAATGTGCTACCATCATCACCATCCATTTTGAAACCTTTACCATCAGCCTAAACAGAAATTCTGTACAAGTTAAACATCAGCTGCCCATTCTCTTACCCCAGTCTATCTCCTGGTAACATATATTCTAGATTCTAATACTATGAATTTCCTTCTTGTAATTAATTCATAACAGTGGGATCAGGCGATATTTATCCTTTTGTGTCTGGCTTATTTCACTCAACATAATGCCCTCAAGGTTCATCCGTGTTGTCGCATGCATTGGGACTTCATTCCTTTTTATGGCTGGATAATATTCTCTGTATGTATACAACACATTTTATTTACACGTTCATCAGTTTATGGACACTTGAGTTCCTTCCGTCTTTCGGCAATTCTGAATAATGCCACTATGGACATCAGTGTGCAAATGTCTGTTTGCATTCCTGCTTTCAGTTCTTCTGTGTATATACCTGGTAGTGGGATTGCCAGATCATACAGTAATTCTATATTTAGTTTTCTGAGGAACTGCCAAACTGTTTTCCACAGCAGCTGCACCATTTTACATTCCCACCAGCAATGAATGAGTGTTCCTCTTTCTCCACATGCTCTCCAACACTTGTAGTTTTCTATTTTTTAATGGCCATTCTAGTAGGTGTGGAACAATAACTTGTCATTTTGATTTGCATTTCCCTAATAGCTAGTGAAGATGTTGAGCATCTTTTCATTTGTTTTTATACATTTTATTTCCTCTTTGGAGAAATGTCTATTCAAGTCTTTCGCCCATTTTTAAATTGGGTTTTTTATCTTTTTATTGAGTTGTAGGATTTCTTCATCTACTCTAGATATTAAACTTTTATTGGATATTTGGAAATAGGCTCTCCCATTGACTAGGTTGTCTTGTCACTTTTTTGACAAAGTCCTTTGATGCACAGAAGTTTTTAATTTTGAGGCAGTCCCATTTATCTATTATTTTTTTCATTGCTTCTGCTTTGGATATAAAGTCTAAGAAACCATTGCCTAACAATAGATTTTGAAGATGCTTGCCTTCATCTTCTTCTAAGAGTTTTATAGTCTTGGTTCTTACCTTTATGTCTTTGATCCATTTAGGATTAATGTTTGTATATGTTATGAGAAAGGGGTCCTGTTTCCTTCTCTTGCATATGGATATCTAGTTCTCCCAGCAACATTTGTTAAAGAGATAATTCTTTCCCGAGCTATGTTGTAGGTTTTTTGGAAATTTATGTATACAGGATCACATCATCTGCAAATAGTGAAAGTTTTACTTCTTCCTTTCCAATTTGGATGCCTTTATTTCTTTTTGTTGCCTAATTGCTCTACTAGAATTTCTATCACAATGCTGAATAACAGTGGTGGCAGTGAGCATTTTTCCATATTTTAAGGTAAAACTTTCCTTCATTCACCACTGAGTAGGATGCTAGCTGTGTGGGTTTATCATGCATGTCCTTTATTATGTTGAGGAAGTTTCCTTCTATTCCTATTTTTCAAAGTGTTTTTTATCAGGAAAAGATGCTGGATTTATCAAATGCCTTTTCTGCATCAATTGAGATGATCATGTTTTTTTTCCCCTTCATTTTGTTGATATGGTGTATTACATTAATCGATTTTCTTGTGTTGAACCACCCTTGCGTACATGGGATAAAAGTCACTTGATCATGGTGTATAATTCTTTTAATGTGCTGTTGGACTCAATTTGCAAGTATTTCATTGAGGGTTTCTGCATCTATATTCATGAGAGAAATTGGTCTGTAATTTTTTTCTTGTAGTGTCCTTATCTGACTTTGATATTAGGGTGATGTTCATCTCATAGAATGAGTTAGGTAGTATTCCCTCCTCTTCAATTTATTGGAAGAGATTGAGTAGGATTGGTATTAATTCTTCTTGGAATGATTGGTAGAATTCACCTGTGAAGACATCTGGTTCTGGGCTTTTTCTTGTCAGGAGGTTTTTGATGATTGATTGAGTCTCTTTACTCGTAATTGGTCTGTTGAGGTCTTCTATTTCTTCTAGAGTCAGTGTAGGTTGTTCATGTGTTCCTAGGAATTTGTCCATTTCATCTAAATTGTCTAATTTGTTGGCAAACAGTTGTTCATTCTACCCTCTTATGATCCTTCTTGTCTATAAGGTCAGTGGTAGCGTCCCCCTCTCATTTCTGATTTTATTTATTTGCATTTTCTCTCTATTCTGCTTTGTCAACCTAACTAAGGGTTTGTCAATTTTATTAATCTTCTCAAAGAAACAACTTTTGGGTTTGTTAATTCTTTCTATTGTTTTTTTTTATTCTCAATTTCATTTATTTCTGATCAAATCTTTGTTATTTCTTTCCCTCTGCTTGCTTTGGGATTAGTTTGCTGTCCTTTTTTAGTTTCTCCAGGTGTGCAGTTAGGTCTTTGATTTTAGCTATTTCTTCTTCTTAAATGTAAGTATTTAAGGCTATAAATGTCCCTCTCAGCACAGTCTTTGCTGCATCCTGTATATTTTGATATACTGTGTTCTCATTTTCGTTCAGCTTATGATACTTACTGATTTCCCTTGTAACTTTTTCTTTGACCCACTGGTTATTTGAATGTGTTTTGTTTAACTTCCATATATTTGTAAATTTTCCAGTTCTCCCCCATTATTAATTTCCAACTTCATTCCATTATGGTCAGAGAAAGTGCTTTGTATAGTTTGTATCTTTTTTTAAATTTATTGAGGCTTGTTCTGTGTCCCAGCATGTGGTCTACCCTGGCGAATGATCCATGCACACTTGAGAAGCATGTATATCCTGCTGCTTTGGGGTGCAATGCTCTGTATATGTCTGTTAGGTCTAGTTCATTTATCATGTTATTCAAATTTCCTGTTTCCTTTTTAATCTTCTTGGATAATCTATCTCTTGATGAGAGTGGTGTACAAAGTCTCCAAGTATTATTGTAGAGACATCTATTTCTTCCTTCAGTTTTGCCAGTGTTTACCTCATGTATTTTGGGGCACCATGGTTAGGTGTATAAATATTTATGATCACTATTTCTTCATAGTGGATTGCCCCTTTTATTAATATATAGTGTCTTTCTTTGTCTCATTTATAACAGTTTTACAGTTAAAGTTCATTTTGTCTGATATTAGTATAGCTATCCCAGCTCTTTTTTGGCTGCTATTTGCATGGTATAACTTTCTCCAACCTTTCCTTTCAAACTATTTTTGTCTTTGGGTCTAAGGTGAGTCACTTGTAAACAGCATACAGTTGAATAAGGCTTTTTTATCTATTCTGCCAATCTATGTCTTTTGATTGGGGAGTTTAATCCATTAACATTCAATGTTATTACTGTAAAAGGCAGTACTAACTTCAGTCATTTTATCCTTTGGTATTTATATGTCATATCTTTCTTTTTACCATTTTAGTTACACTTACGATAATCTTCGTTTCTTCACACTACTCCAAGCCATTCTATCCTGCCTTATCCTTTCATCCTGCAGAACTCCCTTTAGTATTTCTTGTAGGGCAAGTCTCTCACTGATGAACTCTCTCAGTTTCTGTTTATCTGTGAATATTCTAAATGTTCCCTTATTTTTCAATGGACAATTTTGCAAGATAAATAATTTTTGGCTGGCAGTTTTTCTCTTTCAGTATCTTAAAAATATCATACCACTGCCTTCTCACCTCCATAGTTTCTGATGAGAAATCAGCACCTAGTCTTATTGCAGAGCCCTTATATGTGATGAATAGCTTTTCTCTTGCTATTTTCAGAATTCTCTCTTTATCTTTGGTATTTGATATTCTGATTAGTATGTGGCTCAGTGCAGGTCTATTAGAATTTATTCTGTTTGGAGTACATTGCATTTCTTAGGCATATATATTTATGACATTCATAAGAGTTGGGAAATTTGGGGCCATTATTTCCTCAAATACTCTTTCTGCCCCCTTTCCCCTTCTCTTCTCCTTCTGGGACACCTGTGGCATGTATGTTTGTGTGCTTCATGCTGTCCTTAAAATCCTTGAGTACCTTTTCAATTATTTCCATTCTTTTCTGTATCTATTCTTCTGTCTGAATGATTTCAGATGTCCTGTTTTCCAGTTTTCTGATTATTTCTTCTGCTTATTCAAATTTGCTGTTGTGTACCTCTAGTGTATTTTTATTCTCTTCTATTGTGCTTTTCATCCCCATAATTTCTGTTATGTTTCTGTTTATACTTTCAAATTCTTCTCTATGCTCACAGATTGTCTTAATATCCTTTATCTCTTTAGCCATATTTTCCTTCATGTCTTTGAATTGATTTAGGACATTTGTTTAAACATCTTTAATTAGTTGTTCCAAATTCTGTGCCTCCTCTGAAGCTTTAATTTGTTTCTTTAACTGGGCCATATCTTCCTGCTTCATAGTATGGCTTTTAATTTTTTGCTGATATCTAGGCATCTGATTATCTTGATGAGTTTACTCAGAAGGTCAGTTTTTCTCTCTTGCCAGGGGTTTTATTGTTGATTGGCTTTGTTTTAAGGCTCTTCTTTGACACTTGGTTCAACTTATTATAGACCTTTAGAGTAGCCTGTGTTTAACTGATCAGATTTTTTTCAGCTCTTCTACATCTGCTTCTTACCCTAAATATGCAGAACAATTTTTAAGATAGCACTTTTTGTGAAATTGTTTCATCTCCAGGAGAAAGCTTCCTTTCCTCTGTTCCTTCTCTGGGAATCTATCTGTTCTGTTTGTTTTTTTGTTTTGCCTCTATGGTTTTTTCACACTCCTTCATTCTCTCTAGCTGCTATTGCCTGGAGGGCAAATTCTGGGAGGAGGGTCACCCTGGAGAGGACTTTCCCAACTCAGTATTTCCCAGTCAAAACAGGGCCAGGGATCCATGAAGGGGCACAGATCCACTCCAAAGTGTCCTGGAGAGGGAATCAGAAAGAATGACAAAATCCTCTTTGACAGCTTCCCAGAATTGTGCTTTCCTAGCCTGCCCATCAAATGCAGCCCTTCAGTTAACTGCTCCCTACAGCCCTGAGGGAAGCACTGTGTCTTTAAATCTCCACCACCTTGGCCCCTGTCTGGGGTGGGGTTGAAACAATGGCTGCCACCCCCTTCCTTTGTCCAAGGTGTGCTGAAACAGTAACTCAGAGCCGGAACCCAGCAACCTGATTTTGCTAATCAAATGCCATGATCAGTGATTGGGCATGCTCACCACTGTTCTTGGGGAAGAAGATTTTTATGCCCATTTCTTACTCCAGTGAGCTAGCCGTGGACTGGACCCCAAGGCAGCTCACCATAAAAGTGGGGGGTGGCGCCAGCAACCACTGCACAGAGAGAGCAACTCATTGTTCTCCACTGTAGTTTATCAGCCTCTTCCTTCTGTTCTTCCCTGGATGCCGTAAGTGTTCTTCTGGTCTCTGAAACCCCAGAACAGTTGTCTCAGACAGTACCTCCCTGTTCAACAGCTGCTTTGGTGGAAGGACTCTGTCCTGGAGTTCCCTACTCTGCCATCTTGCCTGGAAGTAAGCCCCGAGTGATTTTTGTGTCTATTGTCAGGGAGAAAATTGGTTGGACTTGTGAAAAGTTTTCACAAAGGCTGATTTTCTAGAAACATTGAAATGTATAAAATACTTTGCACCCTTTCTAATCTGAATTTTCAACCTGTGAATTTTCAACATTTATTCTTTTCCATCTTCTTAAAACTAAGAACAATTTTTTCTCCAACTTGATAACACTATTGATAATTTTTTTAAAATCTCATTTCAAAAATTTCACCATGGTCTTCCTTTCCATTCCTGATCCATACAAATGCATTCTTTTTACCTAATGAAATTATGGCATATAATACTGTATTCTGCTATTTCATTTAGGTATATGATATGACTTTAAAGGAAAGTGACGTGTGTCTTGTGGCTTTATAGTCATGCTAATAATACACACCAAATCTATATTCACATAAAGATAGATGAAATGTTAAATATCTGTGTGCATTTTACTCTATGTAAATGTCAACTCAATTTTAAAAATGTTGGAACTTCCTCAGCTTAGGCTCTCTCCAACTAGCAGAGCACTCTCAACCAAGCATAGTGAAGAGATTTATTTAGGTCTTAAAACTAAACAAAGTTAGTTACTAAGCAATAATAACTTTTGCTGCCTCAAAATCATTTTGAAATGTGACCAAATGTAAACAATAAGTACATTAATGTTAAAATGCACTGAGTTTCAGAAAGGAGGTTCAGAAACAAGTGAATAAAGGAATCTTACCTCAAAAGTAAATTTAAAAAATAAACCTAAATGTGGTTTGTATATTTATGGGCAATGAAAAACACTTTGAAATTGTGAGAAGCCCAGAGTCTATAATTAACTAACTTGTTCAAAGTCTCACACCTAGAGAATGACAAGGATATGTGAAAGGCCGGACAATTTCTACCAGGCAAGTAAAAAAAAATGGTTTTGGTTTTGAAATTCCCTTGTGGATTAGAATTTTTAAATGCTATGTTTTAAATGTTATGTTGTGCTTCAGTTTATTTTTAAATTTAATAAATATATATTAGCTATGATTTAAAATATTTTTATTCTGGTTATAGAAGTATACATGATCTTTGTAGAAAATATAGGAAAAAATTATATGTAAATGAATCACCCATATTCTGACCCTCTAGTAGCCAACTTGTTGGTATTTTGTTATATTTTCTTCCAGGCTATTCCTTTCACACATGACTGAAATTACTATTTATGTAATTTTGTGTCCTCCTTTCTTCACTCAATATGCTTGAAGTCTTTAACTATGTTGTTCAAGGTTCTTCATCAGTATCATTTTAAATGACTTCAAGGTATTCTCTCTTATGGCTGCACTGTAATTTGTTTAATCTTTCCTTTACTGTTGGACATTTAGGTCATTTACAATTATTGTTATAAATAATGTCATGATCAACTTCTTTGTGTCTAAAGGTTTTGTCTGCATTTCATATTATTATTTTAGGAAAGAGTCTTAAAAGTAGCATTACCTTGTAAAGATTATAAATATTTTTAAGACTCTTGATTTATGCTGCTGAACTATTTTTCAGAAAGATGTTGCACACTTATGCTTTCAACAGAAATATGTTACATCACAGTTTTACAATCTCTGAGTAAGAATAATAAAACCTAATATACACTGAGCACTTAGTTTTTACTAGGTACCAAACTAAGCCCTCAAAATGTATTAACCCAACTTTAAAAATCTTTATCACTGTATTTGTGAAAAACAAGTTATCTATTGTTTAAATTTTATGTCTTTGTTTGCTAGTGATATTGACCTATATTTTATTTTTAAGCCATTTGTAATTTGTAAACTGTTAGTTGCCTACCTTTTTATTGTGAGTTATTGCTCTTATTAGTTTATATGAGCTCTTTATATATTAGCATTTTAACCCTTTGTCGTATTTGCTATAACTATTTTTAAAATCAATTCTTGTTTTATATTTTCTTTGTGCTATTTTTCATTTCTATGTTGTCAAATCTATTGAGTTTTACTTTGTGATACCTCCTTACTTATTAAAACATTGAATTTTATTTAATTACTCAGTAATAATAAAAATCCATCTTACAATTCTATAGCTCCTCAGCTATTTGCATATTTTTGCAGTAAGAACAACTCAACCAGATTCTTGTGCAAATGAGTTATTTTACATAACTTTATATTCTTTACATAACAGTTCCCTTGAAGCTTAAAAAGTTCTTTCTCAACAACCTATATTTCCATCCATATGGCACTGGCTAAGTATATGGAGCAAACAAAATGAAAAGGAAAACTATGGAGTCCTTAAAAGTCACACTCTCTATCTATAATGGTGACCTATAAACATGTTAATGACATAATTGAGGGGGAAGGAAGATAACATTACAGCAAATAAAGAACACACCATTCATGTAAAATTAAACATATATATGCATAGCAAAAATGTCTGGAGAGATCTGCCTGTGTTTACTTCTAGGTCATGAGAATTCAAGTGATTTTCATTTTCCTCTGTGTTTTTCTGAATTGTTTCAACATTTTACAATAAGCACATTTAATTTTTACTAAAACAACCAATTCATTTTTTAAAAGCATGAACAAAACTTTTTTTCACATACAGAGAAGCAATAACATTGGCCTATTTCTTTTTCTGGTCTTTCAATGAAATATTTCCATATATGCATGAACGTGTAAACACAAACACACAAATAGCATTTTCCTGAAAATCTGAGCAATTTCCAGAGAGGTATATACATTTCTACATATGAGTTGACTATATATACACATACATCAAGAAACATATTTTCTAAAAGACTTGGCACTTCTAAGCACTGGATAAAAATGTCTAATGAAAAATAACTCGTATGCGAGCCACTCTTCTAATCTGTAGCCCTTCCTACCGCATAACTTTCTGCATGATGTCATACAAACTTCTTCCTGCATCTGGGACAGTTTCCAGTGGCTATATGTGGGAGCTTCCCGTTTTTGTTCTAAGTGAGTGATGTTTACTGGAAATGGAGGTCGGCTAACAAGATCTCAGTTCAGATAGCTTTGTGGGGGCAGGAAAGAATGATTGTGAGACGGATTTGGCCAAAAGCCTTTACTTTCTCCCTTGTCATTATCTTGTTTTGATAGGTTGACTTAGTTTTGTTTTGAAATTACCACTTGTGAAAATTCTTGGAGGAGTAATACTGGTCTTCTTTCTTCCTTTTCCTCAAGACCGCCAATGCATACCTGTCTTCCCGACTCCCCCATATGCACCTGCACCCTCACATCTACTACAGAGAGTGGATGGAACCAGCCAAGAACCCGGAAACAGCAGAGCTGTCTATTTCACTTTGTTCTCTTAGATCTGGAAGGGACGTACAACAATATTTACATGGGAACAAAAGAGGCAAAGAGATTTGTCCAAGATTACACAGCTGGCTAGTGGCAGAGCAAAGTGGAAAACCTAGGTTTCATATCTCTTAGTTCAGTGCCCATGGGTTAAAATTCATAAACATTGTTAACATTTTTTTTTGGAACTGTGAATCAGGGCATCTTAGAGAGTTCCAGGTAAAAGAATGCTGTACAACGAGAGTTAAGTATATAAAGAAGTTGTTTTATGTTAAAGATCAGTTAAGTAAAATGAAAGAGTAAAGCCCATACATATACTGAATCTTCTGTTTGTGGATCCCCTTGACTGACTTTGTGGTAGTAGAAGCATCTACAGTTCGTTTGTTTTTCAGAAAGCTTCAAAATGAAAAATTCTCAAGGCCAAATTAAGTGAAATTTTAAATGCTAATACACACCATGCTGCACTTTAGAAGATAAGAATCTTCTTGCAAATTCAAACGAGGAGATGGTCTCCCAACTCCTGAAAGATCAGGAATATTTTATAACATTACCCTGCCATCAAATTGCCATTACCCATATTGGAATATACATGGAACACTTTGGTAAGTATCAAAAAAGCTACAGCTCCAGAGAAGCTCAGGCTATTTGAAAACTGCAGGGTTATGTTCTGGCTGTTCATATTCTTTTTAGAAAAGTTCCATTCTTTTTAGAAAAGTTCGAGCAATAACACCGAGTAAAGGATAGGACATGCAGCTTGGGGCTGCTGTCAGCAGAGGACATAGGGAAAACAGAGCTCTCCCGTTCTCTTTTATTTCTGACTTTTAGTGCTAGGGTATTTCCCCTCCCTGTGGAATGAGTAAGGTAAGGAGGAATAGAGAAAGGGAAGGAATTTTGGTAAGGAAGATGGAAGCCCAAGATGGAGTGAGTGAATATGAGAGATCCCAGAGCTGTTCCGAGTGAGTTCAAGACCATTATTGACTTGAGGAATGAAGTCATAGGGTCTGAGAAAAACGTCATTATGGGATCACAAACCATTGTCGATCTCTGGCCATCACCAAGTAGGAGAGGTACCAGAAGACCGGACATGGTGGAATATTCTAATTTTCAGAATGAGAAAGAACACAGAGCCAGAAAAATTATAGACAATTGTCTATCATCTCAATCTCAAACGAGATTCTAGAATGGCTTCCTCGAGGGACAGTTTCAGGCACTAGGTAAAGAAGTAATGACCGAGACCCAGAATGAGTTCACTGAGGCTGATTTATTCCCCCTCTCCTTGACATGGTTACCCACCCAGTAACTCGGAGAAAGCCCAAAAGTAGAGAGTATTTCATCATCAGTTAGACATTTAATGAGGTTTCTCATGATATTCTTTTGGACAAAGTTGAGAAATATGACCTGGGTTCTGGCACATTGGATGAATTAGTAATCTGTTGATTATAGAAAGTATAAAATGGTGAGTCCCAGGGCTGTGTCCTTTATCTGCCCTTCATAAACTTTTACAGTAAAGATACAGAATGCATGTTTATCACATTTATAGGTAACCTGAAGTTGGATGTATGATTAATACTTGGACGACAGAATGAGAGTCTGCAAAGATCCTATCAGACTGATCAACGTGTTGAATCTAAAAAGATGAAATTTAAAAGTGATTAATATAAGGTGTAAAGAACTAATTATATCAGTTAAAACTCGGTTAGAATCGTTTTTGCAATAGCTGAAAACCTTGGCCCAATTTGAGACAGCAGTGTAATGCGGTTGCTAAAAAACAAACAAAAAGAAAACCCTGATAAGATCCTGGAATGCATCCAGTGGTATGTCACAAATGTTTAATAACTGCCTGTGTGAGGAGTGCCTTGATTTCTAGCACTTGCCATTACCTGCAGTGTAAATACTCCCATCATGACCAATTCCAAGCTTCCACCATGATGTCACTGTACACAGAGTTCAGAAGGGATGTGCAGTAGCATACCATTATATGGTATTTCCATCACACAGATACAATAGATGCAAATAACCCCAGGGGGAGGGATAATAGCAAAATATAGTAAAATAACGAGTGAGGTTTTAAGTATTTATTATCTATGTTTTTAGTATAACAAATCTAATTTTAAGTTTATATTAATTTTACTTTTAACAATGGCTGCATTTAACAACTGCCTCACAAAATTCCTCAAAATTTAGCAATCAGCTCTTGAGAGTCTGTAAGCCTGGGCCCCAGTCCACAGCCACTGGAAGGAGGGAGCTGATAGCCCTGCTGTTCTTGCAATCCTCAGGCCACTCTCAGGGTATCGCTTGCAAGTCAAGCTGTTCCGAATTCAGAGCATAGCAGTCAAAGGTGGCGGGGGACATGAGTCATGGGTGTGTGGAACGGTGGGCAGAAGCAGAGCCATTGAGGCTGTAGCTCAAAAGTCTTGTGTGCAGTAAGGGAGGGGGTGAGGTAAATGCTTGTCTTCGAATATGTGAGGGCCTGTTGGGTAAGGAAGGGTTAGAAGATACAGGGAAACGGATTTCGGCTCAATACAAGAAAGAAATTTCTTACAGTCGAAGCTGTCCCAAGTGGAGTGAGCTGAAGGTCACCCAGGCCACCCCCTTTAGGAGGAGTGCAGAGGGGCTCACGTGTCAGGCAATGGGGGGTCGATAAGCTTGAAGGTCTCCCCAGATCTATCATCTCCCAGTTTTGATCCACTGCTCTTTCCAGGCACATGCAAAGAGATATCCTTACTCCCAGCTTTGTTTGGCTCATCTCAAAAGGGTGAGATTGGGTTAGTGCACTTTAAAAAAAGAAACCTTTTATTAAGGTGAATTTCAAACATTAAAAAGTAGAAAGAACGAGAAAATGAATGTATCACCTAGTTTCTACAATTATCAACTTATGTGCAATCTTGTATCGATAGCCCCTCACCCACTTAACATGCCCCTGCTTTATTGTGAAAGAAATTCCTAACATTGTATCACTGCATCATAAATACTTTGGTATGTGTCTCCAAAATATGCATACCATTTGAAAATACACCTACAATACCTTTATCGCACTTAAATTAGTATTAATTCCATTATACCATCCAACATCCAGTCAGAGTTCAAATTTTTCCAGTTGTCTCATACATTTTTTTTTGTTCAGGTTTGCTCAAATCAGGACCTAAATAAGGTCTACACGTTGTAATCAGCCGATAGGTTTCTTAAGTCTCTTTTAATCTATAGATTTCCTTTTCATTATTTTCCCCTTTGCAATTTATTGTTGTTACGTTAGAGACCAAACTTGGGGCTCTGGAGTTGGCAGTTGATCATAGTCTCTAGGTCTTTTTAGTAGAAAAAGATAGGAAATACTTTTCTTTTTTTAAAGAGAAAATACATCATGGGTTCATATGAGATTTCAGGTGGGACTATAAGGCTTTTACTTAATCTCACCCATCAAACATTTATATTTTCTTTCTCCCTTATCAAAAATCCCAATTCTCAAAAACATCAACACAATTACTTATTTGTTTTATTTCACAATAAACATGCAACTGTCTTAGAATAGCAATGGCAACATCACCACTGATAATGTGGTTCCCAAAATCCATTTAAAATGATTGCGTAGTTCTTTTTATTTTTAGGGTATATCATAATGATGAAAATTAAATTGAAGTCATTCAGAGTAGTCCCCTTCTCACGGTTAGTCTACCAACTGATACTCATTTCATTTCATTTGTTTTGTTTTGATTTTGGTTTTTAGGGAATGCTTTGTAATTAAAAAAAAAAAAAAGATTTGTATAACTGTATAAAATATCCACAAGTTTCCAAAGTCATATCTACAATACAAGGCACATTCAAAGGGGCATTGACTTCTGTCCCAGACCACCCCCCCCCTTTCCTCTTCCCCCATGTAGGTCATCTTTAAAAAAAGTTATGGTTTATTCTTTCATTTAAAAAAAAAAATTAGCAATATATTAATATAGTTGAATCTTCCCTTCTCAGATGAAACAATAGCATACTCTAGACACTTTTCCACCTTGCTATTTTCACTAACTGTATATTCTGAAGATCAGTCCTTACATCCCTCCTTCTGTTTTACAACTGTATAGTTCTCCATTGTGTGGACTGAGCATAGTTTTATTTGGATGCTACACACACTTAATCAAAATCAAAATTCAAGACATAATTTCTAGCATGATCAGCTGAGGTAAAATTTCAGCATTTCTCAAAATGTGTCCACAGGTCCTCCCTCTCACTTGGTTAGTGGCTTTCTCCGTGTGTCCAGTTCCTACACTCTGACCCCTGGGGCACCCTCTCTGGCCTGAGCACATGTCCTATATTTTCAAACAGTTCTTCCAGGCATCTAACAGTAGCCCTTTTATCCGTTCCCCAAACTCTGTTCCTTTTTGGGTGACAACGCATGCTGAGGAATTCCTTTAAAAATAGTTCCTGCAAAATCTTTAACCGCCTAATGAGTCACCTCTCCTGGGTAACATGATGCCTTGAGCTGAAATGCACACATATCAGGCCATCACTGTTTGCTTTATTAAGCCCCATCTTTTAATTAATAGTGCTTTAGTATTGTGTATAAAACAAAGCAAATATTGTTAAGCTGTGCTTTGAAATTTATTGCTTTTCTGCATATATGCTATATTTCACAATAAAAAATGATTAAAAAATAAATAAGTAGATAGATAAGATAGATAGAAGAGGGTAATTAAGGCATGCCCAGGAACACATCCCTGAGCACAATACTGGAATGGAAAAAAAAAATTATTTTTCTAATGACCTTTCAATACAAATTTTGAATATGAAGTTTTGATTTTAATTTATGACTATTTTCAAAGATTTCCTTAAAAGTTTATTTAGAAGTTTGTAACCTACCATTGTTTATCATTAAAATTCCTCTGAATATACTTTAGAATACTGTTGCCAAGTACACTGCTCAGTGAACAGTCACTCTCAGTAAGTAGCTTGTGTACAATGCACCTTCACTATGTTTAAAAAAAAAAAAAGGAAAACCAACAGCTTCCTTATAAAAATAAACCAATAAAACCATCAAACAAACAAAAAACAAAGCAAATAATAACCAAAATATATCCTGGGGCCTTGTTGGGAAGAAATGTTCTGAAGTAACAGATAGATAGCAATAATGATAAATCATATGTACATATCAAAGCTGGGAATGGAGGTGGTGGCAGTACTTTTTCTTGCCTCTTAATGTTGTGCCTTATGTGGGTAACAGAAAGGCAAATTTTACAAATATTTTTCCTGGGAGAAGCACCACTTGTACCTTCATTTTCCTGGCGCAGTCTTTGCACTGAGAAACAGATGCAAAATCCACAGGATAAAGATGAGAGTTAAATCTGGAAACAGAAGAGAGAAAACTAGATTCAAAATTATAGACTCAAGTTAAAGTATGAAAAACCTCCATAATTTCCCTCCCTCCCTCCCCCTGTCCCCCCCCCCCACACACACACGTACACACACACGTCCATAGGCTGCTTCATTAGAACCCCAAGAAGTTGCCTCGAAACCCAGAGAGCTGTGGAACACGATTTTAACAGGCTGGGACAGGAGGGTCTTGAGTGGCTCTCCTGAGCTGTCCAGACCTCAAGCGGACCCCAAGGACAGAAGTTAGCAGACTAGGGGCAGAGCTGCCTGGGCACTGTGCCGGGAGCTTCCTGGCATCTGTAGACCTTGAAGGGAAACGGAATTAGTTACTATCCAGTAACTCGTTTTTCTTTAGAAAAGCCAAAATATTAGCTCAGATGGACTCACTGTCAGGAGATCTAGCCTACAGAACTCTGAATCCTGAAATATAAATTTGGACATGAGGATTTGCATTATGCAATTTGCCACAATATTTATAAAGTTGGGGAATTTAGAACTAGAAGCAGCTCTGAAAATGTTAGCACTTTAGGCCTCTGTGCATCATATATGGTGTGCACTTAGCCTGGATCTCCCTCACGCCATCTCTTGTCAACCTGAGGAACTCCTACTCATCCTCTAAGACCCAACTCCACGTCACCCCCTCCTCTGTACTCCCGTAACAGTATATATCTTGTAACAGTATCACATTGTGTTACAATTATTTGTCTATTGCCTGTTTCTACTAGGCTGTGAATTTTTTGGGGGGAAGGAGCCCATTCTTCCTTTTACCTCAATGTCTGGCTTAAAAGACACTCACTATTTATTAAGTGAGACCAGCAAATCCAGCCTAAGTATTAAAAACTGGGGCCCAAAGAGTTTCTTTAAATTCAGCAATTCAACAAATAGAGGCTGTGTTTCTACTATGGGCTGAGCTTTATGTAAGGCTAAACATCTTTAGTGAATTTTAAATGCGATTCAGTATATGCTTAATTTCCAATTGTCCAGAGAGCCAAAAATAAATATCAGCACTTTATGAAACCTCTAAGAAAGATTAAATTATGTTCAGAATTGGTTTATTTCAATTTATTTTATTACATTCCAAGTTAACCTCACCCAAGAATACTCTCTGCAGAATGCTAACTTAATTGTATGTGTGTGGGAATATTGACTATCCAATTGAATTTGGGGAATACTAGGTTAAATTAAGTTCAATAGTTTCTTCCCTGAACTTTCAACATACTTAATAGTGATTAGTTAAATCTTCAGGAGGAGCATCTCATACGCGGTGTTTTCCAAATTCATTTGACTAGGGGACCCCCTCCCTTTTTGTCACCTGCTATGAATATATCCAGAACTGATCTGAAAAACACAAACAATGCTGGGTGGGTGCAGTTCTCTGAAGAGTGCACATTCGTGTTTAGCGAGGGCTTCACAGGCTGGAAGGTGAGAAGGGAAGGTTTGGACATGAAGGGGTGGCTGCAGGTGGGGGGAGATTGGGCAGGTAGCAGGAGACTGCCCAGGTCTGAGAGAGGGGAGAGGGGCCAAAAGCAGATCATTGAGGAACAGTTTTCCCCCCAAGCTCTGTGAGATGCTGCGGCACAAGCAGGGTGCTTTTGGGAAAAGGATGAAAGGTATCACAAGGAAGAGAAAGACCCCCTCCCCACCTGTGCCGGAACATGCAGTACTGCTTCGGCAATCTGGGGCTCAGGACGGGGCACCCCGCCTGCAGCTACCCGAGTCCCTGCCACGGTGTCTGTGGGGGCAGGAGAGGAAGGAGAGGAAGCAAACAAAGTGGCACATAGTAGCTGACTGGGTAGTTTCATAAACATCTGTAAAACCCGCCCCAAGGGGGCTCCTGGGCATAATTGGAGGTGGATTTAATAAGGGACAGTCACTGTGGGGAGCAAAAGCTGAAGGAATGAAAGCCAGGGAGCAGGCTACTTAATCTGAAGGACTCTGCAAAATGAAAATGTGGGACCTCTTGTTCAAAAATTAATAATGTCAAGACAGCGACAGCGGCGCATTGCTGGTCATGTGTAACCCCACCTGAGTCCTCTGGCTAATGTGACCTGAAGAAACCAGATGACACATGTATTACATAAAAGGTAGGTCTCCTTCTCCCAAGATACTTGATTCTCATGGAAGCCCTGTTTACCAGTCGTTCTGGGTAAGCTCAACTTTGCTGTCAGATAAATCTAGGTACCCATAAAATTTCAAGTACATATTTAATGCAAAAAAAAAAAAAATCCATGCACATCTGAGCTATTCCCATATATGGTTCTCACACCACAACATCTGCTCTTCTCATGCCAAGAATAAAGACAGATTCGCAGCTGCAGCGCAGAATTGTGCAACCTCCGACTTTGTCCTGGGGTTAAATACCAGTATTTAGTTGGTGCTGAGGCAGCACTCAGCACCTGTTCTGAGTTCTCTTAATATGAAAAACAAACTCAGGTGGAAAATCTGGGCAAGCAATTTTGTTTGCTATTTTGGGATATACGGGAGAGAAAGAAAGTTGTGGAAAAGTGTTGTAATGAACGACGTAGAACAGCACACCCTGAGTATGAAATACACACCACCTGCACACTCTTTCTGACAGAGCCTGGATGGAAGCACCGAAGAGATGGGGAGGCCGTTCCCAGTAGCGCTGGTGTCCCCTTCCCAGAGGCCACCGGCCTCCCCAGCAGTGGAACGAAAGCACGAATGATTCTCACCCTATGGGATTCATCTCCAACCAAACAGCAACCCTATCTCTGAGACAATTCTAAGTGTTCATTTGGGGAAACAGTGACTAGATGGGAAGATCAGGACCAGACCCCTAGGAAGCCTCTTCACATGGAAATTTATGGAGCTGAAGAACTGTCCTTCAACTCCCTCCATCTCCTGTGCTGTCCTCTTCCACACTGTCCTTGACTCTGACTCTCAGAAGGGGACAGGCCTGAGTCAGGCAGTCATGAGTTTTGCTGGTGGGAGGTATGGCCCTGTGAAAGGATTACAGGAGGGCTGGGTGCCTGGGGCTGTCACCCATGGAGAGGACGGGTCCTGGCACAAACCGTGCTGTAGGCTCTGACGAGGTGGGCAAGGTCAGGACTGGGAGACGGGCAAGAACAAATGTTATTGTCTCCATAATACGGATGAAGGAACTAAGGCTCAGGGCAGTGAAGATATTGAGTGGCCACATCAGGATTCTGTTCTAGGCCTGCATTCCTCTAAGACGCATGTCCTTTCTGCCACGTCAAGCTCTGGCCCTTCTTCTCAAGACTGGGATATAAGTTACTAATTCAGAGTCCTCTGCAAGAGGGTGGTTTTGAGTTCTAATTTCAGTTAGGAGGAGGAGAAGAGGTAGGAGGAACCTAGATTTATTTTTGTGATTTGGAATATTGATTGAAGGAGTCAGCATCCCGCAAAAGGAAATAAGAGGATATGGGGGGAAAGGGGATAAAAATTAAACAAAGACTGGAAAATATACTATACTAATACCTGAAGGAGCTAATGAACTGAAAGAAAGATTTGAAAGAAAAAAAAAATTAAGGACGAAAATTGTGAGCGAAGAAGAGGAGTGATGTTCTTTGCCAGACCTTGTCACCGTCAGTGAAAATGTAGGGGTGAAGGGTGGAGGAGCCTCTAGATTTCACCTTCATTTCCTCGATGAGGACACGGAGGCTAGAGTCACACACTCAGCTGGTGGCAGAGCTAGGACTGAACTTTGGTCTCCTGGCTTGGGGTCCAGGGCTCTTTTCTCCCTATTGTCTTCCTTGAGAAGGGAGCTACAGGACCCAAGACGTGGGAAAATCATATGTGAAAAATTAGAGAAGACCCATAGAGTAAGAGGTTTGGGCTTGACACTTCGGGTGGACATGGCACTCCTAAAAACTGAGTGGCTCCGAGGGACAGAGGTGCAGGGTCAAGACCCTGGGAATGAAGGATTTGGGGCTGCAACCTTAAGGTTCTCCAAGTAAGAGAATCAATCCTGTGCGACTGATACTTCTGCAGTACAGGCTGCATGTATACTAGGTGCAAAGAGAGCTTCAAGAATTTAATTAGCCAGGCAGGAAGGCAGCGGTTCCAAAGGCGCCCCAATGCAGTGTCTAACAGGGGTGGTTGAGTTTAGACAAGAAAGTGAACCCTGAGGGGGAATGGAAAGAAAGAAGGGAAACTGGGAAACCCAAGAAAGGTATACAAAGGCAAAATAATGTTTAACATTATGATTTTGAAATTTGAGAAAGGATGGTTAGGTACGCCATCTAAACGAAAATCCATCTTCTAAACCATATGCCAAGGCTCATAGCTTCTGAGTACAAAATGTGACACTTCCCTTAAAAAATTTTTTAAAACTAATGCATACATAAGGCGCATTTGAAAGGTTGCAGTAATATTCAGAGAATTCCTGTGAGCCACATAGGATGCTTCAAAAATAAAATGCATTTCTTTCCATCAAGGAAAAAAAAAAAAAACAGCTAATGCATACAAATGGAAAAAACATCCAAGCACAATATAAAGGATTAAAATGAAAAGTCTCATGATCACTACAGCCATCACTACTCCCCTTCCCACTAATAACAATTTATTTGTACTCCAGAAAAAAGGTTATGATTATGTGAAATTATTAATATTTATAATATTTATACACATACACAAAACATACTTTAAAAAATGTATATGCATGTATCATGCAATACACATTCTGTGGCTTTGATTATGTAGTAATATATCTCTGAGCTCAACTCATCTTCTTTTTTTATTCTCTGCAGAGTAGTATGCTGTGTGGTTTCTTTTTTATTTGGTGTGTTGCTGGTTTATAAAACTATATGGTTATAATATCATAATTTATTTAATCAGTCCACTATTGTTGGACATCTAAATTATTTGAAGATTTTGCTGTTACAGACAAGGGAAACGAACTTACTTGGCATATTTTTGCTTGTCTTACCTAAGGTAGATGTTTGGCAGTGGAATTTGCTGGATCAAGGGATTGGTATATTTTACACATTGATGGACTTTTCAAAATAGTCCTTCCAAGAAGTGGTACCAACAATACTATTATCACAGACATAAGGCATTATAAATATAAAAACTGCTAATTTCCATCAAATTTATCATTTACTTTCTATGTGGTTTCTGTGTTTTTGCCATGCTTAGAAAGTTCTTCTTCATTACAAGATTATAAATGAGTTCACCCGTATTTTCTTCTAGTACTTTTTTTTTCCTCAAAAAACACGTATTAAATTTAAAATTGTTGTCCAGGATATGCTGAGTCTTTAAATCCTGGAAAGAGGTAGAGTAATGGAGTAATCACATCCAAGGCGGAGTCAGTCCTCTGCCCACGCTTCTTGCCCTCTTTCTCACCCATCTCATCAACTTCCAGCTACTTCCGCAAAACCCTGTTGCAGACCCAGCCCCAGTTTATCCACTGTGGGCAGCCCTGCCTGACCTCACCCCCTGGGTCAGGGCCTCCCCTGAATTGCCCAGCCCTGGTCTTCCCTTTTGTGTTTTGCTTTGTTTTTGCTAACAGCCTTATTGAGATATAATTTACATACCACTACATTCTGCCTTTTAAATATATACTTCAGGGGTTTTTAGTGTAGTTGCAGTTATGGAACCATTACCACTATCTAATTTAGAATTTTTTCATCACCCCCAAAACAAACCCCATAACCTTTAAGCGGTCTCCTCATTTCCTTGTCCCCCAGCCCCTGGCAACCACTAATCTACTTTCTGTCTCTATGGATTCCCAGGACATTTCACACGGTGGAATCATGCAGTGTGTGGCCTTTTCTGTCTGGCTTCTTTACTGCTAGTACTTTTATAGTTTCATTTTTACATTTTACATTACGTTCCTCTGCAAGGAACTGCACAATATTGTGGCCATTTTTGTAATTTCCTATATTTTCTAACATTTTTTAGTGGAGTGCCTTCAGATTTCTGGTTATTCTTTTATATCATTTCCAAGTAGCAATTCTTCCTTCTGCTTCCTTGCACTTCTGTGTCTTAAATACATTTCTTGCTTAATTATACTGGTTAGGACTTTGTAATATCTTCCTCCTTTCATGGGAATTAAAGTACGATGCTGGAATTTTATAATGGCAAAGAAAAAAATCTATTCCTATAAGAGCTTCTGTTTTTTGTTTGTTTCGATTTTGATTTGTTTGTCTAATCAGGAATGATGTTCAATTTTATCAAATGGTGTTTCAAAGATCTATTAGATGATTATATTGTTTTTCTCTTTTGAACTATTAATATTAGGATAAAATTAGTAAAAATGAACCATTCTTGCTGAATGAATCCTATAATGATCCTTAGTTGATTAAGGTGTGTTTTTTGTTACTGCTGGAATATAGAAAAACTATTTTTTTAATATATATACTAACATGTATCTAACCATTTTACTGAATTCTCCTACTCTAATAGTTTGTTAGTTGATGCTTTCAATTCTAGGAAGATGATTGTATTAGCCAGAAAAAAATTAACAGTTTTGGTTCTTCTTTTCTCATTTCTTATTATTGAGATATAATTCACATACCATAAAACTCACCATTTTAAAGTGTTCCTTGTAAAGTATACAATTCAGTGGTTTTTTTTGTTTTTTTTTTTTAATCTTCATTTTATTGAGATATATTCACATACCACGCAGTCATACAAAACAAATCGTACTTTCGATTGTTTACAGTACCATTACATAGTGGTACATTCATCACCCAAATCAATCCCTGACACCTTCATTAGCACACACACACAAATAACAAGAATAATAATTAGAGTGAAAAAGAGCAATTGAAGTAAAAAAGAACACTGGGTACCTTTGTCTGTTTGTTTCCTTCCCCTATTTTTCTATTCATCCATCCATAAACTAGACAAAGTGGAGTGTGGTCCTTATGGCTTTCCCAACCCCATTGTCACTCCTCTTAAGCTACATTTTTATACAACTGTCTTCGAGATTCATGGGTTCTGGGTTGTAGTTTGATAGTTTCAGGTATCCACCACCAGCTACCCCAATTCTTTAGAACCTAAAAAGGGTTGTCTAAAGTGTGCATAAGAGTGCCCACCAGAGTGACCTCTCGGCTCCTTTTGGAATCTCTCTGCCACTGAAGCTTATTTCATTTCCTTTCACATCCCCCTTTTGGTCAAGAAGATGTTCTCCGTCCCACGATGCCAGGTCTACATTCCTCCCCGGGAGTCATATTCCACGTTGCCAGGGAGATTCACTCCCCTGGGTGTCTGATCCCACGTAGGGGGGAGGGCAGTGATTTCACCTTTCAAGTTGGCTTAGCTAGAGAGACAGGGCCACATCTAAGCAACAAAGAGGCATTCGGGAGGAGGCTCTTAGGCACAACCATAGGGAGGCCTAGCCTCTCCTTTGCAGCAACCGTCTTCCCAAGGGTAAAACCTGTGGTAGAGGGCTCCACCCATCAAACCACCAGTCCCCTATGTCTGTGGTCATGTTAGCAACCATGGAGGTGGGGTAGGCGAATACCCCTGCATTCTCCACAGGCTCCTCAAGGGGGCACTACATCTTTTTTTTTTTACTTGTTTTTCTTTTTTTTTTTTTTGTTAACTTTCCCTTCTTTTTTAAATCAACTGTATGAAAAAAAAGTTAAAAAGTAAACAAACATACAATAAAAGAACATTTCAAAGAGACCATAACAAGGGAGTAAGAAAAAGACAACTAACCTAAGATAACTGCTTAACTTCCAACATGTTCCTACTTTACCCCAAGAAAGTTACCTAATATAGCAACATTTCTGTGAACTTGCTCCTACTATATCCATCAGAAATTAACAGACCATAGTCATTCCTGGGCATCCCCAGAACGTTAAATAGCTTATCTGTTCTTCTTGGATTATTGTTCCCCCTTCCTTAATTGCTCTCTATTGCTAGTTCCCCTACATTCTACATTATAAACCATTTGTTTTACATTTTTCAAAGTTCACATTAGTGGTAGCATATAATATTTCTCTTTTTGTGCCTGGCTTATTTCGCTCAGCATATGTCTTCAAGGTTCATCCATGTTGTCATATGTTTCACCAGATCGTTCCTTCTTACTGCCGCGTAGTATTCCATCGTGTGTATATACCACATTTTATTTATCCACTCATCTGTTGAAGGACATTTGGGTTGTTTCCATCTCTTGGCAATTGTGAATAATGCTGCTATGAACATTGGGGTGCAGATATCTGTTTGTGTCACTGCTTTCCGATCTTCCGGGTATATACCGAGAAGTGCAATCGCTGGATCGAATGGTAGCTCTATATCTAGTTTTCTAAGGAACTGCCAGACTGACTTCCAGAGTGGCTGAACCATTATACAGTCCCACCA
Organism: Choloepus didactylus; assembly: GCF_015220235.1. Classification (NCBI taxonomy): domain Eukaryota; kingdom Metazoa; phylum Chordata; class Mammalia; order Pilosa; family Megalonychidae; genus Choloepus; species Choloepus didactylus. Next base: position 22,074,819 of record NC_051323.1, on the reverse strand, counting down.
ACAATGAATAAGAGTTCCAATTTCTCCACATCCCCTCCAGCATTTGTAGTTTCCTGTTTGTTTAATGGCAGCCATTCTAACCGGTGTTAGATGGTATCTCATTGTGGTCTTAATTTGCATGTCTCTAATAGCTAGTGAAGCTGAACATTTTTTCATGTGTTTCTTGGCCATTTGTATTTCCTCTTCAGAGAACTGTCTTTTCATATCTTTTGCCCATTTTATAATTGGGCTGTCTGTACTATTGTCATTGAGTTGTAGGATTTCTTTGTATATGCAAGATATCAGTCTTTTGTCAGATGCATGGTTTCCAAAAATTTTTTCCCATTGAGTTGGCTGCCTCTTTACCTTTTTGAGAAATTCCTTTGAGGTGCAGAAACTTCTAAGCTTGAGGAGTTCCCATTTATCTATTTTCTCTTTTGTTGCTTGTGCTTTGGGTGTAAAGTCTAGGAAGTGGCCGCCTAATACAAGGTCTTGAAGGTGTTTTCCTACATTATCTTCTAGGAGTTTTATGGTACTTTCTTTTATATTGAGATCTTTGGTCCATTTTGAGTTAATTTTTGTGTAGGGGGTGAGGTAGGGGTCCTCTTTCATTCTTTTGGACATGGATATCCAACTCTCCCAGCCCCATTTGTTGAAAAGACCATTATGACTCAGTTCAGTGACTTTGGGGGCCTTATCAAAGATCAGTCGGCCATAGATCTGAGGGTCTATCTCCGAATTCTCAATTCGATTCCATTGATCTATATGTCTATCTTTGTGCCAGTACCATGCTGTTTTGGCAACTGTGGCTTTATAATAAGCTTCAAAGTCAGGGAGTGTAAGTCCTCCCACTTCGTTTTTCGTTTTTAGAGTGTCTTTAGCAATTCAAGGCATCTTCCCTTTCCAAATAAATTTGATAACTAGCTTTTCCAAGTCTGCAAAGTAGGTTGTTGGAATTTTGATTGGGATTGCATTGAATCTGTAGATGAGTTTGGGTAGAATTGACATCTTAATGACATTTAGCCTTCCTATCCATGAACATGGAATATTTTTCCATCTTTTAAGGTCCCCTTCTATTTCTTTTAGTAGAGTTATGTAGTTTTCTTTGTATAGGTCTTTTACATCTTTGGTTAAGTTTATTCCTAGGTACTTGATTTTTTTAGTTGCTATTGAAAATGGTATCTTTTTCTTGAGTGTCTCTTCAGTTTGTTCACTTCTAGCATATAGAAACATTACTGACTTATGTGCATTAACCTTGTATCCCGCTACTTTGCTAAATTTGTTTATTAGCTCTAGTAGCTGTATCGTCGATTTCTCAGGGTTTTCTAGATATAAGATCATATCATCTGCAAACAATGACAGTTTCACTTCTTCTTTTCCAATTTGGATGCCTTTTATTTCTTTGTCCTGCCGGATTGCCCTGGCTAGCACTTCCAGCACAATGTTGAATAACAGTGGTGACAGCGGGCATCCTTGTCTTGTTCCTGATCTTAGAGGGAAGGCTTTCAGTCTCTCACCATTGAGTACTATGCTGGCTGTGGGTTTTTCATATATGCTCTTTATCATGTTGAGGAAGTTTCCTTCAATTCCTACCTTTTGAAGTGTTTTTATCAAAAAGGGATGTTGGATTTTGTCAAATGCTTTTTCAGCATCTATTGAGATGATCAATTGATTTTTCCCTTTTGACTTGTTAATGTGTTGTAATACATTGATTGATTTTCTTATGTTGAACCATCCTTGCATGCCTGGAATAAACCCCACTTGGTCATGGTGTATGATTTTTTTAATGTGTCTTTGGATTCGATTTGCAAGTATTTTGTTGAGGATTTTTGCATCTATATTCATTAGGGAGATTGGCCGGTAGTTTTCCTTTTTTGTAGCATCTTTGCCTGGTTTTGGTATTAGATTGATGTTAGCTTCATAAAATGAGTTAGGTAGTGTTCCATTTTCTTCAATGTTTTGAAAGAGTTTGAGTAAGATTGGTGTCAGTTCTTTCTGGAAAGTTTGGTAGAATTCCCCTGTGAAGCCATCTGGCCCTGGGCATTTATTTGTGGGAAGATTTTTGATGACTGATCGGATCTCTTTGCTTGTGATGGGTTGGTTGAGGTCTTCTATTTCTTCTCTGGTCAGTCTAGGTTGTCCATATGTTTCCAGGAAATTGTCCATTTCCTCTACATTATCCAGTTTGTTGCCATACAGTTGTTCATAGTATCCTCTTATAATTTTTTTAATTTCTTCAGGATCTGCAGTTATGTCACCTTTTTCATTCATTATTTTGTTTATATGGGTCTTCTCTCTTTTTGATTTTGTCAGTCTAGCTAGGGGCTTGTCAATCTTGTTGATCTTCTCAAAGAACCAACTTTTGGTGATATTTATCCTCTCTATTGTTTTTTTGTTCTCTATGTCATTTATTTCTGCTTTAATCCTTGTTATTTCTTTTCTTCTACTTGGTTTAGGATTGGTTTGCTGTTCATTTTCTAGCTTCTTCAGTTGATCCATTAGTTCTCTGATTTTGGCTCTTTCTTCCTTTTTAATATATGCGTTTAGTGCTATAAATTTCCTCCTTAGCACTGCTTTTGCTGCATCCCATAGGTTTTGGTATGTTGTGTTCTCATTTTCATTCGTCTCTATATATTTAGCAATTTCTCTTGCTATTTCTTCTTTAACCCACTGATTGTTTAGGAGTGTGTTGTTTAACCTCCAGGTATTTGTGAATTTTCTAAGTCTCTGATGGTTATTGACTTCTAATTGTATTCCGTTGTGGTCAGAGAATGTGCTTTGAATAATTTCAATCTTTTTAAATTTATTGAGGCTTGTTTTATGTCCCAGCATATGATCTATTCTGGAGAAAGTTCCATGAGCACTAGAAAAGTATGTGTATCCTGGTGATTTGGGATGTAATGTCCTGTATATGTCTGTTAAATCTAATTCATTTATCAGATTGTTTAGGTTTTCAATTTCCTTATTGGTCTTCTGTCTGGTTGATCTTTCTATAGGAGAGAGTGATGTGTTGAAGTCTCCCACAATTATTGTGGAAACATCAATTGCTTCCTTTAGTTTTGCCAGTGTTTCTCTCATGTATTTTGTGGCACCTTGATTGGGTGCATAGACATTTACGATTGTTATTTCTTCTTGCTGAATTGCCCCTTTTATTAGTATGTAGTGGCCTTCTTTGTCTCTCAAAACATCCCTGCATTTGAAGTCTATTTTATCTGAGATTAATATTGCTACACCTGCTTTCTTTTGGCTGTGGCTTGCATGAAATATTTTTTTCCATCCTTTCACTTTCAGTTTCTTTGTGTCCCTGTGTCTAAGATGAGTCTCTTGTATGCAACATATTGATGGTTCATTTTTTTTGATCCATTCTGCGAATCTATATCTTTAATTGGGGAGTTTAATCCATTTACATTCAACATTATAACCGTGAAGGCATTTCTTGAATCAGCCATCTTATCCTTTGGTTTATGTTTGTCATATTTTTCCCCTCTGTCTATTAATATCCTTTATTGTACCCATACTGAATCTCTTTAGTACTGAACCTTTCTCCAAGTCTCTCTGTCCTGTCTTTGTTTCTCTGTCTGTAGGGCTCCCTTTAGTATCTCCAGTAGGGCAGGTCTCTTGTTAGCAAATTCTCTCAGCATTTGTTTGTCTGTGAAAAATTTAAGCTCTCCCTCAAATTTGAAGGAGAGCTTTGCTGGATAAAGTATTCTTGGCTGGAAATTTTTCTCACTCAGAATTTTAAATATATCGTGCCACTGCCTTCTCGCCTCCATGGTGGCTGCTGAGTAGTCACTACTTAGTCTTATGCTGTTTCCTTTGTATGTGGTGAATTGCTTTTCTCTTGCTGCTTTCAGAACTTGCTCCTTCTCTTCTGTGTTTGACAGTGTGATCAGTATATGTCTCGGAGTGGGTTTATTTGGATTTATTCTATTTGGGGTTCGCTGAGCATTTATGATTTGTGTGTTTATGTTGTTTAGAAGATTTGGGAAGTTTTCCCCAACAATTTCTTTGAATACTCTTCCTAGACCTTTACCCTTTTCTTCCCCTTCTGGGACACCAATGAGTCTTATATTTGGACGTTTCATATTATCTATCATATCCCTGAGGTCCATTTCGATTTTTTCAATTTTTTTCCCCATTCTTTCTTTTATGCTTTCATTTTCCATTCTGTCATCTTCCAGGTCACTGATTCGTTGTTCAACTTCCTCTAGTCTTGTACTATGAGTGTCCAGAATCTTTTTAATTTGGTCAACAGTGTCTTTAATTTCCATAAGATCATCCATTTTTTTATTTAGTCTTGCAATGTCTTCTTTATGCTCTTCTAGGGTCTTCTTGATTTCCTTTGTCTCCCGTACTATGGTCTCATTGTTCATCTTTAGTTCTTTGAGTAGCTGCTCTAGGTGCTGTGTCTCTTCTGATCTTTTGATTTGGGTGCTTGGGCTTGGGTTATCCATATCGTCTGGTTTTTTCATATGCTTTATAATTTTCTGTTGTTTTGGGCCTCGTGGCATTTGCTGAACTTGATAGGGTTCTTTTAGGATTTGTAGACCAATTGAAGTCCTTATCTCTAATTTATCAGATCTACAGCTTCGTGGAGTACACTTTCTCTAACTAACCAGCAGGTGGCGTCCACGAGCCACCTGTTCTCCACAAGCCAGTTCTCCCCTGCTTAGCCTTTTTGGTGAGTGGGGGAGTGAGTCTTGTGGGGTCCAATTGGTGTACCAAGCTTGCGTGTGTAGTTGGTGTTGCCTGCCCTGTATATGGGGCGTGTTTCTGGGCAGTCAGGGAGGGGGAGTGGCTCTAACAATCAAATCTCCCTGGTGATCCTAGAGTTTTAAAGCTGCTGCAATAGTCTAATCCTTCAGTTCAGTCCTGCCACAGTTTGTCTCTGCCACTGACCCACAAGTCCTTGGTATTGGCGTATGGCTCCTGAGACTTGCAAGTGGGCCCATCTTCCAGTCCGTGCACCCCGGGTCCTCTGTTGAGGGATGACTGTGCTATGTCACAGGTGAGTGCCGTCTCCCCAGGGCAGTTCTGGGCTGCTGGGCTGTGTAGGGAGGCTCCCAGTCTGCTGAAATGATGGGTGAATGGGGCTTTGTTAATTCACACTGCTCTACCTTCCCAACTCTGGGACAATCAGCTGAGGTTGCAGGGAAGGCTAATGTCCACACCCAGTTTTGTGGTGTGTGCCTGTTATTTGAAGCACTTCCGTCACACTGGGTTGTCTGGGGCAGTTCTGGGCTATGGGGCTGGCAATGGGCAGGAGTGTTTCCTGTCCACCAGGATGATGGCTGTGAGCGGACACCCCCCCTTTTCTTGGGAAGTTGTGGTGTTTAGTGAATTTTCTCAGCCGCTGGATTATTGCGTTTTGTCTCAGAGCTCTCCTAGTTCTGCTCTTGACTTGACCTGCCCAAATTGCAAGTCTTTGAAGCTTTCTGTATTGGGCTTCTTAGAGTAATTGTTTTAGAAAAAGAAAAAAGGATTAAAAAAAAAAAAAGGGCCCTCCTCAGAGATCTAATGGGTTATTGAAATGCTAAGAGACAAAGCAACCAGGGCCATTAAGGAAAGGTGCACAGGGCAGAGAGATCAGCTTTTCTTCGGGATTTGCATATGCGCCTCAGGGCCTGAGCTCTGCCCTTCCCCTTTCTATGATGAGCAGAACTCCAAAAATCCTCCACTTTTATTTTGGAGTTTTCCGTGTTGTTTTTTTTCTATGCCTGCTCCTCTCTGCTGGGCTGGCTGCTCTCAGATTCTCTGGTGTCTGGTCTCAGTCTATCTATGGTTGGAGTGTGGATCAGTAGAATGAGTTTCCGATAAGGGCTGCCACTGCAGTTCTCCCTTCTCCTTCCCGGAGCTGACAGCCCCTCCTCCCACGGGACTGAGCCTGGCAGGGAGGGGCGCGGGTCCCCTGGCCGCAAAAACTTACAGATTTCGCTGATCTCAGCAGTTCTACGTTTTCATGAGTGTTGTATGAAGTATGCCCAAAGTCAGATTGCTGTGTGGTGTCCAGTCCACGCAGTTCCTGGCTTTCTACCTACTTTCCTGGAGGAGTAACTAAAACATACAGCTCACCAGTCTGCCATCTTGCCCCACCTCCAGTGGTTTTTAGTATATTTCCTTTTCCCATTAATAGTCATTCTCCATTCCCAACACTCCCTCCCTCCCCCAGTCCTAGGAAACCAGTAATCTATCTTCTGTCTCCATGGTTTTGCCTATTCTGGATGTTTCATATCACCTGTGGCCCTTTGTGTCTGCTTCTTTCACTTAGCATCATGTTTTCAAGGCTCATTCATGTTGTAGTATGTATCAGTACTTCATTCCTTTTTACAGCTGAAAATCGTCCATTTTATGGATATATCACATTTTCTTCATTCATTCATCAGTTGATGGACATCTAGGTTGTTTCCATTTTGGGCTATTATGAATAATGCGGCTATGAAGATTCGCGTACACATTTTTGTGTGAACATATGTTTTCAGTTCTCTTAGGTATATACTTGGGAGAGGAATTGCTGGGTCATATGGTAACTCGGTTTAAGTTTTTGAGGAAGTGCCAAACTGTTTTCCAAGACATCTGCACTATTTTACATCCCCAAAAGCAGTGTATGAGCATTTCAATTTCTCCCCATTCTCAACACTTGTTATTGTCTTTCTTTTTTGTTATAGTCATGCAACTGGTTATGAAGTGGTACCTCATTGTGGTTTTGATTTGCATTTCCCTAATTTCTGATCCTGTTGAATATATTTTCATGTATTTATTGGCCATTTGTGTATCTTTTCTTGGATAAATATCTTTTCAAATACTTTGCCCATTTTAAAATCAGGTTATTTATCCTTTTATTGCTGAGTTGTAAGAGTTTTTTAAATATTCTTGATACTAGACCCCTAACACATATATGATTTGGAAAACTTTTCTTCCTTTCTGTGGGTTGTTTTTTTGTTTGTTTGTTTGTTTTTTGTTTTAACTTCTTTATAGTGTCCACCAAAACACAAAAGTTTTTTATTTTGATGAAATCCAGTTTATCTATTTTTTCTTTGGTTGCTTGTGCTTTGGTGTCATAAATAAGAAACTGTTGCTTAATCCCATGTGGATTTACACTTGTGTTTCCTATAAGCATTTTATGGTTTTAGCTCTTACTTTCAGGTCTTTGATCCATTTTGAATTAATTTTTGTATATGATGTTAGGTAAAGGTCTAACATCATTCTGTTTCTTGTGGATATCCCATTTGTTTTTATCTAACTGTACTGGCTTAATTAATTTTGAATAATAAAGATAAACTACACTGCTCAACTAGAAAGCCAAAACGCAATAAAGTGAAATGCTTGCAAAAATACCCGTAGATACTGTTTTTCAAAGTAAGGTAACTCCCTTTTCTTACTATTTTACTTTGCAAATGTATTTTTTAAAATCATGACTGGGTGTTGAAATTTATCAAATGCTTTCATGACATCTTCTGAGTTAATGCTCACACCATCCTCCTCCTTTATTCTGTTTATCTAGTGGATTACATTATAGATATTCTGGTGTTGAAATATCATTTCATTCTTTTGATAAAACTTACACAGTCATTATTATTATTCTTTTAATGCATTGCTAGATACAGTTTGCTAGTATTTTATTCAGAATGTTAGTATCTTTTTATAAATGAGCTTACATGTATTTTAAATTTCTTCTGCTTTCCTTAATTCTCATACCAGGAAAGCAGAAGAAATTTAAAATACATGTTCTAGCCAGAAACAGTTTATAAGGTAGGAAATATTTGTTCCTTGAGAGTGAGATAGAACCTAATAATTGAGTCACATGAACTGGTCCCTTTTGGTAAATAGATCTCTGGCTACCATTTCAGTTTCTTCTATGGTTATTGGTTTATCCAATATTTCTATTTCTTGGTGGGTCAGTCTAATTTCCAAACAGAAAAATGTACTAAACAGCTTGATGAAATAGCACAAACCAACTTCTGGGTCAAGAAATTAAAAATTACCAATACTCCCTCCAAATCCCCAAAGTGATTCCTCCTAATCACTATCCCATCTCTTCTTTCCCAGGTAATTATTATATTAACTTCTGTGGTAATTATTTCCTTGCTTTTCTTTACAGTTTTACCTCCTAAACACTATAATTTGTTTTTGCCTATATTTGAAGTTTTTATAAATGAAATTATACAGTATATATCTTTTTGAATCTGGCTTCTTTCATTCAACCATATGGTTTTAAGATTTACCCAAGTTATGTATACTGTGGTATTCTTTTACTTTGCTAGTTAGTATTTCATATGAATATACCACCATCTGTTTATTCATTCTTCTGTTGATGGACTGGAGCAGTTTCCAGTTTGGCACTATAAAAAACAGAGCTGCTATGTCTTATATATGTCTCTTGGTGAACATGTGTATACTTTTCTGTTGGGTATATTCCTATGAATTGTATTGCTGGGTCATAAGATATATGTAACTTTAACTTTAGTAAATAATATCAACATTTTTTCCATGTATTGTACCAATTTATACTCCTACCAGCAGTATATGAGTACTTGTTCACATCTTCAACAACATTTAGTAGTGGTGGTCTTTTTAATTTCAGCCATTCTGGTGGGTATGTAATGGTATCTGGTTAGGGCTTTTGTTTACATTTTCCTTATTAATACCAATAGGTTTCTTTTCATTTATTTATTGTCCATTTCAATGTATTTTTTAGAAGCTTCTGCCCATTTTTCTTTAAGGTCAACTGTCTTTTTCTTATTGGTTTGTAGGATTTGTTTATGTATTCTGTGTACAAGCTCTTTGTAGGTTATACGTGTTGCAAACGTCTTCTCCGTACTCTGTATTTTTAATTAATATGTCTATGATATTTCTGGAATGAATGTTTATGTATGGTGTGAGGTAAGCGTCAAGTTTCTTCCCATCCCCATAATTATCCTATTGTCCCAGTATCATTTATTAAAAAGAACATCTTTTATTTACAACTTGGCATAAACCAAATGTCCATATATGCATGGATCTCTTTCAGGACTTTCTGTTCTGTTCCACTGGCCAATTTGTCTGCCCTTGTGCCAGAATTATACAGGCTTAATTACTGGTAATATATAATATATCTAAATAACAGCACAGAAAATACTCCCACATTGTTCTTCTTCAAGTTTATCTTGCCTATTCTTGGTCCTTTGAATTTCCATTTCCATTTTAGAATCAGCTTATCAAGTTTCAAAGAAAAAAACTTGGTTAGATATTGAATGGCTCCAAAATTTAAAACAAACAAACAAACAAAAAAAACCATGACCTCTCTTAGACTCTTTGAATAATAATTTGAAATACCATTTCTTGGTTTTGTAGGTCATTCATGGGCAAACATATATTGTAGGCCTGCCTTAGGTAAAGTAGTTGACCAAATTAAAAAATGTCTCTGAGATGAGCTAAATCACTGACCCTCACAAAACATGTTGCCTTAGAAAATTGCCTTTTTATCAGAGTGACCCCTGTAGGGACATCTTTGGTTCAGGATAGACCCGTTCTCTCAATCTATCCATCAGTAATGGTATTTTCTGCTAATCTTCAGAGGACAACAGAAATAACTTGAATGCTAGAATTGAAAAGTAGTAAAAGGTCACAAATTCTTTACAGGATGACACTACATAGGTACAAAATACATCCACAAAGTTTATGTATTCAAAATCTGACCATTCTCAGTCTAACCTGTTTGCTTGGGTCCCCAATTCTTTCCTGCACTTCCTCTGTCCACTTTCGTCTGTCTTCTTAGTTCCAATATTTTCTTCCACCCAAGGCTTTTGACCAATAGCCCATGTTGCTTCTCCTCCAGCCTTCTGGGTCTGTGTTCTCTTTGGTCCCATGGTTCTCTACTGTCAGAATCACAGACTCTGCCATGTATTTAAAGCATGTCTGCGTTCTCAAGATTAGCTCCTCAAGCCAGTGAACATCAGCTCAAGAGCTTTTGCATATTTTAGAGAACATGCTTGGGAAGCAGCTCACCAGAAAACTACATGACAACCTGGTTAGCTAGTTCACAGTTCTGAATCCCACTTTAAAGGACAGAAATACTGCCTGGAGTTCAAGGGCAGAGCTAGGATTATAGTTCAAAGCTTTGGGGTGGTCCATTAGGCAATCAACTGACTCGGTTATTAATGTTATCACATATCATGCAGTCATCTATGTGGGCTTGTAAGGGAAGCACCACCCACTGATTTAACCATTCATTTCTTTATGAGATGTTTTCCCTTTCTAACTAGATCATGCTTCCTATATTAACCTTGAAAAATACAGAAAAGTATAGAGAATTTAAACATCAGCCATAACATTACTGCTGAGGTATCCTCACTATTTTGGTGTAAGATTTCTGGCTTTCTAAACGCAGAGCTGATATACATAACTTTATTCTCTGCTTAAAATGATGTCAAAAGCAGGTTTCTATACCTTTAAAATTTGAATATTTGATGACTGTAAAATATTCCTTTGTATCATAGAAGTGAACAGTTTCCCTTTTATTAAGATTGCCATGTGTTTCCAATTTCTTCACTACTGTAAATAGCATTGAAGTGAAAATCCTTGTATATCATTCTTTGTAATTCAGTTTGTTTCCATGCACAAAATATGTATCTGATAAGGGGCTTGTATATAGAATACATAAAGAAATTTTACAGTTCAATAATAGGAAGACAATCCAACTTTTAAATGAGCAAAAAATGTAAACAATTTACTGAAGAAGATGTGCTTAAGGCAAATAAACACACGAAAGCATCAGTCATTAGTCATCAGGGAAACAAATTTAAAGGACAATGAAATAATGCTACACATCCACTAAATTATTAAAATTTTAAAAACTGACAATACAAAGTTGTTGGCCATGATATGGAGCAACTGGAATTCTCATACATTGCTAGTGGGAATGAAAATAATACAGCCCTTTGGGAAAGAGTTAAACAGTTTCTTTTAAACTATAATTACTACAGAACTCAGTAATTCTCCTTATAGAGAGTAAATGAAATTCTACTGCCAAGAGAAATAAAAACATTGGCCACATAAATACCTGTACATGAATATTCCTAGCACTTAATTCATAATTAAGCCCCAATTATTTTTTCATAATAGCCCTAATCTGAAAACAACCCAAATGTCTGTCAACCAGTGAATAAACAAAAAATTGTGATATGGCTATGCAGTGTAATGTTTCTCAGCAACAGAAATGAATGAGCAACAAAATGGATAAATCTCAAAAGTATGCTAAGAAAAGAAGCCAGACACAAAAGTCTATCTACTATATGATCCCATTTATATCAAATACTAGAAAAGGCAAAACTATGGTAATAGAAAGCAGATCAATGATTTGCAAGGGCTGGGGCAGGGGTAAGAACTTGATTGCAAAGGGACATGAGGGAACATTTTGAAAGCGATCTGTCTCGATTGTGGTGGTGGTTACATTACTGTATATATTTGTTAAAAAGCATTAAACTATGTACTTAAAATGGGTGATTTTTTTTGTATGTAAATTATACCTCAGTAAAGCTGGCTTTAAAAAAATAAAGAATGATTCTGAGGTTTTTGTTTTGTTTTGGCTTGGGCAGCTGACCTGACAGAGAACTTGAAAACAGACCGCAGAATTCAGAAAAAGATGTAGGATTCCAAGGATCAGGAGATGGTGTCAGGATAAGAACTTCTGGTTTTGGACGTGTTTATCAGGTTGAATTAATAAGATCACAGAGAGAGAAAAGAGACATACAGAAATGAGGGAAAAAACCTATGTAATAAAAAAGAAAAAAGAAAGAAAGCAGGAGATCGAGGAAAAGGAAAGACTTGAATTTTTGTACAAATGCTTGTTTGTGTTACCTGTTTCCTTCTCAATTTCTTTTCTTGTTTTTCTCTTCATTTTCTTGGTCTCCCCTTTTCCAGGGGGTTCTTACACACCATGTGCGACCATTCTGTGCTTCCAAATATCTCCTTTTAATCACACCACACACATGAACCCCTACACACACAGACGTGCACACACACATGCACATACACACACACACATTCTCCAACATGCCAACAAAACAAACAAATGAGAACAACGGGAGAAAAATAAATCAAGAAAACAAGAAGGTAAAGTTTGGCACCTGCCCTAGAGTTCATTAGTAGCGAGGGTTCACCTTGGTCCTTCACGTTCTGTGGAGAGACGCAGCAGAAAATTACCAGGTGATTCGTCCTGAGTTTAAACAGGTGATTTAGGAAAAGAGCTCTGATAGCTCCATTAGGACCTGGGCCAAGGAGATTTCCTTTGGGTTTGTTGTGAATAATTAAAGGTTAATGGTGGCATTTTTCTTGCAGTCTGTGTGAGGCAAGCTCCCCAGTCATGATCCTAATTAAATCCAATTGGGAAATGTCAGAAACCTCCAGTAGCAAATTTGCACTGATTCTGGGCCTCTAGACATACAACCACAAAAGGCAATGAGGCTGTGCTGTCATTTCCATCCTGAAATTCAGAAAAGCCATGGGATCTGCTCACTCCCCCATAAACAAGGACCAAAGGACAAATGTTAGGAGGGGACAATCTTCAGTTTAGCATTTTGTTCTTACAGGCACCTAGATGAGAGCTTCTTGGGCTGCTGAAGCCTGGGTTCTATATGAGTTGTCAACACGCTGCCATACTCCTACCCAGCATGCTGTGGGCCAGGCCTGTGGCCCTCTACCACCATTCATTGCCATGGCTCAGAGGAGACAAGAGAGGACTCTTCGGGGCCAATCAGTTTCCGCTGAGAGAGGTGATGAACAGAGGCCTGTGTTCTACCCCAAGTATGCATCACGATACTCTGACACCAACTTGACTCTGCTTGACACAGCACATAGCTGAGAGGGCAGAGATGGGGTGTGGACCCAAATTCTGCCTCACTCCAAACAAAGCCTTGCTCTCAACCACTGTGCTCTGCTGCCCCCTATTATTTTCTAAAACTTCCAGTATAGGCATGTATTGCTTTGATAATGAGGAAATAAAGAAAAGGGAAGGAAGGAAAGAAAGAAGGAAGGAGGGTAGGGGGAGCCTCTCTATTTTCATGAAGAACCTCGTACGCCACTTCATGGGCATGAGCACTAGTAAAGTCACACGCTTTCTGGTCCCCTCTCCCACTCCTGTCACTCATCCGCCCCGAGGAAGGAGCCATTTATCTAAATGATAAACTTGGGAGAAAGGATAAGCAGTGTGTGCTGCTGAATGTTTAGCACACTGCTTTGGGAATGGGGAGAAGTCCCCATTTATAGCATTTGCCGGTTTCCATGCTGTAAACACTCCCATCACAGCCCATTTCAAACTACCAACCAGCTTGTAAAATCCCTGAAAATTTAACATTTATCCTTTTTTGAGCCATTGTGTGCTGGCCCCATGGTTATGTAGTTATGGAGGTCTCAGCTGCCCGTTCTTCACAGAACCCCAGATCTCTGTCCCCTTCGGGCGATTGTCCCCTCATTCCTCCATTGCTCCCACATTTCCCTAAAGGCATCATCATCTCTCTCCCCTCTTCCTCTGGGACACTAAAATCTTTAAGGAGTTAGGACTTTGAGGAGCTAAGCCTTTGGCAAAACTAAAAACAAACAAACAAAATTTTCAGAAAGAAATGTCCTTCCTCCCACTGAGAGGTGGAGTTTATGTTTCCTCTCCTTGAAGTGGACTTGTGATTGCTTTGACCAATGGAATGCAGTGGAAATGAAGCTATGTGACTTCTGAAAAAAAAAAAAAGAAAGAAATGTCCCCATTTTTCTACTCATCCATCCATCCACAAGGTTTCACAATCACGTTGTCACCCGTTATAAACTATATTGTTATACAATCGTCTTCAAGAGTCAAGGCTACTGGGTTGCAGTTTGATAGGTTCAGGTTTTTACTTCTAGCTATTCCAGTACATTAAAACCTAAAAAGTGTTATCTATATGGTGCATAAGAATGTCCACCAGAGTGACCTCTCGACTCCATTTGGAATCTCTCAGCCACTGAAACTTTATTTCGTTTCATTTCGCATCCCTCTTCTGGTCAAGAAATTGTTCTCAATCCCAGGATGCCAGGTCTAGATTCATCCCCGGGAGTCATATCCTGCATTTCCAGGAAGATTTACACCCCTGGGAGTCAGGTCCCATGTAGGGGAGAGGGCAGTGAGATCACCTGCCAAGGTGGCTTAGCTAGAGAGAGATATATACCATAAGTTTTAAAGTCATTTTCTGTGACCTTCATTCAACTGAAAATTATTTGTTTAAATAATTTCAAATAGCATGGGATTTGAGTTAATGAATACAACAAGTAGTCAAAAATGTTCAGTCTGTCTTGCTACCTAATAGCTACCATTTCCTGAGTTTATTATATACCTATGATGGCATTTATTAGTATATTATACATATATGGAAAGTACGCTCAAGATATAAAACAAATATTTATTGTCCATTCTGTTTAGGGCATTTTGTCCTGTGCAAGCTACCAATAAAACAAGACAATTGGGAAAAAAAAAACCAACCTCAAAGAAACCTTCTTTCAACTGCTCTGTCTTCTGCAAGAAAATGGGGCATGGGCTGTCTTTAGTCTGAATCTCTGTCTCAGATGAGTTCCCAGTGCTATCAGTGTCTGGTGGTGAACATCCTCTCAGACTCTTTAAGATATCTGAGCCTGGATTTTGAGTACATTTCTGACCTTTGCCTTTGGGAGACTCTCCTTCTAGGTCTGCCTTCCTGCAAGCCTTGGTGCTATTCCACCTTGAGTGGCCGGCTGGGCCCAGGGCTGGGGGTCAGGGTGGATATGTGAGAGCATCATGCTTGGCAGCCCCACCAGACCCCCATGGAATGGGAAATTGATCTTTTCCAAAAAGAGGTGCACTGTTTCCAGAAGGAAGGAAGGATGCCGGGAGGACCAAAAGCAACCCACCACAGGACTTCAGAAGTAAATGAGTGGATAGAATTCAAGCACCTACTCCTGGTGACCAAAGCAGCAGAAAGCTTGAGAAGATTGGACACTGGACTTCGGTGAGGGACTATCTGGGACCTCACATAACACCCTAGCCTTCTCTAGTACCTGCATCTGGATGCCAGCCAAGTTCACCTAGCCTGCGGTCCACAGCAAGTCCGCACAGGGTTTATCAAATATCAGCATTTTATTTCCAGGAGCCCAGGCAGGATTGGAAGGGAGCGGGGCTCCCACAGAACTTGCTGTGTTGTCCACCCAGCTCCAGGGCACGGGAGAGTGCTTGCATTGGGACATATCCCAGGGCTGGGACCTAATGTGTGGCGAGATGCCCTGGGAGGCAACCATGCTTCAGCCTGAGCCTGACCCCATAGCCAGGCACCCATGTCCAGAGGCACCTGGTTCAGCTGCTGGGAGCTGTGCCCGCTGGGCTTCTTTCTGGGTTCAGAACCACAGCAGTTTTTGTCCTTGAATTTCCCGGGGCTTATCCACAGCGCCCCCTGCTGTCTATTCTTTGTTAACCTTGTGTCTTGTGGATCCCTCCCCTACTCATCTCTTGATTCAGAGCCCTCTGGAATGACACAGTGAAATCAAGTATAGATGCGAAGATACTTTGGAGAGCTTAAAAAACTAAGATGATAGAAATTCAATAGACAATTATTATAAAGCCAAGATTGAGGAGAAAAAACTAAATGCCCTCATATCTTCAAAACTTAATTTTTCGTACATGCCTCTCAGTAATGTCCTGTTTCTGTGGACAGAAATCAATCTGATATATTTGAGCACTGTTATTAAAGTTGAGTTTTATTGTACCTTTATAAAACCAATTTATCAAACATTTATTGATCACCTAGTGTGTGTCCTGCTACGCTGAGCACTGAGGATAAAGAGGAGACTAAAAGAAGCCCCTGCCTCAGGCAGCAACCGGTCTGGGAAGGGAGAAAGACAAATCCATACAATTAAGTGTTGTTCATAGTAGTAACTATGATGTGCTGAATACTTTGGCTGTGTTGTCTTTCATCCTCGCAGCAATCCTAGAAGATCCTACAGTTGAGGAAGTAGAAGGACTGAAAGGCTTAAAACATACCCAAGGGCACATGGTTACTATACAGCCAGTAACAGAATCTATGTCTATTTGACTCCAAAATCTGTTTTGTGCCCCATTGGTCGCTCTGCCTCTGTACGGAGGGAATTGGGAATACGAAAGAAGAGTGGTGAGAAGATGGTTGTTGTAGACATAGGTGTTCTACCTTCTCTTCCTGATAACAGCACCCCCTCTTTAACTGGAGAACTGCTCCCTGACAAAAAAAATGTCCCCCAAAGCCTTTTCTCAGCACCAGGTGCCCTGGGCCCTCATTTTGCTCTGGGCCGTGACCTCATCTTCTCTGCTCCTCTCAGGCAATGCCTAAACTCTGGATCTGCCTGGATCCCTATAGCACATGCCCTTGGGGCTTAACTTTCTCCCAGATGACAAGCAAGCTGAGAAACTCATGCAATCTGTGTGATCCCTTCCAGCTAGGATGCTTTCACAGGGCTCTTCTAGGGAAGAAGGCTGGAAATTCAAGTTGTTTCAATGATGGGAAGTCTGGTCTTGTGTAATGCATGTTCTGCATTTCATTGCAGATGTTTGGTTTGGAAAGTTTCTGGAGGCATCTCTCACCATGGGGCCCCCCAGTGGGAGGACAGAACTCATCAATCACATTCTCCAAATGTCAAGCTCCTGCTGTGTGACCCCAGGAGAAACTTGCTTGCATCTACATAACAGAAACAAGGATCCCACATTTGCTGGATAAAATGGGCAAAGGTCCTCCCTGCTGGTCAGAGTTCCAAAAGAAGGCTGCTATTTGAAGATAAATTGCAATAAAAATGTCACCTCCACCCCTCCATCCTCTGCATATTCATCATTCACCCTTCCTTGTCTTGCCTGCAACCTCAGATTCTTAGGTGATGTAATTCACCAGCCAGGAAACAATTATATTTAACTGTCTCAGTTAGATGCTATTTCGACTATGTTTAGGAAATGTTAACCCAGAATTTGAGGTCACTAGGAGAGGTCATAGAATCACTCAGGTTCAGACTTGCAGAATTACTTGCATTTCCAAGAACCTGCCACACTTTTAAGCTTTGACTCAAAGGCTTTACACCTGCTGGCTTTGCCTGGAATACCATCCCAAGACACACACACAAACACACATACGCACATACACACAGCTGAGTGGTTTCTGCTTGTCCCTCAGGACTCAAGTTAGGCATCATCTCCTTTGTAAAGCTGTCCCTGATATCCCAAGTCTGACCTAAGGACCCTTCCTCTGTTAATTGTAGTTACAAACTGTCTTCTAATCTTGATTGATTTTCTCATCGTTACCAATTGGCAGCATGGCCCCTGATTGTTATTTTAGTCTCAATGTGCCATCAGGCATACGGAGGGTGATCCATATATATTGGTGATTAACTGAAAGAATGGATGGATTGGCGGTGCTGCTATTGTGCTCTGACTGTCATTCTGGTTAGAAATGGGCCCCCTCCCAAAATAACCAAGCAGACTTCAGAATACTTCCTGAGAATATAATTTCATTCCATTCAGAATTTGCTACATATGCTTAGGACTTGGCCCTTGAGGGTTGGGGAAAGGGACACAAGCAATAAAATTGTCATCTCTGCCTTCAAAGAACTTTCCGTCTTTTTGAGAATGATGCTAGTATTGGTTACCTCCCTGGCCATCTCACTTCAACTTCTCTCAGCCCCACCTCTCACTGCAGCACTGCCAGGGGGACCACTTTCCCAGGCTCAGAGATGAAAGAGGACCGTGTATCATCCATGGAACTTCAAGAAGTTCGGGGCAGCTGCTGTAAAGTACATTCAGGGTAGGGAGGAGTGGAGCAAGCTATAGAAAGAGATGAAGCTGGAAGGCTCGGCAGAGGCCAGATCATGAAGGGCCTCCTCAGGAGGCAAAGTAACAGATCCTAGTGGGAAAGAGCAGCCTCAGAAGGATTTTGAACAGGGGAATGTCTTGGACAAGTTTATGTTCTTAGAAGATTGCTCTTGCTGTAATATAGAAAATCAACCAGAGGAGCAATACTATGATCACATTTGTGATACTGAAAGATCACTGTGGTGGATTGAATCATGTACCCCAGTTTGGACATGTTCTTGGTCTTGGTCTGCATTCTGGCAGGTGTGGACCCAGCTCTTCAAGATGTTACTTCAGCTAAGGTGTGGCCCAGCTGAACCTGGTTGGTTTTAATCTGGATTACTGGCATCCTTTATAAGCAGAGTGAAAGTCGCATGGAAAGAGAAACCACAGGGAGCAGCCAAAGCCAGAAGTCAACAGAACCAGGAAAAGAAAGAAGACTTGGCCACAGGCATTGCCATGTGACAGAAGAGCCAAGAAACTACAAAGGTTGCTGACTCACCTGAAGAAACTGAGCCTGGGAGGAAGCGAGCCTTCTAGCTTCTGAAACCATGAACCCATGAATTCCTGTTTTTAAGTCAACCCACCGTGTGGTACTTGTTTTAGCAGATAGGAGACTAAAACAATCACTCTTCCTTGTTTAAATCCCAAGTACAGGAATATTTCACTAGGCAATGAGGACAAATCAAGATCCCTTGGCTTTCCCCAGCTATTTACCAAAAAAAAAGCCTTTATTACAGTCCTCTAATAAATTTTTGGTAAGAATGCATACTTTTCACTGGTGATTTGCCAGACCAAATAAGAGAAGCAGCAAAATAGGATGAAAATAGAATAGAATTAGTAGATGAAAGATCTGAATTTAAATCCTGTCGACTTTGATACTGAACCCCTTGAGTTCTCTTTTGTAAATGGAAATAATTTTAGACTCTTCTACATAAAAGGCATATAGAGATAGATAAATTTTGAAAAAATATATGTGATAAATGCTTTATAAACTGATTCATAGATGTAAAGTGTCATTATCATTATTCATTCATTTACCAAACTCACATCCATTCCTTCTACGCATGAGCCCAGGGGTAGTCCTGGGGATATAAACAAGAATGTGACAAGCCCCAGGGGTCTGTGATCTACTGGAAGTACCAGTGAAGTAGTTGTAATAAATTGTGATAAGTGCCAAAAGAGACCCTCAAAGGGCTATGAAGAAACTCCAAAATGTAGAGAGAAGTAGTAGAAGGCTTCACCAAAGACAAGCTTTTTTAAAATTCAGTTTTATTGAGATATATTCACATACCATACAATCATCCACAGTGTACAATCAACTGTTCACAGTACCATCATAAGTTGTGCATTCATCACCCCAATCAATTTTTGAACATTTTCCATACTCCAAAAAGAATAAAAATAAAAGTAAAAAAGAACACCCAAAGCATTCTATCCCAACCCCCCATCCTGTTTTTCATTTAGTTTTTGTCCCCATTTTTCTACTCATCCATCCATACACTGGATAAAGGGAGTGTGATCCACAAGGTTTTCACAATCACACAGTCACACCATGTAAGCTACAAAGTTACACAATTGTCTTCAAGAATCAGGGCTACTGGGCTGCATTACCACAGTTTCAGGTATTTCCTTCTAGCTATTCCAATACACTAAAAACTAAAAAGGGAAATCTATATAATGCATAAGAATAACCTCCAGAATGACCTCTCTACTCCATTTGAGATCTCTCAGCCACTTAAACTTTATTTTGTTTCATTTTGCATCCCCCTTTTGGTCAAGAAGATTTTCTCAATCCCATGGTGCCAGGTCCAGGCTCATCCCCAAGAGTCATGTCCTGCATTGCCAGGGAGATTTACACTCCTGGGAGTCAGGTCCCACATAGTGGGGAGGGCAGTGAGTTCACCTGCCAAGTGGGCTTAGAGAGAGAGAAAGGGCCATATCTGAGCAACAAAGAGGTTCTCTGGGGGAGACTCTTAGGTGCTTTATAAGGAGGCTTAGCCTCTCCCTTGCAGTAACAAGCTTCATAAGGGCAAGCGCCAAGATCAAGGGCTCGGCCTACTAAATTGGTAGTCCTCAAGGTTTGTGAGAATATCAACAATAATCCAGGCGGGGAAATCCAACATTTCTGCATTTTCCCCCAGTTCCTCAGGGGCCCTGCAAATACATTTTTATTCTCTGCCCAAATTACTTTGGGATGTATTGGGATTTCACACTATCTTATACAATCCTACCAGATCTCACTTTCTATTCAAAGTTCCATGTAGTTATGGTGTTTGAATAAACTGACCGTACAAGTTAAATTATTTAGTGTGATGCAGAAAATACAGATCCTGCACCAAATAAATATCTTTTCCCTTGGTCTCACACAAAAGTTGGAGTTTTAAAACACAGTCAATAACGTCCTTTATTTGTCCTGATTTACCTTAGTCTGAACCAGATCTTCTTTATTCATATCCCTAGTTGAAGTCTGGACTCTTTTTCAGCTTCTTTAACGGTTGCTGTATTTGCTAATACTGACATTCATAGCTGCCGAGCTCTAGCTCTGAGTTTCAGATAAAGACAAGCTTTTTGAACTGCGAACTCCGGAATGACAAGAGTTGTTTCCCCAGTCATGAAGATGGTGGGGAATGACTACCAGCAGAGGGACTCTCGTTCTAGCCCCCTTTGTACCCCCTTCTTAGCCCTGTGTCTCAAACCAAGTGCTTAAGAAATGTTTGCTAAGTGAATAGACATCTTTACTGCCTTCCTTCTATGCTCTTTGCTCTGTCCATGGATTTTAAAGTGTGACAAAGCAGTGCAGGGCTATTTTCCTAAAGACACTACATTAGAAGTTCTCACCCTTTTCTCCATTTCATCTGAAAGGAGGCTTTCAACACCAAGTCTGAACAGAAAACTAAGATTGATAATGCATGTTGAAAAGAAAAATGAAATTCAGGTGTAATGGTGGCTGCCCATGGATTCATGTGAGGGTGGGATGTGCCCATCTCAGGCCTCACCTCCACCAACAAGCTGCCTTTTAGGAAGTGGTGTTTGCTGTGGGCATTTGAAGTGTCAGGAGAACGTACTGTTTTCACATTAGGGCTGCAATGTGTGGTCGTGCAGCATATCCACTGCACAAGAGCTCCTGGCAGGGGGTGAGTGGGTAGGGCTGATACTCAACCCGCTTTCCATTCACCAAGCCGTGCACCCTGGCGCTGCACCCACCCAGCTGCAAGGTGCCTTCCCCCAATTGGCACTAATGCGTCAGTGCATATGGCACTGTGTCCTCAGTCTGTGTCTTTAGCTGTCACTACTATTGCTGCACTGGTCAGCGGGGAGAAGTCAGGACTGATGGCACCTGATTGTCCCTCTGAAAGAGCTCCCTCATTCTCATCAGCTTCAAAGCACATTTTCAGAGATCCTTTCAAGCCCTTTGATGGCTCACTAACGCACCCCTGGCAATCCATAGGTGGAGAATTATCTTCTGCCGAGACCTGAGTTCTGTTTGAACTCTGCTGCCACTAGATGGCAACCTCACCTTTCCAGAAGGTACTGGAAAGAGACTCCTGAGGCCTGGACTGGGGGAAAGGAGAGACCTGGGCCTCAGGAGCAGCCTGTGGGGCAAGGAGTTTCATTGGATCCCAGCTTCTCTGCGATTTTAAACCACCTCATTTTCCTTGCATGCAATTTTATAAATGGAATAAAGTCGTTAAGCTCATATAGAGTCGCTTCTCTTTTTTGTTTCAATCTGTAGATATTTAAATCCAGGGGGCACAGGTTAAGTCACAAAATACTCAGCTCCCTGACACTCATCTGGGAAATACTCAAGGGTCCTAATTTATAACATAAAGATTCTGTCTTCAGGTAACCTAAAACTATTAATCATTTCTGTGTTCATTTTTTTTAAAAAAACTGGTGCATAATTTACATACCATTAAAGACAGATTTTTAAGGGTACAGTTCAATGAGTATGACAGCAGCGTAATCACAACTTCAGTTAGGACATAAAACATTTCCATCATGCTGGTACGTTCTCTTGTTTACTTTCAAAAGTCAGCTCCCCATGACTTGAAGAATCTAATGACCCAAGGAGTGCAAACAGGGGAGAAGCAGGGAGCATGTGCAGTCGAAGAGGCTAAATTCAACTCTTAATTGTTCATGGCCTTGTGTTTTGCATTTTTCTGGTAAAATCAAAACACCGTTTATTTTTAAGAAAGAAACAGCATTTTAAGAGTCTGTTCGTTTTACCTAGAATTTTAATAATATTTTCTCCCAAATGTGTAAATGCATGAAATTCTTTAAAATATGTTTAGCTATTGCTTCATGGTTTGGTGCTTCTGAAGTCCTTTTATTACACAGTTGTTAGGCTGCAGCTGAGAAAATTATCAAAATCCTTCAGTGATACCAATCATTTGTTTTGAAAATAAATTTTCCCAAGGAACCAATAAAAGGACTCTTCAGCTCAGGAGTTAAATTGTCAGCCTGCACTAGCTGTGTCTTTATTACCATGTTAGAGTAATGCAGTGGCTTCTACTGAGAGATGATGTGTTTAATGTAAACTTTTTATGGAAGCATAACATACATACAGAAACGTGTACAGCTCAGTGAATTTTCACAAAGTGAACACACAGTGAAACTAGCACCCAGAACAAGTAGCAGAATATTACTAAAACCCCAGAAGCCCCCATTTCAAGGGTAACCATTATCCTGACTTCTAAGAATATAGATGGTTTCCTGCTTTTGAACTTCACTGAAAAGCATCGTACAACAGGTACTCTTTGGTGTCTGGCTTGTATCACTCAGTGTTGTATTTGAGAAACACAGCCATGTTGTTGTATACACTTGTTCTTTCTCTTGCTGTATAGTGTTCAATCATATGAATATACCACCATTTAATGATCCATTCCATTACTGATAAACAACTATATTGTTTCCAGTTGCTGGCTACTACAAATAATGCTGCCATAAACATTTTTGAAAATGTCTTTTGATGAACTTTATGTACACATTGCTGAGTCACAGGGTATAGGTTTGTTCAGCTTTAATAGATGCTGCCAAACTGTTTCCTGGAATGGTTAAATCAATTTATACTCCCACCAGCAGTGTATAGGAGTGGCACTCCAACTTTCCAACATTTGATACAGCTTTTTTTTTTTTTTTTCCATTTTAAACATTCTGGTGTGTGCAGTGTTATCTCGCCAGGGTTTTAATTTGCATTTCTCTGATGACTAATAAAGTTGAGCACTTTTCTTGTGCTCTGTTGGCCACCGGGAGATCCTCTTTTGTAAAGTGTGTGTTCAAGTTTCTGCCAATTTTTCTGAAAAATACTTGAAAAAGCACTTTACAAAATATTTCATTTTTTCTTTGCTTTTGAATGTTTTCATCTTGAAATAATTTCAGACTTTTGTAAAAATAGTACCAAATATCCCATATTCCCTTCACCCAGCTGGGTATCTTAATATCTTCTGTAACTACAGTCCAATGATCAAAATCAAGAAGTTAACATGACTACTAATCTACAGACTTTATTAAATTTTCATCCATTGTCTCACTAATGTTTTTTTCTGGACTAGGATTCAATGTAGTAGTTTGCATTATACTGAGTTGGTCATGTCTCCTTAATATTCATTAATCTGGGACAGTCCCTCTTTTTTTTTTTTTTTTTTTTGTCTTTCATGACTAACACTTTTGAAGAGTACTTCCTGGTTTTCCTATAAAATGCCCTCAGTGTGTGTTTACCTCATGTTTCCTCATGAATAAATTCAAGTTATGCATTTTTGCAAGAAATGATGTTGCCTTCTCCTAAAGTGCATCATACCAGAAGGAACTTTTTTATGCAATTTTATTGAGATCTATTCACATATCAGATAATCATCCAGAGTGTACACTCAGTGATGCCTGGTATCATCATATAGCTGTGCATTCATCATCACAATCAATTTTTGAACATTTTCATTACTCCAAAAATAAATAAAAATAAAAATAAAAAAGAATACCCCAAACATCCCATACTCCATATACCCCCCTATTATTTATTTATTTTTTGTCTTTGTTTTCTACTCATCTGTCCAAACACTGGATAAAGGGAGTGTCAGTCAGAAGGTTTTCACAATTATATAGTCACACTGTAAAAGCTATATAGTTATACAATCATCTTCAAGAATCCAGGCTACTGGATTACAGTTCAACAGATTCAGATATTTCCTTCTTGTTATTCTAATACACTAAAAACTAAAAAGGGATATCTATATAGTGCGTAAGAATAGTCTCCAGAGAGACCTCTCAACTTCATTAGAAATCTCTCAGCCTTTATTTTGTTTCATTTCTCTTCCCCCTTTTGGTCCAAGAAGGCTTTCTCAATCCCATGATGCCAGAGGCAGGCTCATCTCCGGGAGCCATGTCCCACGTTGCCGGGGAGACTTAACCCCTGAGAGTCATGTCCCATGTAGGGGGGAGGGTAGTGAGTTCATCTACAGTGTTGGCTTAGAGAGAGAGAGAGGCCACATTTGAACAACAAAGGTTCTCTGGGGGTGACTCTTAGGCATAATTATAAGTAGACTCAGCTTCTCTTTTGCAGGAATAAATTTCATAAGGGCAAGCCCCAAGATCAAGGGCTTGACCTATTAAATTGGTAGTCCTCAATGCCTGTGAGAATATCAGTAATTTCCCAGGTGGGGAAGTTTAATATTTCCACATTTCTCCCCAGTCCCTCGAGGGGACTTTGCAAATACTTGATGTCACTATGACTTATTTGTGGTGTCTGCCAGGTGTCTCCACTGTAAAGTTACTATTTTCCCCTTTATTGTTGATAAATACCTAGTGAGACAATTCTTTGAGACCATGAAAATATGTTTCTCACGATTCTTTTGTTCTACAATTTTTTATGATTGTAATTTGTTTTATGGGATTCTTTATATGTTCTTGTTATTAATCCTTTCTTTGATCCATGTATTGTAAATATCCCACTCTAAGACTTGCTTTTTCACTCCCTTAATGATGTGTTTTAATGAACAGAATTTCTAAGTTTAATATAATTAGATTTATTATTATTTTCCCTTTATCATTAGCACTTTCCGTGTTCTGTTTTAGAAATCTTTACCTACCCCGAGGTCATGAAGATATACACTTATGTTTTCTTCAGAAACAATTATTGTTCATATGGAGTTGAGAGGTCACTCTGGTGGATATTCTTATGCACTATATAGATAACACCTCTTAGGTTTTAGTGTATTGGAATAGCTAAAAGTAAATATCTGAAACTCCAACCCAACCCAGTGGTCTGGACTCCTGAAGATGATTGTATAACAATGTAGCTTACAAGGGGTGACAGTGTGATTGTGAAGGCCTTGTGGATCACACTCCCTTTATCTAGTGTATGGATGGATGAGTAGAGGGATGGGGACAAAAACTAAATGAAAAATAGGGTGGGATGGGGGGATGATTTGTGTGTTCTTTTTTTACTTTTATTTTTTATTCTTATTCTGATTCTTTCTGATGTAAGGAAAATGTTCAAAAATAGATTGGGGTGATGAATGCATAACTATATGATGGTACTGTGAACGGTTGATTGTACACCATGGATGATTGTGTGATATGTGAATATATTTCAATAAAACTGAATTTAATTTAAGAAAAACATTTATTGTTTTTCCTTTCAGCCCATCAATAATTGATTCTCATTTATGGTATTATCAAGATTCATTTTTTTTCCCTATGGGGTTTCTCAGGCTCAATGTCCCTAAGCTGTGACACAGCCCCTGTGTGCCCAGTATCTACCTGAGCCTGCTTCTGCATCGCCCCCAGGGGACTCGGGGACAAGGGGACCCTGTGCAAATGTGAAGCTCATCTGCCTGCTGTGCTGTGAGCAAGCAACTGTCTAAATCCATTTGGGCTCGTTGTCTCTTTAGCGGCAGAATCTGTAGAAGCGGGGCCGACCTAGCAGCTGCGGTAGTGCCTGCTGCTTAGGAGTGATCGATGATGACCCATTAGCAACGCCTGAAGTGCAGGAAAGGGAGCAGGTCCCACTAATTTATATGTTTGTTCTCCCTATCCTGTAGTGATAATGAGAAAGTGTAGCTGGGTAAGACAAAATTGTGTCTCCATCAGGGCTTCCAAGATCTGCCTTTTAGGTAGATGGGTTTGAGGTGACATTCGGGGGGGGCCAGCAACCACGATGTCACTGTCTATATTCAAATTCAAGACTCAGCTGCTGTCATCAATAGGCCGATCTGTGTCTACCAGGAGGCAGAAGTGAACAGAATGAGGCTTGGCTTGATTCCATCAGATTTGAGCCTTATTTCCTGGAGCTGGGGTTCTTGTTCTGTTTTTGGGATCCTGATTTCTCTGCAATGACTGGGTCTTTATTAATTATGTTCATCCTCCCTGGCTCCTTTTTCCTTCTCCCAGGAGGCTTCGCAGGCCTCTGGTGGATGTTTCCCACCAACTTGCCAGACTTTTCCAGAATGGCCTGAATCTAGCAGTGGCCACAATCTCAGCTTTAGCTGAAAGCCTCTCTACAAAAAAAAAAAAATATATATATATATATATATATATATATATTTAAAAGATGGGTTATCATACCGTGCTATTTACAGCTGCTTGCTGTGTTTTTGTGTTTGCTAACTAAACTACAGTCACATCAGGGACATCCACATCCACCTGGAGCATTTGTGAAAACAAATGAGGATGTGCTCATTCCTATGACCCGAGCTAATGTTTACAGTGACGGTTTGATTTGACAAGGTTTATATGTGAGCTGCAGCCCAGCGACAGGAAAGGTACAAGCTAGAGGAGCAGATGTTGAAAAGTAAAGTCAATAATCTTGAAGGGAAAATATCTTCCCTGTCAGCTGCTGTGCTGCTGAGTGGGATGAGGGATGGAGGTGGGGCACTTCCCTGGAAGTAAGGATGTGCAAATACACTGTTTTTTGATTATCAAATGATCCTGAGGTTTATATTGATATAATGCAAATAATTAACCTCCCCAGTGGTCAAATAAGGTCAGCAGCTGCTCATATTAACTAAAACAGGTTTGGAGGAAGGAACAAAAAGGTTGCTCCTCTTTTGAAGCACTGAAGAACAGAAATAGCAAATGTCATTGCTATTTCTTAGATGTATTTCCTGAAGAAAACTAGACTATATCCTGGTAGAGGATTTATCTCCTTTGCTTTCTATGCCTGTCCAGTGGGCAAACGTGAAGTTCTGACATCCTAATATCTAGAAGGGAGATAAATTGGACAATACCTGTTGCCAAACACCAGTGAAGTTCACTGAATAAAGATTAGTACAGTACCAAAGAGGACCTTAATCAAATGGTTGCACAAATCTCAGGCATGTTGCTCATGCTGTGGCTTAAATGCCCTCGGAGCCCAGGCCGGGAGGGAAGCAAGCTGTGGTGTTGCCTCCTCCATGGAGGTGGAGATCTGCCCGGTCATGATTGCGGAGGTACAAGCTGGGGGAAAGAAGAAGACAAGTGCTGGTCATAGAAGGCAGAGCTGTCACCAACACTGGGCCTGGCTCCCTTCCGCTCTGTCCCCTTCTCACTGTTCTTTCCCTGGTGCCTAATACAGCACTGGTTGCCTGACAGAGAAAGGGGAGAGAACTGGAGGGTGCAAGACTGCTTTTTTCTTTTTGGAACAAACCCTGTAGAACTGTTTGCCTTTTAAGACTATATACATGTATCACTGATGAAAATAGAAGCGATTTTTTAAAAAATTCAGTAGCGGGACTGAGCAGAAGGGATACAACTGAAAATGAATTCAGTGAGCTTCTAAGATCAAGCCTAAGGATTCTCTTCAAACTCAAAACTAAAAGACAAAAGAAAAAAAGAAAGGGAGGCGAAGTGGCATGGAAAGAGCCCAAAGTTCCCACAGCATCAAATAGAAATTCCAGAATGAAAGAATGGAGATAATGGAAGAGGAAAATAATCAATAAAGTAATAGAAGTTTTTGAGTTCAGAGAAGATTCAAGTCTTTAGACTGAACAGACTTAAAAATGCCAATCAGTACTGATGAAGCAGTACTGACTCCCCCGAGGGGAAAGAGTAACTCTTAAAGTTTTCTAATGTGAAAAACTATATTACCTACAAACAAACAAGAATCAGTTTGGTATCACTCTTTTTCTTTGACATCAGTGGATTCTAGGAGACGATGGAAGATTATTGTGAAAGATGGTGTCAAAGTTAACTTCCCTTAAAGCCCTCAAATACGGTATTTATATTATTAGGTGGTAGCCAATGCTGTTGATTGGGGAAGGGAGTGATTGGTTAAGAGTTTTATTGATATTTTATTTTATTTAACTGTCAGTCAGAAAAATAGCCAATACTAACATAGGAGCTTCCAATGGGCCAAGCACTCTTCAAAAAGTCTTATATATATTAAGTCATCTAATCCTCATAATATAGTGCCTTTCAAGTAGGTCCTATCATTATCCCCAGTCTACAGATGAGTAAACTGAGGCAAAGAGAAGATAAGTGGCTTTCTTAAGGTTACCAGATAATAAATAGTGGAGCTGGGATTCAAACTCCTATTCTTATTTTGAAGTTTAATGAGATTTTCTTTGCAAATAAATATTTCATTAGTTTTAGTAAATATTCAGTGGATGACTGAAAAGAAAGTGCTTTCTCTGTTGAGTATGGAGTTCAATCCATAACTCTTAATTATACCAATGCTTAAAATTATTCATATTCCTTCCATTTTTTTTAATCTGTTTCATCTATCTAAGACTAAGACATAGAAGCAAAGTAAAATTTACTTCAGTTTCATATTATAAAACTCTAAAAAATTAATTTCTTCTTCTGCCTTTTTGGTGCTATGCTTTCTTTTCGCACATTCCAGATTTTTTTCATGGTTCTATATATTTTTTTATGCTTACTCATCCTTGAAATTTGAAAGTTTTATCCATGCTTTGCATTTGTTCCCAAATAAGATGAGCTAATTCTTCTTGGCATCCTGCCTGTCTATTTGGCTGTTAGCATCTTTCTCTCATAACTTAGACTGGAGGGCTGGTTGCCTTCCAGGAACCTAAAAGGATTGTGGGAAGAGTCATCTGGCAAGGAACATCACCCCTACAAGAATCCTGCTCAATTCTTTGCAAAGCCACTGTTCTAAGAGGCAGATGGTGTTCTAACCTCACCCCCTTCCTGACCAGAGGCCAGACTGGATATGACCCGGCCGTCCTCTTGAGATTGCCATCTCGGGCACATAGTTAGTGCTTATATAAATGTTCGTTGTACTCTACTGTTAAGGAAAATAAGAAATCAATAATTTAAGTGTTAACTAACCATCCATCCCTGCTATTCAATTTTCATTGCCACTTAGGGTAAAAAATTCCCCCCCCTTTTTACATTCCTGTGCCAGTGCAATCAGTATTGGGAGGAGAGATTCAGAAGTCTGGGCTAAAACTCCACTTTATCTGAAAATGTTGTGGTTATCTACCGCTCCATAAAAAAACTACCCCCAAATTTGTCTTGTTTTTATCTGTCATGACTCTGGTGATTGACTGGGCTCAGCTAGGTGATCTCCCAGGGTCTACCAGGTGGCTGCAGGGACAGTGGATGAGGGACATGTCGGGCACCTGGACTGAGAAAATTCAACCCTCAGGGGGCTGGAACAGCTGGGACTCCTTGGAATCTTTCTTTTCCTCCATGTGTGCTCTGCAGCATGGTGGCTTCAGGGCAGCTGTTCTTATACTTCAGCTCAGGGCTCCAAAGGCGTATGTCCTGAGAGAGAGAACTAGAGGGAAGCTGAATCACCTTGTATGACCCTGCCTTGGAGGTTACATAAAAATGCCTCCTGTTGTGTGGTCCCAGAAGCCCACCTGGTTCAGGGGTAGGGAATACAGATGCCATTTCTTGATGGGGTTATGGCAGGGTTTGGGGGAGCTCATGCGGGACTGGACAAACTATTGCAGCCATTTCTGGAAAAGGCAATCTGCCATAGGAAATTTAATACAATTTTGTTGAATTAATAAATGATTGTCAATGGTAATACTTACTGACACCTACTCCAGGCAAGAACATAACTCATACAGCTGCTGTGAGAAGTAACTGATTCATGTTGTATACAAAAAGCACTTAGAATAGTGACTGGCACATAGTAAGCACTTATATAAATGTTCGCTGTACTCCACAGTTAAGGAAAATAGAAATCAATAATTATAGTGTTAACTAGCCATCCATCCCCACTATTCAATTTTCATTGTCCATTCTGCTATTCACTTTTTTATTTTAATCTTCTCAGTTTCCTTCCTTGATTTGGTGTTGGTGTAACACACCACTGAAACCTTGACAAAAGATACATGGGAAGTAATTTTTTTGAAATCTTTCATGTCTGAAAATATCTTTATTCTACCTTCACACTTGACCGATTGTTCGGATGGGTTTGGGAACTTATGTTGGAAATAATTTTCCCTCAGAATCCCATTGGCTTCCCATTTCATTTGTTGCTATTGAGAAATCAGATGCTGTTTTGATTCTTAATCTTTGTATTAAACTTTATTTTTCTCTCTGGATGTTTGCAGGGTCTTCTCTTTATCTGCAGACTTCTGAAATTTTATCACAATGTGCTTTGGTGCAGTTCTGTTTTTGTCCACTGTGCTGTGCTCAGTGAACACTTTCAATGTAAAACTTAAGTACTTTAGTTCTAAAAAAGAAAAACGAATTCTACAATTGATTTTTTCCCCTCTGTTTCCCAGAACTCCTGGGCTGGCTTTCTAATTTTTTAATCCTTTCTTACCCTGTACCCTTCTCTTTGACTTTTGGCTATATGTTCTGGATACTTCCTCAACTTTCTTCTTACTAATCTGCTAAATTTTTCATTTTTGCTATCATAGTTTTAATTTGAAAGACCTCATTTGGGTTCTCTGAGTGGTTCCTTTTTAAAGTATCCTTTCTATTTTTATGGCTGTAATAACTCATTTCTCAGAGGAGATCAAAAACAGATCTTTCAAAGTTTTCCTATTTTCATATAGTCTATTTCTTCCAAGTTTCCATTTTCTTGTTTGTTTATATGTTTTGGGTTCTGTGTTTCATGTCAGATCCTCCCTTTAAATTCTGATGATCTTTAGCTGTTTGCTCGTATGAATGAGTAGTGCTAGATTTAGCAAAGCAAATAAAACTAAACCTGATTAAATTCAAATTTTACACAACCATTTTTAATATAAATATGTCCTGTGCAATATTTAGGGAATGCTTACGGTATATAAGTATCTTATATTTTAATTAAAAAATATTTTTTATTTATCTGAAACTCAACTTTAACTGAGTGTCCCGTATTTTGCCTGGCAATCCTAAGAGTGAGATCTGAAATGCCTGCTGGGGATCGACCACTGTGGGAGCTGGGCTCTTTTTTTGAGTAACTGATGACAGTATCTTTAGGTCTTTTCTCTTAGATTCCCCAGAGAAGAGTATTCCAAACTCCCTATCCTAGAGAGTACAAACCTGACTGCCAGCGTTCTGGGAGCCTCAGGGAAGAAGAATACCGAGTGGCTCAAAATCCATCATATTAAGCTTCATATGGATCTCCAATTTCAGTATGGCCCCCGGCCTTGTAAGGTAGATTAAAGATGGCCTCAAACTCTGCACCACTTTCCCCATTCAGGGAGAGAGACCAATCCCCTTCCTTTAAATCTGGCCCAGCCTTAGTGACTTGGGTGACATACAGAATGCTGTAGGAGTAATGTTCAGGGGCTTCCCAGCCCAGATCACAGGAAGCCTCGTAGCTTCTGCCTGGGTGCTTGAGATATTTTATATTGGTGCCCTGAGCCTCCAAGTGGGAAATCTGACCACCCTGAGATTGCCATGCTGGAGAGGGCATGTGTAGGTGCTTTGGGTGACGGTGCCAGCTGAGACCAGCTTTCCAAACGTCCCAGCCAGGAGCCACAGCTGTGAGTGCACCCTCCAGACTTGCCATCTGCCAGCTCAACACCGCCAAGTGATCTTGTTGATTCCACATGGAACAGAAGAACTATCCAGCCAAGCCCTGTCCAAATTTGGACCTACAAAATCATGAGATAAAGTAAAATGGTGATGGTTTGAAGTCACTAGTTTTGGGGTGATTTGTTAGGTGGCCTTAGATAAACAGAACACCTTGACTACACCTAGTGCTCCCCACTTCCAGAGATCCTCTGGAACAATTAGAAAAACGTTCTTTCATAAATTGTAACAAATGTCCCACATTAATGCAAGGTGTTAATAAATAAGGCAGTATGTTGAGCTGTACATCAAAAGTTAACACCTTTCTGTATGTATGTTATGTTTTACAATAACGGAAATAGCTTAATTTGTGGAACTGTGACCCACGACATTCTTTGAAATTTGCTCTCTAACTATTTGTTAAATCGTACTTTGAAAGTTATCGCTGTTCTGTAAATATGTTAAAGTTCACAATAAAAGTATGCATTAAATAAATAAATAAGACAGTATAGGGAACTGTGTATTTTATGCACGATTTTTCTGTAAACCTACATTTCTAATAAAGAAAATCTACTATTGTTTTAGTTGAATTTCATGAGGGAACTGAAGTAAATACATATGCTCATTCTGCTCTCTTTAAATGCTCCTTTGAGTCTTTAATATCAACTATTAATTTTTTAAATAGTCTGTCTTAGATCAATTCCCTGGACGCAGAGCCCAAACTAGTGCAAATGCTTTAGCTAGGGCGTTTTCTCAAGGGAAACCATTAAGTAAGTGAGGGAAGTTAGGATAGGGCAGGGGAAGAAGCTGAGAAAAGATGTGGTTCCTGCTCAAGTTTAGCCTCAGCCTGATCTCTCTCTTTGCTCTGGAGTATGAAGGGTACTGCAGATTTATCCCCAACCTTTCATACCCTATACATATTAGCCTCTGGCTGTGGCCTCCCTGACCTCATCCAAGGGCAGTTGTCTGGAGAAGGAGGCAGCTGTGAGTTGGGGAGTGGGTGCACCCATTAGTAAAGGTGATCTTGGCAGGGCACCAACACCTTCAGCTATATTCCCTAACTTTTATTTTTAGTGCAGCCTGTTATTTATTAAGGACTCCTATAGCCTCTCTAATCTCTCTGAGAAAATGCATTATCCTCGTTTCATTTTTTTTTTATGTTTGTCCTGTTAGTTTTGTTTCATCAAGGTTAGTTCACCAGCTGAAACTCAAAAACTTTTAAGTTATTTGCCCAAGATCAAACAAATGAAAGGGGTAGAGCCAGATCTTGAAAATCGGTCTGATCCTAAAACCCACGTTCTTAACCATGTTAAACCATCTCCTTTAGCTACATCTTAATGAAATAATTTAATGCTACCTCTCCAGCTAGAAGGCTTGGATTTTGTTCTGTTGGGGAGGAAACACATTCCCAAAAGCTATTTGTCCTCAGTTAAAATCTTACTGATCACCTATTATGTGCTAGAAACTGTACTGGGCATGGGTGCAAAGATGACGTAGACCAAGTCTTTGTCTTCAAGGAGCTTGTGTCGAGTAGGGGAGCAGATTACGAACACATCAAATTCTTTTACAAAGTGGGGAGCCATGCGCCAAGGCAGGAAGCTGGTGCTACTGACAAGTACTGAGCCATTGTAATTTACAGATCGAAGAGAAATAGATCTGGGGCGTCTAACTCCTATCCCCAAGGGTTTCCCCGGCGGGCCTGCAGGGCACACAAGAAATGGGAACTCATTTTCCATAAGGGAGAGGTGGAACGGCTGGAAACTTTTTGGAATGCATATTTTAATGTGTAAGAGGGAAATGAAAAGTGCCATTCTGATTTTACTGTCTACTTTTCCGACCAAAAACTTGGCGTGAGCTCAGCTGTTGAGAGAAATTGCAGTTTCCCGGGAAGGAAACTTTGATTCGCGGCAAGAGGCCGGCTCTGAGCTCAGCCCACCGGAGGGGGACCCCGAGAGCGAGCGCGAGAGGCCGCGGGGCCTCGGACCTCGGAGGGCGAGGGCCCGCCCGGACAGCGAGAGGCCCGGAAAGGCAAACTTCTCCTTCGCTGCAGGGGAGGCGCGGGGCTGCGCGGCACCGGGCGGGCTGTGCGCTCCGGGGAGGAGAACGAGGCGCAGGAGCCCCGCCGACTGCAGCCCCCGCGCCGAGAGGCGAGAGCAGGCGGGAGGCGCCAGGTGCGCTTCGCCCGGGAGAGGATTTTCCGGTCCCGTGGGCAGAGGCACAACCAGGAACTCAGTCGGGCTCAGTCTCCACCCCGAAGCGGGGCGGGTCCAGCCCGGATAAGACCCGCAGCCCGGCCCTCCACGAGGGTGTGATCTCCGCGGCTGCAGGGGACGATTGCGGCCCCGCCTCGGCACCCAGCGGTAAGGGAAGCCCCCGGCCCGGGGTGGGTTTATTCTGGGCTGGGAGAAGGGCGCGCCGCGGCCCGAGAGCGCCTCGCGCGGTGGCCCGATCCTTCGCTGCGCCTGGAGGGGTGCCGGCTGCCGGCGGATCGCCCCCGGGGCCTGCGGGCGGGGCCGGGACTCGCCCCGGGTGGCCAGAGGGAGGCAAACTCGGCCCTTACCCACCAGCGCCATCCGAAGAAACGTCGAGAGCACTTTATGCAGCTCAGGATGCCAGTCAGAGACCTCAGCAGTTATTTATTGAGAAAGCACGGGGCATGCAGTGTGCTGGGCTTGGACATTAGAAAGAAAGGATTGAACTCATATTCCCTGGGTCTGATTCAGTCTAACACCTAGGTTTTTTACTTTTTAATTCTTTCTTCCCACCATCCCAAGATACTTACTCCTTTCCCCTGGTTTCTTTCCCCTTTCTCTCCTCACGTATCTGATGCTTTCAGCACACTTGGGAATCTGTTATTATTATGAGGTCCATGACTTGGCCTGCCAGTGGTGGGTTCTCATTCTTTTGTCATGGTTTTCGCCACCTGGAGACTTGGGGCCAAAGAAGCTATTGCTTTTCAACACCCTGCGGACTTTAATGGTACCCAGTTAGATGCAAGTCTCCTGTGAACTGTTTTGAGCATCATGGGTCCTGAGTGACCCACAGCTTTCATGGACATTGGAGAACCAGACAGGCACCTGCCCTCTTGAACTGACAAGGGGAAGGGTCCCTCCTCCAAATCATTCACCCCACTGCCCATCGACTCCAGAACCCCTCATATGCCCCTTATGTTGCAAGTATCTCTATTAATAGCTGAGCCAGGGAATTCTCAGACAATGGAGAGGTGGAAGAGCAAGCAAGAGAGCAGAGGGACAGGAAGGAGAAAATGGGTAATTACAGCCCACCCAAAACCTGTATCCTTCCCAGAGCCCTGTCTACCTGAGGCCTGGTCCCCTGCATTCAGCTCAGGTCAGCTTCCTGTTGCTTTGGGGACATGCTCTAAGACAGACACACACGTACACACCACGACAACTGTATCAAAGGCATCTATGAATTTCCCTCCTAGATGTTGTTGCACTTGGTTAGGGATCATTTTTCTCTGAAAGCATTTAGAGAGTAACATGCAGAGGCAAGGCGGGCCACACCAGCCTCAGCATTTTGAGGACTGAGCCTCCTGGTCATCCGCAGACTCATGTCTGGTGGCTAGTTTCTTTACTCATGTCCAGGCACTCATTTGCTTTCCTGGTTTTGTCCGTCTGCTCTTCCCCAACAGAGATGGTGACTCTGGGGTTGGTAGGTGGTGTGCCCAGCAGTGACTGAAACCACAGAGAAAACAAAGGGCTTTTTCCTTGAATGACAATTTCACCCAAATAGTTGGGGATAAAAACAATTTAAAACAATGACAGTTATATTTTGGAGTAGAATCCAAAATTTGTATGCCTTTTTAATATAAAACGAGAAACTGCAAAGAAATTTTGTTTGGACTTTGGACTGCAATTTGGTTCAAACTTGGCCCTTTAGGGTTGGCTTTTGGAGCAATTAGGGCTGCTTGTGGAGGCCGATTTGATAAGTGCTGTGATATCCTCTCTGGAGTGATTTAATAACAGTCATCCTAGGCAATCTCATTTAATCTTCACCTACGGTGGAGTTATTAACCTTATATTCCAGATGGGAAACCTAAGATACCGGAGTTGTGGTCGTTTGTCAAGGTCAGACCACTTGTAAATTGATGTTTAAACCCAACTGCTAGATACTAATGCCTGTTCTCTTATTTCTTTGCTCCACTGCGACTCCATCTGTACTTTGGGATTGGGATCTGTGGGTTACTCATTTGTAAACTAAATATCTTGATAAAATGTTTTTATTGTCCTCTCCAGTTTTTTTCTTGTAAGTCTCAGCTGATGTGGACAGACGAAAAGCTGCCATGTGGGATATGGTTAAAAGAACTGTTGCTGCTTAGACTGGAAAGGGAAGCCTGTCATGGGTGTGGGATGCATGTTAGTGGCCTGAAATTCCTGAGGGACTTGACATGACATGGTCACGAGGGAATAAATTCTACTGTGTGACTTTGGCAGGCAGAGCCAGACATTGGATAGGGATTTTATGGATAGTGGGTTCTGGTTAAATTTAAGGACATGGCTTTTAAAACCCATAGACTAGGTGGCCTTGGAGTGGGTGACAGTTCTCTAGAGGTGCCCACACAAAGACTGGCCAGCCCTTTTCTGATGGAGCTTATGAAGGATAGAAGTTTAAACTAAGTTGACTTCTAAGGCCATAGTTCCTAAACTTCAGGGTGCATCAAAATCCCCCTGGGAGCTTGTACAATATGCAGATTCTTACCCCATCTCCCAAAATTCTGATACTGTATGACTGGGGTGGGATCCAAGAATCTGCATATTTAACAGATGATTGTAATTCAGGTACTTCTAGGGTCTCACTTTGAGAAACTTTGCCTTAGAAACACAAATGAAAAGGTACATGCTTGATAAATTGAATAAAGCCTTAATGAGACTATATGGGCCTTCCTAAGGGAATTTAGGCCTGTCTTTAGACTCTAGGTAAGGTGGTAAATGCTAAAACCTTCTCCTTTCTCCAGGGGAAGGTGCTTGTGCCCTTATTATCACATTTCCTTTGTGACCTGACACAATAGAGTTTTTCCTCCAAACTCACCCTATAGTCTTACATTGCTTAATACCTGGAGACCTAATTGGAGCCCACCTAAAGGCTCCAAAAAAGTTTAAAAACATAAAACAAAACAAAAGCAAAAAAAACAGACTTCAGTTTTTAGAGCAGTTGTAGGTTTACAGAAAAATTATGCAGAAAGTACAAAGCTCCCATATTATTAACATATTCCACTTGTGTGATACATTTGATACAATTGAGAATTACTCTTGTTTTTTAACTTAATTGAAACTGAGATGGATTACTACATTAAGGTCAATTTTCCTGGGAATTTAGGATTTCTAATGCCCATTGTTGGTTTTATTTGGAGTAACTTGTTAGTTTTGCTTGTGTTTGAACTGGAGTGAGAGCTTCTGCTATGGGAACCTGAACCACCGTCTTGGACACTTCTTTTTAAGTGTTCAAGTTGTTTGAGGTCTGTAAATTGCTGCGCTGCTTCTTGGTCCAGATTGGTTGGCATAAAAACCTGAGTGAATGTTATATTCACCATCAGTGGCAGACTGTAAAATAATATGGAAAAGATTTCCATTCCACCCCCAACATCAGTAGCACATTAGGCCTAGAGAAAACACCGAGCCTGAGCAACTTGACGTAACACAGAGCAGGAACCCCTCAGTGGGCTTCTGTCTCATCCTCAGAAAGAACTCCCTGCCCAGACACTGTGCATTCATTCCTCTAGGTTAAGGCACTCACTTGCCTGGAGAGGTAACATATGAACATATTACCAGAAGCTAACTGTACAGGGGACCTGTGGTTATAGGAACAAGCATTCCTGGTTTATGTGTAACTGAGCCATCTCCCCTGGAGAACATCCTTTACAGATGTAAGCCTGGTGGGCATTCTCCCTCTCACACATCTCCAGGGGACTAAGGAAAGCATGTTCAGGGTCCTGCTTTGCTTTAACTTCTGTTATAGCTGCTTTTTGATGCTGTTCAAGGACAGCATCAGTGGTTCTCATCCTTGTTAGAGTCACAGACCCCTTTGAAAATATGATTAAAGCCATGGATCCTTTCTTGAGAAAAAGAAACAGACATTTAATATTTTTCATATACTTTCAAGGGGTACACAGTCATCTCTATAAACCCAATCATGGATACCTAGAAGGTAAATAGATATCATGTTAAGAATTGTTCTGAAATTTGGCAATATTTATCAAAATTTTGAAATGCACTTGGCTTTGTTCTAGCAATTTCAATTCTAGGAATTATATATATATATATATATATGTATATATATTTGGACATTTTATAGTAGCAAAAGATTGGAAGCAACTTTTTGCTACTACAGAGCAAAAGATGGAAACAGCTATCAGTAAGGGACTGGTTAAATTATGGTACATCCATGCAATGAAGTATTATGTAGCTGTTAAAAATGATACAGATTGGAGCTGATATAGAATGATATCTAAGAAACAATGTTTAAGAAAAAAAGTAAAGTGAAGCTTTGCATGGTGTGCTACCATTTCCATATATAAAAATGATATAAACAATATATATTATTGTATGTTTGGTTTTGCATTAAATACTTCTGGAAGGATACACAGATAAATTACATTGCCTCTGGGAAGGTGAAGTTCTTATGGATTTATCACTAGACACCTCTTAATACTATTTGAGTAGTTCTTATCATGTTCATGTATTATCTATTTTTTTTTAATAGTTACAGAAATCCACACACCCATTTAACATTGTAAAGAAGGAGAATAAGACAGCAATGAGGAATGTATAATCAACAAATTTTCCATCCTCAAAATTAACATATGATCACATACCTCCTTATATGTATACAAAAAGATAACTGATACAATTATGCTTCAATTTCCAGTGAGATGAAGTAGCAACCACTCATTCTTGCCACGTGTTTCAGTTGGGTTATTTATTCATTTGGGTTTTTGTTCCAAAAAGAATGTAAGGTGCCTCGAATTGGATGGTGAGGAACACTGTTTTGAAATGGTCTGATCCGGGCCAATGTGACTTTAGCTTCAAAAGCAGAGAGAGGAGGTAGATGGGGTAAGTGAGGACCTGTAGACTTGATAAACCTGCTGGGGCAGGGCCATTTGTCAGAGAAAGTCCTAGCAGTGATATCAGGCCATGGGTTCAGAACCTGGACCTCGCTTTTCAGCCAGGCTGTATCTTACTCTGTGTAGACTCTGCCTCTCAACAGGCTGCAACCTTACCGCATGTTTCCTACAAGCCTGGCCCTGTACCAAATACCTGGCATGTTATTTTATTAAATGTTCACCTGTAAGAGATGGGTACTTTGATAATCATCCCCATTGCACAGCTGAGGAAACTGAGGCACAAAGGAGTTGAGTACTTTGCTCAGGGTCGCAGCCTAGCATGTAGTAGTGCCAGGATTTGAATCTGGCAGCTCTGTTATAGTATAAGATGGGTTAAATGTGAGGAATCAGCCAGGAACAGGCAGGTCTGGGAGATTAGGCTAACTATAAAACTGTACCCTTTCGTAGAGGAAGAGGAAGAGTCTATGTCACACCACTTGTCCAAGATGAACTTGATGTTGACCTGGTCATGCTAAGTGTCCAGAGAGTCTCGGCGGATAGATGAGGGGTGGAAACTGGAGACTGAACCAGGACTGTGTGCTGAGTCCTGACTCTGGTGGCCTGTGGGAGCAACACTCAGGACAGCCTCCGAAGGCAGGGGAGGCAGCTCAGCACCTTGGGGAAAGGTCTTCAGGAGCTAGGCAGGATGACTGGCCTCTGCCAAATGGACAAAGGTTCATTTATTTATTATTCAATGTGGCAGGTACTAGAGATTCAAGGGTGAAACAACAGACCCCGTCCTTAGGTAGATAAACAAGTAAGTCAATGATTCAAAAATCATAGGGCCCTATAATAACTGATTTGAAACATTATGCATAGACTGCCATGGAATAGCAGAGGAGGTTCTTATCACTCCATCAGGGGTGGTCAGGGAAGGCTTCCTGGAGGAGAAACCTTGGAATTGGGAGTGAGATAGAAGAAGGGCTTATATTTAGGCATGGAGATGAGGAAGCAAGACCATGGCATGCTGCATCAGAGCAGGGCCAGTCCCAGAGGGCAAAGCCGAGTGCCCTCAGGAACTAAGGCCATTCTGTGGCCCGGTGGGAGGCAAGGCAGGTCAGGATTGGAGGACAGGTCCTAGGAGGTCCAACGATTCCACATGAAGAACTGCTGCGCTGGACTGTAAATCCCTCTTTTCTTTTGCATCTATTCCAGTGCTTAGCACAGTTACTTAATAAGTGTTTTTTAATGAAATGAAAGAAATCTGGGTATGAAAAAGGAAATCAAATCAGAGATTCAGTCTTGGAGAAACAAGACTCCCTGCTTCCCTGCCCTAAACCTGGCCCATTCTTAAGTGTATCTTCAAGGTTCAGCTTGGTCAGAGCTGACCAGCTTTTTTGGGGTTATGGGCCGTCCTATGGACTCCTGTCTCTCTCTGTGATTCCCCCATCACAGGGATGTTCATACCTTATTGTGTCTGATTACATGTCTGTCTCCTCTGCTCAGCTTTGAGCTCCCCTAATGGCTGGGCCCATCAGCCCCCCTCCTTGCACAGTGCCGAGCACATGGTGGGTGCTCAGTAAAGGTTTGCTGAATGAATGCACGATCCCCCATGGCCTGGAAAATTTAACCCAACCTGCCTGACCCACCACAAAATGACCCATTTTGTGAAAATTACTTTTCTAGCCTTTGTCTCCCACTGTTCCTTCGTGGTATCTTTAAACCCCAGCCCACCTCCAAAGAAAGGACTCTTTTTCCAAATAAATCTTAACCATTCTTAATCATAGCTGATTTCAATTTTAATGTCCTCACTATGTGAAATCCCACTTACACTCAAAGCTTAAGTCAGATGAGACTCTGAATCTTGCAGCTGGCCTCTGTCCTCTCCTCCCACCCCTGCAGCTCTAATACTTGTCACATGCTGCTTTCCCACTGGATTGGTTGTGTGCCCGTTTTGTTTCTCCTTCTAGGTTACATGCAGCATGGGAACCTCAGCATGTCTCCTCTGCTTTTGTTTCCCCCACAATGCCCATACATGACAGGGGCAAATAAATATTTAAGGACGATGAGTAGTACACACACGTGAGCGGCATCTTTGGACCTCGAGCCCGGAGACCGAAGCAGGGCCAGAGCTAGGGAGTGATGGGGGTAAACAGGGGTATTTGTTGAAACTAAAGTCTCTGGGCCCCACCCAAGACCTGCTGAGTTCATTGGCCCCCAAATCTTTATTTCTAAACGGCTGCCCAGTTGAATTTGGTGCACTCCAAAGTTTGCAAACTTTCCCCAGATACCATGCTAGGTGGTCCACAGTCCTAGGGTCCTTTTGAAGTCACAGCTTCAGGCACGTGTCCTAACAACATCCAAGGCCAGAGGAAAGGAGGATTTGGGGATAACTTTTACCCTGGAGGTAAATTCTTACCCAAAGCCACCTAGCAGGGTTCCTTTGTTTCTCATTGGCCAGAAGTGGATCACAAGTCCATTCTTAAACCAATCATGATAGTTGGAATGGGTTGCCTTGGACCAATCATTATTTCCCTCTGCGGCTAGCCCCACCTTCCTGTTTTATATGGCACAATCCCTAAACAGAAAGAAGGTTCTTTTACCAGAAAAGGGAGCATAGTGGGGGCGGCTTTTGACGTAATGGCGGAAATACTGCACACCAGCCTCTGCTATCCGTGTTTTATCCAGAAGAAACGAGTTCTCCTAGAAGGGGTTAAACCTGAAGGGCAGAACAGGACTAGAACTCGGCTCTTGTTCTGGGTTTTCAGCCTGCTGCCTTCAGCATTGAAGGATGTCCATTTACAGCCTATGCCAGCAGCCCATGTGGAAAGAGAATTTAATTTGGAGTTTCACAGATATAATAAAATAATGTAGATCAGGCCTGCTAGGAGTAATGCATGTTTGCAGAGCATGGGTCTGAGAACTCTTCTGTTTAATAAATCTTTGGCAAATGCCTTTTCCTTTCTCCTTTTTTGTTTTTAAATTCTCCCATACTTGAAGTAAAACCTTGGACGGAATCTACTTAAGAAATGCTCACGGGGTGGTTTGGAGAACATCCCCGCCCCCCACCCCTCCTTTTTAAAAGTTTCTATTTTTTTTAATGGTGGTAACATATATGAATATATATACACACACACACCCATATATATACATATATATACACACACACAGCATATGTAAATAAAATATATATAAGTAAAATACATAAATAAAATGTATAAAATATCCCATAAAATGCCATTTTAATCATTTTTAAATGTATGATTCAGTGGCATTAATTATATTTAAAATATTATACTACCATCATCACCATCCATTATGAAAACTTTTCCATCACTCCAAACAGAAACTCTGTGCCTGTTAAGCAATAACTCCACCTTTCTTTCCTCTCCAGCACCTGGCAACCTCTAATCTACTTTCTATCTTTATGAATCTGCATATTCTAGCCATTTCATATAAGAGGAACCAGAAATATTTGTCCTTTTGTGTCTGGCTTATTTCACTTAGCATAGTGTTTTCAAGGTTCATTCGTGTTGTAGCATATATCAGAACTTCATTCCTTTTTATGGCTGTATGTATATACCACATCATGTTTATCCATTCATCTGTTGAGGGACACTTGGGTTGCTTCCACTTTTTGGCTATTGTAAATAATGCTGCTATGAACATTGTCAACAAGTATACGCTGAGTCCCTGCTTTCACTTCTTTTGGATGTATACTTAGGAATGGAATTGCTGGGTCATACGGTACTTCGATGTTCAACTTTATGAGCAATTGCTAGCCTGTTTTCCATAGCGGCTGTATCATTTTACATTCCCACCAACTATGTGGGAGGGTTTCATTTTCCCCACACACTCAACAACACTTCTTTTTCTTTCTTCTTTTTTTAAAAAGCCACCCTAAGGGTGTATGCAGTGGTATTTCATTGTGGTTTTGATTTGCATTTCCCTAGTGGCTAACAATGTTGAACATCTTATCATGTGCTTATTGGCTGTTTTTATACCTTCTTTGAAGAAACATCTATCAAGTCCTTTGTCTATTTTTAAATTGAGTTGTTTGTCATTTTGTTGTTGAGTTGTAGGAGTTCTTTATGTACTCTGGATATTAAACCCTTACCAGGAATATGATTTCTAAATAGTTTCTTCCATTCTGTAGGTTGTCTTTTTACTTTTTAGATGATGTCCTTTGGTGCACAACAGTGTTAAATTTTGACAAAGTCCAATTTATCTCTTTTTTATTTTGTTACTCATGCTTTTGGTGTCATATTTAAGAATCTGTTCCCAATACAAAGTCATGAAGATTTTAATTTTGACAAAGTCCAATTTATCTCTTTTTTATTTTGTTACTCATGCTTTTGGTGTCATATTTAAGAATCTATTGCCAAATACAAAGTCATGAAGATTTTCCCTTATGTTTTATGACTTTAGCTTTTATATTAAGGTTGCTGGTCCATTTTGAGCTAATTTTTTGTATGTGGTATGAGGTAAGGGTCCAACTTCATTTGTTGGCATGTGGTTAGCTGGCTGTTCCAGCACCATTTGCTGAATAGATTATTCTTTCCCCATTGAGTGAATTTGGCAGCCTTGTTGAAAATCAATTGGCCATAAATATGTGGACTTGTTTCTGGACTCTCGATTCTATTCCATTGTCTATATGTTTATCCTTATGCAATGCCACACCATTTTGATTATTCTAGCTTTGTAGTAAGTTTTGAAATTGGGAAATACGACCCCACTAACTTTGTTCTTTTTCAAGAATACTTTATCTTTGGGGGACATGGCGTCCTTTTTAGGCCTTCAGAGGTGGGTCTAGAATCATTGTCATAGAGTAAAGACTCTCAAACTTGCACATGCATCAGGATCACCTGGAGGACTTATTAAAGCACAGATTGCTGGACCCCACCCCCAGAATTTCTGATTCAGTAGATCTGGGGTGGGGCCCAAGCATTAGCATTTCTAACAGGTTCCCAGGTGAGACTGATGCTCCTGGTCAGGGACTATACTTTCAAAACCGCTCAGAGAACATCCCATGTTGTTGAGTGAACTTCTTTGAAGAAGAAATACTGGTCTGGATTTCTCAAAAAGATAACACAGTGGGATTTTAATCATGCACATGGCAGGCACATTGTACCCTTTCCAGGTTCTTTTATGCACCCTGTTAAAACCCCTGGGGGCCTCACGGGGACTGTGCACTGCTCTTCCCCAGGGTTCCAAGTCTGGGCATGTCTGTGCTGTGGGCAGACAGGCTTCCCCAGGTCATTTGCACTGGGATGAATCTGGGCCTGGGATCGTTCCTTGGAAGTTAGGTTCCTTGGAAGTTAGAAGGGGGGTTGCGGTTGGGGGGGTGGGCCACCCTAGGCCCATGAACCCTGCAGGCCAACCATGGTTGTCTGGGCACTAAAGGCAGCTCTAAATGTTGGTCTTTAAGTTCTTTGTTTTACTATTTGACTCCTAGTGCTATGCTGGAGCCTGCTTGGATGAGCTCGTGAGAGCTAATTGTTAAATTTTTAGGGATTTTGCCAACTAATTGTTAAATGTAGCCATTATTTAAAATTAAATTATATGAACTTACAGTTAAATAAATTGTATTAGAATAGAAATATTTATAAATAAAGTGTATTAAAAACAACTCCACTTTCTAATTATTTTACTATTACCTATGCTCTTGAGATATTTATGTTTATTATGTCTGTATGATGGAAATACTAGAAAACGGTGTACTCCCACCCATCTATTCTCAGCTCCAAGTTCAGGGACATCACGTTGGTAGCTTGAAATTAGTCATGATGGAAGTATGTACACCAGAGAAATGGCTACAAAACAGGGCTCTCTTTCCTTGGAGAGCTGGTTGATCAAGTCACCAGCACACCACTGGTCAAACCATCTTAGTGGGGGCTTGGTGTTAGATTTGTAGGGATAAAGCACCAGTCACTTGGAGTTTACCAGCCCCCTTCTCTTTAATGAATTTCAGCCCTTTCCAAATAGCCCTGCCTTTGGGTGTGTTGTCAAGCCTAAAAAAGTAGAGGTTATGGCTAAGTTTAGTGGGGGGAAAACGAGTGAGTCACATCTTAAACAAGTTACTTCAATTTCATGGGCAAGAGTTTCCTCAACTGTAAAATGAAAAACATGGGAGAAAGCTGGTTAAA
Organism: Choloepus didactylus; assembly: GCF_015220235.1. Taxonomy (NCBI): domain Eukaryota; kingdom Metazoa; phylum Chordata; class Mammalia; order Pilosa; family Megalonychidae; genus Choloepus; species Choloepus didactylus. Next base: position 22,029,908 of record NC_051323.1, on the reverse strand, counting down.
ATTTTAAAGTGATTACTCTAGCAATGGGAAGGAGACTTTTTTTTTAAGAGAAAGTTTTTATTATGGACATGTTCCTACATACACCCAAGTGACAGAGTAGCAAAACTAACAACCAGCACTCATCACCCAGTCAACAATTATCAACATTTCACCAAAAGACAGACTTTTCTAACTATTGAAATAATAAGGGTACAAAGGAAAAAATAGGTATGATGTAAAATTTTCCTTTCAAATTTTGACTATACAAAACTAAAAGGAAAATATTAAATAGGAAAAAAGTTAATATGTTTTAGATATTAAATATTAAATTTATAATATATGCATCATTTATAAAATTATGTGAGTAAAGCACCAAGATCCTCAAAATGGGCAAAAGATGCAAATAGATAATTCTCAAAGAAGGATACAAGTAGGGAAAAGAAGAAAGAAAACAAGAAGAGTCCATATTCCTACCACTAATTTTAAAAAATCAAGTTAAACCAATAATAAGATTTAATTTTACACCTAAATATTAAGTTACAAATAAAGAGAGGAAGGAAGCCAAGAAACCTAATGCTGGCTGGGCTTTGAATATCCTTGTAAATTTGGAGGACAACTTAAATATCCATAATTATTGGGTGTGATAGGAATAGGTCAAAAAGAGAAGAAAAATATCTGGAAAGCTAATGAAAAGATTTTAGTCATGATATAAAAAACCTGAACAAATACTAGGGAAATTGAGTAAATTATAATATATCAATATGATGGAAGAGTGTAAATTCAGTAAAATGACAAACATAGTGATTGTGTAGAATATGGAAAATTAAATGGAGACAGTAGAACCCAAAATTGTATGCATTATATACTCTGCTTACCACTGTATAAAAGACTGGAACAAACAGAAAATGAAAGTAGTTGGGAAGGTTACATTATTCTAAATGTCCTTTCAATGTTTAAATTTAATATGTGAGATAAAATGATGAAATGGGTAATTCCTAAAGGTCTTACAGCCTCTAAAATGCTATGAAACTAATCTTTTCCATTTGTAGGCATTGGGAAGCTCCATAATTTTGAGGATTGCAGTGGAAAATTTTACCTCCACCCACATTCTGCTGGGTTTGGGAAACAAAGTTTATCAGATCAGGAAGGCAATTTAAATAATAACAGTTGGAGGGAAGGAGAAGGTTAATAGTGACAAATAAAATTGGCATTAACTATTCACGATCTATACTTTATGTTACCACCACAAAATCCTGAGACCTCTAAAACAGAAATAAAAGGACAAATGATAAATTTTCTGCCACACACGTTTATCTTCAAAATTCAAAGATAAATAAAGGTTATTTTAAAAGACCTATCAGGATTCTCTGTTTTATCTTTTCTCTCATTTCTTGAGAGTTAGTATTAAATTCTCTATGGTCTCTGCAGATAGTTCTCTTTTTAGAATCCTGCTGAAAGATTCTGTTTTTATGAAAATACAATTTAATTGAAATCAAACAGCAGTGAAAAGAATGATATTTAGATATGATTTAAGTCCTTTTAAATACGCACGTGTTTTAGAAATCTGAAATCTAAAATCTCTTGTCACTTGATTAAATATAGAGAAGGGGGAAAGGAAGATCATAGAAAATTAATCTTGGCCTTGGTGCTAACTAGGGAATATGTAGGCCAAAACCCTTAGTCTCCAAGGATTTATTGATGTTACTATGATAGTTATTTTTCCAATCCTGTTTAGAATGTAGAGGAAGCTCGATACTCTGCTGAATGTCTCTTCTGAAGAATTAAGTGGATTATTTTTAGGGATAGGTTCCTCCTTTAAGTACTCTGAAGCTGTGTTCCTTTTCCTTGTTTCCAGCATTTTGTCATAGACCTATACTGGGTTTTTCTTTCTTCTTCTTTTTTTATAACAATGGGGAAATGAAGAGACGAGGAAGATAAATAAAAAAGTTTTAAAAGAGATAATCTGATCATTATAATTATTATTAAACAAAGGGAGATATGTTTAGAGCATCAATATTTAATAAAAATATAATGTGAGCCACATGTGTATGTCTGAATTATCTAGTAGTCACATTAAAAAAGGAGAGACAGATGAAATCAATTTTAATAATATAGATTATTTTACTCAATACCCAAAATATTATCATTTCAACATGTAGTCACTATGAAAATTGTTAATGAGATATTTTACAGTCTTATTTTCATACCAAGTCTTAGACATCCAGTAGGTATTCTACATTGACAGCACATCTGAATTTGAACACTAAATTTACATTAGAAATGCTTATCTGTATTTAGAGTTCGCAAAATTTACAGTGAACTAGTGGATTCACATAACCAGATTATTCTGAACATTTTTCCAGTAACTCAATCGAATACCAAAAAATGTCATTTTCCTTTTAATTTTCAAATCCATAGTGAATAAACTGATTCATTTTAGAAGGATTTCACTTTGAAACAAAAAGCCTACCACTTTTAAGACTTCGTCTATCCAAATTAAGTAAATTCACTAACTCTTATGTCAATTTAGCCTCTTTTTTCTTTATTGTTCCAGTCTTAGTGCTTCTGCCTTTCCACTGGATTCTACATCAATAGCATCCCTGTGTTTTACATTTAAAAATTTATCCATACCTATTTTTCTGAACTAAAATAATTTAGTTATGTTAGAATTAAAATAATAACTATTTCAATATAATTACAAATTATTGTAACTTGTGATGTTGGTAAAGATTATAAAAAATCCAAATAAATACATTAAAATACTACATCAGCATGTAAAAAAAAATCATTCAAAGTGAATAAATCTATTGACACCAACTAGAAAAGACACCATTAGAAAAGATGCCACATGTTGATGGGTGCACTGCACAATGCAATGGTTAAAGTGAAATGTAGCCCCTACAAAATAATAAAATTGGGTGTAAAGGAAAAATATTTTACACTGCCATTTTTTAAAATTTAAATTTAAATTAGTTAAAATTAATAAGCAAAATTAAATATTTAGTTCCTCATTCACACAGCCACATTTTAAGTGCTCAGCAGCCACACAGGGCTCGTGGCTGCTGTATTGTACTGTACGGGTACAGAGACTATTTGTCAAGAGGCAGAGTGAACGGAGTGTAACCAAGAGTTAAGAGTTAACGAATGATTATAGTTACTGAATCATTATATAGATGCTTTCTTACTTTCCAGCATATTGTAGAATAGCCAAAAGTAAATACCTGAAACTACTAAAACTCACTGAATTGTAACCCTGATGCCTTGATCTTTGATTATGATGCTTTATTGTGTAACTATCTAATCTTTACCTTGTAACTGTAAAGCTTTGTGATAACTCATGACTGGCCCTGCTTGTATTCTTTTATCTCGTTTTACAACTTTGAAGTCTTGTGATCATGTAGATAGCCCCTTAATGTTTATTAATGAAGGAACTTGAGTCAGCTCAGAATTAACCAACCCCAATTCCTAAGCTATCTCATTGCAAAAAGTTAGATCCAACCAGAATTGGCCCTCCTGACGTGAGTAGTAGCTTAAGCCTTAACCTATAGGTGACCTAGATCCCATTATCCTACTAAAAATCAGGCCCATCATCATGTTAAGGCCGCCATTTTATTACATTCTGTGACTAAGCATGTAATCAACCTGCGCATGCTCAGTAATTAGACTATCTCTAACTTCATCATTTTGAGCTGTTAATACTGGTTATCTTAAACTTGCCTGTAAAGCTCTCAGAGTTACCACAGTTTGGGGGGGAAGATCTGAGGCCCATAAGCCTCCTGTCCTCCTTGCCTTGCACTTTGTAATAAAAGCTCTTTCTCTCTTTGAAATTCCGGTGTCATACATGGGCTGTCATGTGCATCCCTCCCAACAGGAACACCTTTAGTGACTACCTCTGCACCTTTTTGTGTTGGAATCTGCTTTAAACCTGAGAGATGGTTGTTTGCACTGTGCCTGGTCTAATTCCCAGTTTCTAGTCGATTTTCTGTCTGGTTCCCTCTGCCTCTGCAAGGTGACATTTCTTTCTCCTTCCAATACCTGGTTCTCTGATCTAAAGTAGTATTTGCAAAAATATACCACACGGTGAGCATTTCTGCTGGAGTTGGGAGGGAGGGGCGTCTCCCCATTGGTCACCTTTCCCTGAATACATTCTACAGTTGGGGTTTTGACTCCAACACCTGCCCCTTTTGGAACTGACTAGAGCTGGTAGGTGGCCCACCTCACATTAACTCACCTCACAAGGAGTGCCTGGAGTTTTCTGAGTGGGTGTCTGTTAGGTTCGGAGCCGTTCAAGAATCCACACAACGCAGCAAGTCAAAGTTCAAGTATAAAGTTTAAGATTTATTAGAGGAAGAAAGCAGGTGGGAGCCAGCAGAAAAGAAGAAAAAAGATAATGGCTCCCACTCTCTATCCGAGAGCAGCATTTTTTAACAATAAAAGGAACCCACGTTGGGTAGGGTGTCTGCTGTGATGTTCTGTGCCTTGATTGGGTAAGTGCCTATCTAGTTTTGGGCTGATTGGTTGCTAGAATTCTGAGACAATATTCTTTTTAGGAAAGCAGCTGCATTATCTAACTGGGGAGAGCAGGCCTTTTTGGTTGTTCATCTTATGGACATATCTGACCTTGCCTTATCCGCTTTGAGGGGCCACTGTGGCTGGAACAGCCTTGAACAGCTTTGAAGCCTTCATTCTTTAGTTTATGGGGCACCTGTTTTCTGGGAGATAAGCTGTGGGGCCCCTGGGTTAGAAACTCCTTCTACATGTTAGTTTCTTCTTCTGGGATCTAACAGTGTCAGCATCAGACGGCTGGCAGGAGGCATCTCCTTACAATCTCTACCCACCCACCCCCGTTCCCCCACACCTCATGCAGCCCCGTCTGCTTTAAATTAACTTCAGTTCCTCTCAGTTTCTGATAGTATTTCATCTCAGTCCTAGTTTCTTCCTTTTCCTCCCCTTGCCCTCATGGGGTTTTTTAATGAGAAATTGGGAGAAGCTGCAACAGAAATAGCAAGTTTCTCATTTGAATCAGAAATCCACTCTGGAAGAAATTCAGCAGTTCTGCTTTTACGTTCTTATGCCAGACTCTGCTTGAACTGTGGAAAGATTTGGGAATGGAACCCTGTCCCCACCCAGCGAGGGAGTGGCCGATCTGGGGTGGGAAGTTGTTGCCCACGACACTGAACTTGTGCATTTGCAGGGCCTGGGAGGGCGTCAGAATAAAATGAGATGCTTAGGAGAGGAGTGTTTATTCTCTGCTCACTTCCAGATCTCCTGGGTTGAACAAGTGTAAATCTGCAGAGAACTCAGCTGCTTTTCCTGTCCACCTAGGAGAGTTTTCTCCTGTATGGGCAGTCAGAGGTGGTAGTGGTGTGACTTTAGAGCCATAAAGAAAGGCCTGGACTGCCTGGTAACACTATCCTTCCTATAGGCAAATAAAACAGGACAAATGTTGTGTTATTCCGCTTATATGAAATGTCTAGAATAAGCAAATTCATAGAGACAGAAAGTAGATTAGAGTTACCGGGTGCAGTGGGGGTGGAGAGTGGAGATGGTGAGTTATACTTAATGAGTTCAGAGTTTCTGTTTGGGGGATGAATGAGTTTTGGTTATAGATGGGGTGATGGGAGCACAATATTGTAAATATAATTAATGCCACTGAATTGTACACTGAAAAATGGTGAAAATGGCAAATTTTATGGTTAAAAAAAAATTTAGCAGGTCAGCAGGAAGCCTGGCCTCATGTCTGGCTTTGTCACTGACTCACTGTAAATCTCTTCCTTCCTTTGCTTTAGTCTCTCATGTGGGTTCAGTCTGTCTATTCCATTCCAGCATCACAAAGATTCTGTAAAGGTAGATGGACTGAATTTTAAACTCTCTGGGAAAGATCATAAGAGAAAGACCAGATGCAAGGTTGAGGGCTGGTACTTTTTTCTAATAAGGTGCTCCTTTTGTTTTACCTCTAAAATTTTGGATTACTGAAACAAGAGAAGATTCCAAGAGTTCTGGTCAATCTTGGAGGTGGGTCTTGGCTTTTGAGGCCCATAGCTTACGATCCACAAGGAGAGGCAATGGATGGCCCAAGTACAGATGGACAGAGGGGAATCCCTGGTGATAGAACAGACAAGAACTGGAGATCAATGCCAGTATCTTGTGGTCAGCATGTTGGGTTCCTGTGGTAGATTCTTACTTTCCTGGAATAGTGTGCCTATGGTGTTTCTGAAGAAGCAACATGGAATTGAGTCATTTTTTCATTTCCTTGAGGAGCTTTGATTTTAAAATAGAAGCTAATGACCCTTGTTTTCTGAGAATGGATTGAGAAACATGATGTAATCCTGTGACAAAGCCTAACCATGCTAGGCAGATTTTCTCTTTAAATTAATTGTTATATCTATGATGCTTGCGCAAAAGGCATATGGATCTTTGGAATCCATGGAGTTGGATTTTGCCTTGAATATGAGTATTGCTAAATGAAGAGGCCACTGTCAGGCTGTACAGCTGAGACCTTGGCCTCTTAGGCTTATATGTGTATATATATATTTCTTTATTGAGGCATAATTTACATAAATAAAATGCACAGATCTTAGGTGTTAAGTTCCATTAGTTTGGATACCACTACCCCAATCATGAAAAGGAACATTTCAACCACCCCCTAATATTCCCTCATGCCCTCTGCTGTCAATATGCCTGCAGTCAGTCTCCCCTCCACCCCCAACCCCCACCCCCTGACCCAAGCAATCACTTTTTTTAAAAAATTCAGTTTTATTGAGATATAGTCACATGCCATACAGTCATCCATGGTGTACAATCAACTGTTCGCAGTACCATCATATAGTTGTGCATTCATCACCCCAATCTATTTTTGAACATTTTCCTTACACCAGAAAGAATCAGAACAAGAATAAAAAAGTAAAAGTAAAAAAGAACACCCAAATCATCCCCCATCCCACCCTATTTTGCATTTAGGTTTTGTCCCCATTTTTCTACTCATCCATCCATACACTGGATAAAGAGAGTGCGATCCACAAGGTTTTCACAATCACATTGTCACCCCTTGTAATCTACATTGTTATACAATCGTCTTCAAGAGTCAGGGCTACTGCGTTGGAGTTTGGTAGTTTCAGGTATTTACTTCTAGCTATTCCAATACATTAAAACCTAAAAAGTGTTATCTTTATAGTGCATAAGAATATCTACCAGAGTGACCTCTCAACTCCATCTGAAATCTCTCAGCCACCGAAGCTTCACTTCATCTCATCTCGCATCCCCCTTTTGGTCAAGAAGATGTTCTCAATCCCACAATGCCAGGTTCAGACTCATCCCCGGGAGTCATATCCTGCGTTGCCAGGGAGATTTACCCCTGGGAGTCAGAACCCACGTATAGGGGAGGGCAGTGAGTTCACCTGCCGAGGTGGCTTAGCTAGAGAGAGAGAGGACCACATCTGAGCAACAAAGAGGCACTCGGGGAGACTCTTAGGCACAATTATAAGCAGGTTTAGCTTCTCCTTCAGGCAACCACTTTTGTACTTTCTAGGACTATATATATTTGCTTTGCTTATTCTAAAATTTCATATAAATTTTTGTTTGACTTCTTTCACACAGAATAATGTTTTTGAGAATCATATGTGTTATCAGTAGTTTGTTCCTTTGTATTGCTGAATAGTGTTCCATTGTATGAATATACTAAAATTTGTTCATCCATTTATCAGTTGATGGGCTTGTTCCTGGTTGGGGCTGTTATGAATAAGGCTGCTGTGAACATTCTTGTCCAAGACTTTGTGGATACTGGTTTTCATTTATCTTGGGTAAATACCTGGAGATAGAATTGCTGGGTCAAAGGGTAGATGGATGTTTAACTCCATTGGAAGCTGCCAAACAGTTCTCTAAAGTTGTTTTACTATTTTAACCTCCCACGAGCAATGTTTGAAAGTTCCAGTTGTTCTACATACTCTGCAACATTTAATGGAGTCAGTTTTTGTTTTCCTTTTAGCCATTTTAGTGGGTGTGAAATGATATCTCATTGTGTTTTAAATTTGCATTTCCTGGATAACCAATGAAGAGCACCTTTTTATATGCTTATTGGCCATTCATTTATCTTTTTTTTGTGACATGTCTAAGTTTTTTGCACATTTTAAAATTTGTGTTTATCCTTTTGTTGTATTCAGTTATTCCAACAACATTTGATAAAAAAGGATTTCTTGTCTTCATTGGACTGACTTGGTTGAAAAGCAATTGACCACATATGTATGGGTCTATTTCTGGACTTTTTATTCTTTTCCATTGATCTAGTTGTCTATATTTACACTAATACAACATTACCTTGATTATTGTAGCTGTATAGTGGGTCTTGAAATCAGGTTGTACACATCCCAACGTTATTCTTTTCCCAGATTGTTTTGACTCTTCCGATTGTGGGCTACACCTTAAGGAAAGGCTGTTCAGAGCAGTACCGTGTGCATCCCCCTGGAGGAACAAGCCCAGAGGGGGCTCTGAGAGTTTGTGCCCATCTGGCCCACACTCCCCCAGGCCTGTATTTAAGCAGAGGGTATCATCTCTCTGCAGATGCACCTTTCCTTATGTGTGTGCTTGGGAGGCTGGTGCTAAAAACAAAACCCTAGTCCAAAATCATATGTGTATGAACAATAAAGCCCAGTGTGACTGGAGTAATCAAAGCTATGTAATGGTTGTTTAGAGAGAATCGTGGGCTTAGAAACAAGGGGAGGGGACCAGGCCTTCAGGAAGTCCAAGGAACTAAGGTAATTAATGTTGGCCGATGGCTGCAGGAGCAGCTAGTTCAATGAAAGTCAGTCAGCAAACATTTCTTGTAGTCCTACTATGTGCGCAGCATGGCAAAGAACGAGAAGCTGGAAAGTAGGGCCCAGGATGGGCATTTGGTGGGCAGAGTCAGAGAAGGTGCTGCTTTAGAATTCAGACAACTGTGAGGACAGTGATCATGTCAGTGGACACACACACAGTGGATCTCATTGACTTGGTGGCCCAAAGAACCACAGAGGAAATTTGGCTTGACATACTGGTTAATGTGAAAATCTGACACACGGATGTTTTGAACATGAATAGAGCTGGTAACCCACACCTTAAACAATTCACTAAAGAGGTAGGTAAAATACGTAGATGCAATAGATAAGGATTACTCGGAAAGAAGAGCAATCAAAAGAATAGCTAACATTTCTTTAGTACGTAATGTGTGCATAGCGTGTGTACCATTCACAGTACTTTACATGAGGTAATAACTTGATTCATCTTTGCAACAATCCTATAAAGTAGCTACTGTTAGTAACTCCATGCTACCAATGAGGAAATTGAGGCACAAACAGATTATAAATTGTCCCAAATTGCACATCTACGAAGTGTGGGGGAGTGGGGGCAGTGGCGGGGGGGCTTATAAACCCAGGTGGATGGGCTCCAGGTCTTTAGCCACTTTCTTATGGTGAAAGGATGGGTTGGTCTTTGAAGGAGAAGTTTTTGCTTGTTTGAGTGGTATCATGCACAATTAGCACCAAGGCCATGAAGTCGGCTGCACCACCCTCAGAAATGTCCCTTCCTTTTGTTGTTTCTCATCAGAAGGGTGGCATAGATTCTCCCATCCTGTTGAACCTGTGCGGCCCGCCAGACTTCAGGTTGGCAGAGAGAACCCAGCCTGTGGTTACCATGCACATTCCCAGAAGCTGGACCCGCTCACCTGTAGATAGGGCTGTTTATCCTCTGCCAAATGAAGGGGTGTGCAGGGTGCTCTCTGAAGTCTTCTCTGCCCTGGCATTCCAACGCTGGCAGAAATAAGCTCTTACTGGGGCTCATTTATGGCTCCTGCTTTTTTTGTGTGTACTCCACTCTCAGCCTTGGAATTGCTCTCTCACCTGTGGTTTGCTTAACATTTTGATCTGAGATAGGGGAAAATCAACCCTGGATGATCTGGAGGAGCACTCCCTCAAATAGCATAACTGCCATGTGGGGCTTGAAAAATGCACAGTCATAGCCGTGCCAAACCCATCTTAGGTTTTGAACGGAAGCCCATAATGCATTCATTTCTTAGCAAAATCTAGAAGGGATATTTCTGGCATTCCTTCTTTCTCTGTGTACTGGTGTATACTGGATCATCTTAATATTGCCAGGGCTAGGAAAAACATAGCCGAATAGGGTCATTATTCATAAGCCCTTTTGATACTGGTCTCAGACCACCCCAGAAGGCATGATGGTCAGGCTCTGAAGAAGGTCAGTCTCTGAAGCAGCCTGCACTTTGGGCACTTTTATCTTGAGTTTGGATCAGCCATGACCTCCTCCGCCTGCACCACGCATGCTCAGTGCAGGATGCTGGGCCCTGTTATGGGGGGAGGCTCAGGATGTGCCTGGCTGACATCCTTATGTCCCTCTCAGCTGGAGATGGCACGACTTGACCACACGTCTACTCAAAGACATTATCACAGAGCCAGTGTTGTGTTGTTCTTCCACCAGAAAGGCTGTGTGGCTGACCTCGAGCAGGGACGTGTGGATGTTAGAATGTGCTTCTCGCTTCAAATAGCCACCAGCCTTGTATTAAACACTTTTGACTGGGAACTGTCTTGTCTGCCAGTCCAAGTGTGGTACAGTTCCTAACAGATAAGTCTGGGAGAGGAGAGGGTTTTGTTTTGTTTTGTTTTGCTTTGTTTTTTTTTTTGTTTGTTTGTTTTGTTTTTTTGTTTTTTTGCATCCAGGCTTTTAGGGGTATAAAGAACAAGAAAGCATTTAGCTCAGCAAGAAATGTGACAATTTAAAGATATGATTGCATTATTATTCAAAAAGCTTTAGAATCACCACCTGTCTATATCCATAATTACATACACATACACACGCTATGTGCATTTGCTGTGGTATAACATAAAGGTCACCGGAGCCAGACAGACTTGAGAAAACAGCCTCTACCGCCTGCTACACGTGTGCCCTTGGACACCGTGCTTAACTTCTCTGAAATTTAAATTAATGTGCTCGATTCACTGGACAAGAGGGCGCAGTGATAGAATATTGATGAAGCTCCTAGACACTCAATACAACTAAGTAGTCAACAAATATTTATTTAAAAATAAGGTCTCTCTAGGTCCAGAGGACAGAACAGGGAATATGAGGCCAACTTTCCGGGTGCTTAGAGCCACTTAGTGGTGGTAAAGCCTGCCCCATGGAAGAGGCAGCCCCAGGACCAGAGAAGGATGGCTAGAAGCTGGGGGGTGGCCGTTCAGAAAGGTTGTAGAAATGGTCCTTGGAAGGGCAGAAGTTCAACCTGGTCATCGCCAACGGCTTCTAGGATTTTATTTTTAATCGCAGGCTACTCTTGAACAGACAAGGTATAGGGAATTTTCTGTATAAAGGATTTATAGGTGGAAATTAAAGTCTGTAAAATATTTGTTTTTGAATTATTTGATTGAAATTATTATTATCGTCTCCCATAATGCTATGAACAAATAGCTAAAATTTGGACAAAAGACTGTCAATAAGTTATCACCAGGTACTTAGTTGGTACAGATTCTTACTAAGATTGCTTAACAGATAGGTTTCCAAATTTGTCTGCCTTCATTTAGCTTACACACTTTGCTTTGACTAAATCTTTGAAAATGTTTATTTCTCCCAATTCAGGCCCTGTCACTGAAACAAAACTTCCTTTGCTTCAGAAGGATCTGAGTTCCAAAAAGAAAGACATGCTTTCATTTTCCTATTTCATAGACAATTTTGAAAGCCTTTAGCGCTGGGTGGGGCCCAGTGACACCCTCCACAAATCCACAGTGGGTTAAATTCATCTTGCTTGTGGGATGTAAGATGAAACCATGTACTGGAGAAAAACGGTGCATGACTCATTTACATGTGATCTCCGGGGAAGAGAGATGCAGTAAGAATGTACCACAAGGACAGCAAGTCCCAACATACAGTGACCATTCCGGATGCGTGTCCTGAGATGTGATCTCGGCAGTGTTACAACACTGCAGGGCGGTCACCCAGTGAAGCCTCGAGGACAGTATCCATTTCCCGGTGAGCTCATCGTGGGGCAACATCCAGCATTACAGAGCAATCTTACCCCATGCCACGGAGGGGTTCCCCTCTTATGGATAGGTTCATAGCTCCCAAGGTTACCACACACACACGCGCACAAACACGCATGCACACACAGCTATTTTATTTATTTACATTGAGAAATATAATTGTTACTTAGAAATGCTCCTGCTCCAGTGCTTTATAGAGAGGTTCACGTGGGGAGCCAAATTCTACTCCAAATGTTGCTTGGCAACCATGGAACCAGCATAAAAGATATTAGATGGATAAAATTCATCTTCATAGTAGGGAAATTTATGGCCCCTGGACCTTTGGATCCTGGGGCCAAGTCCCCCTTTCCTTAAGAGAGGACTTCTGTGAATATTTCAAGGTATGCCTCCATGACCATTTTGCTAAAGAATCCAATTTTTTTTCCTAAATATGCTAATACTTTTCAACAAGCCTTCTTCAGCCCAGGAGCCATTCCTAGTTCCCTTGAGGTGTGTGCCAGTTTGAATGTATTATGTCCCCCCAAACGCTATTATCTTTGACGTAATCTTGTGTGGGCAGACCTATCAGTGTTAATTAGATTGCAATTCTTTGTTTCCATGGAGATGTGCCCCACCCAACTGTTGGTGATGATTCTGATTGGATAATTTCCGTGGAGGTGTTGGCCTGCCCATTCAGGGTGGATCTAAATTAAATCACTAGAGCCATATAAATGACCTGACAAACAGAAGGAACTGAGCGCAGCTGAGAGTGACATTTTGAAGAGGAGCTACAGCCAAGAGGGACACTTTGAAGAATGCACAGAAGCTGAGAAAGTAGCTGCAGATGAGAGACAGTTTGAAGACAGCTGTTGAAAGCAGACTTTTGCTTCGGAGAAGCTAAGAGAGGACAAATGCCCCAAGAGCAACTAAGAGTGGCATTTTTAAGGAGCTGAAGCCTAGAAAGGAACATCCTGGGAGAAAGCCATTTTGAAACCAGAACTCCAGAGCAGACGCCGGCCACGTGCCTTCCCAGCTAACACAGGTTTTCTGGATGCCATTGGCCATCTTCCAGTGAAGGTACCCGATTGGTGATGCGTTACCTGGGACACTTTATGGCCTTCAGACTGTAACTGTGTAAAGCCGATCCATTTTTGGTGTTTTGCATTCTGGCAGCATTAGCAAACTAGAACAAGGTGACTTTGCATATCCTTTTTTTTTTTTTTAAAGGGGTATTTGCTGATTTTACTACTCTAACACTCAGGGAACAATCCAATTTCCCTGCTTCCCAAATTCTGGATGGACCACACTATGGCCACCATATCTGCCTATTGAAGTGCTACTTGCACTCAGGTCAAACCTGCAGTTTGCCGTAAAGACATAAGAAACTTAAAATTTAATTCAGCATATGGCCATCAGCTTCTGGCAATGGTACCATAGGGCAGTTTGTGGACCAGTGTGATAATTATTCTTCTGGACATCCAACCAGAAAATATTGGGGATGTGTTTTTGACATTCCTAATATTTTTTTATTAATTCCTACTAAATTATTTCCATAATCTTATCTAATCTTTCCTCAAATGAGTTGAGTTTATTTGCAACTTATTTTTCTCTTCAGTAACTGTTATTGGGGTGGGTCGCATGTCTTTGGTTCCCAGCTGTTTTTCATTTGCTCTAAAACTATGCCTTAAAACTTCAAGGACCCGTATGTGAATATATCTCAATAAAAATGAATTAAAAAAAAAAAACAAAACTTCAAGGACCCTAGTTCTGATGTTGTTAAAAAGTCGCAGTCTCCCATCCATATACCGAATAAACCTTAGGGTTTTTTGACTTCTCGATATATGATCCCTTCAGCCTTCATCATTCCATTGTGAGGGATCCTGATGCTTTTAGCATCATATGAACCACCCTGCACCTGAGTGCTTTTTCATTTCATAAATGTGAAAACCAAGGCACAGGTGCTAATTACTTTGTCCCACCTACATGCAGCAAAGGAGCTTTTAAAACTGCAGGGCAAAGTCTGAGTCATTGCGAACTTGGTTATATTTTTCAAAATTCAAGGCTTGCGAGATTAGTTTATAGAATTGTGGGAATGCCTTCAGAGAGAAAGAATAAATGGATCCAGGAAGCTGAGGCAGAAAAAAATTTCAGAGGATCTGCAAAGAGGCAGGTAGAAAATGTGGGAGGGCCTTTACAGGTGGTGCTTTGGGGGAAGGGCCTTCCATCCCTTTGGGGTTGATCATTTTGTGCAACTGAGAAGAGCCCTGCTTCAGTTCTGTAAGGGGGTGGTGGTGGTGTGCCTTCCCTCTGTTCTGCTCCCTTCTCCCCTTGCTAAGAGCTATTGAGATCTTGCTAGGTGCCCTGCGGTGCTACTAAGAATTTGAGTGGATTAAATTTACACATATTATCCTGGTATCTAATGAAAGAATCAAGGAGTACCATTTTCTGCATTCATTTCTATAATCAATCTAGAAAAACTCATTTGGTACTAGTAAAACCTTAATAAATATACAACAACTGTCTCTGTAGAAGTGGACTTAAGCTGTGCGTGCTCTCCAAGTTTCAAAATGAATTGCCTGGCTAAGAGAACCCAGTGTCCAAGCAGAATGCATTTTTCCCTTTGGTAAAACTTTCTAGCTTATTGAATCATGACTCTCAGCATTTCCAGAAGGCTTTGCTCAAGCAGTCTTTCCACTTCTTTACGTGGTAAAGGGGAGAGGAAATATTCATATTAAAGGTTGGCTTTTTTTAGGGGATGTCCCTTTTCCCATCTCCTGATTTATCGTTTGTTCTAAAACTACACGGAAGCTAACGAAAAACCCTTGCTCCTAAAAGAGCTGTCTGCCAGGGTTTTCAACCAGTCAGCAACAATTCAATTCACTTATAAGTTATAATTAATGAGGGATGTGGGTGTATTTTGATAATTCATATGCTATGGAACAGGGCACCAGATGAAGGAGCCTGTAGGGCCCACAAAAGTCTCAAAAAGCCCTGATCGCCACCCACTAGCACATCTGGGCAAATGAGAAAGAGCCACCCTTCCCACCTCCTCACCTCCTCAGATGTTCCGAGCCCTACTTCACCTTCATCTCATCCCACCCTCACCCTTGTCACGATGCTTTTGTCCATCCCTCAAACATAGCAAGCTCATTCTTGCCCCAGGGCCTTTGAACTAACTGCTCCCTTTGCCTGAGATGGTTCTCTGCATCTTTGAATGCCTGGCCCCTCTTCCTCATTCAGGTATTAGCTCAGACATCACCTCCTTGGAGAGTCTTTCTGTGACCACCCTGTCCACACCTGCTTCTTCCCAGTAACCCCATCACATCACCCTCCGTACCAGGGGACAGCAAACTTTTTCTGTCAGGGCCGGATAGTAAATATTTTCAGCTTTGTGGGCCACCTGGTGTTTGTTGCAACTACTCAACTCTGCCATCATAGTGCAAAAGCAGCCCTAGACAATATCTAAACTAATGGGTGTGGCTGTACACCAATACAACTTTATTTGTGGGCATTGACATTCGAACTTCCTATAATTTTCACGTCATGAAATATTCTTCTTTCAATTATTTTGTCAACCATTTAAAAATGTAAAAACCAGTCTTAGCTCACAGGCGGTACAAAAAACAAACTCTGGCCCATGTGCTGTAGTTTCCTGAGCCCTGTCTCTACCATTATCCTTTTATATTTTCATCTTGTCTTTGAAGCCTTCCTGACCACTTGCTTCTCACTCTAGTCTACCCTATAGAAGAGTGCATTGCTAAAGCCCTTCTTTTATTAAATCATTTCTCTGCAAAAATGAAACAAACCAGTTTCTCCACTATATCCATTACTTGCAGCATTCACTCAAACTCCTCAGGTAGGTATCTGAGGCCCTTACCAATTCCCCAGCTGCCTTTCTAACCTTATCTCTGACCCTTTTCTGCAATGAGCCCTGTGCTCCAGCAGCCTCATTGCATTGTCCCTGAACCTCTGCACCTTTGCTTGGGCCATGCCCAAGAACTGCTGGCATTCCCCTTAGGAAGGGAGGGCCCCTTTGTTCTATGAGGTGAGTCTGCAATGGAGCTGGGCCCTAGGAAAGCTGGACAATGCAAAGTGATTGCAATGAAACATGGCTTAAACATTAATAAAGTTGAGTTAAGAAGGATTTAGTATTCTGGGGGAAATACTTGAAAAGAGCTGTGTGGCACACTTGTCTAGGCCGGTGTTTTTCAAACTACTTTGCAGACAGATATTCTGAGAGTTTTGTTCAAATGCAGATTCTGGCAGTAGGTCCAGGGTAGGGCTTGAGATATTCTGCATTTCTATTAGGCTCCCAGGTGATGCTCATCCTTCTGGTTTTTGGACCATTCAGCCATCTAGCTAAATGCTTAGGAAAGGAACTGTGTACAGGTGACTTGGATATGGGAACAGGAAGGTGGTTGACCTGCCCCTCCCGGGTCTGCCTACGTATCATGTGACTCCCCTCCCCAAGAGTACTGCACTCTGAATGACTGAATAAATATTTGATGGTTCAAGTCTTCTTGATGAAGGAGGGGCTGCTGAAGAGAACTGAGGACAAAGTTGAGTGTGTGAGCTGCAGCCCAAAGGAAAGAAGGACCTTTCCAGTCCTGAGATGGTGGCAGTGAAAATGGCCACTGGGAAATGAAAAGAGTCTAATGTTGGTTGTGCACACAGACACATGCATACGCTGACACACACACTCACTCACAGGGTAGCTGGAGTGCAATACTTTTCCTTGATGTGGTTGGACTATCCCTCTTCTCCAAGGCACCTCTTCTGATCCACTGTTGCACACGATTTAGAATCTGTGTTTGGCTTCAGTACAAGTAATCTTACTTCGCTCTAACAAAACAGTAGGAAGCATTTTTGTATTGTGTGTCTCCAAGCAGAAGAGCAGATAGGAAAGTATTTTGCTGGTAAAGTAAACTTATCTGATCTATAACCGTTTATGTTTAATTATTAGCCTGGCTCTTGTATCTTTGGCTCATAAATTAGATGACCTTTTGGTGAAACTGAGTGTCACTTCCCTATGATTTAGCTTCATGCAAACTACAAGTTAGCCTGATTAATGATTTAAGTGACATCGTTCTCATCACCATCATTTCCCCTCTGCTTTTATCACAGAGAAATTTCCGTTCGGGTGACTGAACTCTGACCTTGGCATCGAGTCCCGGCCATGGTAAGTGGGGGAGTACCTCGCCCTAACCTGGTGCCAGCCCCAGACAGGTACAGGATGTGTATCTGGGGACTGTTGGCTTAAACAAAGGGTTGTTTGCTCAACTGGGGAGTGGGGAGGAGGAAGCAAAAAGGCAGGGTTTTTTGTTTGTTTTGAACACCAGTTTAATTTCTTTCAGCAGTGGTGAGTAACTTGATCCTGAAAATTTATTCTAAGAGAGAATGCTTTGAATCCTTCTAATATCCTGAAAATGTTAGAAACAAGTTGTAGTTTTCTCTCTGCAAAAGCACTACATGTTTATTATTGAAGAATTAGGTAAATATAAAGGACAAGCTAAAAACCCTGCAGATTCTACCACAGAGATGATGGCTGTGGGCATTTTGGTGTAGCCCCATCATTTCAGCTCTTCTCGAGTGTTCCTTAGCGAGGGGGGCCTGTCACCTGCCTCCTGTTTTCTGCTGTGATCCGACTCCTCGGAGATTGGTTATCTGATCTTTGGGACAGGCAAGGAATAGGATTCCTTACAGAGTTCTGTAAAGATCAGTGCTGAGGTGGAAGATGAGCCTCTTAGCTGCAAACACTTCTACGTGAGGCTGGCCATCTGCTCTCCTTCTCTTGCCCAAGGAAGGTTTCTGTATAGGCAGGTAATTCTGATCCCTGGTCTTCTGGAAGGAATAATAGAAGCAGAATCTTATACCCAGAGAGGAACTGGAGAGCCCACCAGCTCTAGATGCCTTCCTTTAGGAAGATGATGTAAACTATCCTAGACAAATAGTTACATACTCTTAATTTTTTTTTATGTTAACTTTTCTACCATTTTCTTCATCAACTCTGATAGTCAAGGACTTACTCATATCTGCACTAAATCTCTTATGCTTTAATTTAAAACCCATTTCTTCTTAATTGATTCTCCCTAGATATGGCAAAAACATTTATTCAGAAATGTTTTTAGCGCCTCTACATTGTGACAGATGAGGTACTAGGCTCTGGGGACTCGAAAATTAATGGGGCACCCTTCTTGTCTTCCAGAAGCTCACAGTCTTCCTACGTGTGAAGACTGAAACCACATTACCCTTCGTGTTCATTCTACTCCAGGAATATTTCCTCAGTTGCTCTAATCTTTCCTTCTAGAACCAGTTATCCCATCATGCCAATTATTTACTAGACAGATAAAGGCATATTTTAAGGAAAGGAAAACCATGCAATGCCATCACAATATTGTAATTCCAATTATTTTCCATCAATTTATTTTAGGCTTTACTCATATGTATAATGATTTTTAAATAGCAGTAATAAGAGCATAAATAACAATTTTGTTTTCTGCTTTTTTTTCATTTAGTATAGGAAAATGTTTAGAATAGAATGACAGATGAAAGAAGCAGGATACAAAAGTATTTATTCGCTCTAATCTTAGCCATGTTAACAGGTTTATATTACATTTTATATCATATTAAAATTAGTTATTCTAGATGGAGGACTTATGGACATTTAAATTTTCTTCTTAATTCTTTTTTGTTTTTTTGTATGTTCCAAATTCTCTACCTTGAGCACATAATACATTTCTAAAAGGAAGATATGTTTTGAAAGCCATTACATCTGAGTATTTAAATTTGCTCTACAGCTACTTGTTAAATTGTACTTTGAAAGTTAGCACTCTTCTGTATATATGTCACAATAAACAATGTTTTAAAACTATAGAAACAAACAATCCACATATAAAATGAAACCCATTGTACCTGAGTATTTAAATTTTTTATGGAAGTATAATTTACACATGGTGAAATGCACAGCTCTTAAGTTTACTTTTTAATGAGTTTTGACGAATTCTTATCCCCATGTAACCTACTCTCCTATCAAGATAGAGCTTTTTGTTACACCAGAAGGTTCCCTTATGCCCCTTCCTGGCCAATTCCTGCCCTACCCCGCTCTCCATCCCCCAAACGCAACACTCTTCTGATTGTTAATATATAGATTCGTGTTGCCTGTTCTAGAAAGTCCTATGAATGGAATCATACGCTATGTACTCTTTTGTGTCTGGCTTCTTTTGCTGAGTATTATATTTTTAAAAATTCGTCCAAGTTGCTGTATATATCAGTAGTTTGTTCCTTTTTACTGCTAATTAGTATTCCATTATATTATATCCCAGTATTTTTGATATTTATCTTCATTATTTTAATGACTAAATGATATTTTATCAATTGCAACATAGCACCTATTTCCAGCTCTTCTTTTTTGTCATTCTTCCCCACATCTTCCCTCTTTTTCCTGTTCCTGCTCTGTCAAGATGCCTTCCTGAAATGGACTCCTCTGTCTTCCCAGAAAAGATAATGGCACATTGTGCCCTGGAGTTCAATCGCTACAGATACTTTGGGGCTAAAAGGGAACAAATTCCTTGACCTTATCTTTTTCCTGGAAAAAGAGTTACTAAGAATGTTAACTGATAAACTAAATCACTCTTGCAAATCTCTCTATTGATTCATCTTGTTAGATATTAATTTTAATCCGGTAGTAGTGCCCTCGGCAAAGCAGTTTGCTTTAAAGTCGAATTCGGCATTTGAGCACCACCCCAAAATTTTTCAGTCCTGGAGTTCCAGAAGAACCTTGTGAGCTATCAGACTCAGAAAACTGAGTTGGGTCCATGCTGGAATTTCAATAGCAAATCACCAATTTGCTTAGGTTGGGGAAACAGATTGTACCAGGAAGGAAGTAAATTGTCCAAGAAAAGTTGTCACAGATTTGTGCTTTCCTCTGTCAGGTGTATGCAGGGGCTATGTGATGACTGAGTAATGGGCGCTGAGCATGTCCAAGACATGAAGATGCTGGTCTTTCAGAGTGCACAAGACCCATGCCCTTTGGTACCGGGGCCTTTGGATGGGCATGATGAAAGGTCCAGGCCAAGCTGGACTGGCTCACAGAGCTCAGATACAGCTTGCTAGAGAACTGCCCTAAAGGTATAAGAATCCTCCATTCCTTTAGATGACCCACATTACTTCCTTGGATAAGGTTAACCTCAGAGAGCTTTAGATACAACATCATTTTTTCCAACTTGTACAAATACCCTAGTCTAGATTTTGTTTTGGCCTTATCTGATAGGCTTGCCTTGAGAAATTATATCTATTATGAGAAACAGATATACAACTCCCATTATTATATTTATTGTGGAGATGTTGTTGAAGTTACATTTAGTAATATTTGATGACAATAGCCACCGAGTTTGCTAGGCTCTATGCTAAGTGCATTACGTATCTTATCCAACTTCATTGTTATAACCCTATGGGTTGATATTATTTCCAGTATACAAGTGAGAAAAATGAAACTTTCCCTAGGCTACATAGCAACACAGCTGGAAAGTTTATGGTCCCTCCACTAAACTAGACCATCTCACTACAGCCCAGTGTCTCTCTTTCATGAAGATCCATAGGTGACATTTCCCCAAGGGTCAGGATCCCCTTTAAAATGTTCCTGGTCCCCCTGGTAATGTAGAGGAGACCAAGCTGACTGTCTCCATGAGTCTTAGGAGATTTCACTGGTGTCATGAGCTCCAGGCTATGGCATACACTTCAGTCAAGGTTTATATAAGCTGAAAAACCCTTCTCCCTTTGCAGGAGTTCCTAGTCCTCTCCCTCTTCAACCCCCCCATCACCCCAACATCCTACCATTGTGACAACCAAAAGGGATGTTATCAGAAAAGTCAGGAAAAACAGGCCTGCCAATGAGACCTCAGCCCTGAGATCAGCCTTGGCAGTCTTTCTCAATCTCAGCAGTATGTGCTCTTTGCATCCTGAAAAACACCAGTGACCTTTACTGACATCTTGGTGTCAAAATCCTTCCCAACCTGCAGCCTCAGTAGATCAAATTCATACCCTAAGGACATACACTTGACAAATGAAGTAAAGGAAAGGCAGAACAATTTAAGAGAGAGTTCTGGTTATTACCGATTAGGCCAGGTTTAAGGACAAGAAAACAGAATTCATAATATCAAGATGCAGGTTGCTAAAGGATATAATGCCTATCGTCCAGTACAGAGGGGAAGATATACTAAAAACCAAAGCTAATTTGATTCTACACTCTACCACTTGATCAGGGAGCCCAAAAGAGCTCCACAAAAGCAGATAGACCCTCTCCAAACTCAGTATAAAGAAAAGCAGTACTTTTCTTGAGTGGCTGATCTGTTTTTCTCTTGTGGACACAGCCGGTCTCTTACAATTCCCTCTTTCTTTGGCCTCTAGGTAACTTGCAGAAAAATCTGTGGCTCACCTCTAATACACAGGTCCTTATGATCTCAATTTGGTTTCTTTTCCAGCCCCCGGGTTTACCTTGGTTTTCTGTTTTTTGTTCTTTGTCACTGAATTTCCCCATCTGTTTGCTTATGTTTTCTATTGAGTTATATGTATTTCTCTACACTTCTGTGCAAAACATAACACATTAATCAGTAAATTTGTTTGAAATATTCAGGGCACCTTGATCTTAATCAATAAATTATCTCCAAGTCATAATCCAACTGACCTGGTTCCTACTGGTCACTAACCTGTTTTGCTTGTTGATGTTTTTAATCTTCATTTGCAGAAGGTCAGGTTCACTAACTTTTACCCCTGTGCACACATCAGGGTACATCTTACTTTAAGCGATGTTCATTTCCAAAGATGGCAGTCATCATCTCCATTGCCGAAGGTTGCTGTCTCCTCCTTGTGACTCTGCATTCTCCCCTCTGTCCACTCTGGTCAGGGTTTGCTGCCCTCCATTCCACTGAAAAAGCTCTTATCAGGGTCCCTGGGGACCTGCATGTTGCCAAATCTGACCATCTCTTCTCTGTCCTCCTCTAAGCACTGACCATTCCCTCCTTCCTCAGCCTCTGGATCACACATTATTCTGGTTTTCCTTTTACTAAGGACAGCTCCTTCTCAGTCATCTTTTCTGAGATCTCTTTCTCTGCTGAACCTATACTGTTGGAGAGGCCCAGGCTTGGTTCTCATACCTTGTTCTTCTCTATCTTCACTTTCTTCCTAGGTCTTCTTGTCAAATAGCATCCAAATGCTGATGTGCTCTAGACGTATTACTCTAGACTTGACCTCTAGATTTATTCTGTATAACCAACTGTCTTTTTTGACTATCCGCTTGGGTATTTAATGGACATCTCAAATTTAACATTTTGGAAATAGAACTTATAAATCCCCCCCTCACCCCCAGCCCACATTGCTACCCCAAATCAGGTGGGTAGACCTCCTCTGGTTTCCCCATCGGTATAAATGATACCACTGTCCCCCAACTAGCTCCTCAGATTAAAACATTCAGAGTTATACTTGATTCTTTTCTTTCCTCACCTCCCACATCAGTCCATTAACAAGTTCTGTCACCTTTACTCCCACACACGTGCTGAGTCTGCCTCTTTATTTCCATCTTAACTGTTTCATGCTAGACAAGCTCTATATCCCACCCTAGATCTCTCTCTGACCAGATTCTGTAATGGTCTCTGCTTCCCCCTTCAGTAGTGTGGGGGACCTTTTTAACATGTAAATCACATCACATCTTCCAACCCCCTTGCTTACGACATACTATTGACTTCCCACTGCACTTGGAATAAAATGCAGACTCCTGGTCTGGTGCCAGTCCACTGCTATGATTTTCTTTCTTTCTTTAAAATTTTTATTATGAAATATTTTAAACACATACAAAAGTAGATGGAATATTATAAGGAACCCGTTGTACCTATCAATAATTATTAACTCGTGATCAATCTTGTTTCTTCTTTATCTCCACTTATTCACCCCCTCCTGTGCTATTTTGCAGCACATTCCAGACGTCTTTGTCGTTTCATCGGTAAACCATTTTAATACGCATATCTACAGGATAAGGACTCTTTAAAGAAAAATAAAACATAACCCTAATACCATTATCATACCTAAAAAAAGTTAACACTGATTCTTTAATGTCATCAAGTACCAAGTCAGTGGCCCAACTTCCAGTCGCGTTGCGCGGGTCTGCGCCCGCGGGGACCCTAAGGCGGCGGCGGCGCGGTGCCCGGGTCCCCGCGCTCCCGCCCGGGCCTCGCTGCGCGCCCGCGACCCGCCGCTGGCTGCCGGCTGCCCCCTGCAGGCGGTGGGCAGGGCCGCCGCGCGGGGGGACCCTCATGAGGCCCCGGAGCGCCCCCAGCCGCGGCCGCGAGCAGCGGGGCAGGCTCAGTCGAAGCAGCCCGACATTGCCATCTGCAAGCAGTCGTGGGAGGGAGGGGACGGTCCGTTTTCCAGTGTCCTGGGCTTCTGTGAAGGAAGAGATTTGGACCGCGAGCTCAAGGAGCAGAAGGGCGTGGGGGTGGGGGGCTTGTGCCCGAGAGTCAGGTGGGGGAAGTGGTTTGCTCAGATCGCCATGGCTCTAGCATTCACACGAGAAACACACCCTTCACTGGGATCTGAAAACGCATTTTCAAAATGTCTTCCCAAAAAGAACAAGTGTGATTAAAGTGGGTGAAATAGGAATTGCTGGAGTGTTAGAGGACCACTGTGATGTGGCTAGCGCCCCCATAGGTGTAGTCTCAACCTGAGTCCTGAATTATTCTCAAACTCTACAACTGTAAGTCTGATATTTGGGCTTTGGGATGGTGTGTTTAAGAAATGGCCACCCTGAAGCATGCTTACAGTGCAAAAGAAATGAATCCTTTAATTAATCGGATAATTGAAGGTAAACTGCCACCAATGCCAAAAGATTACAGCCCAGAGCTGGCAGAAGTGATAAGAACCATGCTGAGCAAAAGGCCTGAAGAAAGACCCTTTATGAGGAGCATCCGGACGCAGCCTTGCATCAAGCACCAGATCTCATTTTTTGGAGACTGCAAAGGCAACAACCTCCAAAAATATTATTTAAAACTGTAAATCTAAGCCAGTTGCTGAGACTCAACCACATAATGAAGGAATGCCCCCTCATCCACATTCTTTTGAGGGCAAAGACAAACGTTTGCCCCAGGAGAAACCCGTGGTCATTGGTGGAAAGAAGACATCTGCCAGTTGTAAAGGCCAGCTCTGCAAAGCAGATGTGAGTCACCAGCCACCAAGGAAAATATACACATCTTATCTGCAGAAGGGAGGGATTTGATGAAGATAGCTTAGTTCAGGAGAATCAACCAAGACACTTTGATTCCTGTAATGAGCTAGAAGGTAAATACAGTTTCTCTAGTGAAGGAGAAGAGGCTGCAGGATAACATGAAGTCCAGTGCTCAAGCTGAACACCCAATCCCCACCTGGCACTCTGATGGTGCCACCAGGGGGAAAAGGAGCAGCCTCTAAGCAAAGACCAACAGCCAATGGACCAGGATCATTTGGAGTCCACAGAGATTCTCTTTAAGCCATTTGTTCCTGTCATTCTTGATTGAGTTGCTGGTGAGTATACTGTAGAAAAACAGGACAGAACCCGCCCAGGCTTACAGCCACAGCTCTGGGACTGAACACTCCCTATCTTGGCAGTGCTGGCAGAAGAGAACAGACCCAGCCCTGTGGGGGAAGAGATGGTTCCAAGAGGTTCCTCCTTGACTTTTGCCTTCTCTTTCCACTGTTGGAAAGCAAACTTCGCATCAACACAAAGGAGATGCTGAAAACCAAAGTAGAGCAGTCAGTGTGTCTGTGAGCAGTTCGAGGAGCAGCAAGGTCACATCATCAAAGGCTCAACCTTTATCAGCGAGAGAGAGGAGGTGACCAAAGCAGACACAGGAAGGGATTTTTCCTGCAGGCCCTTCAGTGAGGAGAGCCCCTCTGAGTGTAGCAGGACCAGGGAAACCACAGGAGGAGACCAGCCCATCCTTGCCCAGGGGCTCTCTTCTGACTGCAGCCCTGCTTAGGGAAAGAAATGGATCCATTGTCTGTCTAAGGATGTGTTAAGTTCTTCTACAAGTTCCACAGAGAAGTCCAATGGGGATTCTAGGGAAGGGAAAGGTCATACAAGTGAAATGAGTGACTTGGTACAATTGATGGTGTCGTGGGATTTGTCTCTTTACACCTCAAACCTATGATCTCTGTTAGAAAAGGCCTGAGGCTAATCAGTTCGTGATTTAATGAGTTTGGGCTTCTTTCAAGCAACCTCCCACTCAATTAAGAGTATAGGGACAGACAATAGTTTAAAAGTAAAGAGCACTCAAGACCAGAATTCACCTTTAACACGTTTTTTACTGAAGGAGCACTTAAGGTAAAAGGAACAAGTTTACAATGTAGAAATTAATTGATACATTACCAAGCCTGGGAGTCCCTCTTCTCCAGACACAGCTGGACACGAGATTAGAGAGAGCTCCCCCTTGTTTCAGTTACAGAGAATTTATAGCACTTTTGAGTTACATTCAATTAAATCATATTCTATTTTTACATTAAATGATGCTTCCTGAATGCAGATGGTTCAAGATCAAAGGAAGGTATCCACGTTATCAGAGTCTTAGCCTTGAATGCCTGTAAAACTTACTGATAATATTTTTACTAGTTAAGCCATGATTATTGTAAGAGCACTATAACATACTTTTACTTGTATAAAAAATTAGAAAAGAGATTACTATTACTTGTCTCTAACTTGTTAATATAGTTTTTTTATTCTATTCTATTGATTAGTTTACCATTACATCATATTGATACACATGCATTTGATTAGGACTGTATTCAACCTTGCTACATTATTTACGACTTCTCTATGATTAAAGTAACAGCTGCAGCCCATCTTGTTTTCACAGAGGACTAAAGGATTACATGTTATCTATATCTAAGATGGTTGAGAGGGCCTTTCTGCTTTCTTGAAAAATATTCACAGTTCTGTTAACTATTTAACTTCTCCTTCAGTATAATTTTCTAATAAGGTTGTTGAAGGGTATGAAACATCTGTCCCAGTTATTATAGTAAGGCCTTTCCACTTTTTATCATTTGGAAATTGTACTTGAGTGTTTTTAGGTAAAAGTTCTGTTAAATATGATTCTATATCAGAAGGAATAACTGGTTCTTCACTATCAGAACAGAAAACATCAGGTGATATATGAGAGCAGCATGGAGAGAAAGAATCAGCATTCTCATTATCAGATTCCTCAGTAGAGATATTATACTGCAATAATGGCTCAGACCCCAAAATTGTACTCTAAAGAGAGCTGTGAAGATCTCCCAGGACCAAATCCAGTGTCAGAGTTCAAACTTCCTTGAAAATATCAGGACACTGATTGATTCCTCGCGGAAAAGTTGCAGAAGAGGCAGAGGAACTTCATTTTAAAGGGCCACCTTTAACTATTGTGTCAGCTTCTGAAAAAATAAGAAGCATAGTTGAAGTTTTGAGAGTTGATATCACTTGGGTGTGGGGCTCAGCTTTTAGAGCTGGTGTATGATCTTTTAGAAGCAGAGGATGAATTGGAGAGAGGTGCATTTTGGGGAACCCATGGGTGTAAAGTATAGGACTCACAGTGTGGAAGCTCACCAGTTGAAATTTTTTGAAGAAAATGGGAATTTTTTAGAACATTGTTATCTGTTACCATGACTAAAGACCTATTTTCAAAGGTTTTTTACTTAAAAATCAAACAAACCCATAACAATAGCTTGGAGGCCATTCAGGATACTTATATCTTTCTTCGGGGTTTTTTTAACTGGAAAAAAAATTGGACAGACAGAGTAATATGAAACTAGCTCACAAAAGAATAAAAAGGAAAAAACCTTTGGCTATTATATTCTCTATAAGAAAAAATCTTTAAAGCTTTTATTTGGTTACTATTTAATGAGCCTTAAACCACCAACTTCAGATGTAGAACTATTTTTAAGTACTAATTAGACTGAAAATATTGGCTTTGAAGTTTTACATTGTACTGTAGTGATAACAGCAAAAGAAGAAACAAATGGCACCATATGTCCAGTGATAATACTTGTTATTATTAGGTAGTAAATTTTTTTAAAAAAGTCAATTCATGATTCTGAGAATAGATTTGAAGAATATCAAGTTGTATTCTAGTACTTGAGCAATTGAATTCCTTTTTTATACACTGATGGATGTTTAATGTTTTTCATTTAATATGAACTCATTTAGGTTATATAATTATTTGAAACTAAGATATGTTTTTTTGGCTTTATAAATTCAATATGTTATTACATACAGTTTTATTTATTTTTAGATTTATTTTTCTATCAGCTAAAACACTTCCTTTTGGAATTAAGCAATTTATAAGTAAAGCTCAGATCCTTTTAGTTATGTTGGGTATTTTTAATGTTTGTCTCCTGAAATTTGTCTTCATGTAAATCAAGATATTGGTTGTCTTCCCATGTTTTAAATGTATTATGTGCATACCATATATTTTATCAGTTTTTTAATAAAGGGTAATACTCATCTAGGAAATCGTTTTTATAAAATACAATATTAAATTAAATTTTAAAAATAATTTAAAATTGTCTCATAAATGCCATTAAAAATTTTTTTACTATTTTATTTGGGATCCAAATAAGATTTACACATCATGATTATTGATATGTAGTTCCCTTTCTGCCTTCCTTTTTTCCCCTTGCAATTTATTTGTTGATGACAAATAGCTCATTTGTCTAGAAGTATTTCTCACAGTCTGAATTTTGCTGATTGCAGTACTGTGGTATGGTTTAACATTTTCCTCTATCCTCATTTCCTTAGAATTTGGCTCTAAAGCCTTGATCAATTAGGTTTGATTTTTCCCTTTTTTCAGGAGACAAGATTTTTACTTATCCTCCCGCTCTCCTCCTCAGCCACCAGGCTCAAGCCGCACAGGCCTTCCCTTCCAGCCTCAGTAGCTGTTTCCTCTGCTTGAAACCCTTTCCCCTGATCTTGGCGTGGCCAGCTCTTTCATCCCGTCAGATCTCAGCCTCAGTGTCACTCTGCAGAGCAGCCCTCCAGGGCCTTTCTGTCTGCTTCACAGCACTTTTCACCAGCAGACACTTTCTAGAATATTTATTTGTTGGCTTCTTTACCATCTACCTTTCCCCACACGGAACATCAGCCCCATGAGAGCAGGAGCCATAGTCCCCTGGAGTAGGGCAGGTGGGTGCCCAGCCAGTGTTTGCTGAACGAGTGAGTGACGCCTCCGTGTGGTCAGGGGCTGCTTCTCATCATGGCCCTCCATGTTCCAGGCAGCCAAAGGGGGCACCATCAAGGCAGCTTCTGGGTTCAACGCCGCCCAGGATGCCCAGACCCTGAGGAAGGCCATGAAGGGGCTTGGTAAGTGTCTCCCAGGGGTGAGTCCTCCCTCGCACATTATGCAGGTTCGTGAGGAGGGGATGCTTCCCAGGAATCACTGACTCCAGACGGACTCCGTGTCCACTAGCAATTGTGAATGTGTTTGACCTGAAGCAAATGCAGTAGGATGCAGGTTAGCTTTCCAAGACAAATTGGATGGGAGGGCATTAATTATTCACTTTACTAAAGAATGTTATATTGAAAGCATCCATTCTGGGTTTCCCCAATTATTTCAATCTGTTCTGAATTTGAAAATATAAATATATATAAAACTTTAGAGAGGCATTGGTTTTCCAATTAGCGCTGGTGCCAGAAGATTTACAAAGCACTTTCACAAGCATGATCTCATTGGATATGTAGACAACAGCCCTTAGTGATTTAGTAAAAGCAGCTACGGTTATTGTTATTTTAGCCCCGTGTTACAGATGTAGAAACTGAGACCAGAGACGTTAAGTAACTCATACAAAGTCACACAGTAAGTGGGACCGAGCCATTGGTTTAATGAAGCAGTGTCTGGTCGCCAGCTCGGGCCTGCCAGCTCCAAGTCCACGTTCTTTCCCTTGCGTCCCTCTGCCTGCTGCTGCAGTTATAGACACAGCTGTGGCAATACTGGCATGCTGTGTGTGGGATTTCATGTGAGAAGGCTTTGTGTACACGGCCAGAAGGGCTTGTCCCCCATGCACTGCCTTCTAGTGAGCTCCCCCAAGACCCTCGTGGGCACATTTCACGGGTGCACTGCAGGCCACCCACACCTAGACTCTGCACCTGAGAGAGCCTCTAGGACCTTGCCTGGGTGAACTTTTGGCCAGAGAAGTGCCTCTGGGTTTGTAGCTTTTGTTTAGAATTATCTTGGGATTTGGGGAAATACATTTAACCGTAAGACCTTATTCCCCAGTCTTTCTATCCAAAAGGAGTTCATTTTATTTAGTACCGATGCTACTAATAGCAACAAAATTAATGATAATAGCAACCATTCATTAAGTGCTACAAGGCTAAGTGCTTTACCTGAATTCCCTCTTTTAATCCTAACAACAGCCTCTTGTTACTGATGAGAAAGGGAAGGGCTGGGAGGTTAGAGGACTTGCCCAAGGTCTCAGAACTGGTGTTAGATTCGGGATTCAGTTCCAGGCAGGCCGGCTCGAGAGCTGGTGTTTGAGCCACTGTGCTCTCCTGTGCCCACCTCTTGCAACTGAACAGATATTGCCCTGAATGTCTATATCCTTCCTTCATTTTTCCTTTCCCATAAATAAAATGGAAAAGGTACTGGACCCACCATTTTGTTTTGTTTTGTTTTTCAGGTTTATCTTAAATCCCTGG
This sequence comes from Choloepus didactylus, assembly GCF_015220235.1. NCBI lineage: Eukaryota > Metazoa > Chordata > Mammalia > Pilosa > Megalonychidae > Choloepus > Choloepus didactylus. Next base: position 22,000,247 of record NC_051323.1, on the reverse strand, counting down.
GATAAAGCAAGAATATAATTTAGAAAGTGGACCACTTGGCATTAAGACTTCTCAAAATAAGAGCCGAGAGGCATTCAGCTTTCAGTTCCTTCTCTGTGTGGATCAATGCCAGACAGACTGTGGGAGAAGAAAAGGATTATCAAACACAGCCCTAAACTCAAATAATCCAGGGGCTGGTAGCACAGCCAAGGAGTACACAGAACACAACCTGATCAGCTAATAAATAGGATTCCATGGGGTTTAAAGAGAGATCACATTTCATTTAGGGGCATCAGGCAAGAATTCATGGAGGATGTAGAAGTTGAGATGGGTCTTGGGAAATAAATGAGTTGAGTTTCAATAGATAGAGATAAGTGAGAATGTGTTTCAGGGATGTGTGGACACCATCCTGTTCTCCAAAGTAGCTGAAGCCTAAGGGAGTTGTGGGAAATACATGGAGAGATGGCTTGCAGCAGGAGATACCTGCATAGCAGTGGGCTGGCTGGGAGCTTTAAAAATTTTTTTTTTCTCCTTTATTAGAGAAGTTGTGGGTTTACCGAACAATCATGCATAAAATACAGGAGTTCCATATCCTGCCCTATTATAAACACCTTGCATTGGTGTGGAACAAAAGAACAGGAATTAAAAAGAAGCGAAGGATGCCAAAAAGATTGTGGTGCTATAATTTGCATGACTCGGAGGAAATTTGAATGTGGAGGAAGGGGAAGGGTAAAACAATCAAAGCTATGTTGAGGGCTCACACCTGCTGACTGGAAGAAGGGTGGTGCCTCTCACAGAAACGTGATGGTGGGGTGAGGGGTGAGCCAAAGGGATAGGGGACAGACCTCTCTACCCCCCACTCCCCACACTGGGAATTCTAAAGGAGGACGGGATGGTTCTGTCTGTGAGGTCTAGAGGAGAAGCTATAGAACTTTACATTCACACTTTAGGGACCTACTCTCTGTTCCCTTAAAAAAACATGGGGTAAAAGATACATGGGGTAATTTTTCCCCCCTTTAATTCAATTCATTCTTCTTCTAATCAGCTCAAGCCACTCATTAGTGGAATGGACTAAACTTCCTTATTAAAACACAAAGATTGTCATTATAAGAGGGATATAAGACATATCTCTAAAATAAAATCATACAGTTTAAAAATAATGGAATAGACAGATATTATAGGCAAGCTGAAACCAAAAGAAAGGTAGTACTGTTACTATTTGAACAAATAAAATTTAAGGCAAACTACATTTAGAAGAATAAAACGATATAATCTATAGTAAAGCCCATATAGACCTCTATGTGCCAAGTAAGATAGCACTGAAATATATAGCAAAAATTATTTTAAGGAAATTTCACAAAACTGTAATTATACCAGAAGACTAAAATATCTCTCGGTATTTGACTGTGTTAGGCATCAAAAAAGAAAATAATAATAAAATTAATAAGGTTAATTTAGCAAATATACATCAAATTTCACTGAGTCTAGGACTCTATTATAAAATACCATTATTTTACATTCCATTAAGAAAGAAAAACAGTTGCAAATTAATTATAAGATGCTAGCATTATAAAATGTATCCTGTTTGTAGCGATTTTAATATGTGGAATAATGAGCATCATAGAATTGATGAAATACAATATCTCACTTTTTAATCTATTAGCTGAAAACATTTCTTTTCAAATATATGTGGAACTTTAACCAAAATTGATTATTATACAGACCATGTTTTCAGAAAAAAAATGCAGTAATCACTGTCAGAAATAAGAAAAGGAAAGGAAAGGGAAGGGAAGGGAGGGGGAGGGGAGGAAGGAAGGTGAGGAAACTGAGGCACAGAGAAGAGAAGTTACTTGCCCAAGGTCACCCAGCTAATAAAAGAAGGAAGGGAGAATTTAAAAAGACAAAAGCAGAAGTTAATGATTTAGAAAACAAACAAACAACCATAATAGAATACCAAACCTCAATAAAATAGACAAAACCTCCGAACGGTGACTCTTCTTACAAAGCTTTCTGCATGTGTTCCGGTGACTCCATTGAAGGCAGCCTTCTCGTTCCTTTCTCGACTCATACTCACTCTCGTCCCCCCTCCACCCACAGGCACCGATGAAGATGGCATTATCGGGGTCCTCGCCTACCGCAGCACCTCCCAGCGCCAGGAAATCAAGACCGCCTACAAGTCCACCATTGGCAGGGTAGGTCTTGGTTGCTGCTGCTCTGAGCAGCTGACATGGGACTTGTCAGGCAGCAGGGAAGCGGGACCCTTACCTCATCTAGATTCCTGAAGTGGACCCGAGCTTAAAGACTTTCTTGATAAAGGGTTTCTGCAGGTTGAAGAGCTTCTTCTGTTATACTTAGCCAGAAGAGATTTGGGGGAGCCCTGATCCACTGCCTCAAGACCAAGCTTGGTCTCTTCTCTCCCAGTCCTCGCCGGGACTTGGTTGTTGTATGGGCTCACCCGTCACCCTCTCAACCGTAACTCTTTCGGGCAGTGGAAGTCCTGGGCAGGACTGGGCTTCCAGCACTGCATGCTTTACCCTGAAGGCTGGGGTCACTATGGATGAAGACACTCCAAATGCACCAAAATATTTAAATCCAGTTTGTTTTAAATAGGCTCTTATACTGTTTAGGGTCTATTCTGACTGTCCCTCATAAATCCATTTAGCATCATATTCCTTTGATGATCATCAACTGAAGAGCATCCCCTCAAATTCTAGAATCGGCTTTTAGATGTTGGTATAGTTTAGCAGTTCATGCATTCAAAGGTCGTTCGTTCACCGTGTTTTCCCCTTTTGGTTTAAATCCCACGTCCCTCAATACCGTCTCTTAGTCTCCATTGTAAATGACTCATTTACCAGTGTCATTCCACCCAGTCTTTCCACATCACTGAAAGCCAACCTGTGTGATTAGCAAGAACCTTATTATTGGGGAAACATTATCAGTGTCTCCAGGTCCCACAGTACAGTAAGTGTGTGTTTCTATCCTTGAGGCAGCTTCTCAGGGATGGGCATTAAACTGGGTGGGAAAGGGGTGGTTCAGCTTTTACCCAGAGCGTCTGCATGCACATCTTGTGTGTGCACTCCAGTCCTCCAGAGCAGAATTGCTCTGTGTGTCTTCTGGGCATATGCTCTTCTCAGAGAAATTCAGTGAGCCCAAGCAGGTGTGCACGTGCATGTGCTGTGTGAACTAGAGACCTAATTTGTAATGGTACACATATTTGGGGTTGACATTCAGCTCCAGAACTAAGCTCATCTGATGGTATTGTTAAAATGGCCAACATTAATGGATTGACTGAGCACTAATTTGTTCATTCATTCATTCTATGTATGTGGATATAACATAAAAATATGCACAGTTGATTGAAATAAAGTATTGTGGGATCAGGCTTGTGAGGATCAGATATCTGGATTTGAACTATGAACTCAGCTTCTTATTGATTGGCTGCTGTTAAGCAGGTTCTTAAATTTTCTGGTCTGTAAAATGAAGAAATATTACCAAGTTTATAATGCTATTAGGAAGATTAGAAATAATAGCTGCAGAGCACCTAGCCCACTGCCTGGGACATAGTAAGTGTTAAACCAAGGGTGGCAATTAACATTGAAGTTATCTTCAACCTACAGTTTGTAATGTACTTGGGACAGGCATTAGAACTGGCTGGGAAGGAGAAAGCTGGTCATATAAATGTTCCCATAGAGGCAATAATGAAATATAAAATGTTACGGAATATGGGGTAACCCAGATGAAGAACCAGCCTATTTACAGAATGACTTGCCTTCCTATAGCAGTCCAGTTATATAGTTCTAGAAGGAAATATGAATAAACATTTTTAGAATTCGGTCCTTTGTCTAAATAATCACATTTCTTTCTAGAAATTGAGTCTTAAGAAATAATCATGAATGATTACAAAGACACAACTAAATGCCTTGTGTATATAACAGTAGGAAAATAGAAACAGGACTAGTTAAAGAAATATTGCATCTATCTATAGAAATAATCTGCAGCTGTTAAAATATATGAGTATTGACTTGGAAATACATTCTGGATATATTGTGAAGTGCAACACTGTTCACAAACTTTATGATTTTGGAATCTTCTTACCCTCTTAAATTATTGAAGACCCCAAGGAGCTTTTGTTTTTGTGGATTATATCTATTGATATTTTTCAGAAATTGAAACAAAACATTTAAAAACGTGTATTTTTAAATTTGTTTACAATAACAACAATATATTTTTATGGAAAGTAACCATATATTCCAAAAAAATTAGTAAGAAGGTTGGTATTGTTTTACATTTTTATAAATCTCTTTAATGTCTGCTGTAATAGAAAACATCCGGATTCTCATGTCTGCTTCCATATTCACATTGTTACAATATATTGTTTTGGTTGAAATACATGAAGAACATGTGGCCTTGCATAGACTTGTAGTTGGAAAGGGGGAAGCATTTAAATAGCTTTTCAGATAACTGTAGCTATGTAAAGTAGTCTTTGGAAATCCCCACTGTATACCCACGACAGAATGACTGTGAAAAGGCAAATAAAGTCTTAGTATTTTTATAAAAGTAGTTTTGACCTCCTGGACGCCCTGCAGGGTCTCGGAGACCCCAGGTACCCCTGGACCTCACTTCCAGAGCAGCCGATTTAAGTTACTGTGCCAGGTGAGTGGAGCGGGGACCCCCTTGCGTTGCAGGACCTGGTGGATGATCTGAAGTCGGAACTGAGCGGCAACTTCGAGCGGGTGATCGTGGGGATGATGACGCCCACCGTGCTGTACGACGTGGAGGAGCTGAGGCGGGCCATGAAGGTCTGTGTTCCCCCTCACGGGCTCTCGGTGCTGTCAGAGTAAACACGCGAGAGCCCGGGCAAAGGCTCCCGAGACAGGGAGGGACAAGGCATCGGAGAGGGGTTTCCTTCATTTATGGCAAGTTGAGGACACGGCATTACATTATAGCACTCTATTATAGCACTTGTACTTTAGTTGTTGTTTTCCAAAAGTTGTGAAATCATTTGCTCTTTCCTGAGACTGAACAAGGAGTGGGTATGGTTGTGCTTTTGGTACAGTTCCAGAAACTTGTCGTGTTAGCTGGTTTTGAGATATGTAACTTTATGACTGATACGTAGGGAGCCTCCAGCTCTGCTGTAGGCTTGGAACTGAGGGGAAAGAGGTCCTTAGTCACCCCCGAGGACCCATCCACTGCTCCCTAACCCAAGGTCATCCAAGGCCTGCTGATTTTTTTTGTTGTTGCCTTTGTTACATTTAATGGAATCCTATTAGTGTTACTGTTAATCGTAGACTCCAGTTTGTTTTGATTATATGTTTCCCCGAGTACCATCCCTTTTTCAACATCTTTCAAGGTTTACATTCATTTGTTCTCCCACATGTAACAACATTATTATATTTGTACATTTAGTTACCATCATTGACCACTCTAGGTTTCACTAAGTTATACAGTCCCTGTCTTTAATGTCTGTCTTTCCTTCTGGTGTCATACTTGCCCCAGCACTCCTCTTTCAGCTTTACTCACAGTCAATCTTTGTTCAGTGTACTTACAATATCGTGCTACCATCACATAGTATTATGCTATCCATTTCTGGATCTATACAATTAATCCTGCTGTAGTCCTTCAGCATCAAATGCCCGATCTCTACCCTCTTTCTATCTCCTGATAACCTGTGTTCTCAGCTTTTGACTCTCAAAGTTTGCTCATTAATGTTAGTTCATATTATTGAAACCATACAGTATTTGTCCTTTTGTTTCTGGCTAACTTCGCTCACCATAACATCCTCAAGGTTCATCCACATTATTATATGTTCTGTGACTTTTTTTCTGTCTTACAGCTGCGTAATATTCCATCATGTGTATATTCCAGTTTGTTTATCCACTCGTCCGTTGATGGACATCTGGACTGTTTCCATCTCTTGGCAATTGTGTATAATAAGGCCTGCTGATTTTTAACGACCAAGTACAAAATTCAAACACAATTAACTTCCTCAAACATACCAATAAATACTCAGCCTTCTGGAAAGTTCTGGAGTAGGCTCTGAGAAAGCAAAGAGGTAACAAACTCTTTGCCAGAAGATTCTGCCCTTCAGGGCAAGAGAATAGGGGAAGTCAAGGAACGATTAAGCTCCCCGAAAGCAGAAACTGGACCTAACCCAACACAAAAACCAATACATAGTAAACAGTCCATAAATGTTTGTTATGACTGATAATGATCATGATAAGCACTGTGGATTTGGGGCAGGCAATAAAATTTAGCAAAACCTGTTGCTAGAACCCAGTGAGTTGTCTTTATTCTCTGCAGAGCCCTTGGCTGTCTTCCTTCTGTGTCTGGGGCTCTGCTTCATGATGCCCTTTCCTCTGGGTTTCGTGTGCAGGGAGCTGGCACAGATGAGGGCTGCCTGATCGAGATCCTGGCCTCCCGGTCCCCGGAGGAGATCCGACGCATCAACCAGGTCTACCAGCAGCGTATGTGACACCCTCAGTGGCCCTGGCTGAGTTTTTGCTATGATTTGAGAGTGGGGACTAGCATTAGGTGGCTTTCTACGAGCTAGACTCTCTTCCTAGAAACACTAACCACAAGCTGACCCTCCGTTCCGGGCTCTGCTTTGAGGCAGCTCTTTGACTGGGCAGTTGAGTGTCTGTTTGCTTCTCCAGACTTCTTAGATGAAGAGGACATATACTCTACGCAGGCTACCAGTGTTTTATTATCCTGAAAGTTGGAGAGTTGTACCCTAAGAGAGCAAAAGTGCTTTCAATCTTTGCCTGAGTTTTTGCTCAAAAGTGGTAGCACCAGGGAATCTTAGCCCTCCAAGGAATGACCCGGAGTTGCTGCCTGGTCTGACTTTTACGCTCAGACTGGACTGATTGTGCTCCAGCCGTCTCAAAAAGAGAGTCATTTACTCACCTCTCAAAAATCTCCAGAGAACATATTATATAAAGAGCTTATAAAATATGTGTACCCTTTTGCCCTGAGAATACAATTAAAATGCACAAAGGTTTAAATAACACAACATTTATGTGGCATTGGGTATATTTGCTAAAAATGTCCAACAGCAGCAACTGGCTAAGCAAAATAAGGTACAACACATACAATAGACTATTATGTGGTCACTGAAACTTTTATTGAAGTATATTATTAAATTACATTAAAATATATGGGGAATATGGATAAGTGAAAAAGGTAAATCATAAAACTATGCTACGATGGCATTTCTTTAAGAAAAGGGCATAATATATTTGCATGGAGAAAAATGAGGAATAATTCTCACCAAAATGATGTCAGTGATTATTTCTGGGTGATTAGATTATGGTGGGGTCCTCCCTCCCTTCTTTTTACTTATTTGTTTTTTTCTAAGTTTTCTGGAGTAAACCAGTTACTGTGTTTACAGAAAGAAAACAAAACAATGAGATGTTTTTGGTCAGTCTTCAGAGCAGGAGATTCTAAACCTTGGGAGTTTGATTTATGTTTTAGCAGCCGGATCTCCATGTCTGCCAAATGGCAGGTTTCTCCCCTGAAAGCCGTGGAGGATTTATGCTTCTCTCGGGGAAGCTCTCAGAACCTCTCAAGGGCGTGAGGTGGGACGAGGCCGAGAAGGCACGTGCTAGGATTTGTGCTCGAGTGCCCCCCACCTGCCCCAATGTGGGTTTAGAAACTCCACCCTGACCCCAGCAACAGCCGCTGCGCCCCCAAAAGTCACGGTCCCCGCAGACCTTTGGGCAGAAAGAACTAGAGAGGGAAAATTACAGCTCCAGCCTTCTCTGCAGCCATTTTAAGGAACAGAACATCACGTTTCCACAATAGTAAGATGAACTTATCTTGACCATTTTGCCAGAGTTTAGTTTTAGAAACACTGTGCGTGGAGAGAAAAACCTCACCAGAGTAGCTTCAGTGACGGGGCCGATCTTGGAGAGGGCCGAGCTCCTGGAGTGGGACGCGTTGGGAAGTATCTTTAATCTGACGTATCTAGTTACGCTCTCTTTGTAGAATACGGACGGAGCCTTGAAGATGACATTCGCTCTGACACATCGTTCATGTTCCAGCGAGTGCTTGTGTCCCTGTCAACTGTGAGTTTGGGTCTTCTGTTGGCTGCTACTGATAGGCAGTGGGTTTTATCCAGATGCCCACTCTCTCCCCTTTACTGTCTTATCATCCTTTCAGCCTCAAATGAGAACAGTCCCCAGATGGTGTTCTTGGGCCTCTCTGTCTCTTTCTCTAATCTCTGCCTCAGAGACTCCCAGTTCCGTATGCCCACGTGTTTGAATTGAACTCAAGAAACATTTTCAGGTATTGACTACATGCCATGGACCCCTGTTACTTGGTGTGTGGGGAGTTATGAAGATGATGAAGGGCCAGTTCCTGAGATTCAAGAGTTTATATTGTTTTCAGGGAATACATCAGATATGCAAGTTGCTATAATAAAGGCGTGGAAAGATTAAGTGCCAAAGGAGAGGCACATAAGGAAAGGCAAGATTCAAAGAGAGATTTTGGCTGAAGAAACAAGGAAGGGCTTCATGGCAAAGATCAGAGAGGAGTTGGAGGGTTGCTAGGATTTCAAGAGGCAGAGATGATGTGGGTGGGTGCATTCCAGGCAGGAACAAGGCAAGGGGGCAGGAAACAGAGAGTTGTGTTCAGGGAACAATTAGTTGGGCAGTTGGGCTGTTAACTCCAGAGGTGAGGTGGAAGGATGAACTGGGATTCTATGTCAGGAGAATCCTGCTGGGCGGCACAGTTACAGTGTTTTTGGAGAGCAGTAGGGAGCCACTGAAAGTTTGGGAGCAGAAGAGCGATGTGATTGGAACTCCATTTTCAGAAAAGTAATTTAGTGCTGTGTAGGATGAACTGGATGCTGGGAGACCAGGTAGGAAGTCACCTCAATGTTCTAGATGAGAAATTAAAGCAGGACTGGGCTTAGGTGGGAACAGGGGGTGCCGGAAAAGAGAAGATGGATGCTCGGGATATTTCACGTGACTTCCCGATTTTATCTTTATCCCTATCCTCTCTCCTGAGTGAGACTCTCATTTCCCACTGCTTTTTAGACACTTCTTTATGGATATTCTGTCGTCACCTCGAATCAGTCCTCCTAAACCAGAACTGATTTTACCTCCAAACCAGTTCTTGACTTGCCTGTTTCTGTTAGTATCGTGCCTGTTCTTCCAGCTCCCAAAACAGTATCCCAGGAACCACGTCCAACTCCCACTTCTCTCCCATCTCTCCTGTTTATATCATAATGCCTGCCTGTTCTTATTTCCTACCCGTTTTTCCTCTTCCTGCATATATTTACCACCCTGCTGACTCATGCTTAGACATAAAATACTGAGGCAGCAGAGCAATAAGAATAGGCTCACAACCCAGAGGAAAGTGATCCTCTTTGTCACTCTTTCACATTCCTCCACAGTGTCAGCCCTGTCTACAAGCTGCACTGGGGAGGGACTGGGGCATTTCCATGGGCTCCTCAGGCCCCTCTGCTGCACCCAGATGCTCTCTGTTCTCACCCCCTTTTTGGCAGAAGTCAGTCGATGTAGGGTTAGTAAGAAAGGGTCCGCAAAGAAGACACAAGGAATTGGGGCCATAGTGGAAGGGGGGCAGCCAAAAGGCAACATTCAACCTCTTTCCTCGTCTTCTGGCAGAGACCACCGTGCAACTTTTAGGAGACATGGGGGCTCGCCCTCTGGCTGGTAATGTTTTCTGAGCACAGAAGGGAGCACGGATGAGAGCTGTAGTAATTCCAGCACAGATGCTAGCTCTCCCCCGCTCTGAAGCCTGACCCCTTGTGGCATTCTGTGTAATACCATGTCCTTGGGTTCACTGACATTCTGTTTTCAGCGTCCTCAAAGTCTTCATGATACTTTCTTATTCACTTCCATTTGTTTTTCTTGTTCTCAGGGTGGCAGGGATGAAGGAAGTTATCTGGATGACAATCTTGTGAGACAGGATGCCCAGGTTGGTAGAGCTGTACCTTCTTCCAGGTTTACTCTCTTTTGCCAATAAATCAGACCTTAGTTCGTGGACACCCTCTTATATGCCAGGCTGGGATATGCTATGTAAAAAAGATTCCCACAGATGACCTTTAATAATAGAGGTTTCTGGTAGATACCAGGGCTGAGGGGTGGCATTGGATGTCACCCCAAGAGCTATATAAGCACCTCTAGAGGCCAGACCTCTTAACATTAGGACCGTCGTGTAGCCATCCCAGAGAACCATGGGGTTGCTACAGAATCACTTGGAGGTGAAAGGACCTGGCTTTGCTTTGTTTACCTTCCATTTCTACTTCCCAGAAGAGAACATTTGATCAGACCTGTGTAAAACAGCTTGGCAGTTGCTTCCCTGATACACAGCCCACTTAGAGTTGCCTTGGCACCAACCCCTAGTCTAATCAGCTGTGGCCAGATAATGCTAATAATACTAATAGCGAATTTAACAGTGGGTGCTTACCAAGTACCAGACACTGTTCTAAGCTCTTTCTAGGAATTATGTGATTGAATCCTTGCAATAACCCTATGAGGTATAAGTATTGCCATCCCCCGTAGGCTCAGGTTCACTTTGATAATGAATGACAGAACTGGCAATATGGCTCTAGATCCTGTACTCTTAACCAATATACAACCATAGAGAGGGCTTTGTCCCATTCTGCATGTGACGTGTGAGCCATTATGGATTATGCAGGAAAGCACCTGTTGCTTTCCTTAGAAGGAAGAGGAGCGTGTGTGTGTAGTATGGGTTCCGAGGACTCCAGGAGGCCCATCCCTTATATGGAGATATAGGAGATTACTTTCAGTCTGGCACCCTTCAAGAGGAGAAGGCACTGACAACCTTGGAAACCTCAGATACTTATGTGAATTTCAGCTGCCTCAAGGAGAGAATTTTGGGGTTGCTGGAAGGAACCTCTGTATCCCAGGTGAATCTCAAATTAAATGAAGAGTCAGTGAGCAATTTATTTCTGAAATATTCTATCCACTATCATTTTTTGTGTGGGTTTACTAGGTGCCAGGTTTGTGATGCCTGCTTTTAAATAGATCATCTCATTTATTCCTTACAACAAAATCTGATGTAGATATTATTACTTCTGTTTTACAGATTAGAAAACTGATGCACAGATTTAAATACTTGCCCAATATCATATAGTTGTAAGAAGTCTCTGAATCCAGCTCTGATTTTTTAAAACCATGCAGTTAGCCAACAAATATTTTGGGGTCTTCAGGGAGCACAAGTCTCCTTGGAAGTAACCAAGTGAAAAGGGGCTTCCAAACATGTTTGTGCTAGACGAAGTTGGTCTGAGGGAGTAGAACTCAGAATGGGATTTTTCTGGATCCTCACAAGTCTTACCAAGGAAAGGCATTTAAGAACATCTCCATCCAAGATTTCATCTCTTCCCGGGTAGGCCGGCAGGAAAGTCTTGTCAGTCTTTGCCCTTTAACTTGCTTCAGCAGCAAGAGGAGAATTTCCAAATTTGAGTATTGTAGCTGGATTCTGGTCTAGGAAAGCAGGTGGGTTTGAGATGAGAAGATTTATCGGGACAGATGGAATTATTTCATTGATATGAAATTATCTTTCATATAAAAGATAGACATGTTGAAATATAGAGAAACTATGATCTAACAAGTCCAGTTTTAAATATTCTTTGAGGGAAACTTGCACTAAAAGAAATATAGGTAGTGTACAGAATTCCTACATTAAAAAGAAATTCACAATATATTAAAACCACATTAAAAATGTCCTTTATAGCTTTTACTAGAAAATAAAAATAACTAAAAAGAATAATAACCAGGAAATATAAAAGTAGGGGAAAATGTGCACCAGCACTGGAAACTGTGAAGGAGAGCTGCTGAATTGCCAGATAGGAAACAAACCTGGGCCAAGGGCGCGGGGAGGCCACTCCCGCCCCCGGAAAGAGGCTGAGCCCCTTCCAGCTGGAAGCAAGCACAGACGCGGAGAACGAGCGCCCCCTGGGGGGTTCCCCGGGACTGCAGCTGTATCCCCGCGGCTCTTGCTGCACCAGCAACAAACTGCTCCTGCTTCAAATTCATCCAGGTGAAGAGTGAGGAGATCTTGACAACCAGTAAGAATCCACTCACTTAGGTGTGGAGAGAAAAACAGCTCTGGATATCTGGATAGACTTGCTCATCATTTAAGGATGAATAAGCCCGAAGACCAACAAATCCTGAGCTCAAACAAAGCCATGCTGCAAGGAACAGAATCAAATTTCATATTGCTTTGGACCCTTAATAAAAGGAGAGAAAAACTGCTTTAAACTAAACAAGAGCTTAAAAAAAGAAAACAATAGTGATGAAGGGCCAGTGGAAATAAAAAAAGGGAGTAGTAGGGTGAGTTAAGGACAAATGTTGCTAAATGAAACAAGGAAAAACAGAATTTTAAAGTCTGTTAGCAGCAGGAATGATGAGAAATGGCATGACAGAAAACGGAATCATTGTTGTGGAAAGCAGTATTGAAAAACTCTCCAGAATTCAGAAGAAAAGGATGAATTGATAAAAGAGGAAGAATATAGAGGAATGAAGACAAGAGATTAGACTAAAGGCATTAGAATCACAACAAGAAGGATGTGGTTAAACTTGCCCTAATATATTTTTAAATATATAATAAAGGTAAATAAGTTAAAGTGTGTGGTCCTGTTGCAAGAATAGAAGAAATTAGTGGAATGATTAGGAAGTAATAAAGTAGAACCAAGCATATATGAGAATATACAGGTCGCATTTCAAGTCAGTGGAGAAAGCACAGATTACTTACTCAGGGAGTTGGGACAATTGGCTAACCATTTGGGAAAGAATAAATTAGATGCTTATTTCTCTTCACATCTTAGTGAGTTCCAAATACATTGAAAATTTAAATGTAAAAAAATGAAACCATAAATATACTATAATGAATTACAGTAAAACATTTTCAAATCTTGGACTGGGAAGGATTTTGTATGCATGACACAAAAGGCAAAAACCATAAAGGAAAATGACTGACAGTTTGGCTATGTAAAAATGCGTACAGTTTTATCAAGCAATACCATAAACAAAATTCAAGATTACTTGATAAAATGGGAAAATTTTAGCCTTATGTAAAATGACTTTAATATATGATGAGATTTTATAAAGAAGAATAAATATACCCCAGCTTTTAAAAAATGGACAATGAACATTAACAGGCAACTCAGAAAATCAGAAATGGCAAATAAAAAATATCTGACCTCACTAGTTTTTTTTTAAAAAATAGTAACACAAAATGATACCATTTCCGCCATTTACAAGGTCCTTTTTTTATGGTATTTTACAACAGGTATCATCCTGTGACAGATTAGAAGTTGGTCCTTTGCCTACATTTAATTAAAACAAATTTAATTAAAATTTAAATAAATTTAATTACAATTTAAACAAATTTAATAAAAATTTTAATAAATGTGTGGTATGGCTGCTGAATGGGTCAGCCCAAGTAGAAGGGATTCCTTTTAACTCGTAAGATAGAAACACGTAGTCTGCGTGTGGGGTGCTGGTGTTTGCCCTGACTTTCAGGGAGGTATTTTAGGATCTCATTGATCTTTTTGGCTAACAGAAATTCCTGAGTCATTTCCACTCACCAGCTACACCACTTTTACCCTCATCACCAACAAAACCCAAGCCAACTCAGCTCTTTGAAGTTCTGGAAATATTTGCATATGTCTTGGCATATCCTTTGTGGTGTTTTAAAACTTGTGCTTTATTTGTCTTCAGGCTCTGTTTGATGCTGGAGAGAAGAAATGGGGTACAGATGAGGTACAATTTCTAAGCATTCTCTGTTCCCGGAATCGAAATCATCTGTTGCATGGTAAGATGCCTGCCTCAACTTCCTAAGAAATTGGAAGTTAGGGAAAACTGTATTGCCCAACATTAATTGATAACCTTTTGTCTTCACTTTGACAGAGATTGCTGAACTGTCTTAGTTGTCTTACCTTGGAAATACGTGATTGTGACGATGTGCATGAGGGGTCAGTTTCTGAAAGATTAATTATGAATAATTAGCAAATAGACAATGTATTCATAGAAGTTTGACATCCATGGTGGTTCTAGGAAACAAACCTTCATGGTCAGTCCTTCTTCTAAAACAACCCCAAGATTTTAATTTTCATTTAGTTACATAAGAAAATAATTTTCAGTGCATAAAAAAATTTAGTTACATAAGAAAATTATTTTCAGGGCATCAGTAAGCAATAAAATAGAAATGTTGGTTGACATTTATCCTGTTTAACATCCAAGCTATAAAGTTAATAGAAGTGATTTCTTTAGGGGGTATGCTGTGTAAGATGAATATTGGGTAGTTTCAAATTTTATTTCTTTTGTGTTTTGTTTCTAATTTGCTTCTGAAAGTTCTAATTTTTGTAATGTGTTTTTAACTGTAGGGGAAAGATATAAACAATTATGGAATATTTGTCGTCAGCTTTATTTTCTTCCTGTAAACAGGAATAAGAGTTTAATAAGATATTTCATACTATATTTAAGCTCTTTGGGTCTTTATGCTACATCTTAATTTTATAAATACAACATGTTCTTACAATCACACACAGTTTACAAAGCTTGTGGGAAATTTTAGAAGAATGAATTTGCTAAACTGCAAACATAAAGTAATTGAAAAGTACAACTTATTTTGAAGTTGCTATTATTTCATATAATCCACAGTGACAAAATATAGGTGGTTATTCCATTAATAAACATCATGGGCTACCATCAGACACACCAACTTGTGACTCCCAGCTCCTTTTCTCACTGCCTTCCTTGCCCGATTACTAATAACGCAAATGCCCCGCATGGTGGTATCTGCTAAGAACTGCAGATCCTCAGAAATGGATTTAGTTTGGTAATACTTATTTCCTGGCACAAATCAATAGTGGGGCAGTTAAAAAAATCTGTTTGTAAAACATTGGATCTGCTTGTCAGACACTGGAAGCAAATATTTTAAGAACTGTTTGGATAAAGAAAACTTCATAGTTTTCTTCCCAACCAATAAAAATAGTGAGGATTCATGATAGCTAAGGTTTTGTTAATGATTTTCTATCATCTAGGTGCAGTGCTAGTATATTATAAACATGGTTTCTTGCAACATCCCAGTGGCATAATCATTATTTTCCCTATTTCATAGGGGAGAAAACTGAAGATTAGGAAGTGTGTCAGTTAGGGTTCTTTGATTCCAAGCAACCCACTTTGACTCCACTTAAGAGGAAAAAATATAGAATGGGAAAAGTGGGGAAATGGAAAACACTGGTGGCTCATAGAATTAATTGAGAGCTGAGCTGAACAACTTTGGGAAGAATAGAAATCAAGGCAAGGAAATTTCTGGGCATCTCAGTGGAAGGAATTCAGGGGTTTTATCTTTAAGGCAGTGTTTTCTAAAGTCTGCCCTCCTTATTTAAACTTGAACCCCGACTTCAGAACCCATACTTCACACTCATCTCTTAAGAGTGGGACCCAGCAAAATTAGCAGGTTTCCGGGTGATTTTTATGTTCACTGACGTTAAAGAATATCTTGGATGTTCTCGTAGGATGACTCAGTGCTTTGGGTCACCCCCATCGTCTGCTCAATTAAAAATTTCCCAGGAGGAAAAATATAATTGGTCTTGATTATGTGAACTGCTCACTTGTTCAGTGAAGGTTATAGTATGTCTTAGAGAGCAGGGGTATCCTTTGACTGACATTCCTTTGAAGATCACACTGTTGTGGGGTAAGGCAGCACCTCAGAGAAAAAGATGCTAAGAAGATAAAACAGATACTCACTTTAAGAAGGCTCCAGAAGGAAGCAGCAAGAGAGGAAAACATATTCATCACATTAAAAAAAATACTTGGCAAGGAAGTGAAAAAATTTAATTATGTTAAAGCCTATTAAAAGATGTGACCAGCCTATTAAAAGATGTGACTTAGTTTTAAAGAGGTTGAATTGCTCTAGCTTTGATTAGCCAAAGGGAAGATAAACATACAAGGGATTACCCAGGCCAAAATCAAGATACATTCTACTTGTTAAGGAAACAATGAGAAAAGCACATCTCCTCCAAGGTCAACTCCATTTTGCATGTGAAAAAACAGGGTCCCAGATATGGGAAGGGACTTGACTCTTGTCTTCTTCCAGGTTGCACGGTGTTCCTTCTTCCTTTCCTGGAGCAGCTGCCCACTGTGCCATCGTCCTCCTGGCTTCTTGCCCACATTGCTAATCAGTTTCCTTTTGAAATATGCCAAAGAGTAAATTGTGTCGCCTAGTTAAAAGATGCTCATCCTCTCTATAAATTTCAGGTTCCTTTATTCTTTTTATTATTAATAATGCCATTTTACTATTGTTTCTAGTGTTTGATGAATACAAAAGGATATCACAGAAGGATATTGAACAGAGTATTAAATCTGAAACATCTGGTAGCTTTGAAGATGCTTTGCTGGCTATAGGTAAGCTGGCAGGGGGTGAGAATGGAGAAACAAATGTCTGTAAACTTTCTTCCTTATTATCAATTTGTTTTTGTTTTTTTTGGGGGAGGTGGATAAAAGTTGTTTAAATTATTCATGGTGTGTTCCATAATTTTAAACCAGAAATATTAGGTACAACCTGATTAATATTGTACTGCCTGGCTTTATATATTTAATATCCTCTTTGCCTTTATAATTCAACATATGGGAAAGATAATCCTATGCTAGCTGCATCTTGCATGTCTGTGAATGGCTACAACAAATAACTGTCTCAGATGATAGAGATAGTAATCATCCTTTTGAAACTATATGCTGTCCTTTGCTTTGCTAGCCTTTATTAATTAGTCCTCCAAGAACTCAATGATAAATTGAGGGTACATTGCATCTGTGAAAATGTCCTCAGCTTAGCCCATGTTCATGAAACATTGCCTAAAACTTCTCAAAGTAATCAGGAAATAGTACCTGATACCTTGTAGAAAAAAAAGGAACCGCTGTCATTTTCTATTTTCTTACAGGTTTTTTATGTAATCTTTTCTATTTCTTTTTTTCTCTTGACAGTAAAGTGCTTGAGGAACAAATCTGCATATTTTGCTGAAAGGCTTTATAAATCTATGAAGGTAAATGGCCTCATTTTTAGCATCTGAATGACTCAGCATGTCTTGTGTACACCTTCATGTGATTATTTATACACTCCTGCCCCTAAATTTCAGCCTGAAATATTCAATTCAATTCACCAGTATTGATTACCTGCTAATAATAATACTGGGTAATATCTGTTGAGTACTTATGGTGTGTAAGGACTATTATTATCCCCCATTTTTTGGATGAGGAGGAAATGGAGGCATAAGGAGGGTATGCAATTTGCCCGAGGTCCTCAAGGAGGATGTAGTGGAACAGGGATCCAAACCCTGGCCATCCAGCTCCAGAGCTGTTTTTCTGTGCAAGCACCTGTGCTGGAACCAGGGTAAGTGCAGGAAAGAACAAAAGGTAGTCCCTGCTCTCAAAGAACTTTCAGCCTGGTGGGGAAGGCAGGTAAAGCGCAAAACACCAATAATAAAATAGAATATAAGAGAGTAGCTGAGGATCCCATTATTATAGGAACACAGGGGAAAGGTGTTTTTTTGTTTTTGTTTTTGTTTTTTCAATATTTGTGTTGGGACAGTAGGGAAACAGAAAATACTATATAAAGAAGTTGGTATCTCTGAGCAGGACTTAAAGGAATTTTACGTGGTGGAGAAGGAGGGGTGGTAAGGCTGGGGAGGGAAGGCTGACATTCCAGGGGCAGGATCACTGGGAGTGAGGCAGGCAGACTGGATAGCACAGCATGTGTCTTGAGAATGTCAGTGTAATCTCCTCTGTTCAGAATATAGAGTATTGGGAAAGGAAGTTATGGAGAGTCTTGAACACCATGGTAAGGAGTGAGGATATTCACAGGCCTCTAAGGTGGTGGAGCAGACAGAGGACATTGTCTTAACTTGCTGGGTTAAAGAAGAGCACTATCTGAAAAACGTATAGGCTCTGACTGTGGGGATCTCCTTTTCTTCCTTAGGGTTTGGGCACCGATGATGACACTCTCATCCGAGTGATGGTTTCTCGAGCAGAGATTGATATGCTGGACATCCGGGCATACTTCAAGAAGCTCTATGGGAAGTCCCTGTACTCCTTCATCAAGGTAAGCTACAAGAGCCTTGCCTTGGCCCCGGGAGAGCACTGATGAAAAGAGCAGGTCTTTAGAGACTTCTTGTCCCCTCCTACTTCACATATATCATCCCCTTTAAAGATCCCACTCTAATTCAGATATTTATAGTCTCTCTTTTCTTTCACACAGATATTTAAATCTTTGCAAGGTTAGAAGCTGGAAGTGTTTGCCTTCTAAACACAGTAATTATTTCATGCTGGCCCCAGACAGAGAAAGATTATATTTTAATGTCTACTTTTAAGAGCATAATTTCCTTGTCCACCTGACTACCATAAAAGATGAGCAACTGAACCACTCATCCACAACCCTGTCAGGGCCAGCTGAGGTCTGGAAATAGGGGAAAGCATTTTAGTTATCCTGGCTTGCTGTTCTTTATCTGGCATTGTATTTCTAAGAGACCTAAGATGGAATGAGAGTGACGAGAAAGGTTTCACATCTCATTACTGGGATTTTGCTTCTTGAGGAAACCAGTAGGGTCCCATGAACATGAGGCCAAGACTAATTCTCCTAGAAGCTGGAGTTGCCTGAACAACAAATTTCAAATCAGGATTTGATCTGTGAGTTAAATAAATTTTCTGAGTACTACCAATAGCTTGGACAGGTGTAACTATGAGGTGATTTCAGCAGCAGATTTTATTCCTATGTCTACAAGGCATTCAGGAACTTGATTCCATTGCTGTATGGCATATGAAGTCACTTTATTTTGCTGAGCTGAAATATAGCTAGTGATAAGTGAAACACTTTTAAGATTCAAGGAAGACCGTAAATGAAGTTACAGGACAATATATTTGTAACATATATAATAGGGTTAATATCCTGTTATCCCTGTATTAAGAGCTTCTATAGATTATTAAGAAAAAATAGATCCAAAAAGAAAATTGGACAAAACATATTAAATGTGGTTTTCACAAAAGAGAACACATAAATGGCCAATAAATATATAGGAACTATTTAATCTCAGTACTAGTCAAAGAATTGCAAATGAAAACAAATCATCATTTTCTACCTAACACCTCGACAAAGTTTAAAGAGATCATAACCAGCATTGGAAAGCATTTGGGGAAAATTCACCATCTCTTAAGGAGGGATTATAAACTGGTAAAACCTTTTTGGGAAGCAACTTGGCAGAGTATCCCCCCAAAAAACTGTACCTCCTATTTAAGTATTATAAGTCTAGGAATTTCTTTAGGGAAAGTAATAAAATATAAGTATACTAAAATATTATAATATTTTCATCATAGCATTATTTATGTTATTTCTTTTATATTATTTATATAAATAAGATTGTATATTATTTATAGTATATAGCATATATAATTATATAACATGGAAATATGTTATTCATATATTATTATTTACATTAACCAATAGGGGATGGCTTAAATAAATTTTGGAAAATCCATACAACAGAATACTATATGGTCTCTAAAACAATAGGGTACAAAAATTGAATGGCTTGGTAAAACATCACTATCAGTATAATGTATTTGCATTATGTTTGTATCTGCATAAATATTTATAAATCTGTATATTTATATACACATAACACTGGAAAAAACAAATATAAAGAACACATTGCTTATTCAATAAGAATTGACCAAAGAAACAAAAGAAGCAAACTAGAGGCATAAAATATATAAATCAAGGGGAAAAATGACAGAAATAAAACAACAAAAAAAGTATGTTATAATAATTTTAAAAATATACTCAAGTTAGGTAAAAATATAAAATCCAACTTTATGCTGCCTGTGAGAAACACCTAAAATATGGTGACAAATAAGAAACATAAAGAAAAAAATCAGGCAAGGAACATTCAACAAATTCAAAAAGAAAGCAGAGATTACACTATTAGTAAAAAGGAAGAATTTAAGGAGAAAGAACATTAAATAGGAGAAAGTGGATCGCTTAATAGTAAAAAAGGCAAACAATTCACAACAAAGACTAAATTGACTTGAAATTTTATGTACCAAATAATAGTGTATTTAAATACATAATAAAAAGCTTGAAGATTTAAAAGAAGACATTGGTGGAAATACTATCTAATGAGAGACTTTAATACATTTAGACTGATTTTAATAGATACATTAAACTTTGACCCTAAAGATAGAGATCCCATCTTTTCTAGTAACCCATGATGCATTGACAAAAATTGATCTATTAATTAAACCACAATAATTTCTATGTAGAAATTATAGAACCTTTGTGAAAGGGTATTTGGCAACCCATATCAAAGGACTTAAGAAAATGCATGATCATTAATCCAGTAATTCCCATTTTATGAAAATTTATCCTAAATAAATCATTAAGAGTATGCACAAAAATTTAACTACAAGATGTTTATTGCAGCAGTGTTTTTAACAGTGAAAAATTGGAAACAACAAAAATATCCAACAATGGGGGTTGAGTAAATATTTTACCTGTATACAGTGGAGTACTATATAGCCATTAAAGAATGATGTAAAGGAATACTTAGTAAAATAGGGAAATATGGAGCTATATTGTTCAGTGAAAATAGCAGAGCACAGAAGAATACTACAGTCTCATCACATAGGTATCTATATGCCTAGGAAAAAAGACTTAAAATATTATGTACACACCAAAATATTAAGAATAGTCCTCTCTAGGTGGTAGATTATGGGTGATTTTAATGATCTTCTATGTCTTTATTCTCTACATTAAACAAGATTTACTTTTGTCATAGAAAATCACAAATATTGTTGGTTTTTTTAAAAAGGAACTATCTGAGAAGAACTTGAAAAAGTTAACTTAGATAATTTTGATCTGTGCATTCAAGTTTTTAATGTGATTTTATTGAGATATATTCACACACCATACATTCCATCCAAAGTATACAATAAATGGCTCACAGTGTCATCACATAGTTGTGTATTAGTGCATTCAATTTTAGGACCCATTTATCTGACTGTAACTTTGCTTCCCTCACCCCCAGGGTGATACATCCGGAGACTACAGGAAAGTACTGCTCATTCTCTGCGGAGGAGATGATTAAAATAAAATCCATGAAGGATAGGATCCCCAACACTTTGGATTTTTTTTTAACTGCATTTTTCTACACTGCAATTAACATTATCTCACAATGCTTATTTCCAATTAAAATGCCTCCAGTTGCCTCCTAGGATATAAACTGTCTGTATTATTATTCATCTATAATTAATCATTCTGATGCTTTAAAGCTGTATTTGCATTTCAAAGCTTATAAAACCTGAAAGGAAATTTAAAATTAGAAGTAAAAATGCACTCCATGCTTTTAAACAGATTTCTTCTTCCATGGTGGTAGAGAGAAATTGGAATGTATTAAATTATTTCATGTTTACTTTTTGGAGAAAAATTATTAAAGTGGAAGACTGGAAGATTATTCTAAAATCATTTTTCTTCCCTAATCCTATTTTTAGAGTGGCTAATCATTTATTGATTTGAAATTTGTGAGCAATCAGTTAGTAAGAACATTCATTCAATTTACTCTTTACATGGTAACATAGATTGAAAGTACCCACAAGTCTCCTTTGTTTAGGTTTTGTCTGTAGCATTGGTTAATCTATTAAATTTGGCCTGGGAGACTTTCCCCTCACGTATTCTGTTAAGATCGCTGACTCTGTCCAGGTATGTCCAAATCACCAACTTGTCTGAACAAGTTGTACCAGCCACGTAAGTCTGGTTACCAAACATAAATGTTGAACATTCCACAATATGATGGTTAATGTCTTAATCCTGCTTGAAGATGAATGGAAAAAATATTACGTTTCAAACCTAGGTATTCTGGTAATTGTGTAATGCTCTGAATTGAATTTGGTGTAAGGAAGCTCTTTGTGCTCAAAATAATTTGTAAACTCCTTTTCTATTTCAATGGTTTGTAGTAACTTGCTTTGCATTGGGCCTTTCAAATCCAAAATAATTGTGAAGGTTTACTTGGATTTAATTCAAAAGTTCAGTTTGTATACAACATGGAAAAATAATTGTAATAAAACATTATGTCTTTAAAATGAGGTGTATTATTTTTCTGACTGACTTTTTCACTTCTGAGTTTTTTCGTCCTGGACTCTGAAAGGAAACATGTTTGAAAGACTTGTGTTACTCATTTTCTACCAGGAACAACATGAGAAGATATAACATATTTAGTCTTGTGTACATCTGCTGCTATAAAACTAATGTTTGCATATGCCAAACACTACTCCGATGACGTAAAATAGTTATTCTCTGGAAATGAGTGATGTTCTCTGTTCTACTAAGTAGAACTTTTATATTAAATAAGACTATTTTCTTTATTTATTAATTCTATTATATTTTGATGGGTGAAATATAAGCATTTGTTTTATAATTTGGTGCTACCTGCCCATTATAACTGTTTGAGCTATTGGTGAAAGCTACTTACATGCCTATTTAGGAATTCCAGGTAGTAACAGGAAACAGTACTCTCGAGGAGATACCTTCTCAGAAAAGCATGGAATCTCCTATTTTACCTGACTTTGGAAACATTATAATTTTCTTGGATTAGTTTTATCTTTAAAATTATACATGACCTAGCCAAAAATTTTAAATAGATTGCAGTTTTGACTGGAAGCTCTCTAGAAGGCAGGATAAAGCTACCTTGGAAAAATTTTTATTTGTTTCTTATGTTGAACAAGCACTACTTACTGGACATTATTATAATGTAATTCTGCTTTTCTCTCACACCTTCCATTTACATTTACTCTGTGGGCCCCGTGCTTGCTGTTCTTAGATTACTAAGTCCAGACAGCATATGACTTTTCTGGTAACTCTTAGGTTTAGGAAGTCTTACTGTCTAGTCCCTTAAGGTCATAAAATAGTGTCATTGCAGTAATTAATATGTCCAAAGTTCCAAACTTGATTTTCAGTTGAGGTGTCTTCCCTCATTCAGCTCTGGCCTATTACCAGCAGAAAGCTGCCTTCTGAGGATGAGGAAATGGTGGGCTTCTCTTCTTTCCCCCCCTAGGCTTTCTTCCGTGCCTTCTTCCCTTTCTAACTTGTCTTGCCAAGATTGTAGGAGGGGAGAGGGGAGAGTAAAGGGGAGCAGGCAAGTTCTTACCTGACATTTATTGCCATGATGGTCGAGGATCAGTATTGTGTGACCTTGGCAGACATTTAAAGCTGATTCCTGTGAGCATTCTCATAGGTTCCTTTGTCACCATCATCCTTCTCAACCCTGTCACTAGGGAACCACTCACCTGTAGCTCCTCTAGCAGTTTGTTTCTAGCTGGTCACTTACTCCTTTCTCAGCCCCTAGGGATTCAGCGATGACTTTTGCTTCTCTGTGCTCTGTTTGCCCTTTCATCAGCACCACTTGGACAGAATCTAAGATGATTCCTTGCTGGCTCTCTCATGGTGGCCACATATGCACAAAGGGAAACATCTGCACATCCTTTGCACTGACAAATTCTGGGCGCAGGTTGATCCCAGTGCAGCCCCCACTCTGCCACACCAGGTTGCCTCAGCCAGCCTCTTACAGTTCAGATTTCTCAGGTGTGAACCAGTCCACTGAGTCCACTGGGTCCCCCAAGCTATATATACTGCTGAGTAGAGTGTAAATTGGTACAATCATTTCAGGGAACAATTTGGTAATAGATAATAAAGTTGGTAAGTTCCTACCAAATCCACTTCTACGGTTCTACTTGGTGAATCTTTTGCACATCGTACCCATTGCCATTTTGTAAGAGCACTGAAGTAGAAACAACTTAACTCCCTCAGTAGGGGAATGGAGAAACGTGGCTTAATCACACAAATGAGCAGTGAAAATGAACTAGAAATTTATCAACTAGATCTCAGAAGTATAATTTTGAGAGAGGAGACAGGTGCAGGATGACAAGTGTGGTAAGATTCCATTTATTTACATGTCTAGATGTGCAAAAGAAAATATAGTTTATGGGTATGCATTTAGGTAGTGAAAGTATAAAAAGAGTGGGATAATGATAGACACCCTTCTCAGAGTGGTAGTCACTGCTTCTGCATTCTAAAATACAAATATAACTTAAAATTTCTAGCTGATGGTGGGTACATAAGGTTTATCTTATTAATCTATTTTAAATACTTCATTATAAATATTTTATTTAAAATGTAGTAGGGAGTCGGGGGGTGAAAGATGGCTATCCAGAGTCCCTAACTATGGTTGCATACCCCAGGTAGACAACTGTAAATTGTGCTCGGGCCTCCTGAAGGCACACTGCGTCTGATAGTCCCGGTAATAGACTATTTCAGACGTCCCATTGCCGGTGGAGTGCAGCACACACTCGCGCCTTAACCCAATGGTTTCCTTTCCTGTCTAAATCAGCGGAGGCCTCTTACTGAAAAAACCCAGGGGCCTGGCATACATTTCATTCTAAAATCTACCGTCCTCCAGGGCGGGACCCCGACACCTGGCGAGCTCGTTCAAGGATAAGCCCAAATAACACGGTCTTCTCACCCCTCGCCTAGTACAGAGCCCAGTGAGCATCTGGAGCTCAAGGGACCCTTGAAGAAAGAATGACGTGGAATCCCCGGATTTGCCATCACTAGGTTAAAAGCTAGGCCTGCCCCAAAGTTCAAAGTAGTATGAGAACCAGACAGACCGCAGACCGAAAACCAGCCTCCAGCCCACCCGCGCCCACCGCTCGCCCAAGCCCCGCTCTGCGCAGGCTCCACCCGCCACGCACACCTGCCTTTCCCCGCCTCTTCCGGAGGCTCGCCGGGCGCATGCGCTCTCCAGCCCGCGCTTTGTTGCGAAAGCTAGGGGGCGAGGTTCTGCGGTCCAGGCTTTGCGCGCGGCGAGACGCTGCGGGCGGCGAGACGCTGCGGGCGGGGCGGAGGATGGAGGCGGTATCGGCCGCTGCAACCGTCGGTGCTGCGCGTGAGAAGGTGACCGTGTAGGCACCTGGGCTGGGTGGAGGCCGGCGGCGGCCCGGCCATGGCGGGAGACCCTCCCCGCTGGGCTCCCTGAGGTGCGCTCCCTGAAGTCCCTGGGAGCCGTCGCCCATGGGCTCGCTGAGCAGCCGAGTGCTGCGCCGCCACCGCGGGGGAGCCCGAGCCCAGCAGGAGCCTGGTTCCGGGGCGGGGGGCTCGGCCCGGAGGCCAGGGGCTGGCGGCGACGCGGCGGGCCACGGCTTCTGTTACTGCCCTGGCAGCCTCAAGCGCAAGCGGAGCAGCGGGGCCTTCTGCTACTGCCACCCCGACTCCGAGACGGACGAGGATGAAGAGGAAGGGGACGAGCAGCAGCGGCTTCTCAACACCCCGCGAAGGTAGCTGGGGGGACCCGCCCGCACCTGTTGGTGCCAGGGGCGCCTGGGGGTGGGGTGCGCGGGGCTGCCCAGCTTGTGTAGGAGCCGCTGGCAATGAGTTCGCGAAGCCGTCAGAATCAGGGCGGATCGGGGAGCGCCTTGGGAGACACCTGGTGTTCTGGGTTATAAACCGCGGGCGCCGCGAGGGTGGTGTTATAGCCCCAAGTTGAGACTGAGGGACGCCAAGCCCGTAAACCTTAAGAGACGACTGTCTGCCCGGCCTTCTTTAGTACACCCGTCTCTGTGGGTGGCAGTAGAATGGGTTGTTTTGTCTCCGATTGCCTTAAATAGTACAGAGATGTAAATTTAGTCTGAGGTGGGCACCCCTTTTGCCGCCCACTCAGTGGAGAGGAAATGATTGCACGCAGGAGTTGTCTTACCTGTAAAGTTTATTAATAGTGCACATGTGTTCCTACCTAGGGTTCCCTTCTTTCAGAGTCTCAAGTACTTGAAGTTGTTGCCCATGGGTATGTCTAAGGCTCTGCTGCAGCTCGCTTAACCTTTCTTTGGAGAGTTGACAAGAGGAATATTTACTTGTGAACTAGAATGTAGTTTTTAAGTAGAATAGGATTTTAACTTAAAAAACCTGTTTGTTCTGTTTTAAAATATATATATATCTGTGGGGTCACAGATGTAATTTTAAAATGGAACTTTAAAAATGATTCACTCAAAAACACTTTGCAACACAAGTGTTATGTATGTATTGTGGGGAAAAAAGGTTAAAAATACTACCGTAATTCACTCATAGATAACTACTGTTCATAGTTTGATTTATAAAACCTTTCGCAGGGTTTTATGTACCAATGCTTGTGTTCATTTATAAAAATAGACCCCTACTGTGAATACAGTAGCCTTTTAGGAGAACCAGTGTTGCATAGTTTTACAGGCTCATATTCTAAATTCTTTTTAAATAGAATGTAGGTAGCCATATTTCCTCAGGTAAAATGAAAATTCTAATATCTGTCTTATAGAGATAAATAAATGAGAAGGCATACAATGCACAGTGCTTGGCACACAAGCACTCTATTATCTTGATGAACTGATCTCTTTATCATTATGAAATGTCCTTCTTTGCCCCTGGCAATATAGCCATTTCCTTTTGAAGTGTTTGAATGGTAAATCTTTTCCATCCTTTTGCTTTTTACCTTTCTGTACCTTTATATTTAAAGTAGGTATATTGTAGACAACATATACTTGGTTAGTGTTTAGACCATTTATATTTAATGTAATATTTGAATTATATATAATAATCAAGGTTCATTTGAAAGATAGAAGCTATACAGTAATTTGAACAGAGAAAAGTTAATATAAACATTATTAATAAGTAGCAGGGGATTAACTACTAATAGATAAAGAAGCCTATAAGACAAACAGGAATAGCCAGTATGGGGAACAGCCACTACTTCTAGTGCTAAGGCAGAATTCCCAGTGAAGGAACAAATTTGGAATAGGGTCCTCTCTCCAAGCTGAGATTGAGATATTGTTGAAGCTGTGTGACTGTGGACCACTCTATAGTGGAGAAGTTTGCGAGGTATGGTAGGCTGATGCTGGCAAGCAAGAATCTACCCATTGGGGTGCTGACAAAACTTGCTTGAGGCCATATGGGCCACAAATGGAAAATATTTACTATCTAGACCTTTTGTCAACAGAATTTTTTACTTTCACATTAGCAGAACTGTTAAAATTCACACTATTCTGTAACCAGATCTTGAGTGTTTTGTTCATAGATTCTCTCAAAATTAAAATCCAGTAAACAATATTTGTCATTATAACTGTAAATATTGTTCACTAGAGTCAAGTGCTATGCTAGGATTACAAAGCATACTTCATGTGTCCAGTGTCCCAACCCCTTGGCTCCTTGAAGGGGTTATTTTCTAACCTCATAGTTAAATGGAGTCCTGTTTCTTATATTCTAGCAAGTGTTTAATGTCCCTTATTTGGACAAGGCTTTTTTTTTTTTTTTTTTTTTTTTTAATTGCTTTTTCTTTTTCCTAGGATTTCTGTTTTGTTTTGTTTTCCCTTGCTGAGAAAAGAATAATATTCCTTCATCGTATCTTCAGACTTTCTATCTTTTCAAACACGCTCACATGGAGTCCTTCTCCTTTAAATCCCAGACTGCCCTCTTAGGTTCCTCCATCCCCCTGTTCCAGTCTGGATCCATTGCTTTCTAGGTCTGCTTTTATTCTGGGACTGACTTAATACTACTTTCTAGGATTGGAGCCACTATTTTCTGTAGGTTGTATTTTCTTTCTCATTCATTTTAGGGAACTACATCCTCTAGTATTTTCCTAAGAAAGGATTTAAAAGGGAGTAATTTGAGCCTAACTAAATATGAATTTAATCTGTCACTTTACTGATCCTTTGAGTATGGAAATCTAATCTAAAATAACTTTTCTCCATATCTTTGATGATAGTTCTTCATTGTCTTTTAGCCCACAGTGTTGATGAGAAATTTGATGCTGATCTTTTTAGGTGACCTTTTCTCTCTGGAGGTTTTGGGATTTTTTTCTTTTGTTTTGGAATTTAATTAGAATGTGCTTAATTGAGGGTCTTTTAATGGCCTTGGTACTTGGATCCCTACAATTTATAGACTTGCACTACTTTAGTTTTGGGAAATTTTCTTCCTTGAATTTCTTCCATAATTTCCTTTCGTCTTTTTTCTTGGTTTTCTCTTTCTGGAACTCCTCTCAATGGGAGTTTGTACTTCTTGGATTGCACCTCTGTATCTTTTTTCCTTCTTGGTCTTTATTGCTTTTCATTCTGGGAAATTTTGTTAATTTTCTCTTTCAGCCCCTCTTTTGGCATTTGAAGTTCAGCAACCATACTTTTAGTCTCTAAGACCTCTTTCTTTCTTGTTCTGAGTTATTTATCATGGCATCCTATTCTTATTTTATAAAATAATCTTCTTTGGGTGCACTATTTTTTATAAAATTATCTTTTCTCTGAATCGTGTCTTCTCAGGGGCAGTTTTTCTCTTTTTGAAGGTCTTTAATGCTGCTGATTTTATGTTGGAATCTCTGGTTGTCCTTGTTTTAGAATAGGTAGCTGTTTTGCATTTTTTTTGTTCTGTTGAGTAACCAGATCAATTTCCATTGCCTCTTTGAGAAGAAGCTGCTGCTTTGAGTAGGAAGATTGAATACCATCGGTTGAATACTTTGCTTTAGAGCAGATACCTGGACTTTCTTGGTACACAGCAGCGCCTCTGGTATCTCAGTAATTTTTTTCATGACACCGTGGCCCAAAAGAAATACCTCATAGTTAGAGCCAAACAATTTAATGGTAGTATAGCACATGATAGCTGAAAGATATTGCTGTTTTCCCCTCGAATTTAAAATATTCCATGTGCCTCTCTGAGTTTGCTGTGGTGCTCCCAGGTGCCTTGGCACATGGATTGAGAGCCGTGACTTAGGGTGAATGGGTTAGGAGCTAACAAGCTACCAACTCCTTAGAAGGAGGGTTGCTTTATCCTAGATGCCAACACTTATGCTAAAACTTAGATCTTCCTGGTAGGTTTGTTCTATTTCTTTGTATAAGAGCCTTATCTTTTTGCCAGGGTTATCTGTCCTCTGTTCATGGAGAGTGGGGGAAGTGTTAGGGGAACAGGTTTCCCCATTTTCCACATCACTTCTCACCTGTCTTGTTTTTCTTAGTGACCACTCCTCATCCAGCCTCCCAGGCTCTGAAGAGCAGATAGACTCCAATCTCCATCACAGCCCTTCATACTATATTCAAACCCTTTATATTCTAGTTAATTTTTTTAATTTCTAGATATTTGGAATTTTCTCATCAGGTAATAAACCATTTTTGCTGTTGTGGGTTTATTCCTTTTTGTACTTTTGGTCTTTTAATGTAATGCGTTCCTTCTGTTATCATGAACTGGAGGCTACATTGTCTTATTTATTTACCTTAATGACCCAAAGAAATCGAAACTATTAATATCTTCTTTTTACAGATGGGGAACTGAGCTGTGGTGTAGATGGGACTCAAACCCAAGTCTGTCTTGCCACCAAAGCATGTGCCATTTTTATTCTCTGTTAGGAAGAGTGTTCAGTCTGAAACAATTACTTTGAGTTTTTAAAAAGGGATTTTAAAAATTTAACTACTAGGAAAGCAGTCAGAATTGGCCAAGAATTTAAAAGATACTGATCAGCCTCTGCCTAGGGCCTTTTCTTATTTTACTAGATCATACAATTTTTTCTTTAAATTAATTCTTAGCCAAAAATCTAATATGTTTACAGATAAAATATGCAGTGCTGCTCTGTTGAAAATGAATGAGGTGTCCAGAGTCCCCTCACTCAGTTCCCTTTGGTAGCCCCTGGAGCATACTTTTGAAAACTTCTGATATAAGGCTGCAAGTCATTTCTCGAATGAAAAATAATGTTTTAACTAGCTTAAGAATAATTTAAGATTAAATGGAAATTACTTTAGAAATTACTTGGGTAGGTGAAATTTTTAGTTTCTCCAATTTTTAGTTGCATAGCGCTATTACCACAGTTGTATTGAGATCCTCTATAGAACTGTTTCTAAATGAGAAAAAAATCACCACATGAACTTATCTTCTTAATTTTTTGAATATGTATTTACTTAGTTTAAACATTAAAAGTTACAAAAACATGTACAGTGAATGCACCTTCTGTGAATAGAGTACCCCAGAGATAACCATTTTTATTAGTTTATGTACTCTTCCATATATGTGCAAATATGAATATATGATGCCCCCCATCCTTTTATACAAATGCCATGTTGACTCTAATTAATAGCAGTTGCACAAAAGGAGTATTTTGAGTTATCTGCAAAGATCAGTAAAACATTCAGTTTTACATATATGTAACATTTGCATTTCTTTTAACAGGAAAAAATTAAAGAGTACATCCAAATATATTTATCAAACATTATTTTTGAATGGTGAAAATAGTGACATTAAGATTTGTGCTCTAGGAGAAGAGTGGAGCTTACACAAAATATATTTATGTCAAGTAAGTGTTTTATTTTTCCGTTTGAGTAACCAGAGCTAGCCATTTAAGAAACTGTTACACTTTTTCAAGTTATGTTCTTTTCCATTGCATTTCATGGTAATCTTTTACATAGACGGTACAGTAGTTGTTTAAGTCCTCTAACCTGATTTTTTTTTTTAAGTATTTTTTTTTTTAAAAATGGTTAACATTGTTAGGGACATTTTTTAGTTAGGCCTAGAAAACAGATTTTCATACCTCTTTGACATGTCTTCTATAACATGCTTATTTTGGTACCTTCTATTGATAAAAGGGAAAAACTGTTTAACATTAAAGTTAAGATTTCTGAATTTATTTTGTGTATGATTACTTAATTGGATAAATTCATCTGAATTGTTGCTTTATAGTTAAAGTTGAATGTGAACAGAAAGTTCTTTATACTTAATTCTTCATTTTCCCCTCGAAATCAGTTAAATTAAAGGCAAGACCAAAAAAGGTATATAGGCAGTCATTTAGCCAGTATATCTATTTGATATCTATGCTGAAAATGTTACTGTCTCCTACCTCATCCTAACAATTCACAATTTTCAAAGTAGAAGAAAATGTTGCTCTAATGACTCATATTTCATTCATTTATTCTTTCATCAAATCTACTGTAGTCACTGGGGACAGAGCAGTGAACAGAACAGTTCTTATCCTATGGAGCTTATATTTTACTTCTTTCCATTGTTCAAGAATAATTACTGGAACAATGTAGAATAATATTTTTCAGTAGAAACATTTTAAAAATTCTGTAACATTTTGATCATAATGTTTTTAATTATTTTAAACATGTTTACTTTGGCTTGAAGTATATAACCCAAAGAATATATCAGAATATTGATCTCTACCTGAGGATATAGTCCAATTTTATTCATTTTTCTCTCTCTCAAAGCAGTTTTGTGAACTTGAGGGTAAGAATCTCTTTCATGTCTTTCCCTTCCAAGAGAGAGTAGATGGATTATAGTACAGACCATATGCTAAAATCTAAGCCCTCTGAAAACAGAAATAATGTCTACTTTGTTTACTCCTATATTCACAGTACCTTATACATTATAAGTACTCAGTAAATTTTTTAAAATAGATTAGTTAATATTTGATCCTTTCCAAAGTAATTCTAATTGTAAGACGTGTTACTTGAAGGTATATAACTAAAGACTTCATTATAGTACCTTTCCAAGAATTCAGGTCCATGTTGGACTTTTCTGATTAGATAAAAAGAATTTGGATTTTCCCTAATTTCTTTGGGGTTCATCATATTAGGACTGATTCAGGACTGATTTGGATCCTTTATAGCCGAGGAAGATTCAACTGTTGGAGGATTTTTAATCTCCTCTTCTCTCCTCCTCAGTATATTATTATGTATCCATTTTGTCATGTGTTTATGAGAGGTACATAAATATACGACATAGATTCTAAGCTTGAGGTTAAATTCTCATTGAGAAGGAAAACATAAACATGTAATATACTCAGAAATGCTTTGTTAAAGGGAGCAATGACTAAATTTAATTACCTTTCATGTTTCAACTAAGTAAAAAGCTAATGAGGTTCAAATAATATAAGAATTTAGTCTTTTTTAAATTAATAGTTTTAAACTGAAAGCGTTAAGTACATTTTGATATACCTAATAGTGTCCTTATGTTAATTTCTTTTCTCTTAAAGACATATTTGGCAATTCTCTTTCTCTTGAAATAGTGTAATAGATGAGTTTAGATAGAATAATTGCCTGAAGTTACAAATAGGAAAATAATTTGGAAGACACAGAAAGTACTAGATAATCATTGACTTTTTTTTTTTTTTAAGTCTGGCTACTTTTCTAGTATGTTCAGTGGTTCTTGGAAAGAATCCAGCATGAATATTATTGAATTGGAGATTCCTGACCAGAATATTGATATAGAAGGTAACTACTACCATAATTATTATTATGCAAAAATCATTAAAACATAACCTTTTATTTTTTTGGTAGAAAATAAAAAATATTTTCTCTAATCTTGTATAAAAAAAAAAAGCTTCATTTAAGCATCCTAAGGAGATAACTTCATTACTTCTGTCCCACCTGTCCCTAATTTATTTAGTCATGTGGTCCTTATCCATCTGTTTACTTCTCTTTGTTAATGTAGCCACCTGAGATATGGAGTATGTAGGGTGAAGGAAGAAAAAGTTTTTTTTTAACTGCATAGAAAAGCTGGTAAACAATATTCATTGATTGTTCCCTGTTTTTGAAGATCTTTTCTGAGAACAATAAGAGTATGAATTACAGAATCTTGTTGTTTCAGTGGTATTAGGATGCTAAGATGAGGAAGTTGAGACCCAGAGGATATAAGGGGCTTTTTATGGATCTCAGAGCAGTTAGTGAAGCTACATCATTCTATAGCTATTCTAACTACTATTCCAGTGTTCCTTCTGCTACTCTCATTATTAGCCCAGGCGGAAGTTCCCATGACCTACCACATTGGCATAGAGAAAATTTAAGAACATTTATAAATTGTACCATGTGGGAGATGTATGAGAGTGGCAGTAGAGAAAAGGATGGACAGAATTAGATGGCCATAAGGGTTAAGTGTGAATGTCTGAGGTGGTTCTAGGTGACAAGTTCAGCCAGTCTAGACACACAGAAGTAGAATGTACTTGGTGTGTACATTGGGGGCAGTTGAATGAAATTGGCTGTCACAGCAGGTTCTTAAAGAGTTAGTTAGATGGAAGTAAGCACTAAAGTTAGGGAGGTAATGAGGATTAGGTCAGAAAGAAGTGATAGAGGCTCCACTGAGTGTTTGGATTTAATACCTTGGATGTGGAATGGTAAATGTTTCATGTCTTTGGCCAACTCTGATCCACTGGTGGTGGTTGCCTGGATTGTTGCACTGGAGATAATATGGTCTTTAAAGAGAATGTATGTGAGCTATGTATTCAGTGAGTCATCATTGCAGGGAATGTGACATGGGCAGGACCAGGAGCTGGGCCACACTCCCCACTGGCGAAGCAGTAAAGTAGCAAGGTTGAGATTATCACTGGATCTGTGTAAATAATTGGTCTACTCAAGGGTATCTTTATAAAACTTTTTCCAAGGATGTCTCAGTTCTAACCATCAATGTCAGGATTAGATGCTAGAATAGGGTAGTATATGGGAACTCTATTTTATGCATGATGTTTCTATAAACCTACAACTTCTCTAATTTAAAAAAAAAAAAAAGGGTGCTGGAAGAATCCAGCTAGATTCTGTAGAATACACGGAAACTTACAACATTGTTATTAGAAACTTACAACATTGTTATTATATTAGTACCGTCAGTCACCATTACCAGCATTTTAATTAGCGAGTTTTCCTATCCTTTTGTGTACATGCCAGATTTAGACAAATTTGTCTTTGTGTGTGAAAATTGTTATTGTTAATTTTGTAGTACTCTTATGGATGTAAGTATTTCGTGCTATATTTGTGCTTTTGTTTTTAGCATTGCAGGTTGCGTTTGGTTCACTGTATAGAGATGACGTCTTAATAAAGCCCAGTCGAGTTATTGCCATTTTGGCAGCAGCTTGTATGCTGCAGTTGGTAAGTCTGTGCATTATTCAGAGGAAGGATCACACTTACATCTTTGTTTCAAAATATCTGTTCTAAAACCAGAAATAATTTTTAAAATAAAATTTTTACAGTTTTTAAAATAAAAATGAAATGTATCAATATGCCATTTTTTGCAGGTCATTTAAAATGCTTAACCAAAAGCAATGTATTACAACTGAGGTGGTCATGATGTCTCTTAGCATGAATGCAAGCTATTTCTGTGTAGATACTTTATAATTATAATGTAGAAATATATTACTTGTCTAAGTTCATTTACAGATTTCCATTAATGACTTATCTTTAACTATTTTTAAGCAAATGACTTAAGATTACTAACTTATTTAGTTCATTGGTTCAGAAACATTGAGTGCCTACTATGTGAACTTTTTTTTAATTATTAAATATTATATGTAAACCACATATATGTGTTTTAATCTACTGGTAAAATAACAGATTTATTCATTTAACAGAAGTTTATTGAGCAGTGTGTCAAACTGGGCTTAGAGATAGAAAGATAAATTAAGATACAGTTCCCACCTTCAAGGAGCTCCCATTGTGCTGTGTATCGTGGCAGGGAGGGAAGAATAATAGACCGAAAGGTGAAGAGGGCACTGTCCAGAATTACAGGTACAGTAGTAAGATGTAGTGGACACATGAGAAGGGGGTGGTCAGTTCAACCTGCTAGCATCAAAAAGGGAGGTCAAGTTTGAGGTTGTATCTTGAAAGATGAAAATAAATTTTTCTTGCAACAGATGAAGAGAGGGGAAAGGAGGATTTCAGACAAAGCAACAGAGTAAATGAGACTTAGAGAAGTGAAACAACGGTGGATTGGACAACTTAAGTGGAACCTGGCTCTATCATGGAATATAAGAAAGGTTGAAGAGTGGGAGGCAGAGGCCAGATGATGAAAATCCCTTTGTAACTCGCTAAGGAGTTTAGATTTTAAAGTACCTTTGGAAGATTTGAATCAGGAGAGACAGAAAGAATATCCAGAAACAATGTGAAAGATGGATGGAAGGAAAGATGAGTGCAATACTAGAGACAAAAGTCTGTTGTGATAGGGCTAAGTGAGGATCTAAGTAGCAATAAGTATTGAGGGAGTTAAAAAAGGAGACCAGAGGTGTTATCCACCAGATTTGGTAACAGACAAGATGTTAAGAGGAAAGGGGAGGGGCCTAGAATGACTTTCATGTAAGTTTAAAATCCTAATGGAGTCAGTGTTTTATTTTGATCTTTGTAATTTTTTTTATTAAGTTTCCTTTTTTGTGGCATTTGTATACTCATTTAAGTATTAGTTAATAGCTTGCTATATATACTTGACTGAGATCATTTGATTTTTAAAATGTTTTGATTCTTTCAATACTTATTTCCAGTAAGTATACCTTATTTTCTAACTTTAGTTCTTTTGGTTTAGTTCTAAATCTACTTTCTGCATATTAACTAACTAAGTAACTTAATAATATACTTGCATGATGACTGTATTTCCGAGGTTGGTGTGAAAAAAGACACTATATAGTAAATAAAAGTGGTTCATTTGAAAGTTTTTATATAAACATTAGATTAAAATTTTAATATAAGTTGTTTAAAATAATAATATATTTGTTTTAAGTGCATTTCTTAGATATTGATAAGTGTTTTAAACTTTAATAAACACTATGAGGATAGATGTAATTTGCCTAGCCTATCACATGGTCAACTGACTATGGTAAAGAGGTCTTCATTTTAAAAGAACAGTCCAGACAGACACAACGCTGCTAAAGAAATTTGCATAGGTCCCAGAGAGAGGAAGAATAAAGAGTCAGAGTAGCAATATTCATCTCTACCTTATTGCTTTTCTACCCTCCCATTTTCTAATTCCAAGTATTGAATACTTGCTGGATTTTTTCCAGTATTTTTACTGGACTTACAAAAAAATTAGGCTTGCTGTCACTTAATACTTCATGAGTTTCCTTTCTTTTCTTTCTTTTTTTTTTTTTTACTTTTTAAATTTGTAAAAGCACATATTCAGAGCTAATTTTTCCCACGTGAAATGGGCCTTTCCAGTGCTTATTTATATTTACAGGATGGTTTAATACAGCAATGTGGTGAGACAATGAAGGAAACAATTAATGTGAAAACTGTATGTGGCTATTATACATCAGCAGGGACCTATGGATTAGATTCTGTAAAGAAAAAGTGAGTTACCTTTCTTATTTTTCCTCCCATCCCACTGTTGGGACTTTGACTGCTTTGGTTTCTTAAGAGAATGTATAGTTATAAGAAAGAGAGAATTAAAAAACAAAAAAGATAGGATAATAGCATTTTAGTATATTAAAAGCCTTTTTTACTATTTGGGCTAATTAGTAACTTCCTCAAAAGCGGTGTCTTTGATATAAGTGACCATGGGTGAGTCATACATATTTATAAAAACTATGGTCACTCTTTACAGTACATTTTCTATTTAAATTTTTTTATTGATAAGGCATAATATGCATTTTTTCAGTAAAGTTACTGGCAATCTTTACTTTTTAACTCTTAAGAATTGCAGTACCTGTTTTCAGATTTTAAAGAGGATAATAGACATATGTAAGCTCTTTCATAAATCATTTAACATAAAGTTGAAATGAGATTTCCTTAATTAGAAATGCTGTTATTAATATTAAGGGAATATTTCCTTAATAACTGCTGACAAAAACGATACTAAACTTCCAATTGTTAAACTAAAACTTTTGAGCATGTTCTAGCAAGATTAATATTCTGCTTTTATTTTAAATCCTATTTAATTAATCATAAATATATGATATACAGCATAATAATTACATGTTTTACTTTCAGGTGCCTTGAATGGCTTCTAAACAATTTGATGACTCACCAGAATGTTGAACTTTTTAAAGAACTCAGGTATTTGAATTTTAAATAACTTTATAATCAATCATCATAAAATATTGTTTTTATTTGTTATATTGTCTAAAGTTTGCAAGACAATTTTATATAACCCAAAAAGGAATTTCTTATGAAAAAGTGAGCAATTCAATGACAGCTATCATGACTTCATCCATAAACTGAAGAAATGCTACACAAATCTTTCTTTGTTGTAACATATTTAATTTATATTATGTCTACTGTTTTAACCAATTTATTAGAAAAATATACTGCTACTTTAAGACTACAGAAAAGTCTCTAATGTTGTCTCACTTCTGCTGGACCCTTAGACTATCTAAAAATTATGTTTTAAAAACTTCCTTTGTCATTGAAAAATTAAGTTTAAAAAAAAAAAAAAAAAAAAATTAAGTTTGAGAAAATTGTTTTAAGTTTTTTGCTAAGCCTAGTGAAATTAAATTCACACTTAGGTGGGCCTTTTGAATTAGCCACACTTATTCATTCTTTCCTTCCTTTCAGCAAACACTTATTGAATGTCTACCCTTTTAGGAGCTATAAAGGATACAGAAAGGATTATGTCATGGTTTTTCAAGGCACTTATTTATAGGAACAGGGCTAATATATCCATGATGGGACTGAGAAATTTAGGGTGGGATTGAACTTTTGAATATCAGTAGACTTTACCTTCATTTTTAGGCTTTGTTTCCTTGACAGTGGTAAGGGGTATGTGGCATTCTGCTGGAAATGTACAAAACCAAAGAATTAACATTGCATAGTTTCCTGAATTACCAATTTTACTGAGTTTTTTCTTTTCTTTCTTTCTTTTTTTTTTTGTGTGGGGGTGAGATGAAAGAGAGAGAAACATTTTTATGTTTTAATACATTTTAGAATAGAAGGAATTCAAATTTTTTGAATTCTTAAGATGAAATACAAGAACTTACAGAAAAACTATCCTATGGCTAGAACACCTTTGGGTGGGTCCTTGTATTCTTTTCTTTCTTCTGCCATTAGGGGTACTTTGGTAGAAAAGTTTGAGAAGCATTGTTCTACAAAAACTTACCAACTAGTGATGTCAAGGCATAAATAAAGCTCTACATTATGTTTGGTTTGGAAATCATTAGGAAAGCTTTAATTTCTTTCTCATTTATAATTTCTCATTATCTTTTTCAAAAGAGAAATGAGTCATGATGGTCATCTTAAAAACCCAAGTCCCCTGGCTTTTTCTGGCTTAAATGAACAGAAAAAGGGGATGGAAAAAAAAACTGGTGATATCATTTCTACTCTAAATTTAAACCAATTTACTTTCTGATCTCCCCCTCTTTAATAGTCATAAAAATGTATTTTATTGACTTCTCAACTTTTACCTAAAAACATGAACATATAATTATATGATTAATGGCTCTTATCTACTGTATTCCCCATTATTTTCTCTTACAAAACACAATAAAGTGAAGAATTGTAGGAGAAACGTATTTTCTAAGGTATCACTTACCTACATTCAGCAGCAAAAAAAAAAAAAAAAAGTATTTTAAAGATAAGCAATACTCTTAACATTAGAGATTAAAGATTACATTGATAAGATAGCAGTTTTAGTGAATTTTGACAAGTACATTTGTTTGTTTACATTAAATGTAGGAAAACAGGCAAAAGAGGAAGCTGTGGCTCTATCAGGGCAAAAGTTCTTTGTTTCCCTATCAGCACACAGAAAGGCCTTTCATAGTACATTATTTGAGTTAAAAGTATCCTTCAAGTCCAGATTATTTTCTAAGAGTCCTTTGTCTTGGGCAAAAAAAATGTAGGTTTTTTTTTTGTATTTTTTAAATTAGAGAAGTTGTAGGTTTACTCAAAAAACAAGCAGAAAATAGTTACCATATACTCACCCCATTATTAGCACTTTGCATTAGTGTGGTACCTTTTTACAATTAATGAAAGATATCATTATAATTGTACTATTATAGACCATAGTTTATATTAGGGTTCACTGTTTTTGTTGTACAGTCCTAAGGTGTTTTTTGTTTTGTTTTGTTTAGTTTTTATAGTGGTAACATTTACACAAACTAAAATATCTGCTTTTAATCACATTCACTATAAATCACATTCACATGCAGTGTTGTGCTACCATCACCACCATCCATGACCAAATCTTGTCTATCATCCCAAACAGAAATTCTATACCAATTAAGCAATAACTCCCTGTCCCTACTCCCAACCCTTGGTAACTTCTGTTAGTTTCTGACTCCATGATTTTGGTTATTCCTATTATTTCCTGCCAGTGATATCATACACTATTTGCCCTTTTGTGTCTGGCTAATTCTACTCAACATGATGTCAGTGTCTTCAAGGTTCATCTACCTTGTAGCATGTATCAGAACTTCATTCCTTTTTTTTTTGGCGGAATAATATTCCATTGCATATATATATACACACACCACATTTTGTTTATCCATTCATCTATTGATGGAAAGTTGTATTGCTTCCATATTTTAGCTGTTGTGAACAACGCTGCTGTGAACATTTGTGTACAAATACCTGTTCAAGTCCCTGCTTTCAGTTCTTCTTGGTATATACCTAGAAGGGGGATTGCCAGGTCATATGATAATTCTATACTTAAATTTCTGAGGCAGTGCCAAACTGTCTTCCATAGTGGCTGCACCATTTTACATTGCCACCAGCAATGAATGACAGTTCCTGTTTCTTTGTGTACTCTCCAACACTTATTTTCCATTTTTTTAATAGCAGCCATTCTAATGAGTGTGAAATGATATCTCACTGTGATTTTGATTTGCATTTCCCTCATGGCATCTTTTCATGTGCTTTCTGGCCATTTGCATAACTTTGGAGAGATGTCTATGCAAGTCTTTTACCCATTTTTTTTTTTATTGGGTTGTTTGTCTTTTTGTTAAGTTGAAGGATTTCTTTATTTATTCATGGATATAAATCATATGTTTATCAAATATGTGGTTTCCAAATATTTTTTCCCATTGTGTAGGTTGTTTTATTTTTATGGTAAAGTCCTTTGAGGCATGAAAGTATTTAATTTTGGTGAGGTCCCATGTATCTATTTTTTCTTTTCTTGCTTGTATTTTAGGTGTATAGTTAAAGAAACCATTGTTTAACTGCATCCTTTCACTTCTAACCTGTTTGTGCTTTGAATTTAAGGTTCGTCTTTGTATATAGTATATGTATATGTTCTATGTATATAGCATATAGTTCTGTCATTCTTTTTTATCCATTCTTCCAATCTCTTACATTTTAAGTAACTTCTGATAATATAGTTCTTTCTTCTGTTATTTTGCTATTTGGTCTTTGTAAGTCTTATACCTTTTTTGTCCCTCAAGTCTTCCTTTAATGCCTGCTTTCATAGTTATTTGATTTTTTTGTCCTGTACCATTTTAATTCCCTTTTCATTTCCTTCTGTGTATATTTTTCAGATAGTTTCTTTTTGATTACCTTGGGGCTAAAACTTAGCATCCTAAATCTATAACAATGAATCATGTTTCATTTGATGTCAGCTTAACTTCACTAGGGTACACATACACTGTTACTATATCCCTCTGTACCCCCATCTTTTTGTTGTACTTGTTACACATTATATCTTTATACATTTTATGTCCAAAATCATAGATTTATCAGTACTTTTTATGTATTTGCATTGCAGAACCTGTGAGAAGTAAAAAGTGGTGTTACATACTAAAAAATACAATGCCATAGTACTGGCATTTATGATTAGCCATATGGTTACCTTCACCCGAGGTCTTTATTCCTTTATGCCACTTCAGTCTACTGTCTAGTGTCCTCTACTTTCAGTCTAAAGACCTCCTTTAGCATTAGCTTATAGGGCAGGTCTAGTGGTGAGGAACTCCCTCAGCTTTTTCTGGCAATGTCTTACTGTCTCCCTCATTTTTGAAAGGCAGTCTTGGTGGATTGTTTTCTGTCATCACCTTAAATGTTTCATCCAATTGCCTTCTTGCCTCAATGGTTTCTGATGAGAAATCGGCACTAAATCTTATTGGGACTCCCTTATACATAATACTTTGCTTTTCTCTTGCAGCTTTCAGAGCTCTCCTTGTCCTTGGCATTGGACAGTTTGATTACTATGTGACTGGGCATGGTTCTCTTTGAGTTTGTCCTGTTTGGGGTTCACTGGGCTTGGATGTGTTTATTCATGTCTTTTGTTTTATTGGGGAGGTTTTCTGCCATTATTTCTTTGAATATTTCTTCTGCCTCTTTCTTCTGCTTCTGGGACTCCCATGTAAGTACATTGGTATGCTTGATGGTGTCCCATAGGTCTCAGGCACTGTTCATTACTTTTCATTCTTTTTTCTTTCTACTCCTCAGCCTGAATCATTTTACTTTCTTGTCTTTGAATTCCCTGATTCTTTTCTTCTGCCAGCTCTAATCTGCTATTGAAATCCTGAAGGGAATTTTTCATTTCAGTTATTGTGGTCTTCAACTCCAGTATTTCTGTTTGGTTCCTTTTAAAAATTTCTCTTTTTTTGAAAATCTTTATGAAAACAGGATTTTCTTATTGTTCATTTGTTGTTATCCTGATGTCCTTTAGTTCTTCATCTCTGTTTTCCTTGAGCTCCTTGACCATATTGAGGATCATTTTTTTTAATTTAATAAATTTTATTTTGAAATAAATTAAATCTCACAGGCAAAGTTGCAAAAACAGTACAAACCCCATACATAGAACTCCATCATACCCCGACCCCCCTCCCCCGATACCCCGATCCACCACCTTTAACATCCTGTCACACCACCATTTCTTTCTTTCCCTCCCTCCCTCCCTATCATCCATCATCTATTGCTCTGTCCTCTGAACATATGTGAGCAAGCTGCACATATCTTGGAACAAACAATATAATTCACATATACTTTTCCATTGGACAAGAAAATTCTTTTATGCAATCTCATTAAGTGTAGCTAAGAAGTTCAAGAAATTCAACATTGATTTAAAGCTTACATTCTATATTCCTTTTTTTTTTTTCTTGTGTCCCATCTGTGTCCCTTTGAGCCTCCTATCTTCCATCCTCAGATCCCAGGATCATCCTTGGCATTTAATTGTCATCTATTTAGACTGTCTTTTTTTTTTTTTTTTTTCCAAATTGTGGAAACATATATATAGCCTAAATCTTCCCATTCCACCCCCTCCCTAGCATTCCATTAGTGGGATTAATCACATTTAGATTGTTGCAATGCTATCACCTTCCCACCATCCATTTCTAGAAGTTTCCCTTCACCCCAACCAGAAACCCTGCTCTTATTTCTTAACTCCCCATTGCCCCTTCCCCCACTTCTCGGAACCCATACTCTACTTTTCATCTCTATGGTCATATTCTCTGATACTTTCTTTGTGTTTACCATGGGGCTTAAATTTAACATCTTAAATCTATAACAATCTTGTTTTTCTTTCATACCAACTTAACTTCAATATGACACATAAAGTATGTTCCTATACTCCATCATTCCCCCACCTTTATGTAGTTCTTGTCAAAAGTTACATATTTTACATTGAGTCCAAAACCACTGATTTATCATTACAGATTATGTATTTTAGATCCTGTAGGAAGTAAATAGTGGAGTTATCAATAAAAAATACAGTAGTATTGGTATTTATATTTACCATGTGATCTTTACTGGAAATCTTTATTTCTTCATGTAGTTTCAGTCAATTGTTTAGTGTCCCTTCCTTTCAACTTGCTCAACTCCCTTTAGCATTTCTTATAGGACTGATTACTGGTGATGAAGTCCCTCACCTTTTCATTATCCAGGAATGTTTTCATCTCCCCCTCATTTTTATCCTCCAGG
This sequence comes from Choloepus didactylus, assembly GCF_015220235.1. NCBI lineage: Eukaryota > Metazoa > Chordata > Mammalia > Pilosa > Megalonychidae > Choloepus > Choloepus didactylus. Next base: position 21,957,648 of record NC_051323.1, on the reverse strand, counting down.
TGTTTGTGAATTCTCCAAGTCTCTGATGGTTGTTGACTTCTATTTGTATTCCACTGTGGTCAGAGAATGTGCTTTGAACAAATTCATTTTTTTTTTTAATCTTTTTTTATTAAGGCTTGTTTTTATGTCCCAGCATATGGTACATTTTGGAGAAACATCCATGATCACTAGAGAAGAATGTGTGTCCTGGTGACCTGGGATGTAATATTCTATTTATGTCTGTTAAAATTCTCTATCTCTCTCTCTCTCTCCTTTCTTTGTTTCTCTGTCGGTAGGGCTCCCTTTAGTATCTGAAGTAGGGCAGGTCTTTTATTGGCAAACTCTCTCAGCATTTGTTTGTCTGTGAAAAATTTGAGCTCTCCCTCAAATTTGAAGGAGAGTTTTGCTGGATAAAGTATTCTTGGTTGGAAATTTTTCTCTCTTAGAATTTTGAATATGTCATGCCACTGCCTTCTCGCCTCCACGGTGGCCGCTGAGTAGTCACAACTTAGTCTTCTGTTGTTTCCTTTGTATGTGGTGAATTGCTTTTCTCTTGCTGCTTTCAGAACTTGCTCCTTCTCTTCAGTATTTGACAGTCTGATCAGAATATGTCTCGGGGTGGGTTTATTTGGATTTATTCTATTTGGAGTTTGCTGGGCATTTATGCTTTGTGTATTTATATTGCGTAGAAGGTTGGGGAAGTTTTCCCCCACAATTTCTTTGAATACTCTTTCTAGACCTTTACCCTTCTCTTCCCCTTCTGGGACACCAATGAGTCTTAAATTTGGACATTTTATTTTATCTATTTTATCCCTGAGGTCCATTTCAATTTTTTTAATTTTTTTCTCCTTTCTTTCTTTTGTTCTTTCATTTTCTGTTCTGTGGTCCTCAAGGAGGCTGAATTGTTGTTCAACTTCCTCTAACCTTGTATTCTGAATATCCAGAGTCTTTCTAATTTGGCCTACAGTTTCTTTATTTTCCATAAGATCTTCTATTTTTTTATTTACTCTTGCAATTTCTTCTTTATGCTCTTCTAGGGTCTTCTTTATGTCTTTTATATCCTGTGCCATGCTCCTCTTCATGTCCTTTATATCCTGTGTCATGCTCTCGTTGCCTGTCTGTAGTTCTTTGATTAATTGTGCCAAGTACTGTGTGTCTTCTGATCTTTTGATTTGAGTGTTTGGGTTTGGGTTCTCCATATCGTCTGGTTTTATCATATGCTTTAAGATTTTCTGTTGTTTTTGGCCTCTTGGCATTTGCTTTACTTGATCTTTAATTTGTCAGAATTGCAACTTGGTGGTGTACACTTTCTCTAACTGTGGCGTCCCTGAGTCACCTATTCGCCTCAAGTCAGTTCTCCCCAACTTTGTCTTTGTGATGTGTGGGGATCTGATTCTTGTGGGGTCCAATTGGTGCACTTAATTTGGGTGTGTTGTCAGTGCTGTCCGCCCTGAATGAGGGGTGTGTGTCTGAGCAGTTAGGGAGAAAGGGCAGCTTTAGTAATCAAACCTCCCAGGTGTTCCTGGAGATTTAAGGCTGTTCTCTGCCGCTGACCCAAAAGTCCTTGGTATTGGCGTAGGTTCCCTGGGATTTCCGAGAGGTTCCCCCTTCCCTGCTGTGCTCTTCCAGGACCTCTGCTGAGGGAGGGAGGGCCGTGCCACGTCACAAGTGCGAGCCGGGCTCCAGGGAAGCCCTGGTACACCAGGCCGTGCAGGGGCATTCCCAGACCATTTCAAAGATGGTTGAATGGGACGTGTTAACTGCCGCCTTTCCGCACAGCTCCGCCCTCCCAGCTCCGGGACAATCAGTCGTGGGTGTATTAAAGGCCACTGTCCACGGCTGATTTTGTGGCATGTGCACGGTGCTGTGGGAAAGACTCCCTGTCACGCTGGGTTTCTTGGTGCGGCTCTGTGCTGTGGGTTCAGCCCCAGGTAGGAGTGCCCCCGCCCGCTGGGGAGATGGCTACAAGTCATGCGTTTTTTTTTCTCCTTTTGGCTCCCTTTTGTTCCCCTGGGCCAAAGACAATCAGCAGTGGGTGTGGGAAGGGGTATCCTCCACACCAGACACCAAGGTGTTAGCCTAGCTCAATCCCATCGTATCTGCAGCTGCTCCCAGGCTTCTTTTTTTTTTTTTTTAAAGAACTGGTCCATCTCCAAACACCAACCCACCATTTCCCCGCACCGCAGCATGGCCGAGGGACTTTCAGCCGACTCACTCACTCGTTTCAGAATGCAGACTCCTGTTTTCACCAAATGTATGGTCCCTGTAGATTTAGCGGACCTTGTCTGGCTGGTGCTACTCTGGAAGTGGTGTTCGAGGTCACTTTCTGGTTTTTATGTAGTATTTTTCACGGAGGTGTTGTTTTGCCCTGTCTCACCTAGCCACCATCTTAGGTTCTCTGAGGATCATTTTTTAAAAGTCTTTGTCTATACTATAGCTATAGGAGTTGTGTTTGAGAGAAAACTGTTGAGTGAGTGGAGCAAATAATAGAAGAACACGTAGATTATGATTTGATTTATAGAAAATTCAGAAACAAATAAAAAGTATTCTTTACAAAATCATCCATAGGTGATACAAGTGTAAAAAGCAAAGAAACTGCAAACAAAATTCAGAATACTGACTAACTGAAGAGTTAAGAAAGAGGGAGAATGGAACTGGCTAGGGGCACACAGTAGGCTTAATTTTTTTATTTTTTTTATTTGTTAGTGTCCATAAAGTTTTTTTGAAAATTCAGTTTTATTGAGCTATGTTCACATGCCATACAGTCATCCATTATGTACAATCACCTGTTCACAATACCATCTTATACTTGTGCATTCATCACCACAATCGATTCACAATAGGCTTCTAAGGTAATAATGTTCTAAGGTTTAGTAATGTGGGTGGTGGTACTTCAGTGATGTTTTATTACTTTTAATCTGTATATGTATTTTATATTCTTGTATATGAGCTATATTTAATGATAAAAATATATTAGAGAGCTCTATATATACTAATAGGAAACTTTTCAGGATACATTAAAACATCAGGATCAGGATAGTGAGTAAAGTTATTAAGTATCTTTCATTTACATTTAAAATAGTAATACACACATACAAATATACACATATATATTTGCATGCATGAATAGATAAAATATGTCTTTGGAAGAATATAAACTGATAGCAAGGACTCCCTCCAGAAAAGAGGACTGTATATCTCAGGGTACATTAATAGATGAAGACTGACTTTTTACTTTTTACAAAAAATTTATTTTGGATTTTGAATTATGCTATTCAAACAATAAATGTATTAATGTATTTGTTTTGTTAAAGAAAAGAAAAGTCAGAACTGAAAGGAAACATTTATAACTTAAATAACAGGCTAAGGATTATATTCGTTAAACAGATTGTCAGTATTAAGGGTGGATAATAAAAATAAGAGCCTCTAAAAGAAAAATAGGCAAAGAATAAAAACTTCCCAAAAGAAAAATTGCAAATGGCCAATTAGATATTCAGGCTCTTTTCAGGAAAATGCAAATTAAATAGCACACAATTTCTCACACATCATATTTTAACAAACTATTTAATAAAAATAAAGGGTGGAGGGGAGAACCTAAGATGGCAGCTAGGTGAGACAGGGCAAAAAAAACACCACCGTGAAAAATACTAGATAAAAACCAGAAGGTGACCCAGAATACCGGTTTCAGTGATGCACCAGCTGGACAAGGTCTGCTAGAACCACAGGGGCTGTGCACTTGGTGAAACCGGGAGTCTGCATTCTGAAACGAGTGAGTAAGCCGGCTGAAAGACCCGTGGCCATGCTGCGTTGTGGGGAAGCCAGGGGTTGGCGTTTGGAGACAGACTGGTTCTTTTTTTTTTTAAAAAAAGGGAAAAACCCAGGAGCGGCTGCAGTTGCGATGGTGGGAACCACGCAGTGAAGCACAGCAGGAGCGGGCTGAGCTGGCCTCTCAGTGTCTGGCGTGGAGGATAGCCTGCTGCAGATTCCCTCAGGGCCAGGGGAGCAGAGGGGAGAGCCAAAAGGAGAAAGAAACCCCCGCTGCTTGCAGCTGGCTCCCCGGCAGGCTGGAGACACTCCTGCCCGGGGCTGTGCCCACAGTCCAGAGCCATGCCAGTTGTCCCGGAGCTGGGGAGGAGGAACTGTGCGAAAAGGAGAAGAGGGTTGAGATGCCCCATTCAGCCATCTTTGCATCAGGCTGAGAGTGCCCCTGCACAGCTCGGCGGCCCAGAGCTTCCCTTGAGGGACAGCGCGCACTTGTGACATAGCACAGCCTTCCCTCAGCAGAGGTCCTGGAAGATCACAGCTGAGAAGGGGGGCCCACTCGGAAAACCCAGGGAACTATGTCAGTGCTGGTGGTTTGTGGGTCAGCAACAGAGAAAATCTGGGGCAAAACTGAAATGAAGGCTTAGACTCTTGCAACAGCCTTGAATCTCCGGGAACACCTGGGAGGTTTGAATATTAAAGCTGCCCTGCCTCCCTAACCACCTAGACACATGCCCCACATTCAGGGCAGACAGCTCCAACAACACACCCAAACTGAGTTCACCAACTGAACCCCACAAGAATCATTTCCCCACACACCACAAAGACAAAGTGGAGGAGAACTGACTTGAGGGGTATAGGTGACTCGCAGACGCCATCTGCTGGTTAGTTAGAGAAAGTGTACGCCACCAACTTGTATTTCTGAAAAATTAGATTAGTATTTTTTTTTACAATTTGAAAGAACCCTGTCAAGCAAAGCAAATGCCAAGAGGCCAAAAACAACAGGAAATCATAATGCTTATGATAAAACCAGACAGTGTGGAGAACCCAATCCCAAACACCCAAATCAAAATATCAGAAGAGACACAGTACTTGGCACAATTAATCAAAGAACTACAATCGAGGAACGAAAACATGGCAAAGGATATAAAGTACATGAAGAAGACCTTGGCACAGGATATAAGGGATATAAAGAAGACCCTAGAAGAGCATAAAGAAGGAATTGCGAGAGTAAATAAAAAAATAGAAGATCTTATGAAAATAAAAGAAACTGTTGGCCAAATTAAAAAGACTCTGGATACTCATAACACGAGATTAGAGGAAGTTGAACAACGACTCAGTGTCCTAGAAGTCCACAGAACAGAAAATGAAAGAACAAAAGAAAGAATGGAGAAAAAAATCAAAAAGGATCTCAGAGATACAATAGATAAAATAAAACGTCCAAATTTAAGACTCATTGGTGTCCCAGAAGGGGAAGAGAAGGGTAAAGGTCTAGAAAGAGTATTCAAAGAAATTGTGGGGGAAAACTTCTCCAACCTTCTACACAATATAAATGCACGAAGCATAAATGCCCAGCGAACTCCAAATAGAATAAATCCAAATAAACCCACCCCGAGACATATTCTGATCAGACTGTCAAATACTGAAGAAAAGGAGCAAGTTCTGAAAGCAGCAAGAGAAAAGCAATTCACCACATACAAAGGAAACAACAGAAGACTAAGTTGTGACTACTCAGCGGCCACCGTGGAGGCGAGAAGGCAGTGGCATGACATATTTAAAATTTTGAGAGAGAAAATTTCCAACCAAGAATACTTTATCCAGCAAAACTCTCCTTCAAATTTGAGGGAGAGCTTAAATTTTTCACAGACAAACAAATGCTGAGAGAGTTTGCCAATAAAAGACCTGCCCTACTTCAGATACTAAAGGGAGCCCTACTGACAGAGAAACAAAGAAAGGAGAGAGAGATACAGACAATTTTAACAGACATATATAGAACCTTACATCCCAAATCACCAGGACACTCATTTTTTTCTAGTGATCACGGATCTTTCTCCAGAATGGACCATACGCTGGGACATAAAACAAGCCTCAATAAACAAACAAAAAAAAAATTGAATATATTCAAAGCACATTCTCTGATCACAATGGAATACAAATAGAAGTCAATAATTTTTTAATTGTAACTCCACTATTTACTTCCTACATGATATAAAATACACAAACTCTAATGACAAATCAGTGGTTTTGAACTCAATGTAAAATATGTAAGTTTTGACAAGAACTATATAAAGGTGGGGCAATGGAGGAGCATAGGAACATAGTTTATGTCTCCTATTGAAGTTAAGTTGGTATCAAAGAAAAACAAGATTGTTATGGATTTAAGAGGTTAATTTTAAGCCCCACAGTAAACACAAAGAAATTATCAGAGAATATGACCATAGAGATGAAAAGTAGAGTATGGGTTAAGAGAAATGGGGGAAGGGGCAATGGGAAGTTAAGAAATGAGTGTAGGGTTGCTGTCTGAGGTGAAGGGAAATTTCTAGTAATGGATGGTGGGAAGGAGATAGCATTATAACGTTCTAAATGTGATTAATCCCACTAATGGAATGCTAGGGAGGGGGAGGAATGGGAAGATTTAGGCTGTATATATGTTTCCACAATTGAAGAAAAAAAAAGTCTAAATAGATACAAATTGAATGCCACGGATGACCCTGGATGGGATCTGAGGATGGAGGACAGGAGGCCCAAAGGGACACAGTTGAGACATAAAAAAAAAAAAAAGGAAATATAGAATATAAGCTTTGTATCAATGTTGAATCTCTTGTACTTCTTAGCTGTGTTTAATGAGATTGCATAAAAGAATGTTCTTGTTCATGGGAATTGTATATGTGAATTATAGTGTTTGTTCAAGGATGTGTGCAGCTAGCTCTCATACGTTCAGAAGACAGCAATAGATGATGGATGATGAGGGAGGGAGGGAGGGAAAGAAATAGCGGTGTGACAGCATGTTTAATTTGGTGGATTGGGGTATTGGGGGAGGGGGGTCAGGGTATGCTGGAGTTCTGTGTATGGGGTTTGTATTGTTTTTGCAACTGTTCCTATAACTGTATTTATTTCAAAATAAAATTATAAAAGAAAATAAAAATTAAAAAAAAGGGGTGTATGAGGGAAGTGGTCACTCTTACATTGTTGGTGAAAGAGTAAATAGTTAATGGCCCTTTTGAAGGTGAACATGTATTAAAATTATAATGCAAATACTTTTTGATTCAGTATTGCCCTTTTATAAATTTATCCTACAGAAATACTGGCCTATCTGCACAAAGATATGTATAAAGTTCTGAATTGCATTATTTGTAATACTAAAAAATTGGGAACAATTTAATTTTTATTGACTGAGGAATGGTGAAATAATGTATACCTTTCTTGAATACTACTCTGTACTCATTAAATGAAGTATTTCATCCTTTTTAATGGCTGCATGATTCATCCAGGTTGTTGCATGTAGCAGTACTTACAAGGAAAGGTCTCCACGATAACATTTTGAGTGAAAAAAAAAAGCAAGCCTAAGAACATTATATATTATGTGATCAAATTTTTGTTTTAAAAAAAACCAGTAAACATAAATATATACATAAATAAATACCTAGAAAACTATTTGGAAGAACATTCATCAAATTGTTAACAGTAATTTTTTGTGGGTCAGGTGAGTGGATTTGGTGGGTGGAATAAAGAAGGGGCGGGCTTTTATTTTTTTACCCTGTATATAGGTGTACTTGGATTTCTTTTTTTACATGTAAATGTTATTTTATGGTCTTAAGGAGATAAGGTATGCAAATATATGGAAAAATATTCACTTGTAAACATTTTATCAGTAATTCAATTTTATGCTAATTAACATAAATTTAAAAGATAAAATCAATATAGGTTATACTCAGAAGAAATTGGTACATTCCTGTTTTTCAGTGATATCATAGTTGAATCTTTTGGGAAATCAGTTTTGCAATATATGTCAAAAGGTAGCATCCTTATCCTTTTATACTCTGATTTTTTTTAAAAAGATATTGATCTGATTCATAATACATAGCACACCTTCGTGCACGTTTCTCTCCTAAATTCTCACACCCTCAAAATTGTTTATGTATCTTTCACTCTCAGCTCTGCCAAAACTCTCCCCTCAGATTTATCCTTTATAGCCTTGCCTTTTTTTCTTTTTAAGTATAAGATACATACAGTAAAGGGCACAAATTTTAAGTGCACAGCTTGATTAATTTTTAGTCATGTATAGACCTGTATGTATAACCACCAACCCTGATCAAGACAGAATATTTCTAGCATCCCACAAGGCCACCTAGTGTTCTCTTCCACTCTGTAAAGCCCACTTCCCAAAGGTAACCAATATTCTGACTCCTGTCACCCTAAATAAAATTGTACCTCTCATTGAATCTTGTATGAGTGGAATCATTTAGAATGTATTCTTTTGTGTCTGGCTTTTAATCAACATTATGGCTGGGTGATTCATCCAGGTTGTTGGATATAGCAGTAGTTCTTTTTTATTGCTATAGTTATTAGTGTTGATGGACATTGTAAATAAAGCTATGAAAGTTTTTTAGACATCTTTTGGTGGCCACATGTACTCATGTCTTTAGGAGTGGAATTAATGGATCTTAGGGTAGACGTGTGTTCAGCTTTACTAGAAACTGTCAGATTTCAAAGTGGTTGTACCAGCTTATCCTCCCCTGAGCAATGTGTGAGAGTTCCAGTTTTTCTACATCCTAACCAACACTTGCTATTGTCAGTCTTTAATTATAGTACTTATTGGGATCTCATGGCTTTAATTTGCATTTCCTGAAAATGAATGATGTTAAGTGCCTTTTCACATGCATTTGGCCACTTGGATATCCTCTTTTGTAAAGTGCCTTTTCAAATTTTTTTGCCTTTTTTTTTTTTATTAGGTTATTCTTTTTCTTATCAATTCATAGATCAGAGCCTTTTTTCAAATACTTATAATACTGATGTGTTATAGTCTGAAGCTTGCCTTTTCCCTCTCTTAAAGGTTTATTTTGATGAACAGAAGATCTTAATTTTAATGATTTCCAGTTTATCCTTGGTTTCTTTTATGGGAAGTGTTTTTTGTGGGAATTCCTTTCAAGAAATTTTTTCCTACCCCCAAGGTCATGATGATGCTCCCATGTTTTTTCTAGAGGCTTTTTTGTTTTGTCTTTGCTTTTGGACTTGTGGTCCATCTCAAATTTATTTTTGTGGTACTTTTCCCCATATGGATATCCAATTGATCAAGCACTTTTTATTGGGGAAAAAAAAAAGCAACAAGCTATCCTTTTCTGTTGAATTATAATGGCAATTTGGTCATAAATCAGGTGACCATTTATGTGTGTAACCCAGTAATCTATCTAGGAATAGAACTTGAGTCAATTTCAAGAAGAGAAAATATACTCTCAGCATTTGTATGTTGCTATGGTGTTACAGTTAAATTAAATGTCTGACAAAAGAAAGGATGATTTTGAGAAGATTATAAAGCAACATAGGGCAATATTGGCTTTTTGAAATGGAAGAAAAAGCAGAGTAAAAAATTGCAGTTATCCCTTCCACATTGTGGGGGTTAGGGGTGCAGCATCCCCACAATCTGGAAAATCCAAATAAAATTGTTTGGCCCTTTTTTCATTCCAAAGAAGTCCTCAATCAGTTTATTCAGGGTTTCAGGAGACTCCCTATCTGCCTCTTGATCAACAGATACTGCCTTTCCTGTTACTTCTACACCTTGTAGGCTAAACTTGTTAAAAAAAATTTCAAACCAACCTTTGCTGGCCTGAAGATCCGTAGGGGTAGACCCTTCACCTTCATTTCCCTTTAGGGAATCATATAAGGACTTAGCCTTTCTCCTATGATGCCAGAGTCTACCTGAATGCCTTTTTTATAACAATCCTGCACCTAAAAGAATGTTGCACTTTCTACATGAGAGAGATGCAGATCTTGTGGTTTATGTGAATGCTTTGCAGGTGTTGGTGTAGTTGCAGCAATGGCTTCACAGATTTCCTTTTCTTTTTTCTTGATATGCCTTACAATGGACTCATTAATGCATAATGGCAGCCAACTGCAGCAGCTATTTTGCAGCTTCTGCAAAATAACCAAAAAATTTCCATTTAATTTCTTTTGCTAACTCTTGATATAGTGAAACCTTAGTGGGGAAAATTGCAATGTGGAAGGGATAACTATATATATAAAATTTCTTAATGTTCCTTTAAAAATATTCACTGTTGAAATAACCAATAGAAATAACCAATGTTAAAAGTAAAATTAGTTTCATTCCTCCTTTTAATTATATTGTTTTGCAACTCTTCTCATTTTTACCATGTTTTTATGCTGTTTTATCTTTTCCAGTATAAGTGTCATGAAACAGCTCATCAGTTCCTCTAACTTATTTGTAATGCAAGTGGAAATGGATGTATACACAGCTCTTAAAAAGGTATTGACATAAGATGATGTATGCCAGCACATCTCAGAATTGCTTGTAGTAATGAAATAATGAAAGCAGCTAGTGTCCAGTGACAAAGGAATGGTTATAAATGTAAGAAAAGTAAAAGGAAATATGCCGAAATATTCAAAAGTCTTTATGTTTAGGATTTAATGTAATAAGTGGTTTTAATTTTGTTCTTTAGGTTTTTCTATCCTACTAATACTTTCCTGTTTTTTTCCAAGATTTTTTTCCTTACCATAAACATGTCATTGTTATATTTTTTTGGTACTCAGACATGTTTTATGTAAAAAAAAAAAAAAATTGTCTTATGCAGTTTAAATGTTTTGTTTGATTTTTAGGGATTTTTCAAAATTAAGCTTTATTAGAATTCATGATTTTATGATGAGATTTTCACACATTTTCTAGAAAATGTTGACATTTTTCTTTAAAAGGCCTTATTTGCACTTCAGGCATATTTTTCATTTCATCCTTTTGAAAATTTTTAACATTTTTAAATCTAATTTTATTTTCACAACTCTCTGAAGAGACAAGTCAGCTCTTATTCTGGTTTGGTAGATGATGCGACTCAGAATTGTCGTAATTAGTACATAGCAGATTTGAGGTAGAACCCAAGTCTTAGGAGTCCTAGTCCATTGTTCTTCCCACTGCGTAATTTTGCCTTTAACCCTTTGTCCCCAGCATTGAGTGTGCACTTACCAAAGTTGTGGAACCTGGGAGCAAGACAATTACCACTTAGGCTGTATCATTAGTTTGTTTTGTTTTTAGGGTAGAGATTAGATTCCATTTCTATTTTTCTTCAAGGAAGTTTAATGTCTAGGTATCTAATCATTAAAGGAATGGTAGAGAGCCCACTTTTGAGAATGGAAGCTTTCATTCTTTCCTGCTGTAACTGATTTTATGCCAGTAATGATAAATGCTGATATTTATCTTGTCCTTACTATGTGCCAGGCACCATCTAAGCATGTCACACTGTTAATTAATGTCCTATGAGGTAGACATATTATCATGCTCATTTTACAGATGAAGAAGTTAAGGCACAGAGAGATTAATTTGCCCAGCTATTAAGTGGTAGGGTCAGGTTTTGAAAGTCCATTAACTAATCTGTGTACTATCTCAATAGCAATAAGACAAAGAAACTCCTTTTTCCTATGTTAAACTTTTTACTTTTATAATTAAGTAGTATGTAGTGAAATTGAGTTGTTAATTGATGAGTAAATAAAGTTACTATAAAATGATTAATGTAATGTATGTGTTAGATCTATACCTTTTTAATATTATAACCTCTGGTGTGTCTGAGACCATAAATACTTTTCAGGCATTAGTTTATTCCTTGCACATAATAAGTCATGTTTTATGTAAAACAGTTTTTATCATTGGACCATGATTAATGCCACAATCAATTTAAAACCTGTAATCATGTTATGTATTAGTTTTACTTTTTTCCAGTTGCTTATACAATGGAAATTATATTTCTTAGATAATGTGCTCTATGTTAGAAAGCAATTTTAAAATGTAAAACCATAAATGATGAAGACTTGTGATTTTTTTCTTATTTCTTTTAACCCAGTGGATGTTCCTTCAACTTGTGCCTTCTTGGAATGGATCTTTAAAACAGCTTTTGACTGAAACAGATGTGTGGTTTTCTAAGTGGAAAAAAGGTATTCCTGAAATTTTTATTGAGAATATTTTTAATGAAATATACTAAACTCAGTCCCTGACTTTTCTACAGCCTTGAGAGAATTTTAGAGCAGGAAAGGACCTTAGCAATTATCTTACTCAGCCCCTCTTTAACACTGAGATAATTGAAACCTTGCCTAGTATTAACTGAATTGTTACTCCTTGGCCTGCCACCATATTCTGATCCCCCAAATTTTGTTTTTTTCCATTTTATCACCAGCAGATCTTGGTGATTGTGTTTCTTTTGTTTGCCTACATTAAATTTTCCCTAACATCCCCTACCAGGCAACAGTTTTTAACATGGGGCCCATGGACGAGTTTCAGTGTGTCACTAACCCCCTGAAAGTAGATGCAAATTTGATATGTATTGTATGTTGCATGTGCTTTGTCAGGGGGAGAGTTTCCATATCTTTCATCAGATTCCCATTGGAGACTGATCTGAAATTGGTTAAGACCAACTGCTTTGCTGTGAGGTCTTATTTCAGCAGAGGTGAAGAATTCAGTGTGTTTATTTTTTCTTTGCTAAAACAAATCTAGAAAAATGTTTTAATGGCCCTCCCTCAGGTACAGAGAAGTGGATAAATCATAATCTTTAGTTCGTGGTTTTCTTAGTTCACTGTCATTTTTGGCTCATGTATGACCACCTCTTTTTGCTTATTTTTAATAATATATTGAACTTCTGTGAACTAATCTTCATTCTAAGTACTAGAACATTAATAACTTTATTCTACTCTTGTGTTGCTCTCCCATTGTGTCTCTCTGGCTTACCCCAACCACTACCTTGCTTAAAAAAAATTCTTTTTATTGCATTATGCGTGTTGTCTTAAATAACACGGTGGTGTGCTGGTGAGCTGGCACTCTGGGGAAAAAAAAGCCCCTATTTATAGTGTTTTCCAATTTCCATGGTATAAATTCTCCTAACCTCGTTGATTTCAAGCTACTAGCATGACATCACTGAATATGGAGGTGGGAAGAAATGTACACAATCCACTCCTGTGATCCAGTATGAACCAGCTCCAGCAGGCCACTGGACAAATTGATCATTTGTGTTTTTAGTTGTTATTGAATCTTATGGTTTTGATTTTCATTTCCCTGATACCTAAAAAGATTGAAATTGACCCATCTTTATATGTTTATTGGCCATATATGTTGCTGTTTTGTGAAATGTTTGTACAGTTCTTTTCCCTGTTTTTATCAATATAATATGATTTGTGGGTTTTTTTTAATGATTTATAGGCATTCTTTATATATTCTTGGTAACCAATCTCTTGTCATTTGTATGTGTTGCAATTATCTTCCAGTTTGTATATTGTCTTTTTATTCTTTAAAGGTATTATTTAATGAACACATTTTAATTTTAAATTAATTTTAAAGTTTAGTGCCTTCATGTCTTGTTTAAAATAAATTTTTATAAAATTATTTTATATATTGAGATTTCCTAGCTCAGAGCACAATAAATTATCTTTTTATCAAACTCCTGATATAAAGTTTGTAAAGGACCATACTAATAAATGCAAACTTGATTTACTTTAAGAATAAAATACTAAACTTTTATCTTAAATTATACTTTAGTGTTAGATTATGGCAATTAAAGAGAGATTGGGGAAATTATGGAGGAGAAAAGCAGAAGGGGAAATTTAAATAAAGTATGAAGGAGAGAGATAAAAACTGAAAGAGATAGGAATGTGGGGAATTTAAAAGGCAAAGGGACTCAACAGCAACTGTAGATGTTAGGTAAATGTTGACCAACTTTATGCTTATTTAAGCTCTGGGTGGATAAACCATAGCAATCCATCAAGAGAAATTACTCTCTTGCCTAAGGAGCAAACACCAGAATAGGTTTTCCCACTCTAGGCTCTCCATCCCAGCCTCAGCAGTATAAAAGTATACAATGCAAAATACTTTTCCAGGAGACATTTATTGCATAAAGCAAAATATATGCCTACTGCCCTTGTTTTTCTGTGAGGATTTCATAGGGGCATTTCAAACAGTTTTAAAATTATAAAAGTGATACATACTCAGGAAATAGGAAAGAAAAATTACCCATGGTCCCTTCATCCTGTATATTTTGGTTTACTTCTCTTAAGTTTTCTTAATTATTTGACTATTCAGATATATCTGTGTCAGGACCACAAGAAACAATGGAAATCTAGAAATTTTCCTACATACTTATACCTAGGCATAGATATTAAATTTGGCTGGTGCAATTAATATGGCCACATTTTGGATTCTGTGAACTATTACAAATGTAAATGAGCCTGGAAAAACAGGCTTCATGGGATGATTACTAGATTTCTATGAGACAGCCTAGAATTAGACTTTTATAATTTGCTCATGTGATGGAGCACGTGTAAGAATATAATGTATTCTTGGTACACACCATGAAATTGGCACATTCAGTTCAATCAAATGAGCTAGAACTAATCTTCCCATTAAAAAAAAAAGAGAGAGAGATGTAAATCTATTTACAATCCTGTTATACAAGTAAGCAAAGTTAACTATTAAGTTTTAAAGTTCACTATTTCTTTTTTGCTTTGCCTCAGGTAGGTCCCAAAGGAATATGAAAAATTTATGGATAAAATTTGAAAATTATGAAAATTCTTTTAACTTGGTTATCTTTTCACAGTTTGCAGGAAAAATATTTTAATAAGGAAGACTCCTTTATGGATCACAGAAGATCTGTGTTCCATGTGAGGCATGGTTTGAGACATAGTCGTCTACAATAGCAATTCTCAGATTGTTGCTTATCCTTTATAGCAACAGGGCTGAGGACACTCCCTTGTGGAATGGAGAACACAGGCAAGAGCTTACGTACAAGTCCCTCTTTGACAGCAGTAACTCTGGTCCTTTCCTTTCCACTCATCAAAGTACATTGGAATACAACCAAGAGTAATTATTTTTAGAAATAACCTTAAATTCTCCCTAAAAGAAAAAAAATTATTCATATACTTAATATATTTTAAATGCAATTTTATTGAGATATAATCACATAACATGCAATCATTCAAAGTGTACAGTTGTTTACAGTATCGTCATATACTTGTGCATTCATCTTCACAATCAAACTTTGAACATTTTCATTATCCAAAAAAAATAAAGATTAAAATAAAGAATATCCAAAACATCCCATTACCCTCCTCCTCCCATTGTTCATTTCCTTTTTAAAAAATACAGGTAATTGAGATATATTCACACACCCTACAGTCACCCTCAGTGTACAATCAGTTATTCACAGCACCATCATACATTTGTGCATTCATCACCAGAATCAATTTTTGAACCTTTTCTTTACTCTAAAATAAAAATAAAAGCAAAAAAGAACACCTAAATCTTTCCATCCCCTCCATCCACCCTTTTCTTCATCTAATTTTGTCCCCATTTTTCCACTCATCTGTCCATATGCTGGATAAAGGGAGTATGAGCCACAAGGTTTTCACAGTCACACAGTCACACTGTGCAATCTACATAGTTATACAATCATCTTCAAGAATCAAGGTCACTGGGTTGCAGTTCAACAGCTTTAGGTATTTCCCTCTAGCCGTTCCAGCACACTAAAAACTGAAAAGTGGTATCTATGTGGCACATAAGAATACCCTCCAGGGTGACCTCTCGACTCCATTTTTTTTTTTTTTTTTTTTTTTTTTTTAAATCATCATTTTATTGAGATATATTCACATACCACGCAGTCATACAAAACAAATTGTACTTTCGATTGTTTACAGTACCATTACATAGTTGTACATTCATCACCTAAATCAATCCCTGACACCTTCATTAGCACACACACAAAAATAACAAGAATAATAATTAGAGTGAAAAAGAGCAATTGAAGTAAAAAAGAACACTGGGTACCTTTGTCTGTTTGTTTCCTTCCCCTACTTTTCTACACATCCATCCATAAACTAGACAAAGTGGTGTTTGGTCCTTATGGCTTTCCCAATCCCATTGTCACCCCTCATAAGCTACATTTTTATACAACTGTCTTCGAGATTCATGGGTTCTGGGTTGTAGTTTGATAGTTTCAGGTATCCACCACCAGCTACCCCAATTCTTTAGAACCTAAAAAGGGTTGTCTAAAGTGTGCATAAGAGTGCCCACCAGAGTGACCTCTCGGCTCCTTTTGGAATCTCTCTGCCACTGAAGCTTATTTCATTTCCTTTCACATCCCCCTTTTGGTCAAGAAGATGTTCTCCGTCCCACGGTGCCAGGTCTACATTCCTCCCTGGGAGTCATATTCCACGTTGCCAGGGAGATTCACTTCCCTGGGTGTCTGATCCCACGTAGGGGGGAGGGCAGTGATTTCACCTTTCAAGTTGGCTTAGCCAGAGAGAGAGGGCCACATCTGAGCAACAAAGAGGCATTCAGGAGGAGACTCTTAGGCACAAATACAGGGAGGCCTAGCCTCTCCTTTGCAGCAACCGTCTTCCCAAGGGTAAAACTTATGGTAGAGGGCTCAACCCATCAAACCACCAGTCCCCTATGTCTGTGGTCATGTTAGCAACCATGGTGGTGGGGTAGGCGAATACCCCTGCATTCTCCACAGGCTCCTCAAGGGGGCACTACATCTTTTTTTTTTTTTTTTTTTTTTTTTTTTAACTTTCCCTTCTTTTTTCAAATCACCTGTATGAAAAAAAAAGTTAAAAAGAAAACAAACATACAATAAAAGAGCATTTCAAAGAGACCATAGCAAGGGAGTAAGAAAAAGACAACTAACCTAAGATAACTGCTTAACTTCCAACATGTTCCTACTTTACCCCAAGAAAGTTACATAATATAGCAACATTTCAGTGAACTTGTTCCTACTACAACCATCAGAAATTAACAGACCATAGTCATTTCTGGGCATCCCCAGAACGTTAAATAGCTTATCTGTTCTTCCTGGATTATTGTTCCCCCTTCCTTAATTGCTCTCTACTGCTAGTTCCCCTACATTCTACATTATAAACCATTTGTTTTACATTTTTCAAAGTTCACATTAGTGGTAGCATATAATATTTCTCTTTTTGTGCCTGGCTTATTTCGCTCAGCATTATGTCTTCAAGGTTCATCCATGTTGTCATATGTTTCACGAGATCGTTCCTTCTTACTGCCGCGTAGTATTCCATCGTGTGTATATACCACATTTTATTTATCCACTCATCTGTTGAAGGACATTTGGGTTGTTTCCATCTCTTGGCAATTGTGAATAATGCTGCTATGAACATTGGCGTGCAGATATCTGTTCGTGTCACTGCTTTCCGATCTTCCGGGTATATACCGAGAAGTGCAATCGCTGGATCGAATGGTAGCTCTATATCTAGTTTTCTAAGGAACTGCCAGACTGACTTCCAGAGTGGCTGAACCATTATACAGTCCCACCAACAATGAATAAGAGTTCCAATTTCTCCACATCCCCTCCAGCATTTGTAGTTTCCTGTTTGTTTAATGGCAGCCATTCTAACCGGTGTTAGATGGTATCTCATTGTGGTCTTAATTTGCATCTCTCTAATAGCTAGTGAAGCTGAACATTTTTTCATGTGTTTCTTGGCCATTTGTATTTCCTCTTCAGAGAACTGTCTTTTCATATCTTTTGCCCATTTTATAATTGGGCTGTCTGTACTATTGTCATTGAGTTGTAGGATTTCTTTGTATATGCAAGATATCAGTCTTTTGTCAGATACATGGTTTCCAAAAATTTTTTCCCATTGAGTTGGCTGCCTCTTTACCTTTTTGAGAAATTCCGTTGAGGTGCAGAAACTTCTAAGCTTGAGGAGTTCCCATTTATCTATTTTCTCTTTTGTTGCTTGTGCTTTCGGTGTAAAGTCTAAGAAGTGGCCTCCTAATACAAGGTCTTGAAGATGTTTTCCTACATTATCTTCTAGGAGTTTTATGGTACTTTCTTTTATATTGAGATCTTTGGTCCATTTTGAGTTAATTTTTGTGTAGGGGGTGAGGTAGGGGTCCTCTTTCATTCTTTTGGATATGGATATCCAACTCTCCCAGCCCCATTTGTTGAAAAGACCATTATGGCTCAGTTCGGTGACTTTGGGGGCCTTATCAAAGATCAGTCGGCCATAGATCTGAGGGTCTATCTCTGAATTCTCAATTCGATTCCATTGATCTATATGTCTATCTTTGTGCCAGTACCATGCTGTTTTGGCAACTGTGGCTTTATAATAGGCTTCAAAGTCAGGGAGTGTAAGTCCTCCCACTTCGTTTTTCTTTTTTAGAGTGTCTTTAGCAATTCGAGGCATCTTCCCTTTCCAAATAAATTTGATAACTAGCTTTTCCAAGTCTGCAAAGTAGGTTGTTGGAATTTTGATTGGGATTGCATTGAATCTGTAGATGAGTTTGGGTAGAATTGACATCTTAATGACATTTAGCCTTCCTATCCATGAGCATGGAATATTTTTCCATCTTTTAAGGTCCCCTTCTATTTCTTTTAGTAGAGTTATGTAGTTTTCTTTGTATAGGTCTTTTACATCTTTGGTTAAGTTGATTCCTAGGTACTTGATTTTTTTAGTTGCTATTGAAAATGGTATCTTTTTCTTGAGTGTCTCTTCAGTTTGTTCATTTCTAGCATATAGAAACATTACTGACTTATGTGCATTAATCTTGTATCCCGCTACTTTGCTAAATTTGTTTATTAGCTCTAGTAGGTGTATCGTTGATTTCTCAGGGTTTTCTAGATATAAGATCATATCATCTGCAAACAATGACAGTTTTACTTTTTCTTTTCCAATTTGGATGCCTTTTATTTCTTTGTCTTGCCGGATTGCCCTGGCTAGCACTTCCAGCACAATGTTGAATAACAGTGGTGACAGCGGGCATCCTTGTCTTGTTCCTGATCTTAGAGGGAAGGCTTTCAGTCTCTCACCATTGAGTACTATGCTGGCTGTGGGTTTTTCATATATGCTCTTTATTATGTTGAGGAAGTTTCCTTCAATTCCTACCTTTTGAAGTGTTTTTATCAAAAAGGGATGTTGGATTTTGTCAAATGCTTTTTCAGCATCTATTGAGATGATCAATTGATTTTTCCCTTTCGAGTTTTTAATGTGTTGTAATACATTGATTGTTTTTCTTATGTTGAACCATCCTTGCATGCCTGGAATGAACCCCACTTGGTCATGGTGTATGATTTTTTTAATGTGTCTTTGGATTCGATTTGCAAGTATTTTGTTGAGGATTTTTGCATCTATATTCATTAGGGAGATTGGCCGGTAGTTTTCCGTTTTTGTAGCATCTTTGCCTGGTTTTGGTATTAGATTGATGTTAGCTTCATAAAATGAGTTAGGTAGTGTTCCATTTTTTTCAATGTTTTGAAAGAGTTTGAGTAAGATTGGTGTCAGTTCTTTCTGGAAAGTTTGGTAGAATTCCCCTGTGAAGCCATCTGGCCCTGGGCATTTATTTGTGGGAAGATTTTTGATGACTGATTGGATCTCTTTGCTTGTGATGGGTTGGTTGAGGTCTTCTATTTCTTCTCTGGTCAGTCTAGGTTGTTCATATGTTTCCAGGAAATTGTCCATTTCTTCTACATTATCCAGTTTGTTGCCATACAGTTGTTCATAATATCCTCTTATAATTTTTTTAATTTCTTCAGGATCTGCAGTTATGTCACCTTTTTCATTCATTATTTTGTTTATATGGGTCTTCTCTCTTTTTGATTTTGTCAGTCTAGCTAGGGGCTTGTCAATCTTGTTGATCTTCTCAAAGAACCAACTTTTGGTGATATTTATCCTTTCTATTGTTTTTTTGTTCTCTATGTCATTTATTTCTGCTTTAATCCTTGTTATTTCTTTTCTTGTACTTGGTTTAGGATTGGTTTGCTGTTCATTTTCTAGCTTCTTCAGTTGATCCATTAGTTCTTTGATTTTGGCTCTTTCTTCCTTTTTAATATATGCGTTTAGTGCTATAAATTTCCCCCTTAGCACTGCTTTTGCTGCATCCCATAGGTTTTGGTATGTTGTGTTCTCATTTTCATTCGTCTCTATATATTTAGCAATTTCTCTTTCTATTTCTTCTTTAACCCACTGATTGTTTAGGAGTGTGTTGTTTAACCTCCAGGTATTTGTGAATTTTCTAAGTCTCTGATGGTTATTGACTTCTAATTGTATTCCATTGTGGTCAGAGAATGTGCTTTGAATAATTTCAATCTTTTTAAATTTATTGAGGCTTGTTTTATGTCCCAGCATATGATCTATTCTGGAGAAAGTTCCGTGAGCACTAGAAAAGTATGTGTATCCTGGTGATTTGGGATGTAATGTCCTGTAGATGTCTGTTAAATCTAATTCATTTATCAGATTGTTTAGGTTTTCAATTTCCTTATTGGTCTTCTGTCTGGTTGATCTATCTATAGGAGAGAGTGATGTGTTCAAGTCTCCCACAATTATTGTGGAAACATCAATTGCTTCCTTTAGTTTTGCCAATGTTTCTCTCATGTATTTTGTGGCACCTTGATTGGGTGCATAGACATTTACGATTGTTATTTCTTCTTGCTGAATTGCCCCTTTTATTAGTATGTAGTGGCCTTCTTTGTCTCTCAAAACATCCCTGCATTTGAAGTCTATTTTATCTGAGATTAATATTGCTACACCTGCTTTCTTTTGGCTGTGGCTTGCATGAAATATTTTTTTCCATCCTTTCACTTTCAGTTTCTTTGTGTCCGTGTGTCTAAGATGAGTCTCTTGTATGCAACATATTGATGGTTCATTTTTTTTGATCCATTCTGCGAATCTATATCTTTTAATTGGGGAGTTTAATCCATTTACATTCAACGTTAAAACCGTGAAGGCATTTCTTGAATCGGCCATCTTATCCTTTGGATTATGTTTGCCATATTTTTCCCTCTCTCTATTAATATTCTTTATTGTACCCATACCGAATCTCTTTAGTACTGAACCTTTCTCCAAGTCTCTCTGTCCTGTCTTTGTTTCTCTGTCTGTAGGGCTCCCTTTAGTATCTCCAGTAGGGCAGGTCTCTTGTTAGCAAATTCTCTCAGCATTTCTTTGTCTGTGAAAAATTTAAGCTCTCCCTCAAATTTGAAGGAGAGCTTTGCTGGATAAAGTATTCTTGGCTGGAAATTCCTCTCACTCAGAATTTTAAATATATCGTGCCACTGCCTTCTCGCCTCCATGGTGGCTGCTGAGTAGTCACTACTTATTCTTATGCTGTTTCCTTTGTATGTGGTGAATTGCTTTTCTCTTGCTGCTTTCAGAACTTGCTCCTTCTCTTCTATGTTTGACAGTGTGATCAGTATATGTCTCGGAGTGGGTTTTTTTGGATTTATTCTATTTGGAGTTCGCTGAGCATTTATGATTTGTGTATTTATGTTGTTTAGAAGATTTGGGAAGTTTTCCCCAACAATTTCTTTGAATACTCTTCCTAGACCTTTACCCTTTTCTTCCCCTTCTGGGACACCAATGAGTCTTATATTCGGACGTTTCATATTATCTATCATATCCCTGAGGTCCATTTCGAGTTTTTCAATTTTTTTCCCCATTCTTTCTTTTATGCTTTCATTTTCCATTCTGTCATCTTCCAGGTCACTGATTCGTTGTTCAACTTCCTCTAGTCTTGTACTATGAGTGTCCAGAATCTTTTTAATTTGGTCAACAGTTTCTTTAATTTCCATAAGATCATCCATTTTTTTATTTAGTCTTGCAATGTCTTCTTTATGCTCTTCTAGGGTCTTCTTGATTTCCTTCATATCCCGTACTAGGGTCTCATTGTTCATCTTCAGTTCTTTGAGTAGCTGCTCTAGGTGTGTCTCTTCTGGTCTTTTGATTTGGGTGCTTGGGCTTGGGTTATCCATATCGTCTGGTTTTTTCATATGCTTTATAATTTTCTGTTGTTTTTGGCCTCGTGGCATTTGCTGAACTTGATAGGGTTCTTTTAGGGTTTGTAGACTAGTTGAAGTCCTTATCTCTAATTTATCAGATCTACAGCTTCGTGGAGTAGACTTTCTCTAACTAACCGGCAGGTGGCGTCCACGAGCCACCTGTTCTCCACAAGCCAGTTCTCCCCTGCTTAGCCTTTTTGGTGAGTGGGGGAGTGAGTCTTGTGGGGCCCAATTGGTGTACCAAGCTTGCGTGTGTAGTTGGTGTTGCCTGCCCTGTATGTGGGGCGTGTTTCTGGGCAGTCGGGGAGGGGGGGTGGCCCTAACAATCAAATCTCCCTGATGATCCTAGAGTTTTAAAGCTACTGCAATAGTCTAATCCTTCAGTTCAGTCCTGCCACAGTTTGTCTCTGCCACTGACCCACAAGTCTTTGGTATTGGTGTATGGCTCCTGAGACTTACAAGTGGGCCCCTCTTCCAGGCTGTGCACCCCGGGTCCTCTGTTGAGGGATGACTGTGCTATGTCACAGGTGAGTGCCGTCCCCCCAGGGCAGTTCTGGGCTGCTGGGCTGTGTTGGGAGGCTCCCAGTCTGCTCAAATGATGGCTGAATGGGGCTCTGTTAATTCACACTGCTCCCCCTTCCCAGCTCTGGGACATTCAGCTGAGGTTGCAGGGAAGGCTAATGTCCACGCCCAGTTTTGTGGTGTGTGCCTGTTATTTGAAGCACTTCCGTCACACTGGGTTGTCTGGGGCAGCTCTGGGCTATGGGGCTGGTGATGGGCAGGAGTGTTTCCTGTCCACCAGGATGGTGGCTGTGAGCGGACACCCCCCTTTTCTTGGGAAGTTGTGTTGTTTAGTGAATTTTCTCAGCCACTGGATTATTGCCTTTTGTCTCAGAGCTCTCTTAGTTCTGCTCTTGACTTGACGTGCCCAAATTTCAATTCTTTGAAGCTTTCTGTATTGAGCTTCTTAGAGTAATTGTTTTAGAAAAAGCAAAAAGGATTTAAAAAAAAAAAAAAAACAAAAAACGGCCCTCCTCAGAGATCTAATGGGTTATTGAAATGCTAATAGACAAAGCAACCAGGGCCATTAAGGAAAGGTGCACAGGGCAGAGAGATCAGCCTTGCTTCGGGATTTGCATATGCGCCTCAAGGCCTGATCTCCGCCCTTCCCCTTTCTGTGTTCACCAGAACTCCAAAAATCCTCTGCTTTTATTTTGGAGTTTTTCGTGTTGTTTTTTTTCTATGCCTGTCTCCTCTCTGCTGGGCTGGCTGCTCTCAGAGTCTCTGGTGTCTGGTCTCAGTCTATCTATGGTTGGAGTTTGAATCAGTAGAATGAGTTTCCGATAAGAGCAGCCACTGCAATTCTCCCTTCTCCTTCCTGGAGCTGACAGCCCCTCCTCCCCCGGGACTGAGCCTGGCAGGGAGGGGCGCGGGTCCCCTGGCCGCAAAAACTTACAGATTTCGCTGATCTCAGCAGTTCCACGTTTTCATGGGTGTTGTATGAAGTATGCCCAAAGACAGATTGCTCTGTGGTGTCCAGTCCACGCAGTTCCTGGCTTTTTACCTACTTTCCTGGAGGAGTAACTAAAACATACAGCTCACCAGTCTGCCATCTTGCCCCGCCTCCTGATATAATTCTTAAGGATTGGCCATACCGAAGATCACACAGCTTGTTAGTGACAGAGCAGGGATTAGAAACCAGGTCTCCTGTTTCCCGGTCCAGTGCCACACGATGACTGGCTCTTAGACGGCTCGCAGGGATTGAGCGCAACTCGTCCGCCTGCCGCTCTGCCTTCTGGAAGGAGGGGCACCGTAGCTTGGAAACTGAACATTCACACACAGCTTCGCAGTGACGTGAATGCGACGAAAGGTTTCCAGAGCCCAAAGGGGCTTTCCCCACCCAGAAAACAATGGTCTGGAGAGGCCAGAAACCCGAGAAATCACCACGCCAGCTCACTTCAGCGTCGAGCACCTCCACATCGCGGGAATAACTGGCACCACGCCCACTGCAGCTCAGCCCTGGCGAAGAAGAAGTGGAAGAAAAATGCTGAGAAAACCCGCCTCGCCCAGCCTGAGAAAGCCCGCCGAAATTTTTATTCTGGCTTGCCAGGAAGCTCGGCTTCCCAGCCCCTCAGATAAACCATTAGCAGCTGGAGCAAAAGCGAGCTATCGACTCCATTTGAAATCTCTCAGCCATTAGAACCTTATTTTGTTTCATCTCTCTTCCCCCTTTTGGTCAAGAAGATCCTCTCAATCCCACAGTGCTGGGTCCAGGCTCATCTCCAGGTGTCATTTCCCATGTTGCCAGGGGGATTCACACCCCTGGGTGTCATGTCCCACGTTGGGGGGAGGGTAGTGAGTTCACCTGCTGACATATACTTAATGAATTTTAATTATTTTAATAATGAATTAATATTACCATGATAATATTAGTAACCCGTGGTTACTATGTCTTTGTTTCTTATTTTGTATTTTAATATAGAATTAATATATTAACTAGTGTTCACCACATGTAACTGGAGAGTAAGTTAGAAGAATAACAAGGCATGTTCAGTCTCTATCTTGGAAAGACCCTTGAGTGAGGCATTTGGACTCTAAAGTTCCAATGAAGTTTCAGTCCCTGGGCACGGGAATTCTGGAGAAATACATCTAACCCCAACAACCATTCTCTTCTTTACCATCTTGTTTCACTGTAAGCTCCAAACCTCAGAAAGGTACAGAACCGAATTCTGATGGGACCAAATTTAATATCATGTTGCTTTTTTCCTAAATCTCTTAATTTTTATCCACATACCTAAGGTTTATAAAATCCCTGAAAATTTTGAAACTAACTTGTATTCTAAAGGACCTTTGTGTCTGTGTGTGTGCATGTGTGTGTGTCTATAAAAACATTTAGGAATAAAATAAATCAACAGGATTGAAAAGAACGACTTTTAAATTTAAAATATTTTTTATAGATTTTGAAGGTACGACCTTCCTTGAAACCGAGCAAGGAAAACCATTTGTGCCAGTATTCAGACATTTAAGGTTACAGTATATTATCAGTGACCTGGCCTCCGCAAGAATTATTGAACAAGATTCTCTAATACCTTCAGGTAAGACAAAGTGAAAAAATTATGATTTTAAGTAATGTTTTTCTGATTATAACAGTAATACATATCATAGGAAAGAATAATAAAGAAATAAAAATTGTCATTAATTTTTAAAATGGTATACATTTTTACAGCAAAGTGGAATCATACTGTATAGATCATTTTCTGTGTATGTATTATATATTGTGGGTATTTTGCCATATCCTTAAATATTCTCTAGAATATTTAAGTGGCTACATAAATGTTATATAATATGGTTACTCTTTTAATTGATTAACCAGTATACTATTTTGGACCAAACTTTTAAAAATTACTTTTGAAGTATTATTTAAAAGGTTAAAATTGCTTTTCCTGTTAGTACTTCTTAAATTTGCCTATTTTCTGTTTTTCTCCTTATTCATTTTAGTCTTAAACCTCATGTCAAATCAAGTGTAAAATCTTTGCTAATTATAATTTAAATTTTTGAAACAATTACTAATTAATTTTATAAATAAAATCCCTAGGGCTTGTATAAAATTCAGTTTAGTACTATATATGCATATAAGAAATTGAAACTAGTATTTCTGTTTAAAAATATACTTGTAAATGTATAATAATTCTAGTAATTAGACTTTTAGGTTTGTATGAAAAAGTTTGTATGAAACCATGTAGGGAATTTTTCATTTCTGTTATTGTGATCTTCAACTCTAATAGTTCTGTTTGGTTCCTTTATAAATTTCAATATCTTTAAGATTGAATATAAGATTTTTATATTATTCATTCATTTTTATTCCATTTAGAATGACTTAAATTGAAATCTTTTTTTTTTTAGACATAGTTGTCTAAATCTAACATGTCAAATTATTTCTTGAATATTTGATTCATTTGCTAATTTAGAGATGGATCATTTTCCCCAAACTAAATTAGTTTAACTAATAACTAATAACAACTAATTATTATTTTGTTAATATAATAAAGGAACAATCCATTATTCAGTTTTCTAGTGAAACTTTTTTAAAAACTGAAAATATTGCCTTAGATGTGGTTCTCACAAATGAAAATTAAGATGAGCTGTGGAAAGGAAACTATGAAATGCAAGAAAATACTTTCAACTAAAGATATGAATTCTGACTTAAATTGTATATAGTCTGAGTAAAGTCCATTCTAAAACAAAGCAATATCACTTATACCACTTTAAAAATTAAGCCATGTTGTTACAGCATATTTGTAAAATATAAACTGTTTTATTTATGACTATTTTAAATTTGTATTTAGAAATGGTAACAATTTTATCAGCTTCTTAAAGTGCTTAAATCCTTTATGCCCTTTCCCTTTTATTTTATTTTAATTTTATTATTTTATTTTATTTTATTTTAATTTTATTATTTTATTTTATTTTAATTTTATTTAATTTTAATTTTATTTTATTTTTAAATTTTAGAGTGGCTATCTTCTGTGTATAAACAGCAGTGGCTTGCTATGCTCCGGGCAGAACAAGACAGTGAGGTGGGGTAAGTATATCATATTGTTTTATTAAAAAAAAAAACTTTAAATGAATTCTGAATGCATTCATTATATGGAAAAATAAGTGACAATACTGAACACTCAAGAGCTGTTGGAATAGAGGAAATATGATGTAATCAACTTTTCATTTTATATTTTTATATTATCAATCAAATATTTTTCTTCTGGTAAGATAATATAATGTAATGTTTGCATTGTCATTTGCTACATTAGTAAAATTGAATAATTTGTATATTCTCATCACCTAGTGCTATATTATTTTCTTTCAACATTTTGAGATGTTACTTGGAATGATGATGTTTTCACAAAGCACAATTTTCATATTTATGTATAAGTAAAGTTAGTTTTCTTTTTGTAATAATGTCAAATTCTGATAAAAATTTCTAAAATGAATTAAAATCATCTGGCTACGGATGCCTTCTCCAAAGGCATATGACCCCCCCCCCCTCAAAATATTTATATACTTTTTTCATGGTAAGGGAAAGAAGAAAATTATTTTCTTTCCATATATGATGCTTTACAGTTCACGGAATACTTCCATATTTATCATTTAACCTTGTGGTAGCTCCTTGAAATAAGGTAAAGAAACAGATCCATCTGTGAGTATATAAAAGAAGACTTAAGAGTTTAATTTTTTGCCCCTGATCACTTTTAACCCATTTTACATACCAAAGTACTTCCCAAAATAATGGCCTACTTATAAGTTTATATCCAGACAATGAGTTTATGAAAGTGTTATAAAATTCATAATGCTTTTGAAATTATCATCATCTAGGGTTCTTAGTTTCTACCTTATTTAAAATTTATATGCCATCTTTTTCCAAAAAGGATTTATAGCCATACTTACCTAGCACAAATACAATAAGATTGTTAAAACAGAAATTAATAAATCAAAAACCAAAACATGGAAGATAAGGAGATAACCAATGGAATTCAGATTTGAAGAATTTTGAAATAGATGAAGGATGTATAAATCATCCTATTAATTTATTTGTTGTGTATATTCAGTTTTTTGATGTTGATTATTTTGTACTTTTTAAGATTTTTCTCACCTATAGGTAGAGGTTATAGCCTCACTGAGATTAATACAGAGTCTCATCTTAGAGTCTGAGCTAGATTAAGTATCTGGTTTTCTTGTGTCCAGAAGTATATGATTATATTATCCCTGATGAAATGCTCTATTTCCCAGATACTGAGCATTAGCTCACTGCTACACTGCTACTAAAGTGAGGGGGATAGTCTGTTCATTGGATACCAGGTCATAATCTAATAAAGTCTCCTCTTCCATACTCTCTTCTACATTGCCAATGGGGTTATCTTTCTAAAACAGAAATAGAATTGTCTCATTCCCCTGCTTAAATAAGGTCCAGGAATATTTGATGATAGTTAAGGAATAATTTTTTAGGTGTGATATATATTGTGCACCTTAAGTGCAGTTACCAAGTTTAAGAAACTTAATACTGATATAAAGCTTACAATTTATATTCCAAGTTTTTCTTATGTCCCAGTAATGTCCCTTTGAGCCTTTTCTCCTCCTCTGTTAGATCCTGTCTAAGATCACGTATTGCATTTAATTGTCATTGTCTTTTTAGTTGCTTATTCTTTTTTTCTTTTCCTTAAGTGTGGAAATATATATACAACATAAACTTCTCCATTTCAGCTACTCCCAACCATATCATTCAGTGGGATTAATCATATTCACAACCTTGCAGTACCCTTACCATCATCCATTACTAGAACTGTCATTTCCCCAAACAGAAACCCTACATCCGTTTTGCATTAATTCCCCATTCCCCTTGCTCTCTGCCCCCGGTAACCTGTACCCTACTTTCTGTCTCTGTGAGTTTAATCTGTGATATTTTCTTTGTGGTTACCATGGGGCTTAAATTTGACTTCCTCAATCGAATACAATCTCATTTGGTTTGAAATCAACTTAACTTCAGTAGCATACACAAATTATGCCCCTTTACCCCTCTATTCCCCCACTTTTGTGTACTTGTCATAAATTACGTGTTTATATATTATGAGTCCAACACCATTGATTTATCATTACATTTTATGCATTTACCTTTTGAAATACTATACGAAGAGTGGCATTATAAACTAAAAATGCAATAGTACTGGCATTTCTATTTATCTTTTACCAGAGATCTTTTTTTATCCATGCAGCTTCAATCTGTCATCTGGTACCCTTTCCTTTCAACTTACAGAACTCCCTTTAGCATTTCTTATAGGGGCTGGTCTAGTGGTGATGAACTCCCTCAACTTTAGTTTATCTGAGAATGTCTTAATCTCTCCTACGTTTTTTTTATTCTTTCATAATTGAGATTTTATTGGTTGTTTTGAAGATCAGCACACAGATATTTATGAACAATTTTTACACAATTCTTAATGTATGTACCAAAAGTCTAAAAAGCCTTGTGGTTGTAATCCTTTCTAAAATTATTCCAGTAACTTTCCAGCTTAAAATTTGGGGGCAAGTTTTTCTTAAGAGTATATCAAGTACCAATATCTTCAAATGTTGATAAGCTGGTACATCATAAGTCCCACTAATTCACGATTTAATATCATACTCACTACATACTCATATTTCCAGTCCTTCACAGCATATAACAAAGTTATTAGGAAAAGTGGATGACCATGACCAAGGATGTCACAAAGTGCACACGGTTGTGACAGGGAGAGCCAAGGTCAGGGAGCAGTTTTAATCAACAATTCTACTGAAAAAAACATGGGAATGAGAGTAATTTAAACTGTTAAATACATTAAATGCATGACTGTGACTCCAAATCGTCATTTAAAATTTGTTGTGTTATAGGGTATAAACACTGCCACCCCCCCACCCTATGGAATGCTAACTTGATGTCGAAGATAGTCAATGCCCCCCATAATTAAATATCCCACTATTTTCTGGTTGTACCAAAAAATAAATAACCAGCAAATGATTTCCCCTCTTACAGCATTTACACTTAAAAAAATGGAAAAAGGTGGGATTTCAATCTTCTTCTTAAAAATGTTTCTTCTAGAGCTACTAAAAAACTTGCTTTTACAAAATAGTTGATAAAAATACTCCTCTGTATTGTACAAGAGAGAAACAGGGACCACTGATAAGATATGGATATGGTATTAATCATATTTGACTTCTTTCTGTCCTGCTTCATCAGAGGCTGGACTCTCCTCATTTTTGGTTTCTTCATTTTCTGCAGGTAAATCTTTAGTTTCTTGGTTAGCCACTTCAGCTTGTTTTCCCATTGCTCCCCTTTTCCCTTTTGGTTGTACTTTTTTGTCTGATGATTTATCCTTTCCTGCTGCCTTTTTTTTTAAAATACAATTTTATTGAAATATATTCACGTACTATACAATCATCCAAAGTGTAAAACACTTGTTCATGGTATCATCATATAGTTGTGCATTCATCACCACAATTTTTTGAACATTTTCATTACTTCAAGAAATAAAAATGAAAATAAGAATAAAAATAAAAGTATGAAAGAACACCCAAAACACCTCATACTCCTTTTCCCTTCCTATTATTCATTTACTTTTTGTCCCCCTTTTTTTCTACACCAGATCTGGTCCCTATACTGGATAAAGGGAGTGAGAACCACAATGTTTTCACAAGCACACAGTCACAGCATATAAGCTACATAGTTACACAGTCGTCTTTCAAGAATCCAGGATACTGAATTGCAGTCCAACAGTTTTAGATATTTCCTTCTAGCTATTCTAATACACTAATAACTAAAAAGGGATATCTATAAAATGCATAAGAATAACCTCCCAAATGACCTCTTGCATCCATTTGAAGTCTCTCAGCCCCTGAAACTCGACTTTGGTTCATTTCTCTTCTCTCTTTTGGTGAAGAAGGCTTTCTCAATCCCACGATGCTGATCCAGGCTCATCCCCAAGAGTCATGTCCCACTTTGCCAGGGAGATTTATACCCCTGGGAGTCATGTCCCACTTAGGCAGGAGGTCAGTGAGTTTACCTGCAGTGTTGGCTTAGAGAGAGAGGCCACATCTGAGCAACAAAAAAGGTTCTCTTGGGTGACTCTTAGGCACCATTATAAGTAGGCTTAGCCTCTCCTTTGCAGCAACAAGCTTTTTAAGGGCAAGCCCCAAGATCGAGGACTTGGCCTACTACAATGATAGTCCCCAGTGCTTGTGAGAACATCAGGAATTCTCCAGGTGGGAATTTCCAGTTTTTCCCCAGTCCCTCAAGGGGGCTTTGCAAATATGTTTTTTTCTTTGCCCAAATTACTCTGGGATGTATCGGGGCTTCATGCTAACCTGCAAACCAACGAGATCTCACCCCTTATTCAAGGTTCCATGTAATTATGGTGTTTGAAGAAACTGACCATACAAGTTAAATTATATAGTGTGCTACAGAAAATATAGATTTTTCCACCAAATAAACATCAGTTCCTTTGGTCTCACATAGAAGTTGAAGTTTTAAAATACAGTCAATATCATTCTTTTCCCTTTAGTCTGGTTTACCTTAGTCCTAACCAAGTCCATTTTGTTCATATCTCAATTTAAGTCTGATCTCTTTTTTAGCTTCTTTAACATTTGCCATATGGGATAATGCTGATGTTCATAGCTTCTGAACTCTGGCTCTCAGTCGCAAGTGTCACACAGATATCCAAAGTTCCAGGGACTAACCAGGTTATACATAAACAGCTCATCATCTCAGAATTTAGAAATAACCATTACAACTCATGAATAGATGTGACTGCTATAAGAGCTTACAATCTAGGAACCTTTACCATAAGCCTTCCCTGATAACTTGTGCTCTCAGATTCAGTTCTCATAGTTTGCACATTATAGTTAGTCCATATTAGTGAGGCGTTATAATGTTTATCTTTTTGATTCTGGCTTGTTTCACTCAACATGCTGTCCTCAAGGTCCAGTCACCTAGTTGCGTACCTCGTGACTTCATTTCTTCTTGCTGCTGCTCAGTATTGCATTGAATGTATACACCACAGTTCACCATTCCATTTATTGGTCACTGTACCCTTAGGTCACCTCAATCTGTTGCAAATTGTGAATACTGCTGCCATAAACACCAGTGTGCAAAGTCCATTCAGGTCCCTGCTCTCAGGTCTTCCAAGTATATACCCAGTAACTGGGTTGCAGGATCATATGGCAACCCCATAGTTAGCTTCCTGTGGAACCATCACTCTGCCCCCCAGACAGGCTGCACCATTCTACTTCCCTACCAACAGTGAACAGGTACATCCCTCTCTCCACACCTTCTCCAGCACCTGTATCCCACTGTTTATTTTTCAAACAGTTTTATTCACACACCATACAATCCAATCGTAAACAATCAGTGATTCCCGGTATAGTTACATAGTTATGTATTCACCTCCACAACCTATATGAGGACATTCCCATTACTTCTGTGAAGAGGAAAAGGAGGGAAAAAATGAAGAATAAAAATATAAAATATTGAAGAAAAATA
Source organism: Choloepus didactylus (assembly GCF_015220235.1). NCBI lineage: Eukaryota > Metazoa > Chordata > Mammalia > Pilosa > Megalonychidae > Choloepus > Choloepus didactylus. The sequence continues at coordinate 21,925,863 of NC_051323.1, read as the reverse complement.
AAAATAAAGTAAAATAAAATGAAAAGGTCAGACAGCACGACCACCACCAAGAATCCCATATCACTCCCTTATAACCCCCTCTTATAAACATTTATCTTTAGTATATTGCCTTTTCTACAATTAATGGAAGCATCTTACAATGTCACTGTGAACTATAGACTCTAGTTTGCATTGATTGTATTTTTTTCCCTTGTACCATCCAATTTTCAATACCTTGCAATGCTGATATTCATTTGTTCTCCCTCTTTTAAAAACAATCTTATGTTTGTACATTTAGTCACTGTCGTTGACCACTCTAGGTTTCACTAAGTTATACAATCCCAGTTTTTATCTTCTGTCTTTCCTCCTGGTGTCATATATGCCCCTAGCCTTCCCCTTTCAACCGTACTCAAAATCATCTTTGTTCAGAGTACTTACAAGATTGTGCTGCCATCACACAGTATTATGCTGTCTATTTCTGGAGCTATACAATCAGTCCTGTTTACCTTTATGTACCCCTTCAGCATCAAATGCCCAATTTCTAATCTCTGTCTCCTGATGACCTGTGTTCTCAACTTTAACTCAGATTTCTCTCACCAATATTAGTGACTCCGTAGAGTACCTATCCTTTTGCTTCTGGCTAATTTCAGTCAACGTAATGCCTACTGTCTACCATTTTGACTTTTGGAATTTATATGTCATATTTTATTTTCCCTCTCTCTCTCACTCTCACTGATAATCAACATTTCTACTCTCTTCTCCAAACCTCTCTCTCCTGTATTTTCCTATCTGTCTGTATTGTTCCCTTTACTATTTCTTATAGAGCAGGTCTTTTGTTCACAAACTCTCAGTGTCTGTTTGTCTGAAAATATTTTAAACTCTCTCTCATTTTGAAGGACGGTTTTGCTGGATATAGGATTCTTGGTTGGCAGTTTTTCTCTTTCAGTATCTTAAATATATCATACCACTGCCTTCTGGCCTTCATAGTTTCTACTGAGAAATCCGCATATAGCCTTATCAAGCTTCCTTTGTATGTAATGGATCGCTTTTCTCTTGCTGCTGTCAGGATTCTCTCTTTGTCTTTGACATTTGATAATCTGATTATTAAGTGTCTTGGAGTTGGTCTACTTGGATCTATTCTGTTTGGCATACACTGTGTTTCTTGGAGCTGCAGTTTTACGTCTTTCATAGGAGATGGGAAATTTTCAGTGATTATTTCCTCCATTATTGTTTCTGCCCCTTTTCCCTTCTCTTTCTGGCACACCCATGACATGTATATTCATGTATTTCATGTTATCATTCACTTCCCTCAGACTTTGCTCATATTTTTCCATTCTTTTCCCTATCTGTTCTTTTGTGTGTAGGATTTCAGATCTCTTGCCCTCTAGTTCCTGAATGTTTTCTTCTTCCTCTTGAAATCTGCTGTTGTATGTCTCCATTATGTTTTTCATCTCTTCTGTTGTGCCTTTCATTCCCTTAAGTTCTGCCATTTGTTTTTTCAAACTTTCAGGTTCTTCCTTAAGTTCGCCCAGTGTCTTCTTTATGTCCTTCAACTCTTTTGCCATATCTTTCCTCAGCTCGTTAATTTGATTTTTAATTGATTTAGCATATTTGTTTGAAGATCTTTAATAAGTTGTTTCAACTCCTGTATCTCATTTGAAGTGTAAGTTTGTTCCTTTGACTAGGCCATAACTTCATTTTTTCTAGTGTGAGTCATAATTTTTTGTTGTCGGGACATCTGGTTTCCTTGATTATCCCAGTCAGATTTTCCCAGACCAGATGGGCCCTGGTCTCAGGAGGAAAGTGTAATCAGTGCCAGGTTTCCCTGAGGATGAGACCAAGAAAGTTGTCAGACTTTCCTGTGAGGCCTCTAGACACTGTGCTTTTGGTATCCTGCCCAGCAGGTATCACTTGTCAGCCTGCAGCTCCCACAAGCATAAAGAGGTACGTTGCCTTTAATTCTCTATAGGCCCTGTCCCTGCCAGGGGCTGAGAGTGTCAGAAGCCAAGCTTAAGCTGTTTCTGTTCCCTCCCCACACCCCCCACCCCCAGGTCCTAGGGTCTGAGTTCTCTGAGGGAAGGCAGCCACTTGAGCTGGGCCCTGCCCCCCCACCCCCCGTTTATTCTTAAGCCCTTTAGAGGTTTGTCTCCTACACTTCACCTCTTCCTTTGTCTCTCTCTCTTAACTCCACCCTTGCCTGAGTCATTGCTGCCAATTGAAAATGCCTGAGGCCTTTTCCAGTGATCTACCCAAAATGAGAGAACAAACAGGAAAGAAAAAAATCCCCCCTTCAGAGCCTGTCCCCAGCCCCCCTGGCTACCAGTCAAGAACCAGGGTTGGTGCCCAGTTCTGTATGCCCCCTTTCTTGGCACATAGCCCTTTTTCAGTATTCTGAGCACAACCGACTCCAGAAGCCTCTGTTTTTATTTATTTATGTATTTTTTTCCATCAGCCCCGCCTCCTCTCTGCCTGGAGATCCTTGGGTTCCTTTCCTGCTTGCTCCAGGTTTATCTGTGCTCGTAGCTTGTTATTAGAGTCCAAATCCATTAACTAAAACTGCAGTTGGAGCTTGGTTGAGCTACATACCCATGATCCCAGCAGGGACTACTACTTTTTTCTTTTTTTCTTTTTTTTTTTTTTTAATTCAGTTTTATTGAGAAATATTCACACACCATACAGTCATCCATGGTGTACAATCAACTGTTCACAGTACCATCATATAGTTGTGCATTCATCACCCCAATCCATTTTGGAACATTTTCTTTACACCATAAAGAATAAAAATAAGAATAAAAAACAAAAGAACATCCGAATCATCCCCCCCGCCATCCCACCCCAATCTTCATTTAGAGGGACTGCTTCTTTTACCCACAGGGAAGTGTTTCAGCTCAGCATGCTGTGCCAGCAGGGGAGGGGTGCCAGTGCCGCAGCTTGGGAAGCTTTACTTACAGTTTTATGTTGCGATCTCAGCTGTTCCACCCATTTCAGACCGGTGTATGATGTGTGACCTGTCACAGATTACCCCAACAGTTGTTCCAGACTATTTACTAGGTATTCCTAGCTATATGCTAGTTGTTCCAGAGGAGTAACTAAATTCCATACTTCTCTATGTTGCCATCTTCCCTGCTGCCTTTTTGGCTTTGTTTCCACTTCTGCAGGAGCAGGTTTAGCTCACAGCCTTGCTGACCTCCTCTTGGACTCCTCTTTCCCTGCCCCATCAGCCGAGCTGACCTTCCTTTTGGGCATCTTGGCAGCAGAGTGGGCATGTGCCAGGTGCTGCAGGCCACGGCGCCCCGAGAGCCTTTGCAAAGCTGGGCTGCTGGCCACTGCTACGCCAACTGCCGCCCCAGCTGCTAGGACCTGTAGCGGGGGTTCTTGGAGAACTGTATGGAACCAGATTCTTTCCCTCATTTTTGAAAGACAGTTTTGATACAGAATTCTTGATTGGTAATTTTTTTTGCTGTAAGCACTTTAAATATGTCATCCCCTTTCCTTCTTGCCCATATAGTTTCTGATGAGAAATCAGCACTTAATTTTATTGAGGCTCCCTTGTATGTGACATGTTGTTTCTCACATGTGGCTTTCAGAATTCTCTATCTTTGCATTTGACAGTTTGATTATAATTAGTCACAGTGTGGATCTTTTGGGGTTTATACTGTTTGGATTTCGTTGAGCATCCTGAATGTGTATATTTATGTCTTTCAGCCATTATTTCTTTGAATATTCTCTCTGCTCCTTTCTCTTTTTTCTCTTTCTGGGACTCCCACAATGCATATATTGTTATGTTGGGTGCTGTACCATAGGTTCCTCAGGCTCTGTTCACTATTTTTTATTCTTTTTTCTTTCAGCGCCTCAGACTAAATGATTTCAGTAGTCTTATCTTCAAGTTCACTGATTCAATCTGCTGTTGAACCCCTCCAGGGAATTTTTTATTTCTGTTCTATGGTCTTCAGCTCTATTTGGATCCTTTTCAAACTTCTCTTTATTGGTATTCTCTTTGCGTTCATCTTTCATTTTTCCTAATATCCTTTAATTCTTTGTCCATGTTTTCCTTTAGCTCTTTGAGCATATTTTGGACCATTTTTTTTTAACATTTATTTTTAATTTTTTATTTATTGAAATTGTTCACATACCGTACAATTATCCAAAGATCCAAAGTGTACAATCAAACAATCAGTTGCCCCCAGTACCATCATACAGCTGTGCATCCATCACCACAATTAATTTTTTTTCAATTTTTAGAACATTTTCATTACCCCAGAAAAGAAATACAGACAAAAAAAAGGAAACTCAAATCCTCCCATACCCCTAACTACCCCCCCTCCTTTGTTGAGTCATAGTATTGGTATAGTACATTTGCTACTCTTGATGAAAGAATGTTAAAATACTACTAACTGTAATTAGTTTGCAGTAGGTATATTTTTCCCTTGAGCATATTTTGGACCATTTTTTAAAGGTCTTTGACTAGTATATCCCAGGTCTAGTCCTCATTGATGGTTTCTAATGCTTTAATCTTCTCCTTTGCCTGGTCCATCATTTCCCTTTTCTTGGTATGTTTTGTAATCTTTTGTTGTAATCTGGACATTCTGATATTTTAATGTGTTATTGCTGGTATTTATGCCTGAGACATTTATTCCTTAAGCTTTTATTCATCTAGTGTTATGACAGAGATTTCTTGAATACCAGAAGCTAACAAAAAAAAAGAAAATAAAAAAGGAAAAAAAAAAGAAAACACCTTTTCCAATCTTTGCAGATTGGTGTGTGTGAGTGACTTGCTTCAGAGCTTAGCGATATGAAAAGTTTAGAGAATAGCTTGAGGCGAAAGTGTGGGGCCTCCCCGGTCTTTTCTGCACATACATGTAGCCCTAGGAATTCTCCGTAGAATTTGAGTGTCCCCTTTTGTGTAGGAGACAGCATTTCTTCATCGTCCTGGGCACTGTACTGTATGCCCACAGCCAGCAAATCTTTGCCCCAGGCAGCTGCTATTTGACTGTTCTATAGCGTTCTGCATGAGAGCTCTGTGAGCTGCCTCTACACACAGGGCAAGTTCTGGGATGGTAAACCTGCAACGAGTGCCCAGGTTCAGTCCTTCAGGCCACCACCTGACAGACTGGTACAGACATACATGCCACCAGTATGTACACAAGAGTTACTGTGCCCCCTCCAGAAATGGGACCAGGAACCTACAATGGGAGCGCAGTCCAGCTCCCACTGAGCTGGTAAGGGGAAAGAGGAAGGACCATAGAGGAAGAGCCAGCCAGGGCATCAGGAGAGCCTACCATTTTTAAGTTGCCTTTTTTCTTGATATCATCCTCACCCTGTTACCATACTCCTTTAATTATTTTCCGGAGCTTGAGAAATTCTCAATTTTTGCTTGTTATTCAAGGCTTTTGTGGGTAGGTGGAGCCATGGTTGTCGAAATCCAATAACGTTGATCAGGGTAGGGCTGCTTTTACCTACCATTCCTTCTGCCTAGAATACCCTTCCCCCTGCTTAGAAATCACCTCTCCACCTCCACCCAACAAACTTCCACTCATGTTCAAATGATACTTCCTCTGTGATGACCCCCCTCTAACTCCAGGCAATAAATCTGTGCCTTCTTCATGCTCTTAACATTACAACCTTCTGCACACTATTATAATTATTATTTATGTCTAATTCTCTACTAGGCTGAACTCCTGGAAGTCAAGGACATGGTTTTATTAGTTTTATATTATTTATTTTGTTTCATTATTATGTCCCCTCTGCCTATGCACTTAATTAATGTTGTAAATGAATAAATACTTGAATGAATGTATTATATTACTTTTGTCATTTGGAATTACCAAGCTGGTGGTAATATCATTTCTTTATTTCAGCTTTCTATTAGTTATACTACATGAAAAATGGTTTGCATGTAAAACAGTAGTATCAAACGGTAAGTGATGCTAAGACATAACTTTTAGAAATAATAGATTTTTATTTTTCTTAGTAGGTAGATTTTGAACATTTTATTTCTTGGTAAGCAGCATTTCTCATGGATTTTTTTTTTTTTTTTTTTTTTTTTTCCTGTTCTCTGGTTTGGCTTCTAGTAATCCAGAAGTCAGGGCAATAAGTGAAACATTGAGTATTTAAATACTTTTTTACTTAGCAAAGGCAGCAGACTAGATAGATTGATACACTCTTATTTTTTACTCAAACAACAAAAATTTATTTTTAAATATAGTAGCAAGTTTTGTTATTTTTAACCTACAATTCTTTTTTCAATTACTGATTGCCTGGTTTTTTCTCCTTGAGAAAAACATATATATGTTTTTTAGGCCTCAAGAAATCAATAAAGAAGAATTAGAAGGAAATAGTATGAGGTGTGGTAGAAAGCTTGCCAAAGATGGTGAAGTAAGTATGAGTTGTGACTCTTAATATTTTCATACAAAATTGTATTATCAGTGCATAATGCACATTCAATAACAATCATGATACTGTCATACCTCAGAAGAGTTTGTTGGCATAGTTTCTATACCGTGATCCTCCTTTGCAAGGAGTCAACAGCCACCACCCTTTCTGCTCTGTGATGATTGATTATTTGGCCTTGCAAAAGATTCTTGAACAATTTGGGGTACATGTAACAGATGAGAGAAGATCCCTTAGAGATCCAGAAATTAAGGTAAAGAAGTTACATGGGAGGTGTTACATAGTCTTAAAAGTGATTCTTTCTATTCTACAATTATCCTAAACCAAAGGCATTCACTCCCTTTAACTGTACAGTAACAATTATGGTTTTATTATCACCCAATATAAATTTATATAAGTGAAACAAAAGTGTTATGAGACAACACTTACCTCTGCTGTCTTCAAAGCTACTGTTTTCTATTTAATTTTTTAAAAGCTGATTGTAACCCATTAAATTGATTTTATAACCCAACAATGGTACATGACCTACATTTAAAAAAATTCCACCCTAACTTACCGTAATTTTAATCTTGAAAAATTCAACCTAATTAAATAACTATTCAGTTATTTTTCCCTAAATTTTCTCTCATTTTACCTTTATCTTTAATTCTTAACAGTTATTTTATGTTGGTGTTCATAATTGTGACAAATGTTCAGAGTATGAAAGAGGAATCGGTATCTTCTTTATTCCTTATTCCTGCTTACCAATCTTGGTTATTTCAGTATCTCAGTTCCTTGACTTCCTTGCTTCCAGTGATCTTGTTCTCCATCCTACTGCAGACACCCATTCCCGTGACCATATCCTAAGTTTTTGCATTACTCATCACTACATTCCCTTCAAAATCTCCTTTTCAAGCATCCCATTCTCAGACTCCCACCTGCTGCTATCTTTCCAGCTCTCTGCCTCTAGTAATTGGACTCCCAACAGTTATTTAACCCACTTGGAACATAAAGTACATTGTTCATGCTATCTTTTTCTTATCTATCACCCCTCTCACCACATCCCTACTTCCTTCTTCACCAGGTTTAGATATTATGTTCCATCTTAAAATTGATTCTTTGCTTATACTTTAACTTCTCTTTTCCTTCTTTCACTCTGCCACACATACTAAAACTAACACCAGCTCTTACTAATTCCCAACTTTCCATGCACTCTATGCCTGCATCCAAACAGGTGGATCTGACTAAAGGAAAACAGCATACCCTAACGGATTTCACTTGAATATTAACGGTAAACTTCAAGCAGGTCTTTAGTACTACATGGTGATCCTCCTGCATTTCTTCTCACTCTCTGAGGTGATTCTCACCCTTTCTCTCCTCAAAAGGCCACTCCATTCGCCCTTCTTCTTTTTTTCTTTAATTCAATTTTATTGAGATATATTCACATACCATGCAGTCATACAAAGCATACGGGCTTTCCCAATCACATTGTCACCCCTCATAAGCTACATTTTTGTACAATCGTCTTCAAGATTTGTGGGTTCTGGGTTGTAGTTTGATAGTTTCAGGTATCCACTGCTAGCTATTCTAATTCATTAAAGCCTAAAAAGGGTTGTCTGTATTGTATGTAAGAGTGCCCACCAGAGTGACCTCTCGGCTCCTTTTGGAATCTCTCTGCCACTGAAGCTTATTTCATTTCCTTTCACATCCCCCCTTTTGTCAAGAAGATGTTCTCCATCCGACGATGCCAGGTCTAGATTCCTCCCCAGGAGTCATATTCCACATTGCCAAGGAGATTTACTCCCCTGGGTGTAAGATCCCATGTAGGGGGAAGGGCAGTGATTTCACCTGCCAAGTTGGCTTAGCTAGAGAGTTGCCCTTATTCTTACCTGGTGACATTGCTTCTTACTTCATTAGGAAAAAGCAATAGGAAGCAAACCTGCACATCTTCCTACTAACAGTCAAACCGATCGACCTGCATGTGTGTCCATGTACTGTCCTTTTCCTCCATTAGAATGGATGAACTGTGTCTGCCTCTATCCATACTCCACTACCTCCTCTAGTACTGGATCCCATCCCTTCTTACCTAATCAGAAGCTTTGCTCCCTCTCCTGCACTATTAGTTTTTTTTTTCTTCTATTGGATGATTCATTCTCATTTAGCATATAACTATGTATGTAAAAATACATGCTGCAACATCACTCATCTTAAGCCATACCTTGACCCCAGATCCCCCTGTAGTTCTTCTCTGCACCCCTTTGAAGCAAGTTGTATTTGTTGTCTATACTTCATCTTTTCTGATGCTCTTTGAATCCACTCCAATTCATTTACACAAACTTTACTGAGATTGCATATCCTTGTCACCACCAATCCAGCTAGTCGGATTTCCATCTAGATCTTCTGGAAGTTCTTGGCAATATTGGCACATCTATTCACTCATTCCTTGAGAGATTTCCTGCACTTGACTTCTAGGACAGCATACTTGGATGATTTTCTTCCTACCTTGTTGGCTACTCCTTGTCCTTGCTGGATCCTACTCATCTTTCTCAATTAATGTTGGTGCAACTAGGGGCGCAGTTCTTAAGCTTTTGTGCTACCTGTGCTCACTCCTAACTTCCAAAAGTTTTTATCTCTACTGCTGACTTTCTCTTGTGAATTCTAGATTCATTCATGTATCTGGCTGCTCATTTGGTATCTTTACTTGGATATGTATTAAGCATTTCAAATTTAACAGTCCCAAGCTGAACTCATAATATTCATATACCTAAACCTGCTACTTTGCAAGTATTCTCCAACCCATAAATGGCCCTTCTTTTCACTCACTGCATAGCTCCCAACTTTGGATTCACTTTGGACTCTTCTTTCTTCATACCAATTCTAGTATTCATAAGGAATTCCTTGAGGTTCTACCTTTGATTATATTGAAATATATTTTTAGCATGTCTACCACTACCACCCTAGTCCAGGCCACCATCATCTCTTGCCTGGGTTGTTGCAGTAGCCTCCTAATTGTTCTCCCTATTTTTACTCTTGACCCTCTACATTTTCTTTTCCACACAACAGCCAAAGAGATCTTTTTAAAATACAAGTTAGATCATGTCACATCCTTCCCTAAAGCCCTCTGTTATCTTCCCACCACACTTAGAATGGAATCCAAACTCTTCTTTACCATGGGTTTCTAGACCCTATATTATGTGGCCCTTATAACTGCCTCTCTGAATCATCTTCAGCTTCTTTCCCACTCAGTCACTGCCCCAGTCACATGGCACATTTGTCCTCTCTAGCTTCTCCAGAGCAAGAGTCTGCTTTCAACGGCTGTCTTCAAACTGTCTGTCATCTGCAGGTCCTCTCTCAGCTCCTGTGTATTCTTCAAAGTGTCCCTCTTGGCTGTAGCAAACTTGCTCCTTCTGTCTGAGCTTATATAGTGCTCCAGTAAACCAATCAAGGCCCATGCCAAATGGGTAGGGCCACGCCTCCATGGAAATTATCCAATCAGAGTTATCACTTACATTTGAGTGGGTCGCATCTCCATGGAAACACTCACTCAAAGAATTATAATCCAGTTAACACCAGAACATGGCTTTTTCTGGGGGGACATAAAATATACAAACCAGTAGATCCCGTAAGCTTTACCTACTTTGAGTTGTAGGGAAAAGCCATTTTATTTATGATAGAATTAAAGTTTGGGGAAACAATGAAATAGATCATAAAGAGGTGATACTGGGAAAGTAGCTTAAGAAATAATAATCATAAAGGCTGCATTTCTGGCTTTGATACTTAATTCTGTGTGGTAAGCCTAAAAGGAAATTCACTGACCAAAAGTAAGGACCCATGTCAGAGAAATATTTGGAATGAGTTAGAGAAAAAGCAGACATTTCAAACTTTTTGTTTTTGACTTGTTAATATGATAAACTGAAATGAGTCTCTCTTTTGTATTTATCAGTACTGCTGGCGGTGGACAGGTTTTAACTTCGGCTTTGACCTACTTGTAACTTATACCAATCGATACATCATTTTCAAACGCAATACACTGAATCAGCCATGTAGCGGATCTGTCAGTTTACAACCTCGAAGGAGCATAGCTTTTAGGTAGGTTGAGATCTCCCTTCCGCACTCTTTCTCACTCCATAGGAAAAAATTTAAAAGTAAAATAAAACCTTAACAATTTACACCAACACTAGTAAAACTGGTAAGATACAATATATATGAAAGTACTTGGAAATACTGTGGCTTTACTCATATGAAATCTATTAATAATCAAAGTCATAAGATCTAGTATGTCTGGGAGAAAGAATAGACTGGGATATGAATGATATAGGATTGATACTGGGCTTAAAGCTGTCACCTCTCTGCTATTCCTAGCAAATAAAAGGTCCAAACAGTCAAATATATTTCTGGGAAACATGTCTGGTATTATCCTTAGCTCTACAGGATTTGATGTGTCCAGTTTTGCCTGGTGGTTGGGCTGGCAGTTTTTTTTTGGAGAGGATACTTTACAAGCTGATAAAATGAACAGCTTATTTAGAAGTCATGTATTTATAAATGATTTTTATATCTCAGGCTTATAAATCTGAATGGAATCAATTTATAGGTTTTTCCCCCAATAAAAAACTTACAGAGAATCTGGAAGAAAAGAAAAAGTAAATAATAAAGCAAGAGAGGACTTACTTAAATTAACCTATGGTTAAAAATAAATCATATATTTTTTTATTTTGGTGTTTTTTGTTTTTGTTGTTTGTTTTTGTTTAACCCTAGATTACGTTTGGCCTCTTTTGATAATAATGGGAAACTAATACGTAGTAGAACAACTGGATATCAAATACTCACTCTTGAGAAGGATCAGGTATGTTTGCTTACTTTTCTGTTAATTGTTCCATTGTAATATTTATTTTTGAATCTCTTCAAAATTCTTAAGTAGAATTAAAATTGATATTTTAATTAATTTAAAGATAGGTTCGAAACCTTTTTGAAGGTAAAGATTAAAGTACCATAATTCACTTCTGCATAAGTTACACCTTCCTTTTAGACACTAACTAAGACAAAAAGAGAACAAAAAAAAAAAATTTGATTTGTGGAGCAAGAAAAAGCTGATAGTAGGGAAATAATTATTTATCCTGAACATGATTTTCAAAAAGGTATGGATCTTTAATTATTTTATCCATTGTGTACATAGAGTGTATTTATTTTTACATTTACAGTAGACAATACAATATGTCTCCATAGTTCCTAAATATTCTCTTAAGCACTTTTCTCCAGCACAATAGGTTTGTAAAAGACAGATGTCTGTAATGTTCCCAAAATCATCTCTAAAATCATGTTTCTTCATATGTCACATGCATGTAGAAGTTTCAGAAAGTCATGATGAGAAGGCAAACCATTTTCAAAAAGTAAAGTGAAAGCTTTGAAAACACTGAAGAAGGTGGGTTTCTATTGAAGTTAGTCACCATTTCAAAAGACATATTGTTTTAGTAAAAGGGTTCAGAACCTATAATTCATATAAATTAGAGGAAGTTAGCAGTTTTCCTCAGACAAAAGAGACTAATTGTCATAGAATATCAGAATTTAGCATCATGAGAAACCTTGGAAGTGACGTGCTCTAACCTCACGCACCCTGTATGAGCACTCCTGTTATGGCGTTCTTCCAGAGGGTCCTTCAAACACTGTTGGAACTCGGTAGCGACCAAGAGCTGACTTCCTCACATGGTAGGTGGTGTGTGAGAATGTCTAATATGCCAATAAGTAATGAGAGAGTTTCATGCTGTCTCCATTGGAATTCTCTTTTGGCCCCTTTTATGCTCTCTGGACTGATTGAACAATGACTATCTTCATCCTTTACCTGGAACTCCATGAAAAACTTATTTTCATGGCTCAAAGCAGCCAGGGACTTAAAAAGCTGCAGTCCAAGATTTCGTATATTGTTACTTCAGATGTTCATTGATTTGTTCATTCAGCAAACATTTGCATCCCTGCAGCCTGCCAGATTCTGTGCTAGGGGTGGAGGAAATAAAGAGGAGCTATACTGTGTAACCCAGTATAAATAGTGTGATAGAGGTGAGCTCAGAGTAGTGTGTAACAGGGAGGAAGCAGACTCTCACCCTCAGTTGTGGGGAGAGAGAGGTGGCATAGTTGTTGCAGGAAGAGGAGAATGAAAGTTCAGGGAAAAAACCTCTCCTAGAAAAGTTGAAAAGCAGGTGGGCCCTGAACCAGCCCTCAAAGGATGCATAAGATGGAGGTAAGGGAGCGCATAGGTCATTCAAGGAACTGAAAGAAGTTTGGAAGAGTTCATTGAAACTAGAACTTGGTTCAAGGAGCAAGAGTAACTAGAGATTAACGCTGGAGATGAACATATAGGTCAGCACATGACGGACTGTGGGTGAGTTTTGGCCTTTATCCTGAGAGCTGTAGAGAGCTCAGAAGGATTTTAATTGGAGTGGTGACATGATCAGTTGAATGTGTGTTTTACACAGGTTGTAGATGGTTATTATAGAAAAAATTGAAAATTCAGATAAGCGAAAAGAACAATCACACATATTCCCATGACACTGCTGACATTTTTTTCTTTACCTATAATTTTTTTCTAAAATTAGGTTTTACTGTTAACCACTGTTTTGTAACCTGCTTTTTTTCACTTTGTGAAACTATATAGCACATCACAAAATGCTATTCTTCTCAATAAACATATATCCACAGCATTATTTTTAACTGCATAATGTTCCTTGGTTTGGATATACCATAATTTAAGTAATTCCCCTTTATTGGATAGTTGTTTCCTGCTTTTTACTATTAAAAGAAATGTACATACATCTTTATACATCTCTCTGTTTTTTTAAAGGTAAATTCCAAGAAGTAGAATCTTATCAAATGGTGTGTACATTATCTAGTGGCTAAATTGCCCTACAAAAATACTGTCAAATTTATACTCCCCTGCAACAGTATAGCTATGGAGAGTACACCCAACATAGGTTATTGTCATTCTTTCTCATCTTTGCCTGAATATAATAAGTGGAAACAAATTCATTGTAATTTTCACTTCTTTGGTTACTGGTATAGTTGGGTTTTTTGTATGTTTATTGGACAGTTTATCTTTTGTAAGTCGACAGTTCATATCCTTTCTGTTTAATTTTTATTAAAATGTTCTTATTTTCTTATTAATTTTTAAGAATATTGTATTTAGTATATGTTAAGAATAATAGCATTTTGTGATGTGCTATATAGTTTGTCTGTTTTTGTCATTTGTCTTTCAACCTTCACCATACAGTCAATCAATCTTTTTCCCTTAATGATTTCTTCTTTTGGTGCAATGCTTGGAAAGGTCTTCTTACCAGGAGAATATATTCATCTATATTTTTTCCTACTACTTTTATGGTTTAATTTTTTTTTTTTTTTTACTTTTGAGTATTTGATAATATATCTTAAATTTATCACTTATTTTTGAAATGCCATTTTTATCATATACTAAATTTATATATGCTTGGTTTCATTTCTGAGTTTTCTGTTACAATTAACTGGTTTATTTGTTATGAAGACAACACATTTATAAAAAATGAAATGTCTTTAATATATTCACCACAAGGGTTCAACAGAGAATTTAGAAAAACGAAACAAAACAAAAATGACACCACAGCTGATGGGACAGAGCACCATAGAGAAGGAAAGGACAGACCATGTAAGGAAAAACTGAAAAGACAACACAAGGAGAAAGGCTAGACAGCTCAGGTTAGGGCTCTTGGCTGGACACTTGCTATAAGTAGGTTTCTTGCAGGTATGTTCAAAGGGCTATCACTGTTGGGTTCTCCCAGCAGGCTCAGGACAGAGAGGAGGATGGTCCTGATGGCATCAGGACGGACCACTTGTCCTTCAGGACATCCAGGTAGATGTTACCCTGGATATGCACGTTGGGATGGTCACAGGGCAGAAGTCACCCCACTGTGGGCATGTTATAAGAGTAGCCACTGGGGGCACCAGGGAGAGCTTATACCTCAGCTCTTATCTACTGTGCTGGCTGCTTCATGGATGGTCTCCACCCATTTGAAAAGATTTTCTGATTCTGGGAAGGCAGAAATTGCTTTGTCACCAGACATCATGAGGGTCATCAACTCCTTCCTCTTGCCACAAAGTCCTAGGCAGTGCCCCTGCTGGGAAAGAATAAGTGGTAGCTGAGGGTTTGAGTTTGAGTCACTTTATATATCCAAATGAAGATTTCCAGTAGGTAATTGGATTATGGATCCTAGAATTTAGATCTATTAAATAATATGTTATAATTATATTATATATAATAATATATAATAGAGGTATAGTATAGAATAAGTAGCATTAGCCTCAGAGAGGTGGGGGTTTGTACATGAAAATGGAGAAATAATAGTCTGGAGAGGCTGCCACTCTGTCTAACATGGTGATATGTGGGCTGTGCAGCTTCGACTCTATAATGGAGAAAGGCAAATGGAACTTTGCTATAAAGGTGATTCAGTGCAAATACAGAAATTGGTGTGTCTCTTCAGACTCAAGTGATGTCATGGCTACCTTCATCTCCCAGAGTGGGCCCTTTGACCCCCCATCCCCCAAACTTAGCTACACTCAAAAACCAGAAAGGGTCTTACTAATCTTCAGAGTTTTTGTTTTGTTATGATACAGAATCTTGATTTTTATCATCAGATATAGATATTGTCAAAAGAGTTGTCCCCAACAAATTTTAGTAAATGTGACTTCACCCAAGTTATTGACACAAACTTTGACTAGGCCAGGATGTGATGCAAGCATCTGAAGACCAACTATGCCTCCACATCTTTCCTCTCTGGTAACACTGTTAGTGCCCTCAACGTAGGTGATCACCTAGCCTGGTCAGTTGTCTTATCCATCTTATTCACTAACTTTAAAAAAACAAAACAAAACACTACTTTCCCTATTTCAGGGTGTTCAGAGATTTCGTGTGTTTATGTGTATGTGTGTTCAGGTCACATTTGTATTCCCCACCTTCTTTATCCAAATTTATCTTGCTACGCTTCCAACACAGAAGCTGTGTCCAGTTGGGCCTGCCTCAGTCAAGCAAATATTCTAATTATAGTCCCACTTTATTCATTCATGCCTCAGAAAAAAATCCAAAACTCCAGATTTAAACAGATATTAATGGTGTATTCTCTAAAATATATATAAAATAAAATGAAACTAATGCATATTCTTTAAAAAAAATGTATCCAAGTATTCAAAAAGTAGAATTCTCATTTCAATGCTGCTGCTTTTACTCTGAGTATTTCTTCTATTCACTAAATGCTGGTAGAGGGTATGTGAGGTTACCTAACAGATACCTGTAGCAGGAATGATGGGGACATTTATGGTTCTCAGGTATAGTATCAAGTCCTGTCTCAGTGAGAGTTCAGGGCATTCTCATGTATACTGATATTACCGAAACTGAAATTGCTTTTACATGATACTGCATTTTACAAACCAAGAGACAAATAATAAAAACATGTTTTCATAGGGATAGTGGGAAATTTTAGACAAGTAGGGACTGTGCTTGTCAGTGATGATTCCCTCACTTTGATCCCAATGATTTGCTGTCCAAAGAGCCATCAGAAATTGAAACAAAGTGAGAAGTTTATATATTCTTGAAGACTTGAAGACTGTATTTTTTCATAAAATGCACAGGTTGACAGAAATTTTGCAATAATGAAAATAACATTATTGAGTACCTAGTATATGGCTGGCACTGTGCTAAGCCCTTTATGTGCATTGTCTTACTTAATCCTCAGTGTAATCCTGTGATGTGGGTACTTTTGTCCCCATTTTACAGTGAGGAAGCTACAGTTTACAAGGTCAGTGATTTGTCCAAGGTCATAAAGCTGGTGGGTGGGAGTTTGAGATTTGAGCTCCGGCTATCAGACTCCAGACATAAGCTCTTAACCACCATAACTTTCTGTTCAAACAACTCAATGGTTTGGATTTCTATTTCATTTTTTAAATAGTATTATCTAGTTGTCTTGGTATTAAAGCTACAAATTTACTTTATAGGAGCAAGTGGTGATGAATTTGGACAGCAGGCTTCTGATCTTCCCTTTATATATCTGTTGCAACTTCCTGTATATATCGTCAGAAGAGAGAACTGAAAATAATCATCACCCAGAAAATCCAGAAAACTAAGGATCTCATCAGGTGGAAACAGTAGCACTTTGAAAACTTTTGGGGCCAGCTTTAATTGAATGGCCCTAACAATACTCACATCCAAGGTGACTAACAATGACAAAGCCTTATAAACTGTAGCAGATAATGCAGAAGACTATTCTTATCCTTTCTATATTTCTATGCATATATGAAAAAAAAACATTTTAAAGCCAAAAAAAATCTGTTAAACCATTTATGTTATAAAGATGTCGACCCATGCTTTTGATTTATCATCAGTAGGAAATTGCTGTAGGTAAATTCTACCTTTCGGCAACCAAATACAAATTTTATTTTTAGCTTAAACTTTTACCATATCTAATGTTAGTGAGAACCTCAGTTATCATCTGTAAACTTTTTATTTGACTTAAAAGAATGCTAATGGGATAATTTGAACAGCCAATTCTAAATGCTTTTTGTGTTGGTGCGTTTAAAAGCCAGCTGTCCTTTAATTTTTTGAATTGCTCATTATGATTCCTCCTATTTTAATATCCTCCCAATTGATACTTGTTTTCAGTGGTTAACTACTTTCTTATGGTGTTGGAAACTAAACTGAGGACCTTTTGTTTTAACTTAAACATTTTCATACTATTTGATTTTGCTTTTTCTTTAACTTTCCTAGGATTTTAACATCAACAACAAAAAAATCAGCTTCAGACCTTTAAATGAACTTGAATAGGGATAAAAATCAGTTTGATTTTATGGGGATTTTCATTTGCCTTACATGGTCTTTTCTTTGACATTCTGTACAACGTTAATAGGTCATGAATTATTTATGTACCAGATATTACACTTTAAACATTTTCATATTCTCTAATCTTTATAATTATTTATGTTCAAATTTTAGTTGGGAATCCTATTTCCTATTTAAGCTCAGGACTTTATAACCTCTGAATTGAGTGCCTTTGAGTTCACAGGCTAATAGAAATTTCATAGTAAATGTAAATAAGATCAGAGGATCTAATATAGAAGCTGATAATAAAACATTAATGTAAAACTAGAACTTATTTTTGTCAAAAGTGAGATGTACACTTGTCATGATTTATATATGTTGGCTTCTTGTGTTTACTGCTATTTTGAAAATAGCCATGCTCATTTTCTTTCCAGTCAGACTAAGTACTTTTTGTGGTTAATGTATATTTTTAGTACATTATAAAAGGGAATCATTTTTATGTATCTGTACAAATAATAAATACTCATGTGGAAAAAGAATAAATAAGCTCTTATATAAAATGGACAAAAAAGTCTCAGGCATAAATACATTAAATGTTTCCCTTAGTTGAAACCAGAATTTTTTTTTCTTTCTAGTAAGATTTTTTTTCCAATTAGATATAACTCTTGGAATTTATCAGTAGTTTTTCTCCCCTATTAATATGTCTACAGATTCATAAATTTTGTCCTTTCAAAATTCATTCCCTGATTTAACTTAAAGGAGCCTTTTAAATGCCCTCCCTTCCTCCACTCAGAACTACAGTTCATATGTTTCTAACACAATGTTTGGGCTATATCATGAGGCTACCTTTCTCATTTTTATGTTTGGAAATACATCTCTTTCAAGAGGTACTGTCATTTTCTTTCTATCTGATCACAGCATCAGAGGTTCCTTATTATTTATATATTTAAAAATATATAAATACCAAACTTAAACTGAATTATTTGAATAACTTTTACAAATCTCAGGAGTAAAGACAAAGTTTAAATATATTAATGAGTAAAATTAACTAGTTTGTTTCACTTCTATAAATTAGCCAAATTGGAATTGTATGTGATTCCTGTCTATTGGTTCTTTACTAGCAAGTTGCTTATTTTATCCACAGACAGGAAAATTATTTCTTTAATCACAAATAGGATGTGTTCTCATTTGAGAAATTGACAATTGTCACTAGTACTTTACATGACAGTAAAGATCTGCTTTTGTTTTCTTATCAAATACTTTTGTGTGTTTGCATACTTTTTGTTCTTTTTAGTAGGAATACTTTCAATAAACAGAGTTAGGTGAAGAATCATATAACTATCATATATGAAAGCTTTTGTATTTGGCAGCTTTTGCCTTATACCTCTGCTAATCTTTTTTTTTTTTTTTTTTTAACTGCTAGGCTAGAAAACATTTCCCCATTAATGATTATTTTTGCTTTACTATCGGTAAGAAGAGGTCCCTAATAGAAAATGTTGTCGAGATTCATGCTAAATATTATAGAAGGATATGAATGTACCTTTCCTTTTTTTTAATGGATTTGGCTTGAAATTTAGCAAGTTGGGCAAATTAAATGAAGAACAGTGGCTTTTATACCAGATGTTTAGCAGCTTACATCTTATCACATTTCAAGTCTTTCAATAGGATTACTATCATATGTAAACAAGTGTTCAACATCAAATGCAGAACTTGAGCTACCAGGAGTCAAAGTGACTATTTAAAATAAAATTTTAAATTCACTTCCTCAGTCACACTAGCCACATTTTAAGTGTTCACACTTAGTAGCCAGATGTTGCTAGTAGCTTTTGTGTTGGACAATGCTGATAATGAATATTTCTATCATTGAAGAAAGTTCTGTCAAACAGTGTTCATGTAGAGTATTGGACTGTTAACTTTTGATGTGGCTTCAATATTATATTCCTTAAATATGAACCCATGTAAAGAACAGAAAAAGCAGGGGTTCACTGGCAAGTCAAGCAACCTGAAATGATATGCTGAGTCATAATTTCAAGCAATGTGGACCAAATCACTTGACTACTTAAAAAGAAGCATAAGTTTTTCTCTTTTTTCTTTTTAATCATAATTACCATTTCCTTCCCAACCAGAGGGTGTTTTATTCTTCCCAAGGTCCAAGGTACAGAGATACAATGAGCAAAAAGCCTCAAAACAGCAGCAATCACTGTTAACTAGTGTCAAACTACATCTAATTAAGGGAGAAATTACTGACAGCATGCATCCATATGAGTGATTAAATAAGATACTTTTGAAATCAAACACTGGTTGATTTTATATGCAGTAGGATTAGCAAAGGTAAAACTAAATTTAACCAAGGCAAGAGATAGTACATTTCCCTGCAGAGAATCACAGATGGTAATGTAGCTTCTTATATAAGATACAGACATACTTTAAATGCCATGTGCCTTTATTGAAACATTATTCTCTGTTTGGGAGGTAATTTACAAGCAAGTGTGAACACAGGTTTTAGCCTCAGCTTACCTCATTAAGATTCCACTAAAATGGCTTTTAGAATGAGGGAACCTCAAACCATGTATTGAAAACATAGAGGATTTTCTTCTAGATACAGTGCTGAAAATACTGGAAAATCTACATCCTGAGAGCACCTTATTCAGTTAATAAGGAGGGCTGGCCGAACCCAATTTCAAGCCCACATCTTTTTTTTTTTTTTTTTTCTTACCATTTTATTGTTTTATTTTTTTTTTAATTCAGTTTTATTGAAATATATTCACAAACCATACAGTCATCCATGGTATACAATCAACTGTTCACAGTATGATCATATAGTTATGCGTTCATCACCACAATCTATTTCTGAACATTTTCCTTACATCAGAAAGAATCAGAATAAGAATAAAAAATAAAAGTGAAAAAAGAATACCCAAACCATCCCCCCATCCCACCCTATTTGTCATTTAGTTTTTACTCCCATTTTTCTACTGATTTTTTTTCAATTTTTTAACTTTGTTTATCAAAAAATTAAAAACAAACAGGCAAACAACAACCAAAAAAACCCCACAACATTTCAAACAAAGCAATGGATTAAGGAAAACAAATAACCTAAAATAACTACTTTGCTTCCAATATGTTCCTACCATACCCCAAGAAAATTAATAAACCATGTCCAAACAGAGGAGTAAGAAAAACAAATAATCTAAAATAACTACATTGCTTCCAACATGTTCCTTCCATACCCCGAGAAAATTAACAACCCCTAAGAAAACAAAGGAATAAGAGAAAAAAAAAACCTAAAATAACTCTATTGCTTCCAACTTGATCTTACTATATCCAAGAAAGTTTACAAACCATAATCATTCCTGAGCATTCCCATAACATTGAGATTACCCTCCATAGTTTATCTGTTCTTATTAGATTATCATTCCCCCTCCACTAATTGGTATCTCTAGGTCCCCTACATTCTACAGTATAAAACATTGTACATTTTTCACAGAATTCACATTAGTGATAACATACAATATCTCTCTTTTTGTGCCTGGCTTATTTTGCTCAGCATTATGTCTTTTTTTTTTTTTTTTTTTTAATCTTCATTTTATTGAGATATATTTGTATACCACGCAGTCATACAAAACAAATCGTACTTTCGATTGTTCACAGTACCATTACATAGTTGTACATTCATCACCCAAATCAATCCCTGACACCTTCATTAGCACACACACAAGAATAACAAGAATAATAATTAGAGTGAAAAAGAGCAATTGAAGTAAAAAAGAACACTGGGTACCTTTGTCTGTTTGTTTCCTCCCCCTATTTTTCTACTCATCCATCCATAAACTAGACAAAGGGGAGTGTGGTCCTTATGGCTTTCCCAATCCCCTTGTCACCCCTCATAAGCTACATTTTTATACAACTGTCTTCGAGATTCATGGGTTCTGGGTTGTAGTTTGATAGTTTCAGGTATCCACCACCAGCTACCCCAATTCTTTAGAACCTAAAAAGGGTTGTCTAAAGTGTGCGTAAGAGTGCCCACCAGAGTGACCTCTCAGCTCCTTTTGGATTCTCTCTGCCACTGAAGCTTATTTCATTTCCTTCCACATCCCCCTTTTGGTCAAGAAGATGTTCTCCGTCCCACGATGCCGGGTCTACATTCCTCCCCGGGAGTCATATTCCACAAAGCCCACATCTTAAAGGGGGGTGGAGCTATTTGGAGAGATATCATTTCTCTCTGCAAGCTGGCACCATTGGGATCCCACCAGAATCATTAAAAGACCCCCGGTTTTGCTTCTGAAATGGGCAGTCACAACAGGTCAGGCTCTGCTATATGGAGGCCCCAAGGTTTGCTGATGATTTGAGCAACCACACAAAGCAGAAATAAGGACATTTTAGCACACTTTTCCCTTATGGCATTCTCAGTTTTGACCTCTGTTAGCATCAGGTGATGTCCAGCACCTGGACAACCTATCTTACTCATTAACCCCCTTCACTTTAGTCACCTTTACGTCTGTTCTACTTCATCTTGTGCTCAAGAGGTCTCTTGCCAACATCTGCAACTGTTCTGACACCTTAAATTCAAACTCTCTGTGCTCTGACCACTGCCATTACACCTGTTTTTGAATAATCCCTTGATTGGTCTGCCTTCCTATTCTCTGTTGTCCCCTCCCCCAGTTCCTCCTGTCCAGAGCAGTATCTATGGCCAATCACTTCAATCATATTTTGCCATTATGTTCACTTCCCTTGCCTTGCTATCCCATCTGTTGCAATAACCTGGCAAAATCCTAATATTAGATCAGTCCAAGGGTCTCCTTTCACCAGGCCTACACCCTGCTGTCTGAGCTCTGCAGAGGAAAATGTCTCAGCAATGCAAACTGGTATCCAGTAAATTCATGGACTCCAGCCACAACTGGGTTGACACTTGTCAGCAGTCATAGGTTTCCCTGGTCCACTCTATCCCATTCTTCATAACCACTTTATCAAACATTTCTGAAACACCCAAACTTCTAACCCCATCACTTCTCCCTGATTTTCAGTGATAACTATACCCTCTACTTATAAAACAAAGTAGCCATCATAAGTAGGTGCTCTCGGTTTCCTCCTACCAAACCTTAGATGTACCTTCATGCTCATAGCCTTTCCTACTTCCCTTCAATTGTAATGCAAATAGTAGCCCTCTTCCTGACGGAGGCTGATCTCAGGGCTGTACCTCCAGAGAACATTCCTTTGTTTTCCCATTTCTCTTCTGTATCTTTACTTTTTTTTCACTCTACTGATTCATTCCTACCAATAAGTATGCTTAAGTTTCTCCCATCTTTAAAAAACCTCCAGTCACACATTTTCCTCCACCAACTGCCATATCTTGCGGTGCATCAGCCAAACTGCTCAAAAAGCTTCTCCAGTTCCGTTTCCACTTTTAAAGTCATGTATTCTTCAAACTCCACTAAAACTTCCTGGGTGAGTGAAGACCTTGATGCTAAATCCTATAGGTTAAATGTGTGTTTTCATTCCTTTCAGCATTTAAAATTGACCACTTTCTTCCCCTTCATAAGCAGTCTTCTCTTAGACTAATCTGGTATCACACCCCGTTTTCCTTCTGTTTCTCTAGTCTCCTTTTTTATGGTTCTTTTTCTGGATGTCTCCAGGCCCTTTTCTCTCCTGAGCCTGCACTGGGGGATATACTTTCATGGCTTCAAATTAATTTCTGTATTCTGATGATTCCTTTTTCTGTAGTGTCAGCCCAGATCTGTCTTCTGAGCTTCAGATACACATCCAACTGGCATCTCCTCATAGGTGTTCAAGGTGGCATCTCAAATCAGCATGTCCAGATCAGAACACACCTTTCCCCAGAATTTGTCTTGTAGGCCTTATCTCAGCAAATTGACTCCACCGTCTACTCAGGTGGTCAAGCCAGAAACCTGGGTGTCATTCTTGAATCTTCCTCATTCTCTGCATCCAGGGAAATCACCAAGTTCTTCAGTTTCACCAACTATTTCTCAAATTCAGACACTTCCCACCTTGCTTGCTACAGTTAGTAGTTAGTACAGGCCACCATAATTTCCAACCTGGAAATTTCCAGCCTCCTATGTGTTCCACCCTCTACCCCCCAACCCACCCCCATTCAAGTCTCCACATTACCCAAAGTGATCTCTGTATAAACTCAAATTGGATTACTTACCTCTCATTCTAAAGCCCGTCAAAGCCTCACCATTGCCCTCAGGATGGCTCTTTAAATGGCTATTCTAACTGTCTTTAGATCTCCATACCTTGCTCCCTAGGTGGCTGCCATTCTTTACTTCTCTAAATGGCCCATCCTCTCTCTTACCTGTTGCCCTTTGCACCTCTGCCTGAATAGTCTCTCCCACCTCTCCCTTCCGCAGTTGTGCCATTTCACCTGGCTAATTTCCATTCATCCTTACGGTTTTGTTTAGTCATCAGTTCCTCCTGGAAACCTTTCTTGGCTAGCCTCCCCTCCAAAACCAATTAGGGACTCCTCTAATGTGCTCCAGCAATATCCTGATCTTTCCCTAACATTATACTCTTCCGCTGCTTACTTGTTTGTATCCCTCCCTGGACTGCAGACTATTCAAGAGCAGATTTGTGTCTATTTTTAGTCTTCTAGCATATGGGTATGCAATAAATGTTTGTATAAAGAATAAGCAACATGTATTGAGTGCTTTGCTATGTGTTATTTATTCCTCACAACAACCTTAAGTACTAAATCTTACATTTTAAAGAGGGAATACACATGTAAAGAGAACACTGTCCGGAGGCGGGGCAAGATGGCAGACTGGTGAGCTGTATGTTTTAGTTACTCCTCCAGGAAAGTAGGTAAAAAGCCAGGAACTGCGTGGACTGGACACCACAGAGCAATCTGTCTTTGGGCATACTTCATACAACACTCATGAAAACGTGGAACTGCTGAGATCAGCGAAATCTGTAAGTTTTTGCGGCCAGGGGACCCGCGCCCCTCCCTGCCAGGCTCAGTCCCAGGGGAGGAGGGGCTGTCAGCTCCAGGAAGGAGAAGGGAGAATTGCAGTGGCTGCTCTTACCGGAAACTCATTCTACTGATTCAAACTCCAACCATAGATAGACTGAGGCCAGACACCAGAGACTCTGAGAGCAGCCAGCCCAGCAGAGAGGAGACAGGCATAGAACAAAAACAACACGAAAAACTCCAAAATAAAAGCAGAGGATTTTTGGAGTTCTGGTGAACACAGAAAGGGGAAGGGCGGAGATCAGGCCTTGAGGCACATATGCAAATCCCGAAGCAAGGCTGATCTCTCTGCCCTGGGCACCTTTCCTTAATGGCCCTGGTTGCTTTGTCTATTAGCATTTCAATAACCCATTAAATCTCTGAGGAGGACCGTTTTTTTTTTTTTTTTTTTTTTTTTTTTTTTTTTTTTTTAAATCCTTTTTGCTTTTTCTAAAACAATTACTCTAAGAAGCTCAATACAGAAAGCTTCAAAGAATTGAAATTTGGGCACGTCAAGTCAAGAGCAGAACTAAGAGAGCTCTGAGACAAAAGGCAATAATCCAGTGGCTGAGAAAATTCACTAAACAACACAACTTCCCAAGAAAAGGGGGGTGTCCGCTCACAGCCACCATCCTGGTGGACAGGAAACACTCCTGCCCATCGCCAGCCCCATAGCCCAGAGCTGTCCCAGACAACCCAGTGTGACGGAAGTGCTTCAAATAACAGGCACACACCACAAAACTGGGCGTGGACATTAGCCTTCCCTGCAACCTCAGCTGAATGTCCCAGAGCTGGGAAGGGGGAGCAGTGTGAATTAACAAAGCCCCATTCAGCCATCATTTGAGCAGACTGGGAGCCTCCCAACACAGCCCAGCAGCCCAGAACTGCCCTGGGGGACGGCACTCACCTGTGACATAGCACAGTCATCCCTCAACAGAGGACCCGGGGTGCACAGCCTGGAAGAGGGGCCCACTTGCAAGTCTCAGGAGCCATACGCCAATACCAAAGACTTGTGGGTCAGTGGCAGAGACAAACTGTGGCAGGACTGAACTGAAGGATTAGACTATTGCAGTAGCTTTAAAACTCTAGGATCATCAGGGAGATTTGATTGTTAGGGCCACCCCCCCTCCCCGACTGCCCAGAAACACGCCCCACATACAGGGCAGGCAACACCAACTACACACGCAAGCTTGGGACACCAATTGGGCCCCACAAGACTCACTCCCCCACTCACCAAAAAGGCTAAGCAGGGGAGATCTGGCTTGTGGAGAACAGGTGGCTCGTGGACGCCACCTGCTGGTTAGTTAGAGAAAGTGTACTCCACGAAGCTGTAGATCTGATAAATTAGAGATAAGGACTTCAACTGGTCTACAAACCCTAAAAGAACCCTATCAAGGTCAGCAAATGCCACGAGGCCAAAAACAACAGAAAATTATAAAGCATATGAAAAAACCAGACGATATGGATAACCCAAGCCCAAGCACCCAAATCAAAAGACCAGAAGAGACACACCTAGAGCAGCTACTCAAAGAACTAAAGATGAACAATGAGACCCTAGTACGGGATATGAAGGAAATCAAGAAGACCCTAGAAGAACATAAAGAAGACATTGCAAGACTAAATAAAAAAATGGATGATCTTATGGAAATTAAAGAAACTGTTGACCAAATTAAAACGATTCTGGACACTCATAGTACAAGACTAGAGGAAGTTGAACAACGAATCAGTGACCTGGAAGATGACAGAATGGAAAATGAAAACATAAAAGAAAGAATGGGGAAAAAAATTGAAAAACTTGAAATGGACCTCAGGGATATGATAGATAATATGAAACGTCCGAATGTAAGACTCATTGGTGTCCCAGAAGGGGAAGAAAAGGGTAAAGGTCTAGGAAGAGTATTCAAAGAAATTGTTGGGGAAAACTTCCCAAATCTTCTAAACAACATAAATACACAAATCATAAATGCTCAGCGAACTCCAAATAGAATAAATCCAAAAAAACCCACTCCGAGACATATACTGATCACACTGTCAAACATAGAAGAGAAGGAGCAAGTTCTGAAAGCAGCAAGAGAAAAGCAATTCACCACATACAAAGGAAACAGCATAAGACTAAGTAGTGACTACTCAGCAGCCACCATGGAGGCGAGAAGGCAGTGGCACGATATATTTAAAATTCTGAGTGAGAGGAATTTCCAGCCAAGAATACTCTATCCAGCAAAGCTCTCCTTCAAATTTGAGGGAGAGCTTAAATTTTTCACAGACAAAGAAATGCTGAGAGAATTTGCTAACAAGAGACCGGCCCTACTGGAGATACTAAAGGGAGCCCTACAGACAGAGAAACAAAGACAGGACAGAGAGACTTGGAGAAAGGTTCAGTACTAAAGAGATTCGGTATGGGTACAATAAAGGATATTAATAGAGAGAGGGAAAAATATGGCAAACATAATCCAAAGGATAAGATGGCCGATTCAAGAAATGCCTTCACGGTTTTAACGTTGAATGTAAATGGATTAAACTCCCCAATTAAAAGATATAGATTCGCAGAATGGATCAAAAAAAATGAACCATCAATATGTTGCATACAAGAGACTCATCTTAGACACAGGGACACAAAGAAACTGAAAGTGAAAGGATGGAAAAAAATATTTCATGCAAGCTACAGCCAAAAGAAAGCAGGTGTAGCAATATTAATCTCAGATAAAATAGACTTCAAATGCAGGGATGTTTTGAGAGACAAAGAAGGCCACTACATACTAATAAAAGGGGCAATTCAGCAAGAAGAAATAACAATCGTAAATGTCTATGCACCCAATCAAGGTGCCACAAAATACATGAGAGAAACATTGGCAAAACTAAAGGAAGCAATTGATGTGTCCACAATAATTGTGGGAGACTTCAACACATCACTCTCTCCTATAGATAGATCAACCAGACAGAAGACCAATAAGGAAATTGAAAACCTAAACAATCTGATAAATGAATTAGATTTAACAGACATCTACAGGACATTACATCCCAAATCAACAGGATACACATACTTTTCTAGTGCTCACGGAACTTTCTCCAGAATAGATCATATGCTGGGACATAAAACAAGCCTCAATAAATTTAAAAAGATTGAAATCATTCAAAGCACATTCTCTGACCACAATGGAATACAATTAGAAGTCAACAACCATCAGAGACTTAGAAAATTCACAAATACCTGGAGGTTAAACAACACACTCCTAAACAATCAGTGGGTTAAAGAAGAAATAGCAAGAGAAATTGCTAAATATATAGAGACGAATGAAAATGAGAACACAACATACCAAAACCTATGGGATGCAGCAAAAGCAGTGCTAAGGGGGAAATTTATAGCACTAAACGCATATATTAAAAAGGAAGAAAGAGCCAAAATCAAAGAACTAATGGATCAACTGAAGAAGCTAGAAAATGAACAGCAAACCAATCCTAAACCAAGTACAAGAAAAGAAATAACAAGGATTAAAGCAGAAATAAATGACATAGAGAACAAAAAAAACAATAGAAAGGATAAATAT